>NC_142074.1:13675000-14275000 GCF_059756535.1 Pantherophis guttatus | reverse complement strand
GATGTTCTAATGCTTTATATTGGTGTTTTACTGACCGTAAGTAACCTAGAGATGCCTCCAGCAGCATATAAATTAAATAAATAAGTCAGCCCTGAAAATTTCTATCCCCAGATTATCCTTTGACCTTAACCCAGTGGTGTTGAGTGGGGGTGTGGGAGTGAGAAGGGTCCAAACTCTTCAAGATGGCCAGCTCAGAGTTGTTGTTGAAAGAGGTGGGCCTTTGATCATGATGCCAACTCTACCAACTTGTAGATTTTGACCTCTCACCCCACGGACACACTTAACCTAAATTCTGGCTTCCTTCTTAATCCTCTTCTTTCCAATTCCAGTTGTTTGGCCTGCTCCAGTTGGGTTAATTCTTTGATTTCTTGGTCTTGCTTGTAGCTGATGATGATTATCAGGGTTTTTCCCCCCCTTTCTTTCTGGGGGTTGTATTTCCAATATTAGAAGCAAGTGCCGAAGAAAAGGATAACCGGTTTTGAAGGACTGGGCTAGAGTGGGAAAAAGTTTTATCAAAACTCATCCTGTGTTTTCAAAACAATCACCACCCGAGTCTTGGTTTTTCCGCGAGTGCAGCTAACAAGGAAATGATTGCCTTTCAAGTCTGCGATGGTTCGTTTCGGTCTTTTTAATTGAAGGAAAAAATAAATGGAAGGGTAAGGTTGGAGACTCACAATGTGACAATTGTGGATTCCTTTCCTACCTCCTCCTGCCCTGGTTCTGTTTCTGCCAGCTCATCAAACGAAGCCACGGGTGAAGAATCGAAGGCTGGTTACTGTCAAAGGATTTAGGACTAAAGATCAAATGAAAAATGAAACTAAATTATTGTAAAAGCCATAGCATGGCCTAGATAAAAAGTATCGGAGGCAGAGGAAAAGGGGGCAGGAATCGATGTTGGAGGGAACAGCTGGAGAACTGGAAACTCTTTGCTGCCAATTTTTTTCCAGGGGTGCAACATATATGAAACCCGAATTCAATAGGTGAAGCCCTGTGGAAGCCCTCTCTCCTCCTTATTTTCACCTTTGATGAAATTTTAGTCCATAATGTTTTACAGGTAGAGATTTGTCTTCATGGGGTTTTTTTTGGTCATCTATGTATGATGACAGAGCCTCGGTGGTGCAGTGGTTACAGTGCAGTCCTACAGGCTACTTCTGCTGACTGCTGGCTGCTTGCGATTTGGCATTTCAAAACTCACCAGGTTCAAGGTTGACTCAGCCTTCCATCCTCCCGAGGTTGGTAAAATGAGGACCCAAATTGTTGGGGGCAAGAGGCTGACTTACACTGCTTAGAGAGGGCTGTAAAGCACTGTAAAGTGGTATATAAGTCTAAGAGCTATTGCTATTGCTATTCTTGGTGGTATAATTGCAGCAGGAAGATTGCTGTTAGCAGGAGTGGGATTCAGCCGGTTCGGACCAGTTCGGGTGAACCAGATGTTAATTTTAATCTGGTTTGCCGAACTGGTTGTTCCAATGACTGGCTGATCCCGCCCATCTCGCCCTTCCCCTCCCAGGAGTTTCCATGCAGCCCGTTTTGGATGCCAGATAAGTGCAGGGCACGTGTGGAGGCTCTGGGAGGGTGAAAAACAGGCCTACCGGAAGTCCGTAAATGGCCCTGTTTTTGGCCTCTGGAGGGCCTCCGGAACCTGGGGGAGGCCATTTTTGCCCTCCTGGAGGCTCCAGGAAAGCCTCTGGATCCTGGGGAGGGTGAAAAATGGGGCCTGCCAGAAGTACTGGAAGTCTAGAAATGAGCCCATTTCTGGCCTCCGGAGGGCCTTCAGTGCCTGGGGGAAGCTGTTTTTGCCCTCCTGGAGGCTTAAGGAAAGCCTCCAGAGCCTGGGGAGGATGGAAAACAGGCCTACCGGAAGTACCGGAAGTCCAGAAAAGGGCCCATTTCCAGCCTCCGGTGCCTGGGGGAGGCCGTCTATGCCCTCCTGGAGGCTCAAGGAAATCTTCCGGAGCCTGGAGAGGGTGAAAATGTCCACCCCACACCTGCTGTAGTGGAGGAGGCAGAATAGGCCATGCCCCCATGGCCACGCCCACCCAGCAACCAGGCAGGGAACCGGTTGCTGAAATTTTTGAATTGCACCCCTGGCTGTTAGGATAAGAAGCTGGCTTTTTGGATCCAAGACAATTATAATTATTGCTGTAGTTGAAGGCCAGGGATTATCCCAACGACAGGCTTTTAACAGGGACATCAGAATCAGCCTAAAACACAGTTCTGCATCCTTTGGAAAATTTAGGGTTATAAAATTCCACATTACATTTGTTCTTTTTGGTGCATTTCTTCTAATAGGTACTGATTCTCCTAATAGATACTGATTCGCCTAATAAATGATATCCTGTGATTTATGCATCTGAATACGCAATTCTTCCTAAGGGATATGTGTGTGTCCTTTAATATTCTATAGTGAATCCATCACTTGGAGAATAATTGTCCTCTGGTCCACACACTACCTCGGTGTAAGTTTGAGACAATTTATATGAAAATGCAAACTATATATGAATATATATAGAGACAAGGAATAATGGATGGAAACTGAACAAGGAGAGGATTCAACCTGGAAATAAGGAGAAATTTTCTGAGAGTGAGAACCATCTATCCATGGAACAGAAGTTGCCTTCAGAAGTTGTGGGAGCTCCATCACTGGAGGCTTTCAAGAAGAGACTGGACTGTCATCTGTCAGAAATGGTGTAGGGTCTCCTGCTTGGGCGGGGGGTTGGACTAGATGGCCTACAAGGTCCCTTCCAACTCTGTTAATCTGTATCTATCTGAATGTTTCTCCTGCCTTAATCCTCATGTTTTGGAGTCCTATGCCCTTGTTGGCTAGGAATGTTGGGAGTTGTAGTTCAATATATCCGGATGGTAGCCAATTGGGGCAGACTAGCATATAATACACATTTCTCCCCAATTTTGCTACCTGTTGCAGCTTCCTCTCTTCTTTATGGTTAGTCTATCTGGGATTGTTCAGATGTATGCCTGCTCAGTGGGAAGAGTCAGAAACATTGAATATATAGATGTCAAAAGGGAGAGAATTTGCAGTCCTATGCCAGGGGTCTGCTTTGGGAGGGCATAATTCCAGTTCTTGTTTAAATAATATTTCCAAAAGAAATATTATAGTACATACCTCCTGCTACCTATGAGAATTGCTGAGCTCCAGGAGACACCGATTCTTGACGCATATTTGGCTGCATAGGCTGCAACTGCAGAAATAGCAACTATTGTTTATTTCTACACTGTCGGGTATGAAGAATTGGGGCCACATGTTAAATTCGAGTTATGGCTCCTGCCTATACACAAGAATGTAGTCAATTAATGCTCAGCTCTAAAATGGTGCTAGGTAAGAGTAAACGGAATTCAAGAGGGATTGAATTTAGACTGATAGTGGGAACATAAATGATTCTATTTCAAGAGGCAACTGGACTTTACCAGGAAGTCCAGTTGCCTCTTGAAAAAGCATCTTTCGGACAACCATGACCTGGATGACTGAGAATCTCCATAGACATAAACAATTCTAGGCTAAGTCCTCTCTTGACGCCACCCCCAGTCTCTGTCTGTCCTTCTTCTACAGTAGTGGCCAAAATTGTGGAAACCTTTTGGGAAAAGTGTATTTTCTAAAACTAGTTAATAACACCACTTTTCTTTTGGAGTAGTACCATAAAATTATATATCAATGGAAAGATAATTTAATCAAGAATGTAATGCAATAACTTTTATGAAGGATTTGCTATTAGAATACCAGTTACAGCATAAAGAAGAAAAGTGAAACACGTAGAAAATAGAGATAGAGATATACAAAAATTATCACCGTAGAAAAAAACGAGATATACAAAAATTATCACCATGTCAATTAATACTTCGTTGGGTAACCTTTAGCATGAATGATGGCCTTACAGCGTCTTCCCAGGGAGTGAAGCAAGTCTTTGAGTTCTGCAGCTGTTATAATGTGAAACCAAGATTGATTGAATGGTTGCTTCTATTAACTGAGTTTTATTGTTGGGTCGCTTCTGACTAATAAGTTTCTTTAGTCGGCTCCATAGATTTTCAATTGGATTAAGGTCTGGGCTATTCCCAGGCCATTCCAGCAGTGGAATAGGATTATCTTGAAACTCCTGTCTGAAAAAAGTGGTGTTATTAGCCATCAAACCTCAAAAATACACTTTCCCCAAAAGGTTTCCACAATTTTGGCCACTACTGTATTTGTTGCATTCTAATGAATATTCCAATATTGGATGTTGGAATTGATGAGCCATTTCTGTTGGAAAAGCACTGGGCTTCGGATGATGCTGAGAATCCGATGGTTTTGTCTCGGTAGGCATGATCGCATGTCCGCGTCCTCAGCTGGGGATATGTTTGGACTAACCTTGGCTTGACACAAAAGCAACGTTGAAAACAGAGGCCAAAATAGCCACCATTAATGCAATTTGCATTTCATTAGAGATTCTGTCTTCCAGGAGCGAGTGGCGCGAGGTGACGCCAGGCCAAAACTGTTGCATAACTGGTTTTTGGGTAACTAAAACCTCCTCACTGCTCAAATGCCTCTTTTGTCTTGCAATTTTGTGAGGTTGTTTGAGAGTCCAGCTCTCATTTTAAAACCAGTTGGATGGCTACTCTAGCCGCATGAGGGGAGAGTTTGAGGAACCTGACCCCCACATCTTTGGATGACCTGGTTCGGGGTGGAACTGCGATTTATGGAGTTTTATTTTTGAGCTCTCTCTTTTTTTTTACAAAAGGAATTTTAGCTTAAATCAGGGTGGCTAGGGGTGGTGAGGTTTGCGAGGATTTGGGGATACGTATGAAAATGCGTATGCAAACTGGGGACACGGTGGCTCAGTGGCTAAGATGCTGAGCTTGTCGATCAAAAGGTCAGCAGTTCAGCGGTTCCAATCCCCAGTGCCGCGTAATGGGGTGAGCTCCCATTACTTGTCCCAGCTTCGGGTGATCCTGTCTGAACAGGGAGCATTTTACCCCTGGTACAGACACATCCTGGCAACTGATTTCCCCCTGCCCCAAGGCCTTCATTGCTACTCTACCATGTGATGGTTTGCAGCAGTGGTGAAATCTGAACTGGTTTGCTACCGGTTTGCTGGCCGTGCATGCACACTGTGCACCAAGCTCACGCTGAGTGCGCATGCATAGTGTGCACCAAACACGCACTGCGTGTTTAAAAAGCTACTGGTTCGGTTGAACTGGTAGTTAGCTACTGGTTTGGTCAAACCAGTGGTTAAAAAGAGCTACGATCCGACAATCAGCTGTGCCGCATGGTTTAGCTTTGCTAGAAAGCAGCATTTCCTGCTTTCTAGTGAAGCTAAACCGTGCGGCACAGCTGATCAGCCCCTCGCTGTTCTACTTACCTTCCCAAGTAGTACGCGCCAAAAGGAAGCTTGAGAAGGTAAGTAGAACAGCGAGAGGGGGGAGGATCAGCTGTGCCGCATGGCTTAGATTTTTTAAACTACCGGTTCAACTGAAGCGGTAGCTAACTACTGGTTCGACCCAGGGGTGGGTTCCACTTACCTTTACTACCGGTTCGCAGCGGGGCCACACGCTCTTCTGCACATGCACAGAAGCATTTTGATGATGTCAGGGTCGGTGGGTGGAGCCTCCTGCTGGTTTTACTATCAGTTCTATAGAACTGGTGCGAACCGGGGGCAACCCACCACTGGTTCAACCGAACCGGTAGTTTTTATCACAACCGGTTTTCCCGAACCGGAGCAAACCGATAGCATTTCACTCCTGGTTTGCAGCATATTTCTTGATTGCTTGTACATTTACTGTTGACTTAAAATGAATAGCATTCTCAGCTTGGAGCAGAGAACCTTCTGCGAGTGATAAAGGCCATATTTTATCTTCGTTTTTAATTTTACAACAGAGGGCATCCTTGGCTTCTACCGGCTAAACAGTAAAATGATGTCCGAGTTGCCTTCTTCCCTTCCTTTTTTGATAAAACATTTAAGATTCCTGCCATAACTGGAGTTAGCTTAATATTCAAGATGCCCCTTTCTTGCCAACGATGAATATTCAGCTCATGAATTAGCACACTGCAGTGAATTTTGCATTTAGTGGTACATGCTTTTCTTTTTTTGAACCCATCTCGATAGTCGAGAAGCCTTCCCAAGGTGTGGGCAGCGGTAGGACGCGTATTCACTAGAAAGACGACCAGTCCTCATTGTTAAACAATTCCACCTCTCTGTCACTTGTTAAGGGAGCCCATTTTGTGTGCGTGTGAGTGTGTTGTGGCTTTGAACGGCTCTTCCTTTCACCGTTCAGGTTTGCCGGTGTCGTTGTGGGACTTGTCTTAATAACAACATCATGTCTTTCAAAAGTGTAATTTGAATGTCACTTTCCGCGGAAACGTTGACGTGCTTTTGAAAGATTTCCCGTGCAGAATGCAAGGAGGAAAAAAAAACCCTCAGCTTTTTCACTCGCTGGCAGGCAGGCAGGCTCCCGTCCTCCATCTCTGCTTGGGGTTGTTGAAGTCTACCGTTCTTCCGAACTATGCAAAATAGCATCAACATCAGGTGAGTTCATGTGGAGCAGGAGTGTCAAACTGGATTTCTTTAAGGGACGGATCAGCATTGCAGTTCTCCTCTGCGGGCTGGCAGGTGGTGGTGGTGGGAAAGCGGGGGGAAGACGGGACAAATGCCTCCTGCAGCACTTGACTGGCTAAAAATGGGCTGTGTGGAGGCCTCCCGTTTTGGCTGGCAGAGGCACCATGGACCGGTCCTTTGATATTTCCAGGCCAGCCCCACGGGCTGGATTTCTAACAGATTAACAGAGTTTAACAGATAAATAGAGTTGGAGGGGACCTTGTAGGTCATCTAGTCCAACCCACCCCATCCGAGACCCTACACCATTTCTGACAGATGGCAGTCCAGTCTCTTCTTGAAAGCTTCCAGTGATGAAACTCCCACAACTTCCGAAGGCAACTTCTGTTCCATCGGTTGATTGCTCTCACTGTCAGAAAATTTCTCCTTATTTCCAGGTTGAATCTCTCCTTGTTCAGTTTCCATCCATTATTCCTTGTTTTCTAAAGTACAGATGCTTTACAAAATAGCTTGGCCCCCTCCTCTCTGTGGCAGCCTCTCAAATACTGGAAGACTGCTATCATGTCTCCCCTGGTCCTTCTCTTCACTAGCCTAGCCATGTCCAGTTCCTGCAACTGTTTATTGTATGTTTTAGCCTCCAGCCACCTAATCATTCTGGTTGCTCTTCTCTGCACTTTTTCTAGACTCTCGACATCTTTTTTATAGTGTGATGACCAAAACCGGATGCAAGTATTCTAGGTGTGGTCTTACTAAGGCTTTATAGAGTGGTATTAGTACCTCACTTGATCTTGATTGTATCCCTTTTGTAATACAATTTAGGATTGCATTGGATTTAAGTGCCCTGGGGCCAGATCCGTCCACGGGCCTTGAGTCTGACACCATTGATGTAGAGGTTATTTTTGACTTGTTCCTCCTTCCTGGCAGCGTGTAACTAAGTTTCATCCAGGCAGTTTATTTCATTAAAATCTTTTTCTTGGTTGACCGTTTCAGTCGATCTGGTGGAACTGAGGGTAGCGGTTTTGAAGCAGGATTAGAAACATTTCTAGAACTGACTGCCCAGGACTCTGCCCATCAGTCATTGCTCTACCACAAATCCTTTTTTCCTGAGTGGAATTCTTCCTTCAGTAAAGAAAAAGATGGAACTGTTGGGAAAATACAGAAAAAGATTTCACATGAAACACATTGCAAACCCTATCCATAAAAGAACAATTGCGTAGGAAAGCATCCCAGGAGAATGTGATTTTTCCCTCCAGTCTCTTCTACTTATATATGCTATTGTTTCTGAGACCTCTTAGCAGACTTTGCTGATTAGGACTGAATAGCGAGCTTTTATAATTTGATGATGGATAAGGAATGAGATATGGAAAGAAGGTGTTTTTTAAAACTGAAATATTAGAGAAAGTAGAATAGAATAGAATCACAGAGTTGGAAGGGACCTTGGAGGTCTTCTAGTCCAACCCCCTGCTTAGGCAGGAAACCCTACACCACTTCAGACAAATGGTTATCCAACATCTTCTTAAAAACTTCCAGTGTTGGAGCATTCACAACTTCTGGAGGCAAGTTGTTCCACTGATTAATTGTTTTAACTGTCAGGAAATTTCTCCTTAGTTCTAAGTTGCTTCTTTCCTTGATTAGTTTCCACCCGTTACGTCTTCTCCTGCCCTCAAGTGCTTTGGAGAATAGCTTGACTCCTTCTTCTTTGTGGAAGCCCCTGAGATATTGGAACACTTGCTATCATGTCTCCCCTAGTCCTTCTTTTCATTAAACTAGACATACCCAGTTCCTGCAACCATTCATCATATGTTTTAGCCTCCAGTCCTCTAATCATCTTTGTTGCTCTTCTCTGCACTCTTTATAGAGTCTCCACATCTTTTTTACATCATGGCGACCAAAACTGGATGCAGTGGTCCAAGTGTGGCCTTATTATAAAGTGGTATTAACACTTGACATGATCTTGATTCTATCCCTCTGTTAATGCAGCCTAGAACTGTGTTGTCTTTTTTGGCAGTTGCTGCACACTGCTGGCTCATATTTAAATGGTTGTCCACTAGGACTCCAAGTGTTAACTCATTGTATTTGTTTATATTTGCCTGGAGAGGGAGCCATCTTTTATATATTTTTCATTTTTTTTCTATCTCTGCACTTCTCTTTTTCTTTACTTTTTATGTTTCCCCTGGTTTGCCTGAGTTTTTCATTTTACTATTGTAAACTTTAATATGTGTATTATTATTTTTTAAAAGGAGAATGATGTGTAGGAGGATTAAGAAAAACAGAAGAAGCTAAAGAGGAATTTCATTTAATCATTTAAATTTAATGCTTAACGTCACACCCAAGTTCCCTATCCTGCTAGTCTTCCAGCAAGCTGGAGTATGAAATAAACTTCTGAATCCAGATTTTGTTTGTGGAAGTTGGCTTTCAAAATCTGGGTTTGGATAGAAGATTAAACATTTCTATCCCGGTGTAAATTCCTGGCTAGCTTAGCTGAGAAGGAGACATTAGAAGCAGGGATGAATGCACAGCGACGCTGAATTTGGAAGATTTTCAGCTTAGTGCTCTGTGCGAATGGGCCCTGTCTCTATTGATCTGGCGCAAATCTTGCACAAATCATGTTGCATAGAAGCCCTGTTTGTCCTCCAAGACTGATAAATTCCTCAACTTTTAAGAGCAATGTTTATTTTGGGAACCTTCCTCTCTGCTCTCCAGTCCCCCTAATTCAGTGCTATCAAATTCTATCTCATTGCGGGCTGAATTAGGGTTATGTTTGACCTCAGGAGGATCGGGTTGGTGTGGCTGGAGTGGACGTGGCTAGCATCATGTCATTTGTGTCAGGGTCACCAGATTCACATGTGAAGAGTTCATTAGCTTTATTGCTTATGCCTAATACACAGGAATCTTCCCAGGCAGTTTGCACCTGAGCCACACTAGAGAAGGTCCATTGGCATTCATGGGAAGAGGGTTAGATATTGTCCTCTTGTGTCTATGCAATGATTCCAGACTAGTTCCCTGCTTGACTCCTCCCCATGGTTTGGCCAGTCTATCTCTGACAATCATTATAAGAATGGACTCTTCATTTCATGGTCTATAAATCCAGAGTCACCACTAAGCTAATGTGCAGTAGCAACAACAAAGGCAAACATCTTTGGTACCCAAGCTCTAGATCATTCTATTTTCTCAGAACTTTTTACTTTTTTTTTAAAAAAAAGAAGATTGTGTCATGCTATTAAGAGTCAACCTCAAGCCTAGTGACTATGGACATGATGGTCCACAGGATGGAGGCAGGGTTGGGTTCTACTTACCTTTATTACCAGTTCTCAGAAGAGCACACATGCTCTTCTGCGCAAGTGCAGAAGTGTTTTGATGATGTCAGGGTCAGTGGGTGGAACCTCCCGCCGGTTTTACTACTGGTTCTATAGAACCGGTGCTAACCTGGGGCAACCCACCATTGGATGGAGGCCTCCTGAATATATTTGCAAATCATCAAGTGAAAATGGCTTATAGAAATACTCTAGAACAGGAGTGTCAAACTCAATGTCAGCCTCCGCTTTTATATTGCTTGCTTGCTATGGCTGCCATTGAAACGGGGGGAGGGGGGAGCTGTCTGGATAGTTGGGAGGGGGGAAGTGAGCTGGTGGAGTGAATTGGAGAAAGTTTTCCTCAGCGTTTCTCTGCAGCTGGGAGGCGCGCTGATAACCGTCAAGGTCAACTGTCCTGACATACCAGAAGGATGGAGCCATCGGAAGCTGCACCCCACATGACCCCTTGGGGGGATGTGGATTGGATAATCCTGACTGGACCACAGGGAGGAGGGTTTTAAGGATGCTTTCTATATGTGATTTTCGCGCCTATTGCCTCAGACTTTGCTTTTCTTTGGTTGCATTCAGTTCATACTCAGTAAAAGTACCTTTCTCTATGAAAATGGAGTCGGGGTTTTTCTTTCTTGAGTACTGAAAGGAGGCATACCTGACACTCAATTTCATTGAGGGCCACATCAGGGTTGTGTTTGACTTTCGGGGAGGGGGGCAGGCTGGGCATGGCAAAAGGCTGGGCATGGTCAGCTCAATGTCACTTGTGTGTGTGTGTGTGAGGGGGTGCCTATGAGGGCCTGAGAGCTCTGTCAGCGAAAATGGGCCCCCAAGCTCCATTTTCGGCTGCAACGGCCTCCTGCAACTCTCTGCCGGAGAAAACAGAACTTGGGAGGGCTCCTCACAGGCCTGTCCTTTGTTATCTCCAGGACAGCCCCGTGGGCTAGATCTAAGCACCCCGTAGGCTGGATCTAGCCAGCAGGCCTTGAGTTTGACACCTGCCCTAAATGGACAAACTAACGAGCGTTGCTTAATTGTCAGGATGCCCAGAGGTGCTATGAATGGGTGCATTTTGGACAGCCTTTCTTCCCCACCCCCACTGATTAATGTTACTTTTATCAAGTGCCCGGCCTTGCTTTTAAGAAGCCTTTGCTTGCTCTTCTCACCACTTCTTGATCACTTGGGCAAATTGAAAAGGGGTCGGGAGGCGAACGAAAAGAAGGGAAGGACGCGAGAATGTCTTTATCACGAACATGATCCGGGGAAGCCGTGTTCTCATTTTCCAGCATTTTAGAAAACTAGGATAGGCTTTATGGTTGTCTTCTCTGCAACCGACATGGTCTTGACAAGGCGGCGTGTTTTATTTAAAGCATTTTACTCCTCGTTTCTCCGAGTGGCACGCAAGAAATAATGGAATTAAAGAGTTTCTCACTCAGTGAAATCCGACAATTTACCTGCCGGCGGGCTGATGCCCTTTTCTTTCTTTCTCCTTTCGCTGATTTGCAGCACCACCTTTGGCATCCTGGTAACCAGTGGTGTGCTGTAACAAGGGCAGCTGTGAAGCCAGATGTTTGGACTTTACAGGGAGCAACGTGGCCATCGACTAACAAGGAGGAAAGCTCCATCCAGCACATCTGGAGGGCTCCAATTCAGGAATGCTGCCTGGTTTTCCTTGCTGGGATTTTATTTTAATACAGAATGGCCGCGAATGCTCCTCCCAACCCATTAAAACCTGACTTTCCTCTGTGCGCTTGGACGGTTGTGCGTTGCGACAGAGAAGGCATCAGACTGTTGCTGGCTCTGGTCTGCTACCCCCCTCAAAACCTTGGAACAAATCATCATCCCACTTGTCATTTTTGAAAATTAGCCAATGAAAGCTCGGCTTGCTCTCTTATTTGATTGCTATTCAGTCAAAGGAGGGTTAGTTTTTTGTCTTTTTTATCCCGTACCAACCTAAATCACGGCAGGGATGTGGTAGCTCAGTGATTAAGACGCTGAGCTTGTCAATCAAAAGGTCGGCAGTTCAGCAGTTTGAATCCCTAGTGCCGCGTAACGGGGTGAGCTCCTGTTACTTGTCCCAGCTTCTGCCAACCTAGCAGTTCAAAAGCATGTAAAAAATGCAAGTAGAAAAATAGGGACCACCTTTGGTGGGAAGTTAACAGCGTTCCGTGCGCCTTTGGTGTTGAGTCATGCCGGCCACATGACCACGGAGACGTCTTCCGACAGCACTGGCTCTTCGACTTTGAAACGGAGATGAGCACCACCCCCTAGTGTTGGAAACGACTAGCACGTATGTGCAAGGGGAACCTTTACCTTTTAACCTAAATCATGCAAGTTGCTGCTTTTGACTGAATTGTTGCAGTCAAACTGCAGGGTAGCTGGGAAGCTGTACTATGTGGTGGGTGGGACTGATGCAAAAGAGGCGCGGCTATGTTACATGTGGGTGGGGCCAGATTGACCCGGCTTCCTGGTTAATGTCTCTGAGATCAGTCAGGCGCTGCCCCCTTCTATACTATACGACTATTTTTGTGTGCTTCCCATTCCCAGAGGATGGAGGTTAGAAGTGGCATTAGAGCAATAGCACTTAGACTTATATACCACTTTACAGTGCTTTTACAGCCCTCTCTAAGTAGTTAAGAGTCAGCATCTTGCCCCCAACAATCCGGGTCCTCATTTTACCGACCTTGGAAGGCTGGAAGGCTGGGTCAACCTTGAGCCAGTGAGGATCGAACTGCTGGCAGTGGGCAGAGTTAGCCTGCAATACTGCATTCTAACCATTGTGCCACCAGGGCTCCTAGTAGCAATAGCACTTAGACTTATATACCGCTTCACAGTGCTTTTACAGCCCTCTCTAAGTGGTTTACAGAGTCAGCCTGTTGCCCCCAACAATCTGGGTCCTCATTTTACCCACCTCAGAAGGATGGAAGGCTGAGTCAACCTTGAGCCTGATGAGATTCAAACTGCTGAACTTCTGGCAGCCGGCAGTCAACAGAACTAGCCTGCAGTACTGCATTCTAACCGCTGAGTCACCATGGCTGTGCCACCATGGCAATTATAATTGTGTTCTCTACACCATCCTTTTGTCTCCATGCTCTTCTCACCTGGACATCTCCTTATAATAAATAGGCTGTTTTTTTTGTCTTGGTCAGTACAAAATAGCCTGAAAAACCATTTCAGTGCTTAGATAGATTGCAGTTTTTAATAATGGAGCCTCCCTTATGGTCAGACCATTCTTGCTTTCTGGAGTGCTTTTGTGAAGTTATAGATCTTTCAGCTGTTTTCTTTATTTTTTGATCCTCCCCCCAACAGCCCATGATCAGCAAAATTAAACAGAGCTCAATATGGATTTTGAACATTTGTGCAATGTGTTTTCTGTCTCTCTTAACTAAAGAAGTCTAAAAGTCAACGAACGTTGTCTTTTTTCTTTCTTTTATTAGAAAAGTTTAATGTCAGAAAATATATAAAAAAACAAGAACTAAGATAGAAAATAAGAGGTAGAGCAGGGGTCAGCAACCTGCGGCTCTGGAGCCGCATGTGGCTCTTTCATCATCTGCTGCGGCTCCCTGTTGCTGGTCGGCTCCACAATTGATAGGTCTTTCGGTTAGGATAGGTAGAGGAAAAAGGATGCCACATTAGGAGGAGACTCTATGATGGGGGAACTGGACTTCCAGTCGGCTCCAGAATTGAACAGGGGGCTTCCAGTTAGGACCTTTGTGGCTCTTTGAGTGTTTAAGAGAAACAAAGAAACTGAGGGGGAAAATCTATTTAACTGGGCCTTCCATACTTCTTTCTGTTGAATAATTGTCGTCTTAAACTTTCCTCCAAACTTTTCATCTCATTTTTAATTAAAAAATTAAAAAAATTTTAATTAAAAGGAGGAAAAGAGGGGTGTTGAAAGAAGATGACTCACCCATTGACTTCATGCAACAGAGGAATCTTCCTCTGAAAAAACGAACTTCTGTCGCAAATTCATGTCTAGTATATTTTTGACTCTCTTAACAGAGAGTCAAATCTCTCCATTTTTACTAAGTTGAGAGAGTTCCGAGGGTAATTATGAAAGCCCTGTTTGAATTAAAGCAAGACGGAAAATTGGTAACGGCTTGATGCCTTTAAATATTGGCTTTTAATCCCTGGCTTCTTGGACACGGTTTGTTTTCCTGAGCTTTATGTATTAGGCTGGGCTGGAAAAAAAGCAAAGCTATTACCGTATTTTTCAGACAATAAGGTGCACCAGAGTATAAGATGCCCCAAGATTTCGAAGAGGAAAACAAGAAAAAAATAGTTTTTGGCCTTCATGCGTCACATTTTTTGCCCTCCCCAGTCCCCAGGAGCACTCTGCAGGCCTCCCAAACCCTCTGTGCATCCCATTTTCATGAAAAACAGGCCTGTTTTGGTCCTTCCAACCCCCACACATCCCATTTTTGTCCTCTCCAGCCCCCAGGAGCACTCTGCAAGCCTCCTAAACCCTCTGCACATCCCATTTTTGTGAAAAACAGGCCTGTTTTTGGCAAAAACGGGACATGCGGGGTGGGGTTTCAGGAGGCCAAAAATGGCTGTATTCAGTGTATAAGACACACCAACATTTCCACCCTCTTTTAGGGAGGGAAAAAGTGCATCTTATACTCCAAATTGTACAGTAGATGCCGACGCTTGGATTTTTAGAAGGTACTGGACAACCCATGCCCTGTTAGAGGATTGTTTCAGACATATTGTCAGGTTTTGAGGCCGTCTCAAATAAATTGCATTTCAAACAAAGTCTTTGAAGAAAACTCCCATTTATTAAGCACGACATTCTAAATCCGACTCCATCGTAGCCAACACTGACTTCCAGACCCCAAACCCTCCCTTTTCGTTCCCCACTTCCCTGCACTCATTGGCTACCTTCCAAGTCACTCTACCCCTAATCTACTGCTCCAGCTCAAAGGAATTTCCCCCCTCCCATCCCATCCTGGGGGGATATTATCTCCAGGGAAAATAAGTAGGTGAAAAGTCAAACGTCCCTTTCCAGACACCTCTGCTCCTCCTTCTTATGTCAGCACTAGAGAAAATGCAGCTTGAAGTGCTGACACATATCTCTTTTCTTAAACAGAATTTGCTAGGACAGGGGAAAAGAAGCAGTGGCACCAGGACCGACTTCCGGCTTCCAGCCGTCTTCCCCATTGACTTTCCTTGCGGGAATCTGGCAGGGAATGTTGGAAATGATGATCAGAACTGCATGACAATGTGACATCACTGAAGCAGAATATAGAATAGCGGAGTTCGAAGGGACCGTGGAGGTCTTCTAATCCAAAGCAGCCACAGCTTTACCAAATTTCAGTCCTATGGGACTGAGGTGGGTAAAATGAGGACTTAGATTGTTGGGGGCAAATATGCTGACTCTGTAAACTGCTTAGAGAGGGCTGTAAAGCACTGTGAAGAGGTATATAAATCTAAGTACCATTGCTATTAGGAGCCCTGGTGGCACAGTGGTTAAAATGCAGTATTGCAGGCTAACTCTGCCCACTGCCAGCAGTTCGATCTTCATGGGCTCAAGGTTGACTCAGCCTTCCATCCTTCCGAGATCGGTAAAATGAGGACTCAGATTGTTGGGGGCAAGATGCTGACTCTGTAAACCGCTTAGAGAGGGCTGTAAACAGTGGTGGGATTCAGCCAGTTCGCACCACTTCGGGAGAACCGGTTGTTAACTTTCTGAACAGTTTGGTGAACTGGTTGTTAGAAGAAATCATTAGGGCAGAGAACCGGTTGTTAAATTATTTGAATCCCACCACTGGCTGTAAAGCACTATGAAGTGGTATATAAGTCTAAGTGCTATTGCTATGGGTCCTGGATTTTGAAGGCGTCCTGTAAATGAACCCATTTGAAGTAGATTTGTTGCCCTACGGTGCTTCATTTCACCCAGTTGAAGGTTACAAACAGACAAACAGGCAGAAGGAGAGTTTTAATAGTCTCCTGAGAGGGAGGAGAGTCACTTTGCGAGAGATGTGGTCTCTGAATTTGATAAACCAATAAAATAAAAATAAACAGCATATAAATTTGAAGTTACCTCAGGACTACAAGCGTCAAGGGATTAGGAACACGGCTGAGCTGAACAAACCTGCCTGGGAAGCTACTTAAGTTTAGAAGGGCTAATAATTAAGACAGGAATTTACGAACATCTATTGCAAGGCCACAATTTTTACTCCAGGTTTCCTTTCCTGATTACGCGTGTGCTCACGTCTGCCTTTATCTCAAGGTCTCGTAGGGTTGATATATTTATGTATGCTACAAGTAAACATATTTATTTATTTATTTATTTATTTATTTATTTATTTATTTATTTATTTATTTATTTATTTATTTATACCGCCCTTCTCCCGAAGGACTCAGGGCGGTGAACAGTCAGAATAAAAATACATATAATGTGAAATAAAAATAATTTAAAATAATTAAACCGATTTGGCTCATCAATTAAGATCCTCAGCGTAGAATTTAGATAAACTGAAAATTTATGCTAGTCCAGCTTGGTGAAATAGAAAGGTCTTCAAGGCACGACGGAAAGTACGGAGATCTGGTATCATTCGTATCCTGGGGGTAACCTGTTCCATAGGGCAGGTGCCCCCACCGAGAAGGCTCTCCTCCTAAGAACCACCAGCCGACATTACTTTACTGACGGCACCCTTAGGAGGCCCACTCTGTGGGAGCGTACTGGTTGGTGGGAGGTTATCGGTTGCAGAAGGTGGTCTCGTAAGTACTCAGGTCCTAAGCCATGGAGCACTTTAAAGGTAAGAACCAACACCTTGAAGCGCACTCGGAAGACCACCGGGAGCCAGTACAGCTTGCGTAGGAGAGGTGTTACATGTTTAATGTAACATGTTTATATGTTTTTGAAATTCAACCTTTTCACAAGTAGGTTAAATTTCCTCTCCCCTGCCCTCCTCCCCACCTAGCAATGTTTTTGAAGAAAGTTTTCTCCTTACGATGCATTTATGAAGCTTGGTAGAGGCTTCCAGCAAACTTGAAAACTTGTTGGACCAGTTTAGAGGGCAGAAAGAGAAGGGTGTGTACGAATAACTTGGGAAGGAAAGTGTCACAACAACTTTGGCACCAACCCACCCTCCTCCTGCCCGCCCCCTCCCATCCAATTGCCAGTTTACCGCCTGAGGTTGCACATTTATGTATTCACAGTATTTATCCTCCACCACCCAATATTTAAATTCTCTCGCTGGCTTGCAATCGTAATAAAACACAGCTGTAAATGAAAGCAAACGCAAATGAAGCATAAAAACTTTCCCAGCCGAGAATAAAAACAGAGTAACAACAAGCCAACAAATAGTCAGAATTAAACCAGTTTTAGATTCTTAAAGAGTTGAAGAGGCTCCGGGGGATTTTAAAAAAATGTTTTCTTCCCTAGTTAAAATAAAATTTAAAAAAAATAAAGAGAGTAAAATGGAACTGTTGAGAGCATTCCATAAGATGAGGGTTACCAGAAAAATCTTTACTGGATACCGTTGATATATCTCAGCAGAGAAATTGTCTAGAACAGAGATGGCTAACCTTTTTGCCATCGCGTGCCGGGAGGGGGGAAGCGGGGGGAGGTCACATGCAGACGTGCACACACCCATAATTCTATACGCCCCACCCACGCGCATGCGCGCGTGACCCCACCCTGGTCCCCCTGCTCCTGGCATGCGATGGCCCGGTAGGCCCATTTTTCTCTCTCACCTAGCTCCAGAGCTTCTCTAGGAGTCTGGGGAGGGCGAAAACAGTTTTTCTCACCCACATGGAGGCCCTCTAGAGGCCAGAAACAGCCTGTCGGGAAGGCTGTTTTTGCCCTCCCCAGACTCCTAGAAAAGCTCTGGAGCCAGGTGAGAGAGAAAAACAAGCTTTCCTCACCACCACCCCGAGGCCCTCCGGAGGCAGGAAACAACCAGTTTCCCTACTTCTGATGGGCCCAGAAGGCCTGAAAATCAGCTGAGCTCGTGTGCCCACTGATATGGCTATGCATGCCACCTGTGGCATGCATACCATAGGTTCGCCATCACGGGTCTAGAATGTATTAAGGCACTTCATATTTAGGCTGGGAATGTGAGCAGCAAGAAGGCACATTTTATTACATTGGGCGGACATGTAAAGAAAGCTATAAAATTCTGGATTCAAATACATACACTGATTCAGAGGAATTTAAAGATTAATATGCAATTGAGGCTTTCCTCCCCACCTTTGGGAGTGCTAGATAGGCAGTTGCAATAAAGTTATGGAATTCTGTCTTTTTACATGATAATTGCAGCGAGATTATTATATGCACAGAAATGTGTTGGAAGAATTATCCATCTGGTTCAGTTCCAAGCAGTGGTGGGTTGCTACCGGTTTGGGCGAATTGGTAGCAGCGGCGGCGGGAGGCTCCGCCCACCTGCCCGGATGCATGAAGCAGAAGCGCCATGCACAAGTGCATGCACACGCACCCATAAGCAAATCGGTAGTGATGGGTTTTGAAACCCGCCCCTGGTTCCAAGCTGGAAGAAAGACACTGGAAACATGGAGGCCGATTGGAAAGATGGTTTATTGATGAAGCAGAACCACATGGGTTCTGGTGCAGCTGACCACATGGAGTTGAGAGTGAGGCATTTTTATACCATCTCTTGGGCTTTGCACTTGAGCTTCCTGTTCCTGTGCAAGAACATGTATCCTATTGGCTGTTGTCAGACTCCTATGTACAAATCCCAGGAATTTGTCTGAGCTAAGTTCGGTTGATGTATCCTGGGGGAAGGATACTGCAAAATCCCCATTCCCTCCCCACTCCTGGGGGAAGGATACTGCAAAATCCCCATTCCCTCCCCACTCCTGGGGAAAGGATACTGCAAAATCCCCATTCCCTCCCCACTCCTGGGGGAAGGATATTGCAAAATCTCCATTCTCATCCCACTCTGGGGCCAGCCAGAGGTGGTATTTGCCGGTTCTCTCAACTATTCAAAATTTCCGCTACCGGTTCTCCAGAACCTGTCAGAACCTGCTGGATTTCACCCCTGCCTTTGGGACAACCATGACCTGGATGATTGAGAATCTCCATAGACAATTTGGCCTGGTTGGGGAAGGAGATGGAGCTTGCTGAGATGGCTAAATTAACTTCTTTGATCAGGGAAAAGAGAATATTTATGTTTTATGGCTGACTAGGAACCCTCAGGAAAAAAATTATGTATGATTTATGGTTTTGATGATTAAACAGAATAGATTATGGAAAAATGAGACTTACGTTGTAACCGTAGACTAAGTGGTAGATTTATAATGATACTTATAACTGCTGTAAAAGTAAATTGGACAGTACATTGTAGCTTTTTTTCTTTATTTTCTATTTTTCTTCTCCCTTTTTTCTTACTTTCTTACATGTTTAGCTTTCTAACAGATTAAGAGAGTTGGAAGGGACCTTGGAGGTCATCTAGTCCAACCCCCCACTCAAGCAGGAGACCCTACATCATTTCTGACAGATGGCAGTCCAGTCTCTTCTTAAAAGCTTCCAGGGATGAAGCTCCCACAACATCTGAAGGCAACTTCTGTTCCATGGGTTGATTGCTCTCACTGTCAGAAAATGTCTCCTTATTTCCAGGTTGAATCTCTCCTGGTTCAGTTTCCATCCATTATTCCTTGTCTGGCCTTTGGAAATTAGCTTGACCCCCTTCCTCTCTGTGGCAGCCCCTCAAATATTGGAACACTGCTATCCTGTCTCCCCTGGTCCTTCTCTTCACTAGACTAGCCATGCCCAGTTCCTGCAACCGTACATCGTATCTTTTAGCCTCCAGTCCCCTAATCATCTTGGTTGCTCTTCTCTGCACTCTTTCTAGAGTCTCAACATCTTTTTTATAGTGTGATGACCAAAATTGGATGCAGTACTCTAGGTGTGGTCTTACTAAAGCTTTATAGAGTGGTATTAATACCTCCCTTGATCTTGATTGTATCCCTCTGTTAATGCAATTTAGGATTGCACTGGCTTTTTTGGCTGCCACCGCACACTGTTGGCTCATATTTAATTGGTTGTCCACTAAGACTCCAAGATCCCTCTCACAGTTGCTGCTATTCTCTTTGATTTCTTCCTTTATATGAGTCCGTATTAGTTTTTAATCATCCTTTAAAAGAAAACCTTTAATTAAAAATTATATTTAAAAGAAGAAGAAGAAGTAACAAGCTTCCCTGAGAAGATTAAAGGGCCTGGTGAGGTTTACAGGATTGGAAATGACTCTACAGGCCGTGTGGGCCTCATAAATCTGAGGAGCTTCAGGTCAAGGAAAACGGCAGTGCTCATTTCCACAGAAAGAAAAGGTGGCTTACAAGTTCAACCAGCTCAATAATCTAAAATTACTTTTCTCTACACTCTGGCTAAAGCATTCCAATAAATCGTAACTTTGCTCCCCAAGATCCATGGAAAGCGGGACTATAAATAAAGCCCAGCATGTTTTTTTCTCTGCCTTCTCTTAGTTGTCTGTTTTTCTTGCAAATCCTGCGTGTACACCTTGACCTACGACCATGGATTTAGTGCAGTGGTGGGTTCGCACCAGTTCGCAAAAACCGGTAGTAAAAATTTGTAGTAGTTCGGAGAACCGGTAATAACATTGGCTGGCCACGCCCCCAAACTGATCCCCGGCCCGGTCGCCACTCGTTTACCCCGCCCACCTCATCAGAGACTTTTTTTAAAAAAAAACTTTTAAAAGCATTTTTTCTACAACCTCTTCGACTGAAAAAATGCTTTTAGAAGTTAAAAAAAAACGCTCTGATGATTGTGCGGCTCAGCTGGGATTGTCAGAGGCTTCTAAAAGCATTTTTTTCTTCAACCTCTTCAGCCGAAGAGATTGTAGGAAAAAAAATGCCTTTAAAAGCCTCTGGCGATCCCAGCTGAGTTGCCTGATCGTCAGAGGCTTCTAAAAGCGTTTTTTCCTGCTTTTAAATGCTTTTAAAAGTAAAAAAAAAAAAAGTTGGCCATGCCCACCCAGTCACATTACCCCCCACCAAGCCACTCCCACAAAATAAGCCATGCCCACAGAACCGGTAGTAAAAAATTTTAGAACCCACCCCTGAGTGGTGGGTTTGTACCGGTTCACCCTGGTTCGAGTGAACCGATAGCGGCGGTGGCAGGAGGCTCCGCCCATCCTCCCGGACGTCATCATGGACGCTCTGCGCATGCGCAGAAGAGGTGTCTCATGCAATCGAAGCGCCGTGCACATGCGTGCTTGCGCTCACAGTTCCGACCCAGTAGCGAAGGTAAGTGAAACCCACTACTGGTTTAGTGGCCGTTCAAAGTTACAATGGCACTGAAAATGGGACTTATAACCAATCCTCCCACTTACGACCATCCCAGCATCCCCATGGTTAGGCGATCAAAAGTCGGGCAATGGCAAATGGCATGTATTTATGATGGCTGTTTCCCAGGATCATGTGACCACTATTTGGGACTTTTCCTGCCGGCTTTCAACAAGCAAAAGTCGAGGGTGGGAAGATGGGTTTGCTTAACGGCCACATTTCATGCAATGACTGCAATGATTTACTTAGGAACCATGGCAAAAATGGTTGTAAAATCAAGCGTGATTCGTCGAACAACCTCCATTGCTTAGTAACAGGAATTCTGGTCCCAATTATGACCATAAATCAAGGAATTACCTGTCCCCCTTTTGGCAACCCTGCAGTTTGCAAGAATTGTATTTGTTTATTATTTTTATCCTGCCATTATTATTTTTGTAAATAACTCAAGGCGGTGAACATGCCTGATACTCTTATACTTCCTCCTCTTATTTTCCTAACAACAACAACAACAACAACAACCCCATGAAGTAGGTTGTGCTGAGAGAGAGTGACTAAGGGGTCGGTAACCCGTGGCTCTGGAGCCGCATGTGACTCATTCATTCCTCTGCTGTGGCTCCCTGTTGCCAGTCAGCTCTGCAATTGATAGGGCTTTCGATTAGGACAGGTAGAGGAAAAAGGATGCTGCACTAGGAGGAGACTCTATGGTAGTGGAATGGGACTTACTGTCAGCAGAGGAAAAAGGATGCCGCACTAGGAGGAGACTCTATGGTGTGGGAACCGGACTTCTGGTCGGCTCCAGAATTGAACGGGGGGCTTCCAGTTAGGACCTTTGTGGTTCTTTGAGTGTTTAAGGTTGCTAACTCCTGGATTAACAGATGAACAGAGTTGGAAGGGACCTTGTAGGTCATCTAGTCCAACCCCGCCCCGCCCAAGCAGATCCTACACCATTTTTGACAGATGGCAGTCCAGTCTCTTTTTGAACGCTTCCAATGATGAAGCTCCCACAACTTCCGAAGGCAACTTCTGTTCCATTGGTTGATTGTTCTCAGTCAGAAAATTTCTCCTTATTTCTAGGTTGAATCACTCCTTGGTCAGTTTCCATCTGTTATTCCTTGTCTAGCCTTGGAAAATAGCTTGACCCCTACCTCTCTGTGGCAGCCCCTCAAATATTGGAAGACTGCTATCCTATCTCCCCTGGTCCTTCTCTTCACTAGACTAGCCATGCCCAATTCCTGCAACTGTTCATTGTATGTTTTAGCCTCCAGTCCCGTAATCATTTTGGTTGCTCTTCTCTGCACTCTTTCTAGAATCTCAACATCTTGACTGTTGAACTGGTCCAACTCCTCATTCTACCTAGAATACATTTTTGTAAGAATCCATCATATTTTCCGATTAATCTCCAGCTCACTTTTCTAACCCAGCAGTCCTCTTGGTAGACTAGGACACGGTTCCTTTAATCCACAGTCCTCTTTATCTTCTCAGCCCAGGAAAATGAAGATTTGAAGGAAAGACATGTTAGCTGTTTTCATAGAGATGAAAGACTGATGTTTGAGAAAATGGGAGGCATCAGTTCAGTTCACGTTTTAATGCACCACCTTGATTGAAGCCTTGGATGTGGTCTCTCAGCAGGACAATAGTGTGGTTTTCAGTGGATGACAACGTGAGCTGCCACTTGGGCATTTCAATTTATCTACAATTTATGTAAGCCGTGCATCTCCCAGCACAATGATTCTAGATGGTGAACAAGGATTAAAACGGAAAGAAAAACATGTTGCTGTTGTTGTTGTTAGTTGCGAAGTCGTGTCCGAACGGTTGTGGCAATGGACAATGTTCCTCCAGGCCTTCCTGTCTTCTACCATCCGCTGGAGTCCATTTAAGCTCACGCCAACTGCTTCAGTGACTCTGTCCAGCCACCTTGTTCTCTGTCGTCCCCTTCTTCTTTTGCCCTCAATCTTTCCCAGCATTAGGCTCTTCTCCAGTGAGTTCTTCCTCCTCCAGTGAGTAATATCCAGAAACAATAAAACGAACATAAAGGTATGCACAAGATGAAAGAATATTCTGTTTCCAGTCCAAGAACTGGAATCAAACAGATCAGCCAACAGGACCTGACTTAGCCTCCTGGCTCCAAAAGTAGAGGAACATCTTAGGTCTTTCATGCCTTCCAAAAGATTAACAAGGTTGTGAAACTTCTCTTGGGAGACACTTCAAAGCAACCACTCTTGTTAGAGCCTGGAGAGAGATAGAGAGATCGTGCAAAAATGCAGGCATTAGGAAAAGGGGCTAATTAAAATATATACATATATTTATATGGATTGTATTTGGGGAGGCATATCCTGACTTGAGAAGAGAAAGGTTCAAATATCTTCAGATCAGGAAGAAAATGGGGTGCTGCTGTTGGATCCATGTCAGAAGAAGAAGGAGAAGGAGGAGGAGGAGAAGCAGCAGCAGCAGAAGGTGAATAAGAGGAGGAGGAAGAAAAAGAGGAAGCAGAAGCAGCAGAAGAAGCAGAAGCAGAAGAAGAGGAGGAGGAAGAAGAAGCAGCAGAAGCAGCAGGAGAAGAAGAAGAAGAAGAAGAAGAAGAAGAAGAAGAAGAAGAAGAAGAAGGAGGAGGAGGAGGAGGAGGAGGAGGAGGAGGAGGAGGAGGAGGCAGCAGAAGCAGCAGAGGCAGAGGAGGAGGAGGAGGAGGAGGAGGAGGAGGAGAAGAAGAAGAAGAAGAAGAAGAAGAAGAAGAAGAAGAAGAAGAAGAAGAAGAAGAAGAAGAAGAAGAAGAAGAAGAAGAAGAAGAAGAAACAGCTGTCAAAAAAAT
Organism: Pantherophis guttatus; assembly: GCF_059756535.1. NCBI lineage: Eukaryota > Metazoa > Chordata > Lepidosauria > Squamata > Colubridae > Pantherophis > Pantherophis guttatus. The sequence continues at coordinate 14,251,085 of NC_142074.1, read as the reverse complement.
CACAGGATTTGGCAGCATGGACTTGGAGACCATACACCTGTAGAAATATTATTTTTCTGGGTAGATGTGTTCGAACTAGATTGACTAGTAATCACTGTTCAAAGCAGCTTTCCTTGGTTATTATATCTGGCCATTTCTGCTGATGAAAGCTGGTAAACAGAAGCTGGTTTCTTGATCTCGCTCTAGTGAAGGGAGATGAGAAATATTTCTCGATTGGTACCTGAACTGCCCACTTGCTGCCTTCTTATCTTCTTTCTTTTAGGGGACTGGAGGCTAAAACATATGAAGAATGGTTGCAGGAACTGGGTACGTCTAGTTTGATGAAAAGAAGGAGGAGGGGAGACATGATAGCAGTGTTCTGATATCTCAGGGGCTGCCCCAAAGAAGAGGGAGTCAAGCTATTCTCCAAAGCACCTGAGGGCAGGACAACACTGGAAATTTTTAAGAAGAGGTTGGATAACCGTTTGTCTGAAGTGGTGTAGGGTTTCCTGCCTGAGCAGGGGGTTGGACTAGAAGACCTCTAAGGTCCCTTCTAACTCTGTAATTCTATTCATGTAGGTCTCTCCTCCAACACTTTCTTCTCCAAAAGGGAGCCAGGTCAAAGAGTTTAATCCTTGGAATTGCTCACCACTTGGGGGAGCAGAGAGGTTGCAAGACTTCAGCTGGGGAGGTCAAGGGAACAAATAACCTTGAAGAAGATGTTGAGCAGAATCTGATGCAGCCTATGCAGCTAGCCGTGGAAAACGTGGCATTGTTCCTCTCCTTAATTCCCCTTTCCCACTACTGTAAGATTCAAAATGCGGCATTTTTTTTTTACATTCGTCATCCTTTTGTTTCTTTTAAACTCATTCCCTCTTGAAAGTTGGTCTGATTAGTTTTATATTCAGTCCATTGTACACATTCTGGGCCAGCAGGAAAATGCCGAAAAAGCCGCCCCCAAGAGTTTTGTTCTTTGTATGTACGCTTTTAAATGATGCAAGAACAATGGGCCTTGGATGTTTTGTGATGCTGTTCTTGCTATGCTAGTGGGAAACTCATGTCTCTCTGAATAAATAAATAAAATCACAGAACAGTGAAGTCCAGTCAAATTCTTTCCTTTCCTCGTCCATCCCTATTATTTCTGTTCTAAAAGCAGATAAGTGAGAAGCATTTATAGTGGTCCCAAAAGCTTCAATTTGTTGGCTGACTGCTTTGTTGTAAACAATTGAGTTATGGGTAGCTCTACGGACGTTTTTCAAGAGAATTATAGTTGATGTGAAATTTGTGAAGGAAACCATTTTTGCAAACCCCCATCTTACCCCTCCTGTGCCAGAACAGGAGCATCTATCATCGCCTTGTGCCAGTGGTTTAATATGAACTCAGTTATAATACCATTCCACATGATCTGTGCTTTTACGTAGAGAAGGAACCATGATGGATAGTGTCGGCAAAATCATTGGAATCTGGTTGAGATTTCATTCTGCTAGCTAGGAATTTGGTGGGCAAAATCCTATGAGTTTATTTATTTATACACTTTGCCCTAATTTAATCTGGATTAAATCTTCCAGAGGTGAGTTGATGTCTCATTTATAGGAGCAATACACATCCATATTCTAAGCCTAGCATTCCAAAGGCCTCTCTTTTGAAGATTAACAGATTAACAGAGTTGGAAGGGACCTTGTAGGTCATCTAATCCAACCCTCTGCCCAAGTAGGAGACCCTATACCGTTTCTGACAGATGGCAGTCCAGTCTCTTCTTGAAAGCTTCCAGTGATGAAGCTCCCACAACTTCTGAAGGCAACTTCTGTTCCATGGGTTGATTGTTCTCCCTGTCAGAAAATTCCTCCTTATTTCCAGGTTGAATCTCTCCTTAATCAGTTTCCTTTTTTTAAATTGAATTTTATTACAATACAATACAATACAATCAGTCAGACAGTGTTATTTTTCTACACAAGTTAGATTGATTCTTCCTTTACATTTCATCATTCTAAATTCCTATATGCATCTTAAAATTTGTATTAACTTTTATCTATTCTTATTCGGTTATCAATCTACCTGTACCAATCATCCCACACTGTATAATATTCTGAGTCTTCTTTCTCGTTTAATTCTAACGTTAATTTGTTCATTTCAGCACATTCTAGAGCAGTGGTTCTCAACCTGTGGGTCGGGACCCCTTTGGGGGTTGAACGACCCTTCCACAGGGGTCGCCTAAGACCACCAGAAAACACATATTTTCAATGGTTTTAGGAATAATTTTATTCCTAAACCACCACAACATGAGGAACTGTATTAAAGTTCCATGGCTTAGGGCCCAGGTATTTACGAGACCACCTTCTGCCATCGATAACCTCCCACCAGCCAATCGGCTCCCACAGAGAGGATCTCCTCAGGGTGCCGTCGGCCAAGCAATGTTGACTGATGACCTCCAGAGAGAGAGAGCCTTCTCTGTGGGGGCACCCACCCTCTGGAACGAGCTACCCCCAGGAATACGACTGATCCCGGACCTCCGGACCTTCCGTCGAGCTTTGAAGACCTTCCTATTTCAGCAAGCCGGGCTGGCTTAAAATTTTAATGGGTTATTTTATGGGCAAAGGGTTTTAAATTTTGGGAAGCCAATTTGATTTAATTCTGTTTTAATTTATTTTAATTTTTATATTGCATGTATTTTAATCTTGGCTATTCACCGCCCTGAGTCCTTCGGGAGAATACAAATTTAATAAACCTAAACCTAAAGGGTCGCGGCATTAGGAAGGTTGAGAACCACTGTTCTAGAGCTTCCTGAATAATATGTTCCTCTGGTGGTGTATCCTTTCCTTTCCAATATTAGGCGTAGGCTATTCTTGCTGCGGTGAGTATATGTATGATTAAATAGCTTCTTTTTTTCCCGTATTTCATCTTTAGTATTCCCAGGAGAAATGTTTCAGGTATCAATTCAATTTTTTCATTGGTTAATTCCTGTAGCCAATTTTGAATTTTCCTCCAATACCTCTTCGCTTCGGGACAGGACCACCACATATGAAAGAAGGTACCTTGGTGACATCCACGCTTCCAACATTTGCGGTTTACATTTGGATAAATTTTTGCTAATCTCGTGGGCGCTAGGTGCCATCTGTACAACATTTTATATTGGTTTTCTTTGTATGTTGCCGCTTTTGTTAATTTATAATTTCCATCCATTATTTCTTGTCTGGCCTTTGTGTGCTTTGGAAAATAGCTTGAGCCCCTCCTCTCTGCGGCAGCCCCTCAAATATTGAAATGCTGCTATCCTGTCTTCCCTGGTCCTTCACTTCAGTAAACTAGCCATGCCCAGTTCCTGCAACTGTTCAACGTATATTTTAGCCTCTATCGTATAGGTTCATTGTATGTTTTAGTTCTTCTCTCTCTGCCAGTTCAACCAAGCATCCTCTCAAGGGAATATTGGAGGAAGAACTCAAGGCTGGAATAAGAACTTGTTCCAGGATTAGACTGTGCTGGGAAATGTTTGTGTGTATTAGGGGCAGATGGTGACTTAACCTGTCACTTCCCATCACAGACAGCTACAAGCTCTGTTGGCCTTTTGGGAGATAACAAGAGTGATAAATGTAAGAAATAATTGCTCTGCAAGTCAAGCTTCCGAGAGCAGAGAACTCAAGCTAAGATGCCCATGAATCCTTCTGGAATCCTTCTCCTGGGAAGGTCTGGTGGTACTCTGAAATGTGTTTAGTCTACAGCCACAACATATCCAGGGTCCCCATCACATCCCTACTGTAAAGTTATGTGGGAAAGATTTGGTGAGTCTGGTCCCAGAGAGGCTGCCTAGGAAATGGAGTGTCTCAGCAGTTTTGTTAATCCCGTTAAAATAGAATAACAAAGTTGGAAGGGACCTTGGGGGTCTTCTAGTCCAACCCCCTGCTTAGGCAGGAAACCTTACCCCACTTCATACAAATGGTTATCCAGCATTTTCTTAAAAACTTCCAGTGTTGGAGCATTCACAACTTTTGGAGACAAGTTGTTCCACTGATTAATTGTTCTAACTGTCAGGAAATTTCTCCAGAACCAGTCAGAACCTGTTGGATTTCACCCCTGCCTATGACTATCATTAAGTGTTGTACCTTATGATTCTTTATGAATGTATCTTCTCTTTTTATGTACACTGAGAGCATATGCAGCAAAGACAAATTCCTTGTGTAATAGGAATTCTCTATCTATCTATCTATCTATCTATCTATCTATCTATCTATCTATCTATCTACCTATCTATCATCTATCTATCATCCATCCATCCATCCATCCATCCATCCATCCATCTATTATCTATCTATCTATCTATCTATCTATCTATCTATCTATCTATCATCTATCTATCTATCTATCTATCTATCTATCATCTATCTATCATCCATCCATCCATCCATCCATCCATCCATCCATCTATTATCTATCTATCTATCTATCTATCTATCTATCTATCTATCTATCTATCTATCTATCTATCTATCTAACAATGTCTGCAACCGAATGGTTAATCTGCTAGAGGTTTTGTTGTGGTATATACTGGCTGGAAGATAGACTTGTCCCTCATCATTTCTGAAAGCCACCAGTCCAGGAAAAAAATGAGGGACAATGAATCTCTCAAAACACAATGGAAGCACAATAAAACTTCCCAAGGGAGGACTCTCTCAAATACTGAACATTTTATTAGGGCTGCAAAAAATTTGCTGAATGTAGGGAATTAATTTCTTGGCCCAATTTCTTGCCATTGTGTCAAGTGCCAAAAATGTTGGTGGAAAAGCATTGACTTCTCTGCTTGGCAAGTCAGCTAGTTTTATTTTTTTTAATGCTACTTTTTTCTAGCTTACCACGGTCTCCACGGTGTTTTTTCCCCCCAGCTTTGATGAGGAACATCGCTTAAAAAAACGTTGAGATAAAGATGCAGAAAGCTCATGTTTATTGCTGCCAGCTGGATTTCATCCAATTTCTAGGGTAGGAAAGGAAACCCTAGAGGAGTTTCCAGATGAAGCTTATGTGGCAATGCTGGACATTGTGAATTACTTGGAAACGAAGCCCACATCCAAATAAATGTATAAATGGAAAGGAAGACAACTCCAAAGGTTGCAGGGTCATAGTCAGGCTCGAACAACCAGATCCACATGTGAAGCATTCATTAGCTTTATTGCTTATGCCTAATATACAGGGATACTAAATACTAGGGATGTGGTGGCTCAGTGGCTAAGACACTGAGCTTGTCAATCGAAAGGTCGGCAGTTCAGCAGTTCGAATCCCCAGTGCCACATAACGGGGTGAGCTTCCGTTACTTGTCCCAGCTTCTGCCAACCTAGCAGTTCGAAAGCACTTTAAAAATGCAAGGAGAAAAATAGGGACCACCTTTAGTGGGAACGTAACAGCATTCCATGCGCCTTTGGCATTTAATCATGCCGGCCACATGATCACAGAGACATCTTTGGGCAGTGCTGGCTTTTCGGCTTTGAAACGGAGATGAGCACCGCCCCCTAGAGTTGGGAATGACTAGCACATATATGCGAGGGGAACCTTTACCTTTACTAATACACAGGAATCTTCCCAGGCAATTTGCACCTGAGCCACACTAGAGAAGGTTCATTGGCATTCAAGGGAAGAGGGTTAGATATTGTCTTCTTGTGCCTATGCAATGATTCCAGACTAGTTCCCTATTTGACTCCTCCCCGTGGTTCAGCCAGTCTCTCTCTGACAGTCGTTATAAGAATGGACTCTTCATTCTATGGTCTGTAAATCCAGAGTCACCAACCTAATGTCCAGCAGGAACAACATACCCAAGCTTCTTTGGTATCCAAGCACTAAATCATTTAATTTTCTCAGAACTTTTTAATTTTTTTTTTAAAAAATGAGATGGTGTCATACTATTAAGAGTCAACCACAAACATTATGACTATGTACATGATGTTCCACAGGATGAAGGCCTCCTGAATATATTTGCAACTCATCAAGTGAAAATGGCTTATAGAAATACTCTAGAGCAGGAGTGTCAAACTCGATTTCATTGAGGGCCACATCAGGGTTGTGTTTGACTTTGGGGGGTGAGGCTGGGCATAGCCAGCTCAATGTCAGTCATGCCGGGGGCACCTGTGGGGGCCTGAGCGCTCTGTCAGTGAAAACGGGCTCCCAAGCTCTGTTTTTAGCTGCGACGGCTTCCTGCAACCCTCTGCCAGTGAAAAGGGAGCTTGGGAGGGCTGCCCACAGGCCTCCCAAGCTCCCTTTTAGCTGGCAGAGGTACCATAGGCTGGTCATTTACTGTTTCCAGGACGGCCCCACAAGCCAGATCTGGCCCCAGGACCTGAGTTTGACACCCCTGCTCTAGAAGCTAGGAGGCAAAGCTGTTGATTATCATGATGCTACCAGTTGCAAGGACAATATAAGAGGTTCTGGGTCCCAGTTCTGCAAAAAGTGCTGGAGATCCCAGAACCTGGCCCTTTTCTGATCCTGGAATGTAACTTAAAGAAGAATTGGCTTATTAAGAGAGGTTCTTTTCTGCGGGGTCTCCTTCAACCTAACAGTTGAAGCAGGAGTGAAATTGACTTACCTTCAGGGGTGAAATTCAGCCGGTTCTATCAGGTTCAGGCAAACTGGTAGCGGCGGCTGCGGGAGGCTCTGCCCACCCAGGCGGACATCACGACATCATTTTTTGATGACAATTTTAAGCCTCTGCACGTCGTCCGCAAGCAAAATGCATGCACATTTGCAAAATGGTAGGAAAGGTAAGCAGGGGTGAAATTCACTTACCTTCCCTACCAGTTCACAAATGTGCGTGCGCTGCACATGCGTGTGCTCGCTTCGCTCACGGATGACGCGTAGAAGCTTAAAATCGTCACAAAAAAGTGACGTCATTACGTCCACGCGGGTGGGTGGAACCTCCCACAGCCGCCACTACCGTTTCGCCCGAACCGGATAGAACCGGCTGAATTTCACCCCTGAGTTGAAGGAACCTTAAGATTTCTCACCTCCCATTACAACCACACGGAGAAGGAGATAGAGAAGCTCCTGGTTTTGTTTACAGGCAACCCCCTGTTTTTTCCCCCCTGTAGCACCAATTTCCTAGACCAGCTGGAATAGTGAAAATCGGTGCGATGGGACGCATTCTGAATGTGAGAGAGATGTGTGACGTCGTTTTGTCGGCTTGCAAAAGAGGGCTGGGGAATGTTTCTCTGAGGAGCATAAAAACGGATTTCTGAGCAGGAGGCCGCTTTGTAAAGCCTCGTTGGGCTTTCAGAAATTATTACTATTATTGCTTTCCTTAGAGGGAAAACTGCACACCTGTTTGCCAGGGCAAGCATTAGTCTCTGCTGTTTGGGAGATTTAAAAAGAAAAAAAATCCAGAAAGAAAGAAAGAAAGAAACGTAGCAAAGATTAACTCCGACGGTGTGACAGTGGCTTTCAGATAGAAGGGTTCTTTTGATTGAGATCTCTGCTGGAGGATCAAATACATGACTTTCATGCGGCTTCAGTGAAGAGTGGAGCATCTTAAAATGACAGTATTTCCAGATGCATTTCTCCTAGTTTGCACAAACGCTGGTCTGTAGCTAAACAGACAACAGCAGTTTACATGAAAAGATGCTTTCTGTTTGATGCTACGGTTATTCTTTTATCGCAACTGGGGTTCAATGTTTTGGGTCTTCAACGCAATTTATTTGAGGTTCTTTGAAGTTTTCAGCCCAAATCTTTCTCAGTTTACTTCTTGGTGAGTTTTGGGGTTTGAAACCCAGGGCAAAGCTTTGGAATGGAGCATTGCGGTGGCGCATGTAGCATTGCACTGGCGCAGAGGTTAGAGTGCAGTACTGCAGTCTACTTCTGCTGCCTGCTGGCTGCCTGCAATTTAGCAGTTCGAATCTCACCAGGCTCAAGGTTGACTCAGCCTTCCATCCTTCCGAGGTGGGTAAAATGAGGACCCAGATTGTTGGGGGCAAGATGCTGACTCTGTAAACCACTTAGAGAGAGAGCTGTAAAGTACTGTGAAGCAGTATATAAGTCTTAAGTGCTATTGCTATTGCTATTGGTCGCTCTTCCTGATCCATTTTTTTTAAAAATTTGATTTATATGCCGCCCTTCTCCGGAGACTCAGGGCGGCTTACAGTGCATTAAGCAATAGCCTTCATACTTTTGTATATTTATACGAAGTCAGCTTATTGCCCCCACAATCCGGGTCCTCATTTCACCTACCTTTGAAAGGATGGAAGGCTGAGTCAACCTTGAGCCTGGTAAGATTCGAACCTGCAGAAATTGCAGGCAGCTGTGTTAATAACAGGGTGCATTAAACCACTGTACTACCAATTCTCCCAGCTTTGGGTTTTGAGTCAGTCTTGAGTCCTGACCACTGCCTGGATACATCCCTGCATTGATTTTTTGGCAAGGTTTTTCAGAAGTGGTTTGCTATTGCCTCCTTTCTAGGGGCTGAGAGAAAGGGACTGGCCCCAGGACACACAGCTGACTTTGTGCCTAAAACACTAGAATTTACAATCCCCCAATTCTCAATCATTTGAGAATCATTTGAGAGGGGGAGAGAGGGGGAGGGAGAGAGGGAGAGAGAGGGAGAGGGGGAGAGAGGGGGGAGAGGGGGAAAGAGGGAGGGGAGAGGGAGAGAGAGAGAGGGAGGGGAGAGGGAGAGAGAGGGAGCGGGAGGGAGAGAGAGAGATGGGGAGGGGGGGAGAGAGAGAGAGAGAGAGAGGGGAGAGGGATAGAGAGGGAGGGGGAGGGAGAGAGAGATGGGGAGAGGGAGAGAGAGAGACAGAAAATAATACTTGCTGGAATTCATCTGATTTAGTACCTTAATCTTCCTTCTAATAAATATTAATAATCAGAACTCTTGTTCCTTGGATTTCTGGTCTAGACTTCAGTGAAAGGTCCATCAGCCGCCTGATGCAGCTGAGCTTTGATAAACTTGCTTGGGAATTTACGAGAATGGAAATATCCACACTGATCGTTGGAAAGATGGCTTAATTTTCTCACCTTCTCCAGGAAACCCTCTTGAATGTTAGGCATGCCTGTTTGTTACTGTCAGCTGCTAACAGCAGAAGTTTCATTTGGCAGGAGTAGTCCATGGTTAATTTAGTTTAGCTTTGGCTGCTTGACAGAAGCTGGCCAGGTGCCACATGATGCTCTTCAATGCTGTGCATAAGCAGTTGCGTCTTCTAGAGGTTTTGTGTTCCACAGCTGATATTTTAGTGCCTTCTGCTAGCAAAATTAGGACGTGTTTTGCAGTCCTTCACATATCTCTTCTGCCTTCAGCCATGGAAAGCATCTGCCCATTAGGTCGAGGAAAATGAGAATTGTAGGCCAAACAACATCTGGAGAACCTCAGATTTTGCACCTCAGCCTTTGAATGATGTCTGCTTCATGCCAAAGGGGAGAAACCTTGTTTTCCTATCATGGCTTGTTGATAGAACAGCTAGTTATACGCAGCAATGAAGGGGGTTGTGTATTCCTCTCAATTCTATTGCAAACAGGTGTCATTATGTCTAATAATGTTTAAGAATTTCTAGGTTTTAAAGCTATTTTAAGCCTTTGAATGACAGAAGAAACAAATGCAACGGTAATGCGGACTCAAGGATGTGGTTGGAAGTTGTTCTGTCTTCCTGGGCAAATAAAATAAAATAAAATTGTGGATTGTTTGTAGCCCACGTTTACCAAATCTATCTCTCAAATAGCGTACAGAGTTTGATATTCTGAACTATAGCCTGGAAGAATAAAAAAAAACTTGCAGAATAACTGAATGAACTATTCCATCAGTTCTGAATGAACGATGGGGAATAGATGGATTTATATTCTTTGCAGAGGTGAACGCTGTTACCTTCCCACCAAAGGTGGTCCCTATTTTTTCGACTTGCATTTTTTAAGTGCTTTCGAACTGCTAGGTTGGCAGAAGCTGGGACAAGTAACGGGAGCTCACCCCGTTACACGGGACCAGGGATTCGAACCGTTGAACTGCCGACCTTTCGATCGACAAGCTCAGCTTCTTAGCCATTGAGCCACCGTGTCCCCTAGAAATATATATGCTAGGCTAAATTTGCCAGACTTTCTTGTTCAAATTGCACCAGCCGCGTATGTTTTAATTAAACTCTGGATTATTTCCACACACGCCCCCCTTATACTGCGACTTGGCCCTCAGCCTCCGATTTGCAGTTGGTCATGCAGAAGGCTCAATTTCTCCCGAGTGCTTCCTCCAGCCTTGATGTGGCAGCTGCCAGGGATTGTCGCAATCTTCACATTTTCCAACTGCTGGTTGGGCTTGCCAGATGCAGCCTTGCTTGCCTTGTGCTTCAACCTAGCGCGCACTTGCTGATGTTGGCTGAAAATCAAGGGGAGTGCTGGGTTTGAAAAACCGAGTGGCTTTCTCTGCATCTCTGCAATCAAAGAAAGCTTTTATCTCCTTCCTCTGCTCTCATTGGTGGGATCCTACCGGTTTAACAGCCGGTTCAGTGATCACATGCTTTGCACGCGCACACAGCTTGTGTGTGTGCACCTGAAGTGCAATGTACACGTGCGTGCAGTTGGAAGAAATCTTCACTTCTGCGTTTCTTCGGAGGAGAAACACAGCTGAAGCGCAGGTGATTTGTGCTCTGCCGTGCGAATCAGCTGAGAAGATAAACGTAGGAAAATAGCATGGGCGGGTGGCTGAGCACATCTGATCGTCGGGGCAAACCAGTTCGCTCCCAGCTGATCGTCGGAGCTAACTGTTTGCCCGAACTGGTCCGAACCGGTAGAATCCCACCCTTGTGACTGCTCTCCAACCTCCCCATGAGAGGTGTGTTTAAATTGAGCCCTTCTGACAATCTACAAAGAACCTGGGAAACGATGGAGCCTCCGTCTGAATCCAAGGACTTCTTATCCTGGTCTCCCGCTACCTTTTCCGACGAGACTTTTCTGCAGCAGAAAACAAATCGGTCATCTCCCATCCGTCACGCGCACGCACGAGGAAGGAGGCCCATTTAGTTGTGTCTCACGCCTCTGGCAAACCTGTCCACCTGTCACTCGCTCGGTGTGCAAGGATGAGAAGTGACGGCTCTGAAACCTCTTTATGGATGTCGCGTTTTGCCTGGAGTTGCGCCATCTGTGCAGGGAAACGGAGAAGAAAGAGGTGCCATCTCTTGTCACAGACAGGTCCGTGCTGCCCCTTTGGGAGGAAAGAATGTGCTTTTTTTTTTTAATCTTGTGATTTTGGGAAAACTTTGACAAACCACATGTCTGCCCACTGGTACAAGATGCAGTGGATTGTAAAAATACACAGCTGCTTTAGGATTATATTTGCTAAGTACTGGAAAAATGAGAACACGCCGCCAGATGAGGAACTAATTTGAAAAATTTTAGACTGTGCTGAAATGGACAGAGTAACTTTAAAAATAAAAGCCAAAGAAGACACAGAATATTATTAATAGACACAGAATATTATTAATAGAATAAAGTAAGGTTCTACATTTAGGCAAGAGAAATAAAATGCACGGGTACAGTATATGTGGTACCTTGCTCAATAGTAGTAACTGTGACAGGGATCTTGGAGTCCTAGTGGACAACCATTTAAATATGAGCCAGCTGTTTTCGGCAGCTGCCAAAAAAGCCAACACAGTTCTGGGCTGCATAAACAAATAATTCAGGATTCATATCAATTTTTTTTACCAGTCATTTCCTCCAACCATTTTTTAATTTTAAGCCAATGTTCTCTTGCTTTGGGACATGTCCACCACATGTGGTAGCATTTCTCTTGTGAATAATTACATTTCCAACAGTGCGGTGGATTGTTTGGAGACATCTTGGCCAATCTCACCGGGGATAAATGCCACCTATAAAACATTTTATGAATATTTTCTTTGTAGGGGGCCGACAACGTCATTTTATAATTTGTTCCCCGTATTTTTTCCCAGTACTCCAATTCTATGTTGTATCAAAATTTTTCATCCAAATTATCATTGTTTCCTTCACCGTTTCCTCTTCCATTTAAATTTGAGGAGACAGTTATACGTTTTGGTAATTACCTTTTCATCTGTCCCTGTTAATATTTTATCTATTTCTTGTTGTCCATTTTGAAAACCATATAATTCTGTTCTGTTCTGTTCTGTTCTGTTCTACCGTGTTTCCCCTAAAATAAGATCCTGTCTTATATTTTTTTTTTGAACCCTGAAATAAGCGCTTGGTCTTATTGCCATGCGCTCAAAAGCCTGATTGGGCTTATTATCAGGGGATGTCTTATTTGGGGAAAAACAGGGTATTCTATTCTATTCTATTCTATTCTATTCTATTCTATTCTATTCTATTCTATTCTATTCTATTCTATTCTATTATTTGATATGGGATAGATTTTATGAGACAAGAGGTAGAAATTAGAGGAAGAAAGACTATGAATGTTTGTATTAATAGTGGAGAAGGTTTATAACTACAATCACCATAATTAACAAAAATGTAAATAAGCCAATATAAAAAGAAACCTAGTCAAAATTATTTGGTTATATTATTACTATTATTCCCAGTACATGCATTATTATATTATTATTACTGTTATTAGTTCATGTGTTAATATTTATTACTGTTTTCTATTTGGCCTTTTTCTCTCTCTCGTAAATGGTATACCCTGACAATATACTGTATTTAAAAACGTTGATGAATAAAATTATATATATATATAATACACAGCTGCCTTATCTGGAACACTCCAGTTGTCCTCTTCTTAAACCCCTGAGTAATCTACAGAGCTTGTTGCTCATTGCAGTCCAGCCCAGCCTGAGGCTGTTTTGCAGAGAGATTTGCCGGAAGAAATTTCTCTGCTGCAGCATCTTCTATGATGGATGAAGCAGCCCAGTCACACTTTTTGGGTGACATTCTTCCTGCAAGACCTGGTTGAAACTGTCTACAGGTGGTCCTCAACTTATGACCCCCCCATAGAGCCCGGCATTTCTGTTGCTAAGTGAGACAGTTAAGTGAATTTTGTCAGTTTTCAACCTTTCTTGCCACAATGATTAACTGAATGACTGCAGTTGTTAGATTATCAGTCACATGATTGTTAAGCGAAACTGGTTCCCCATTGATTTTGCTCATCAGAAAGTCGCAAACGGTGATCACGTGATCCCTGGACACTGTCGTAAATATGAGTCAGTTGCCAAACGTCTGAATTGTGAACAGCTCGAGTTACAACAGTTCTTTTAGTGACTGTTTGAAGTTACAGCAGCACTCAAAAAACTATTTTTCACACTTACCGTTGAAGCATCCCCGTGATCACATGATGAAAATTTGGATGCTTGGCAACTGACTCATATTTATGACCGTTGCAATGTCCCGGGGAAGGAGGGGTCACTGTGACCTTGTTTTGCGACTCTCCGACAAGCAAAGTCAATGGGGAAGCCGGATTCACTTAACAACTGTGGCAAGAAAGGTTGTAAAATGGGGCAGAATGCACTTAACAGCTGCCTCACTTAGCAACAGAAATGTTAGGCGCAATATGATCGTAAATCAAGAACCACCTGCACCATATTTAGGAACCGCAGTGGCACAGTACTGCAGGGTACTTCTGCTAACTGCCGGCTGCCAGCAGTTCGGCAGTTCGATTCCCACCGGCTCAAGGTTGACTCAGCCTTCCATCCTTCCAAGGTCAGTAAAATGAGGATCCAGATTGTTTGGGGGCAATATGTTGACTCTGTAAATCACTTAGGGAGGGCTGTAAAAGCATTCTGGAGCAGTATGTAAGTCTAGGTACTATTGCTATTTTCCTTCCTTCCTTCCTTCCTTCCTTCCTTCCTTCCTTCCTTCCTTCCTTCCTTCCTTCCTTCCTTCCTCCCTCCCTCCTTCCCTCCCTCCCTCCCTCCCTCCCTCCCTCCCTCCTGGTTAGAATGCAGTATTGCAGGCTAACTCTGCCCACTGCCAGCAGTTCAATCCTGACCGGCTCCAGGTTCAGTCAGTCTTCCATCCTTCCGAGGTGGGTAAAATGAGGACCCAGATTGTTGGGGGGCCATAGGCTGACTCTATCAACCACTTAGAGAGGGCTGTAAAGCACTGTGAAGCGGTATATAAGTCTAAGTACCATTTCTATATTCTGATCCTCCTCCTGCCTTGAGGGGACAGGGAGGGTCATTCTCAAAAAAGAGCCTTGGTGGCACAGCAGACTAAAAACTGCTGTTAAAGTAGCACTTAGCTGCCAGCTGCCTGCAATTACTGCAAGTTCAATTCTCACCAGGCTCAAGGTTGACTCAGCCTTCCTTCCTTCCGAGGTAGGTAAAATGAGGACCCAGTTTGTGGGGACAATAAGCTGACTTTGTATAAAATAGAACACCGCTTAGGGGCCCCCAAAAAGCCCTACTAAGCAGGTATATACAAAAGTATGAAGGCTATTGCTTAATGCATTGTAAGCCACCCTGAGTCTCCGGAGAAGGGCGGCATATAAATCGAACAAATAAATAAATAAACAAACAAACAAACAAACAAATAAATAAATAAATAAATAAATAAATAAATAAATAACCATAATTGTCCAACCTACTGTACGGTTGGAGTGTGCTGTATTGGAAGAGGCTGGCACGAAAGAAACACATTTAAAGAATTGTCTACTTGCAAAAGTACAGGATGAGATTTCGGTGGAAGAGTCAGCAAATTCTCAGGCCAGCCTGCTCGCTTGCTAATAGATGGACGTGCCCAGATTCTTGAAACTCAAGCAGGGCTGATTTTTTGGTAAATCAAAAATCTATCCTTCCGTTTGCTGCAAGTCTCCAACAACTCAGAAAGCCGCCTTAGCTTTTCCCCGAGGAGGAGAAACCATGTAAAATAGAGTTCTTGGTTGTCCTGATTTCCCCTTGTTTGATGAAAGGAGTAAACTGTTTTTGGCATCTGCACATCTAAGTCCCAAAGGTGCTTTTTTTCAGGAGGCAACTGGACTTTCTTTGTTTTCTTTTTCGAAGACGTTTCACTTCTCATCCAAGAAGCTTCTTCCGCTCTGACTGGATGGTGGGGAATGGAAGGATTTATACTCCTTGCAGACAGCTGGTCGTTTGCATCCTTTTAGAGGGTCGTTGAAGCACTTGGAGGTTTATCTGTGTCCTCAGGGTCACCTGAGTGGTGTAAATGGGTCCTGTAGTCTGCAATTTTTTCCTCTGGAAATCCATTCCTACTCCCACACCATTCCAAGGGTCTTCAACCCAAATTGCATAGCTAAAAGTCTGTAGAGATTCTCCATCATCCAGGTGATGATTGTCCCAAAGGTGCTTTTTCAGGAGGCAACTGGACGTCCTTGTTTTTCTTTGAAGACGTTTCGCTTCTCATCCAAGAAGCTTCTTCAGCTTCGACTGGATGGTGGGGAATGGAAGGATTTATATTCCTTGCAGACAGCTGGTCATTTGCATCATTTTACAGAGGCGTTGAGGCCACTTGGTGGTTTATCTCTGTCTTCAGGGTCACCTGAGTGGTGCAAATGGTTCCTGTAGTCCAGAGGATGGGTTTCAGCAGGTTCTGACCAGTTCTGGAGAACCGGTAGCGGAAATTTTGAGTAGTTTGGAGAACTGGTAGTAAAAATTCTGACTGGCCCCGCTCCCATCTATTCTCTGCCTCCCAAGTCTCAGCTGATTGGGAGGAAATGTGGATTTTGCAGTATCCTTCCCCTGGATTGGGGAGGGAATGGAGATTTTACAGTATCCTTCCCCTGCCATGCCCACCAAGCCACACCCACAGAACCGGTAGCAAAAATTTTTGAAACCCACCACTGCTGTAGTCTGAAAAAAAAACAGAAAGTCCAGTTGCCTCCTGAAAAAAGGACTTTTGGGACAACCATGTCTTGGATGACTGAGAATCTCCATTGACTGCACATCTAAGGGTTGATGGCTCCTTTTGGGTCTCGTGTAAGATTCCTTGTCAGGCCTGGAAGCCATCTTTTACAGTTAGGCCTTCAGGCCTGCCACATTTTCTACTGTGGGAAAATGGGAGGGGGGATTGTATGGAGTATGCGTGATGTATAGTCAAAATAACATTCTTTTCTCAGAGAGTCAAGGCCAAGGTGCCCTGCAGCTGCAATGAGGTGATTGGGAGGCATCTCTAATTTTGGATGGTGCCTGATTAGATCATGTGGTTGACGTGTGGGTGCTGAGCAGGGACTTGAACTTTCCTTTGGGTGGGGAAAATCTGGAAGCTTTCAGATTCGGGTTTTCCCAGATGGGCCAATATGACATCTCTAATAAAATGGAACTTTGAGGAAGCTCAAGCCTCGGAGAGTTCTTTCGTTGGGGGTGTTACTTGGAACCCTGACACTCCTTGTAAAATGCTCTTAAGAGGGAGAGAAAAAGGCATGAGATCTCTGTTGAATCTTTTCCTGTCTCTTCATTGATTACCTTGGTTCGGTGTTCTTCAACGTAGAGGAGATAAATGCAGTAAGAGGTCCATGTGACCAGCAGACTCGGTGGCAAATCTCTTTGCTCAATGCTGGACAACATCTTGATTTGGTCACAATGAGGCTAGTTTGGGAGGTAAGAGCGCACAAGCAAGTAGACAAATACAGGTAGTCCTCGGTTTACGACCACATTTCTGTGGCTAAGCAAGACAGTTGTAAAGTGAGTGTTGCCCCATCTTGCGGCCTTTTTAGCCAGCGTTCAGGGGTGAAATCCAGCAGGTTCTGACAGGTTCTGGAGAACCGGTAGTGGAAATTTTGAGCAGTTCGGAGAACCAGCAAACACCACCTCTGGCTGGCCCCAGAGTGGGGTGGGAATGGGGATTTTGCAATATCCTTCCCCCAGGAGTGGGGAGGGAATGGAGATTTTGCAGTATCCTTCACCAGGAGTGGGGAGGGAATGGAGATTTTGCAGTATCCTTCCCCAGGAGTGGGGTGGGAATGGAGATTTTGCAGTATCCTTCCCCTGCCATGCTCACCAAGTGACGCCCACCAAGCCACACCACGCTGACAGAACCCGTCGTAAAAAAATTTGGATTTCACCACTGCCACAGTTGTATACTGGATAGAAGAACCATTGTGGCACAGTGGTTAGAAGGCAGTACTGCAGGCTGACTCTGCCCACTGTCAAGAGTTCGAATCTCACCAGACTCAAGGTTGATTCAGCCTTCCATCCAGTGGTGGGATTCAGCCAGTTCGCACCACTTCAGGAGAACCGGTTGTTAACTTTCTGAGCAGTTTGATGAACTGGTTGTTGGAAGAAATCATTAGGGCAGAGAACCGGTTGTTAAATTATTTGAATCCCACCACTGCTTCCATCCTTCCGAGGTGGGTGAAATGAGGACCCAGATTGTTGGGGGCAAGATGGTGACTCTGTAAACCTCTTAGAGAGGGCTGTAAAAGCATTGCGAAGCGGTTTATAAGTCTAAGTGCTATTGCTACTCCTATTCTCCCAGAGTACCAAAGCACATGAGGTCATTATCTCCTTCATTATAGTCGCCAAGATGTGCAGCGTCTTGGGGGGCAGAGGCAAAGAGACCCAGATATTCTCAAGTGCTAATTTGTTGCTGCTAGAATACATGATGAATTTCAGCTGGCACGTTGTGTGAGTGTATCCTCTGGAGGGCATTTGCTGCTATCAGAACGTGCTTGGCTCTGTGCCTCTCCAGTTTAATTATCAGGTATTTTGATATTCATTAGGCAAACCGTTGCTGGAATCATCCTGCATTGGGGAGAAGAAGGGAAGGGAGGGAGGGAGGGAAGGAAGGGAGGGAGGAGAGGGGAAAGAAGGGAGGGGAACAGTAAAGGAAGGAAGGAAGGAAGTGGGAGGAACAGTGAGGAAGGAAGGGAGGGTAGGATGGGAGGAGGGAGGGAGGAAGAGAGAAAGGAAGGAAGAAAAGGAAGGAAGGAAGGAAGAGAGGAAAGAAGGGGAGGGAAGAAGGAAGGGGGAAGAAGGGAGGAAGGGGAACAGTAAGGGAAGGGAGGAAGGAAGTGGGAGAAATAGTGAGGAAGGAAGGAAGAGAGGGAAGGGAGGGAGGAGGGAGGGAGGAAGTGGGTAAGGAAGGAAGGAGGAAAAGGAAGGAAGGGAAGGAAGGAAGGAAGGAGGGAACGGGGAAAGAAGGGAGGAAGGGGAACAGTAAGGGAAGGGAGGAAGGAAGTGGGAGGAACAGAGGAAGGAAGGGAGGGAGGGAAGAAAGGAAGGGAGGTGGGAGGGAGGGAGGAAGAGAGTAAGAAAGGAAGAAAAGGAAGAAAGGGAGGAAAGGGGAAAAAAGGAAGGAAGGGGAACAGTAAGGGAAGGGAGGAAGAAAGTGGGAGGAACAATGAGGAAGGAAGGAGGAGAGGGAAGGAAGGGAGGAGGGAGGGAGGAACAGAGTAAGGAAGGCAAGAAGGGAGGGAAGAAGGAAGGAAGGGGAAGAAGGGAGGAAGGGGAACAGTAAGGAAAGGAAGGAAGAGAGGAAGAGAGGAAGGAAGGGAAGGACATCTTGAAAAAGTCTCCTTCCTACCCCCCCACCCCCCCGAGAAAGCTGAGGCTAAAGTTGCTATTTATATCAATTTAATTAGCCCTGCTAATAATCTGATCAAGGTGCCGCAGTGGTAATTAAGTGTCTGTTTGCCGTATGCTCAGGGCTGTTTAAAAATCAGCATAATTTCACCTGCCATTTATTTCTACTTTTACCCTTTATTTGTGAAATGGGAGAGGAGATGGAGCGGATGCTTTGGACTCTGAGAAAGCATGAGAGGCAGTGGTCAGCCACCGGAGGCCGACCGTGGCTGGATGCCACCCCGAGTCTTAATATTTTTTGTAGCCCCGGCAAGCCTCTCTGATTCTACATGCTAAAAATGATTGACTGGCCCCCCATTTCCTGCCATTTTGGATGTGGAATGAATGAAAAGGGTAAGGAAAGCTCTAAAATAAGACGAACAATGTGAATGGATAAATCTTGCTCCCTTCTTTAATGGAAAAACTGTAATTCCATCATATTTGCATTTATTGGTCTGCTGTTCGTGGACTTTGGCCCTTTAGTGACCACAAGCAATACCCTGACACATTGGATGCCTGGAGATGCCAGTTTTATTCCGCCATTGATTTAATCTTACCGGCAATTGGTTTTCATTAGGTAAATTTACTGATCGCCTTAAAATTGGGATATCGGTTGTCCTCGACGTATGCCCACAATTGGGCCCAAAATTTCTGTTGCTAAGCGAGACACTTGTTCAGTGAGTTGTGCTCCATTTTACGACCTTCTTTGCCACCATTGTTAAGTGAATCCCCGGTGCTAATTTGTTGCTGCTAGAATACGTGATGAATTTCAGCTGGCACATTGTGTGAATGTATCCTCTGGAGGGCATTTCTGCTATCAGAACATGCTTGGCTCCGTGCCTTTCCAGTTTAATTATCAGGTATTTTGATATTCATTAGGCAAGTCAGTAACATGGTTATTAAGTGAATCTGGCTTCCCCATGGACTTTACTTGTCAGAAGATTACAAAAGGGGATCACGTGACGGTCACTAAATGAACTGATGTAAGCTGAGGACTACCTGTATCTATCTATATAAAAAAAGGCTGTATGTATGTATGTTCCAGCATAACACTGGAACGCCTCGAGCAATTTCAACCAAACTTGGTACACAGATGACTTACTATCTGGAAACAAATACTGTGGGGGTAAGACACCCCTGGTGTGTGTGTGTGTGTGTGTGTGTGTGCGTGTGTGTGTGTGTTTGTGTTTGTGTGTTCCAGCATAACTGTGGAACGCCTGGGCCATTAAGGAGAGCAAGTGCGGCATCCTAGAGCGGCAATTCTTTGTGATGTCAGTTCCTTCGCAGTTTCCTCTGGAAAGGCAGCCGTGACGTTCACCCTCCAGTGGAGCAATGGGGAAGTGCCTGATGGATTTGGGGCAGAATGCCAGGATTGTAGATAGGGCGGGAAAGAGGAACTCGTGGGAGGGGGAAGGGAGAGGGCAGGAATGATGGGCATGGGAGTAGGGGGAAGAAAGGCCCCTCTCAATGGCTCTCTGTCAGACAGAGGCTTCAATGTCTATAAATACCTGAGCAATGCCAGGTTACCAGCTAATTGATAATAAGAGTGAGCAGCTGAGACAATAGTGATGGGGAGTGATGGGAAAGAGTAAAAAGCTTGAAAGCGTGTTGGAAAGATTCAACACCCTGAATGTTTCAGTTCAGATACCTTCATTACGGCCGCTACCTGGGATTGCACGCATTATAATAAAAATGACAAAATGTGGAGCGATAAATGCAAATGCAGTTAACAGTTAAAAGGTCACCAACTTAAAACTAAGTCATTAAATTGCAAAACTACTTTGGGCGCAAGGTGCTAAAATCCTAAATACTGTAAAGTTATTAAAATGCTAAATACATGGAAAACTTCAAAAGTCCACAAATTAGATGATTAGGGTCAAAAAGCAAAAGTATAGGAGAAGGAAACCGTTGTAAAATAGGAAAATAATAATAATAATGTGATTAGTGGACTTCCTGAATCTCATGGAAAAAACTACTTTGGGCGCAAGGTGCTAAAATCCTAAATACTGTAAAGTTATTAAAATGCTAAATACATGGAAAACTTCAAAAGTCCACAAATTAGATGATTAGGGTCAAAAAGCAAAAGTATAGGAGAAGGAAACAGTTGTAAAATAGGAAAAAAATATTAATAATGTGATTAGTGGACTTCCTGAATCTCATGGAAAAATTTTTTCCCTTTGTTTATCTTACGAGCAGCAATAGCCCCACGCATCCTCATATTCCAGAATCTGATTTCTAATCTTCATTTCTTTCCCCTGTTTTCTGACATTTTCAAAACTGCAGTCATGACTGAGATGGTATTTTGATCATGAGTGACGCAGATGATCTATGACTGAGTCCTTTGGTGTCTTTTAATATAATATACCTAGCAAGGGAGCCAACGTTGTCCAAAGATGCTTCTGTGGTCATGTGGCCATAAACTGAGGTCCACAGAACACTGATACGTCCCCACTGAAGTGGTACTTATTTATCTACTTACATTTGCATGCTTTCGAACTGCAGGAGCTGAGGCAAGAACGAGAGCTCACCCCATCACATGATACCTGGGTCTCAAACTGCCAAACTTCCAGCTGACATGCCCTGCGTCTTAACTGTTAAGGTCACCGTGCCCCCTTACAATACAGGTAGTCCTTGACTTATAGCAGTTCGTTTAGTGACATATAGCAGTTCGTTTAGTGACTGCTACAATGGCATTGAAAAGGTTATGTGTGACTGTTTTTCACACTTACAACCATTGCAGCATCCCCATGGTTACGTGATCAAAATTTAGATGCCTGGCAACCGACTCATATTTATGACGGTTGCGTTATCCCAAAGTCATGTGATCCCCTTTTTGTGACCTTCTGAGAAGCAAAGTCAATGGGGAAGCCAGATTCACTTAACAACCTTGTTACTAGCTTAAGAACCTCTGTGATTCACTTAACAACTATGGCAAGAGTGGTCATGACATGGAAAAAAAAATCATTTAACAAATGTCTCACTTAGCAACAGAAATGTGGGCTCGATTGTAGTCGTAAGTTGGGAATTACCCGTACATTGCTTAATTCTTAATACAATATGTGAACCCAACTATCCTTGCTTGTACAACAATGTGTGGCAATGAGCTCAAGAAGAAGCTGGTTTCTTCTCTTCCTAGATTCAACCATTTGGCAATTCCCCTGCCACACAGTTTCTTTAGGCTGCAGAAAATCCAATTGCTTCTAAATTATCCGGTTACACGCTGTTGTCCATAAAA
This sequence comes from Pantherophis guttatus, assembly GCF_059756535.1. Lineage (NCBI taxonomy): Eukaryota > Metazoa > Chordata > Lepidosauria > Squamata > Colubridae > Pantherophis > Pantherophis guttatus. Next base: position 14,229,449 of record NC_142074.1, on the reverse strand, counting down.
GCAATAACTTTCCTTGGCAAAAAGAGAGACTTCCACTCTTTGCTCTGAGTTAATAAAGAGTAATAATGCCAAGGAGGCAGGAATTATGGGGATGCCATCAACTGCTAATTAGCTAAGGAAAGTCTAATTTAAGGTGCACAAAAGCTGAATCCAGAAAAGGTGAACTTCCGAAGGAGGTAGCTAATACTCCCTATTTGCCTCCTGTGGATGTTTCCTTCTTACTATCTCTGATTTACCATTTAGAAAACCGAGAAGGAGCTTTTAATTTCTTTTGGCTTTCTACCCCTTCGCAGCCAATCTACTTAAAATGCACCAGCGCTGTTCCCCGCCTTCTAAAATTGTGATGTTCATTCATACCATTTAGAAGAGGATTATTTTTTCTGAGTCATCTTCCGGAATTTTTTTCCCCCCTTCTTCCTTCTCTTTTTTGGAAAGTGCTGTCAGCGAATCTCCGTTGAGAAGCATATTTGTGAGCTCGGTCCTTTTCATGAAATGCACACGGGTGGTATGTGGGAGGAAGGAACGGGGAAACTTTCTGCTGAAGGGCGACTGTGGTTTGGGGAAGGGGGAAAAAAACGGGAAAATTCACTAAACGTGTTCGAAATGGTGATGTGGTTAAGTGGTAGCATTTAATTAGCCAACCGGTAAGCTGATGGATGTGCTTTACTCTGGTAGAGCAGTATTTTGATTGCCAAAAAATATAAATGCAGTTTTCGAAGGAGAATGTTCCCTCCTGGGAATCCAGACTCCATTCCACCACAGCATGATTCATTCTGATGTCACTTGGGATGGGATGGAGCAGAATGCATTTTCACTGAAAGCATTTCCCATCACGGCATACTGGATTCATTTTGGTTTCTTCTTGTGGATTTCAGCGGGCATCCCCCGCAGCGGTCTTCTCATAGAACAGGGGTATCAAACTCATGGCGTCATGGCATCATCACATGACATATCGGGACTTCCCCCCTTTCATTAAACTGGGTGTGGGCGTGGCCAGAGCATGACACATCTGGCCCGCAGGCTTGGAGTTTGACAGCCCTGTCTTAGAATAACAGAGTTGGAAGGCACCTTAGAGGTCTTCCAGTCCAATTCCCTGCTTGTTGTGGTCCTCCAGCAGCCTGCGGACCTGGCAGCGGAGTCGGACAGTGAGGAGGCTGAGGAGGAAAATGGGCCAGTCCTGAAGTCTGGGGACGGCTTGGACGAGGGCTCTGCGTCAGAGGCAGAGATGGGCTAGGGCCATCTGGGAGCAATGCGCGGACTCCGGAGCCTCCAGAGGCGGACAGCAGAGAGGCAGAGGAACAGGAGGAGCCTGTTCCTAGTGCACGCATGTGAAGAGCTGCCAGAAGGCAAGAGCAGCTGAAGAAAAAAGGACAACTCGGGAGTAAGGCCAGAAGATAATTAGCCATTCCCATAAGGCTTAAAAGAGCAGCAACGAGCGTTGGGTTCTTTGTAGAAAAGCAACATTGATTCCAGTGCTTCTTGTCAGCATCTCTTGAACCTCGTGGGGGTTTTGCCAAGAAAAGCCTTTGGCAGGTTGCCAAAGATATCAAAGGTTGGTGATAAGGCCGAGGGACTGGTTATTAAGAATTTTGTTTTGGACTAAGATGAGAATGAATCAATTCTCAGCTGTTTTAATAAAGTAAGTTTGTTGCGGTCTGAATTGTGTTTGGTAATCACTACTTGGGCCTTAGTCACAACACTGCTCAAGCAGGAGACTGTATATCATTTCAGACAAATGGCTGCTCAATCTTTTTGCAAAAGCCCCCAATGATGCAGCGTCCACAACTTCTGAAGTCAAGCTGTTCCACTGGTCAATTGTCCTCACTTTCTCTTTAGGTCTAGGTTGGCCTCTCCTTGATTAGTTTCCATCCATTGCTTCTTGTCCTGCCTTCTGGTATTTTGGAAAATAGGTTGAAACCCACCCACCCATCATTGTGGCAGCCTCTCAAATATTGAAACACTGCTATCCTGTCTCCCCTGGTCCTTCTTTTCACTAGACTAGATATACACAATTCTTGCAATTGTTCTTCATATGTTTTAGCCTCCAGCCTTCTAATCATGCTTCTTGCTCTTCTCCAAGCTGATCTCCTCCAAATGTGTTTGTCTACAGGGCTCAACATGAATCTCTGCAAAATCTGTCCTTTTTCTGGTCTTGGGCAAAATGCTACAGCAAATACAAAGTCCAAGGGTGGTAGTTGATTTGATGAAGTAGAGAAAATTTAACTTCACCCCGAGGAAGGAATGAACAATTCCTTCATTGTTGGCTAATACCCTGTTTCCCCTAAAATAAGACATCCCCAATAATAAGGCCAATTGGGCTTTTGAGTGCATGATGTAAAATAAGCCCCCCTCCCCGAAAATAAACCCACCCTGAAAATATTTAAACACATGCACAGCCGGTCCGCGCCATTTCTTCGGGTTAGGGTTAGGGAGACAGAGCTGGAAATCAGGTAAGACGGCAAGAGGAGCCCCACCTTGCTCCACACGCCCCAAAATAATAAGACATCCCCGAAAATAAGGCTAAGCACATATTTCAGTGTTGAAAAAAATATAAGACAGGGTCTTATTATTATTTATTATTATTAGTCATATTTCTATGCCACCCACTCTCTGAGGACTCTGGGCGGCTTACACCAAAGACAGTATACTAAATAGCATATTGCCCCCTAACAACCTGGGAAGGATGGAAGGCTGAGTCAACCTTGAGCCGGTGAGATTTGATCTGCTGATCTGCTGAACTAGCAGTCAGCTGAAGTAGCTGCAGTACTGCACTCTAACCACTGCTCCACCTCGCCTCTTTGGGGAAACACGGTATGTCCTCAGTGGGTATCAGGAAGAAAAATGCAAACAGATATGGAATGATAATGATTAAAGGAAATCTTCCTGTTCCTATCTTAGTGTAGTTGGTTGCAATCACGGATGGAGATCAAGCCCATAGGAAGCATGGGCCATTTCCATTTCTTAATGGTTTGAATCATGAAGTCACCTCATTAAAATAACATCAAGAAACAAAGAAAGAAGTGGCAATTTGCAAACAATAACGCATGATTTAAATCCAGCAAAACCTGAAAGCACAGGCACAATGCCAAAATCATCTCAATAACCCAGTCATTCAATCCCCATATTTTAAAGTCAAAAACGTCAGCTGAGCTTCAAGTAGTGCGAGGATTGATTAAGCTGCAGAATGTTTCCTTAGCATAAATTTCTGGAGAAAATGTTCCTAGCCGGAACATCTGGGCTTAGGGTTTTTATTTTCAATGTCTCGGATAGAATTGCACCTTTCAATGTGTGACTTTTTTTTTTTTGAAATGTTTATAGCTCTCGGGCCAAAAGCATTTGTTACACGGGGTGAAAAACGCCAGGTAGCAATTTTTGCTGGCAAACGTTGATGAGTCAGCTTGGGTGAGGCTTCCAGAGAAGAATCACTGCACGCCTACAAGCATTCACTCAACCAAAGTGCCTCGGATGACATGGCCAGCTCCAGCTAGCTGAGAAACTTCTTAGGTCGGCCTGCACATAAAGTATTTGTATCATCTCGGACAAATCTAATTGTCCGAGCAATAATACAATGGGTCCTTTCTGAGTCCTTTTCTTGCAGTCTGGTGATGCATTGGAGAAGAGATAACGCTCTGGTCTGATAAAGGGAATTTGCAGTTGTGAGGGGTTTATAGACCAGTTCTTGAATTGTGGGGTCTGAGCTTGGTTGTTTTCTTGCAGATGTATACTCAATACTCAATAGTAGTAACTGCGAGAGGGATCTTGGAGTCCTAGTGACAACCATTTAAATATGAGCCAGCCGTGTGCAGCAGCTGCCAAAAAAGCCAACACAGTTCTAGGCTGCATAAACAGAGGGATAGAATCAAGATCACGTGAAGTATTAATACCACTTTATAAGGCCTTGGTAAGGCCACACTTGGAATACTGCATCCAGTTTTGGTCGTCACGGTGTAAAAAAGATGTGGAGACTCTAGAAAGAGTGCAGAGAAGAGCAACGAAGATGATTAGGGGATTGGAGGCTAAAGCATATAAAGAACGGTTGCTAGAACTGGGTATGTCTAGTTTGATGAAAATAAGGACTAAGGGTGACATGATAGCAGTGTTCCAATATCTCAGGGGTTGCCCCAAAGAAGAGGGAGTCAAGCTATTCTCCAAAGCACCTGAAGGCAGGACAAGGAGCAGTGGGTGGAAACTAATCAAAGAGAGAAGCAACCTAGAACTAAGGAGAAAATTCCTGACAGTTAGAACAATTAATCAATGGAACAACTTGCCTCCAGAAGTTGTGAATGCTCCAACACTGGAGGTTTTTAAGAAGATATTGGATAACCATTTGTCTGAAGTGGTGTAGGGTTTCCTGTTTGAGCATAGGGTTGGACTAGAAGACCTCCAAGTTCCCTTCCAACTCTGTTATTCTATTCTATTCTATTCTATTCTATTCTATTCTATTCTATTCTATTCTATTCTATGCCATGCCATGCCATGCCATGCCATGCCATGCCATGCCATTCTTCTGTTGGTAACAGTTCTTGAATTCAACATACGATGAATGGTTGGAGGAACTGGGCATGGCTAGTCTAGTGAAGAGAAGGACCAGGGGAGACATGATAGCAGGGTTCCAATATTTGAGGGGCTGCCACAGAGAGGAAGGGGCCAAGCGATGTTCCAAAGCCCCTCAAGGCCAGACAAGGAATAATGGATGGAAACTGACCAAGGAGAGATTCAACCTGGAGATAAGGAGGAATTTCCTGATAGTGAGAACGATCAACCCATGGAACAGAAGTTGCCTTTGGAAGTTTTGGGAGCTTCATCACTGGAAGCTTTCAAGAAGAGACTGGACTGCCATCTGTCAGAAATGATGTAGGGTGCTGGGTGGAGGAAGGGTTGGACTAGATGACCTAAAAGGTCCCTTCCAACTCTGTTAATCTGTATCTGCATCCTAACCATATCGAGAACCAACCCTTAACGTGTCGTCGTGAAGAATTCATAATTTGAATGTAACATGAAACCCCCCTTGGAAGCAATTCTGCTTTGCATTTCCCCCCCTTATGCGGGTAAGCACGCGTGTCTTTCTCCCCGATAGGCTTCAAAATTAATTGATTTGTTCCCACCTTGATAATAATGGTCTACATCAATAAACTGTGTAGCAGAGCATAGTTTTGAAGGGATTAAGATCGCTGTTTCTGCTGAAAAATGTTTCTGTCTGTGCCTAGGTAGACATGCACCAGTAGCTCTCTGTTAACGGAAACATCTGCTTAAAATATTTCCCGCTTCCTTCTGCGCTGTTTCATGTTTGTTTTGCTGCTATGAAACTTAAATATTTTTCTTTGCTGATGTCCAAACTGCCTTTTCAATCCTCCCTTCATCGTCTAGATTTTTTTCCCCCCTTTCTTTTTGGCTGTATAATCTGCTCTAAGTTTGGGAAACGGATTTTTCCCAAATGTATTAATCAGTGGCTGCTTTCTCTAGTGAATGAATCTCTCTTTGCATGGGCTTAATTAGAGCCACAGACGGCATCTTTTCATTGCTTTCGGAAGCCTTCAAATTTTTTTCCCCGCAGAGGCTGGTTGTCTTAACTGAGAACTTTTGTGCCTATAAAGCTGATTTCCCTACAGTGATGTTCTCCAAATATATAGGACTTCAGCTCCAGGGATGGGATTCAGCCGGTTCGGACCAGTTCAGGCGAATCGGATGTTAATTTTAATCTGGTTCGCCAAACCGGTTGTTCCAAGGACTGGGTGACCCTGCCCACCTCCCCCTCCCAGGAGATTCCACGCGGCTCGTTTTGGATGCCAGATAAGTGCAGGGCACACACGGAGGCGCTGGGAGGGCAAAAAAAAATTGGGCCTATTGGAAATACCAGAATTCCGGAAATGGGCCCATTTCTGGCCTCCGGAGGGCGTACGGAGGGCCTCCAGAGGGCCTCCAGAGCCCGGGGGAGGCTGTTTTCATCCTCCTGGAGGCTCCAGGAAAGCCTCTGGAGCCTGGGGAGGGTGAAAACGCCTCCCCCCCATGGTGGTGCAGGAGGCCAAGTAGGCCACACCCCCATGGCCACACCCACCCAGCAACCAGGCAGAGAACCGGTTGCTGAAATTTTTCAATCCCACCCCTGTTCAGCTCCCATAACTTTTAACCACTATAAGCCCTACTAAGTAGGTATATACAAAAGTATGAAGGCTATTGCTTAATGCATTGTAAGTCGCCCTGAGTCTCCGGAGAAGGGCGGCATATAAATCGAACTAATAAATAAATAAACCAAAACTCTGCCAGCCAATGATTATGGAACTTGAAGCTCACACATCTGGAGGTCCCATGTTTAGGCAAAGTTGTATCATTTAATGGTAAACTGCGATGATTTTTTTTTTTAAAGAAAAAGCACTCCCTTCTTTCTGGATAGTGTCTTATTCAGAGCATTTTGTTGGGAGCTTTTAAAATATTTCATCCACTTGCCAAGATGAGTTTTGTTTTGATTATCAAGACCGTTTCATCATGGACTGACCCCTTCCAGCTGTCTGCTCAGCCTTCCCCTTTGATCTTACGCTCTTCCCATTCATTCTGTGAATTTGAAACTACACAAATTGGACATTAGATCTCTTTTGCTAAGTTTCTATTCCCCCACCCTTTGTTAAAATAATCCTCTGGTTTTGGAGTCTCCAGACATTCTCGAGGCCTATTTGATTTTTTTTTTTTAATGCCAATAACCTTCACTTCACCAACTTTTCAATGTTTGAGAACCTCTTCTTCATAGGAGCGTTTCTAGAAAGAATAAACTTTCCACCATTTCAATAAATATGCCAAGTGTGCTTGAAAACATTCCATGGAAGTCTGGTGGAATGATTTTTGTGAACTTGAAGCTTTTCCTCTGAGATTTAACAAGTTTCAACATATAACAAGGAACTCGTGTAAATGAAAAATATTCAAGTCTTGTTCCATGCCTTCAAAACCTAGGAATAACTGGTTGGTTTTGTGGAATATTTGACAAATACTGAATCCATAGGTTGACTGCTGATCCATCCTTTGCTTCCTTCTTTGATCTTTAAGCTCTTTAGAAATGTGTCCACCGAGTTCAGATGCTGTATACTGGAATTAACTATCTTGAGAAATCTCAACATTGCAAGTTGCGCAGTAGGTTTTCATTAATCTGGACCTACAGCCTTTTTTAGCTTACGGAAGGTAATTCCAAAATAACAATTCAGCGATGACTGGAACATATATGAAAATTATCCTCCAATGTATCTGTAAGATACCAATTTGGGAGAGGCTCGCAGACAGACAGAAAGTAAAGCAGATGTGATAAAACGAGGCCCTAAAGGTAATTTTGGAGTTGCCAAGCCAGTTGGATCCCAGCATCCTGTTGGGAATGCATGGTGAGAAATGACAGCATGTAGATCTTTTCCACATGATTAATTTTGTATAGTACAAGCAGCATCTCCTTTTCTCAACCAGAGGTTTCTTAGTCTGATGAACTTTAGGAACTGTAGGAGTTCCTAAATTATAGGAGCCATGGTGGCGCACTGGTTGGAATGCAGTATTGCAGGCAAACTCTGCCCACAGCCAGGAGTTCAATCCTGACCGACTCAAGGTTAACTCTTCCTTCCATCCTTCTGAAGTCGGTAAAACGAGGACCCAGATTGTTGGGGCCAATATGCTGATGTTGTAAAGCTCTCAGAGATTGCTGTAAAGCATTAAGGTAAAGGTAAAGGTTCCCCTCACACATATGTGCTAGTCGTTCCCGACTCTAGGGGGTGCTGCGTTTCTAAGCCAAAGAGCCAGCGCTGTCCGAAGACGTCTCCGTGGTCATGGGGCCGGCATGACTAAACACCAAAGGCGCATGGAACGCTGTTACCTTCCCATCAAAAGTGGTCCCTATTTTTTCTACTTGCCTTTTTTACGTGCTTTCAAACTGTTAGGTTGGCAGAAGCTGGGACAAGTAACGGGAGCTCACCCTGTTACGTGGCACTAGGGATTCGAACCGCTGAATTGCCGACCTTTCGATCGACAAGCTCAGCATCTTAGCCACTGTATTATAATAAATTTCAATAAAAAATTTAAAGAAAGGAAACTGATTAAGGAGAGATTCAACCTGGTGGTATATAAGGAGAGATTTTCTGACAGTGAGAACAATCAGCCAATGGAACAGAAGTTGCCTTCGGAAGTTGTGGGAGCTTCATCACTGGAAGAGACTGGACTGCCATCTGTCAGAAGTGGTGTAGGGTCTCCTGCTTGGGTTGGGGATTGGCTTAGATGACCTGCATGGTCCCTTCCAACTTTGTTAATCTTCAAGAGAGGCCTTTGGAATGCTAGGCTTAATCAGATTCAGTTAATCTGAATAAGTCTAAGTAGTATTGCTATTTTGTCATGTTCTTCAGAACCTCTGAAAACTGTTGTGATGGTGGGTTGGTTATTCTGCTTATCACAGCTCAACAGCTTGTGTTTTTACTTCCCTCCTAGCTAATTTGGGCCCCCCTGCTTTTAACCCATCCATAGAGGATTGAAGGAAAACCCACAGCTCCAGCCAAGAAGGCAAAAAAGGAAACAGCGACTGTCTGTAGGGAGGAAAGGGGTCAGAAGGTCTCGCTATCCGAATGGCCGATTTTGGGTAATGAGATTCTGCGAAGTGTCTTCTGGCAGTTCGGAGTCCTCAAATGTGGCCCAATATAACGCAAAGCATGAGCAAGCTTTAAGAGGCGCATAATTGGTCCCTTTGAGGGTGCAGCCAGTCAGCAAACATCATTGTCTCTTTCTCTCGTGAGTTTAATAGATGGAACATTCCTTGCTTGGGTTAACCGCCAGAGGTACGCATCTGGGGACAATTGTTCCACGATGTTCTTTAAACGCTATCTCAGATCTTTTGGGCTAAAATCCAAAGCAATGTAACTGAAACATTGCCCAAGGTAGGCTTTGCTACTATTTGCTTAAATTGTGGATACATTTAGGTGTTTTAGCACCCTTCGCTAACTCCCTTTAAGAACATCTTGAGGTAGCAAGAGAGATGACCCCCTGGTTTCCTTTCTTCTTAAAAAAAAAAAAAGCATAAGAGAAGCTCTAGCCAACAATCTCAGAAGCTTCTGAAGACCCTCAATGGACCTGGACTTCTTTCTATGCTTCTTCTGATTCAGGTCCTTCGAGATCTGTTTCTCTTTTTTCCCATATCTTTTTGAAACATGAATAAGAGTCTCTCAACAAAGAGCTATAGAGATTCTCAGTCATCCAGGTCATGGCTCTCTACCATGGATACTATGGATTTTCTTCCAGACGTGAAGTCTTTGTGCTTATCTTGCTGGTGCGGGGATGGTTTTAGGTGAGCAAAGTTGTCTTTGGCACATTATGTTCCATTCTATGATCGCATGGGCTTGTTATGGTTGTAAACACGAGGTTTTTTTTTATTATTATGTACAGTTGTATATTATCCTGAGCCACATATTGATTGGATAGCTACATAAATCAATTTAATACATCCATAAATCCCAGAACTAGGCGATTTTCTTTGCTCATTATGGTCTCCTTCTACTTGGTAGATACCGAAGATTGATTTTTTCTTATAAACACAGCATGCAAACCACTCCTGGAGTCTCCTTCCCACTCATGTTCTTCAGGGGGGAGGGATGCATTCCAGCAGAAACAACTGAGTCACACTGTGCGTCAGGGTTCCAAGTAATACATCCCATTCAATAAAAACTCTGAGGCAGGCAATTTCCTCAAAGAATGTTTTATCAGGACATATCAAATGGGCACGTTCCTGGTGAAAAGCCGGCTCTAAGTTCCCACCAGTTTTACACCCAATTAAAAGTAAAACTTTGTCACTTTCCCCTCAAGAGTCTCCAGTCCCATGGTCCAATCAGCATACAGTCCAGTTGCTAGGTGACCTCAGTCTCCACCTTTTGAACACCTGCACCAACGACCTTGATTCCCAGGGGAAAGAATTTTATTTCGGCTACAACACCCCAGCTAATCTCTACACCCTCCCCTCCTCCCTGGCCCCTTCGCTCCAGGCTGTGTCAGCCCTGAAGCAGTGAGAAGAGAAACCTCCCTAGAGAAAAACTACAAAAAAAGAAAATGGCCGCCGTTCAGCCAACTTCAAGGTTGACATTCAGCCAGTTTGAACCGATTCGGGCGAATCGGTAGTAGTGACCTGTCTACCCCGGCACTATGCCATCCTATTTAGTCACATTTCTAAGTCGCACGTATGCGTGCAAGCTGCCAGAGAGTGCAAAGTGCATGTGCCGAAGGCCCCACGCGCTCACATTTTTTGTTGGTGAGCAAACCGGTTGTTAAATTATGTGAAGACACCGTGTGGTTGTTTCTGCTGAAATGCACTGCTCGGATGTCTCTGCGAGTCAGGTGCTCGGACGCAAGAAAGCTGCTGATTGATTTTAAGAATCAATCAATTGACTGCCTTCCAAGCACGCAGAGGTTATTTAACTTACTGAAGAGAAGAAGCCCCTCTCCAGGGCCCATTGATAAGATGGTCTATTGATTAAAGCAACAGTTCAGTCTCTCACAGAGCTGTAATCCTGATTCAAGAATACCAGCAACAGCCAGGAGCAGGCTTTAGATATAGGAACCATTTCCCAGTCTTGAAAGCTATCCTTGGCTCTGTTTTGTTGTCTTTAGCAATAGCACTTAGACTTATATACCGCTTCACAGTGCTTTTACAGCCCTCTCTAAGCGATTTACAGAGTCAGCCTCTTGCCCCCAACAATCTGGGTCCTCATTTTACCCACCTCGGAAGGATGGAAGGCTGAGTCAACCTTGAGCCTGATGAGAGTCGAACTGCCAAATTGCAGGCAGCCGGCAGTCAGCACAAGTAGCCTGCAGTACTGCACTCTAACCACTGCGCCACCGTGGCTCTTCCAGAAATCAAGTCTGATGCTATTTAACTAAAGCAGGAGGCTTCTCCTTTTCCCCCAAGTGCGCGCATGTTTTGTTTCTCTCTCCTTCAGTTATACAATTTTATAATTCCTAAGTGGTTGAAACATCTTACTGTGCCTTCACTAAGGAAAGCAACAGACAGTAGGAGGAGGAACAGCTCAGCTTCTTCCCGGTCAACCATTCCAACCAATGCAGCTAGAAAAGCAGTTCAGTTGATGATAATCATTCCTTCACCGCTGCTGCATTTCACCACTGCTGGGACTTCTCTGCTTTTTCGCCTCAGTCGATCCTCTCCTCTCAAAGCCAGACCCTTGATCCTTGGGGAAGCAATAGCAATAGCACTTAGACTTATATACCGCTTCACAGTGCTTTACAGCCCTCTCTAAGTGGTTTACAGAGTCAGCCTCTTGCCCCCAACAATCTGGGTCCTCATTTTACCAACCGCGGAAGGATGGAAGGCTGAGTCAATCTTGAGCCTGGTGAGATTCGAACTGCCAAACTGCAGAAGTAGCCTGCAGTACTGCACTCTAACCACTGCACCACCGTGGGTCTTTGCTCTGTTCTTTGCGGCTGCAAACCCAGAGGCTTTGCTGGACTCAGTATAAAATTTAATCTCAGTTTATTTACTGTAGTGCTTACTTATTTATAGAGTTTTCTCCCTCTGCTGTTAGAGAAGCATGCATTTCTGAGTGCTGCTTTTTTTTTTTTTTTTTTCGGAAAAAAGGCTTGGAAATTCCTCCTTCCCAAATAACGGACAATCATTTAAATATGAGCTAGCAGTGTGCAGCAGCTGCCAAAAAAGCCAACACAATTCTAGGCTGCATCAACAGAGGGATAGAATCAAGATCACCTGAAGTGTTAATATCACTTTATAATGCCTTGGTAAGGCCACACTTGGAATACTGCATCCAGGTTTGGTCGCCATGATGTGAAAAAGATGTGGAGACTCCAGAAAGAGTGCAGAGAAGAGCAACAAAGGTGATTAGGGGACTGGAGACTAAAACATAAAGAACGGTTGCTGGAAGTGGGTATGTCTAGTTTGTTACTAAGAAGGACTAGGGGAAACATGATAGCAGTGTTCTGATATCTCAGGGGTTGCCACAAAGAAGAGGGAGTCAAGCTATTCTCCAAAGAACCTGAGGGTGGGACAAGAAGCAATGGGTGGAAACTAATCAAGGATAGAACTTGAACTAAGGAGAAATTTCCTGACAGTTAGAACAATTAGTCAGTGGAACTACTTGCCTACAGAAGTTGTGGCTGCTCCAACACTGGAAGTTTTTAAGAAGAGATTGGATAACCATTTGTCTGAAATTGTGTAGGGTTTCCTGCTTAAGCAGGGGGTTGGACTAGAAGACCTCCAAGGTCCCTTCCAACTCTGTTATTCTATTCAAGATGAAATAATGGCATCCAGTGGGCCACTCATGGTCAAGGTCTCTTTGTCCTTAACACCTTCATTTACAAGGGTTGCGAGGTAACAACCTCCGGTGAACGTGCCTGCCCTAAGTTCAGTCAGAGAAGCCGAGAAGCCATCATTTCCAACATAGCCGCTGACCCAACTATTATTTTTCAGCTATCCATCACAAAACAGCATCGTCAGCCAGTGGAGGAGAGAGATTAATTGGGCCATTGTAACATTTATTATTATTTTTTTTTGTCTTTGGATGCTGTAGAGTTATCTCCCTGGAGCATCGAAAAAAAGCCAATGCTGAATAAGAAATCTTTGTTCAGGGCTTTGTCATGGAAGGCAAAAACAGATACTTTTTTGAACACATGGGACACTCAGAGACCATCTTTACCTAATTCCATGAAAGAGCCCTGGCTGGTTCTGGGTTGCACAGCCAGTTGCCCTCCACATCTGCAGTGTGACGCCAAGAAAAGATGCATTTACAAATGACACCCTGGGTCTAAGTCAGAGGTGAAATGTTCCCGGTTCGGACCGGATCACCCGATCCGGTAGCGATGGTGGTGGGTGGTTCAGAGAACCGGTAGCAAAAATCCCTGCCCCCTCCCAAAGCCCAGCTGAGCCACGCGATCATCAGAGGCTGTTTTTTTTTAAAGCATTTTTTCTACAACCTCCCGTTTCTGGCCTCCAGAGGGCCTCTGGAGACTGGGGAGGCCATTTTCACCCTCCTGGAGGCTCAAGGAAAGCCTCTGGAGCCCAGGGAGGGCAAAAACATCCCCCCGCCATGATGCAGGAGGCCGACTAGGCCACGCCCACCATGGCCACGCCCACCCAGCAACCGGGCAGAGAACCCCTTGCTAAAATTTTTGAAGCCCACCCCTGCTCCAAACCACGGTTTCTCCTGATGCCCCTTTCGAGCTATCTTGGCACCACGGTCTTCTAGGACTTTCTCCAAATGGCAATATTTATTGGGTCTCTGTCAGGTGCCAAGAAACAGGACCACATGTTAATTCCCAATTAAGATGATTTATTGGTCATGCCTATTCGCACAAATCTAGTCAGCTAACGGTTAGCACTATGTTGGCGCTAAATAAGAGTTCAGAATTCAAGAGGGCTTCAACGCTTGTAAGAACATTCTGACTCCAGGATTTTAACAGATTAAGAGAGTTGAAAGGGACCTTGTAGGTCATCTAGTCCAACCCCCCAACCAAACAAGAGACCTTACATCATTGTTGACAGATGGCAGTCCAGTCTCTTCTTGAAAGCTTCCAGGGATGAAGCTCCCACAATGTCTGAAGGCAAGTCTTTCCATTGAATGTAGAATAATAGAGTTGGAAGGGACCTTGTAGGCCATACAACCCCTTGCTCAAGCAGGAAGACCCTACACCATTTCTGACAAGCATCTGTCCAGTCTCCTCTTGAAAGCCTCCAGTGAGGAAGCTCCCACAACTTCTGAAGGCATCTTCTGTTCCATGGGTTGATTGTTCTCACTGTCAGGAAATTTCTCCTTATTTCTAGGTATTTATTTATTTAAATTTGTATACCGCCCTTCTCCCGAAGGACTCAGGGCAGTGTACAGCCATATTAAAACAAACATATACCCATAAAATTTAAAAACAATTTAAAATATATTAAAATTTGGCCCTTATGTTAAAAACTACAAACACCGGGAATCATGTGAATCTCCGGGGGCAGGTCATTCCAGAGGGCAGGTGCCCCCACAGAGAAGGCTCTCCCCCTGGGTGTTGCCAGTTGACATTGGCCAATGGCACCCTGAGGAGTCCCTCTCTGTGGGAGCGAACTGGTCGGTGGGAGGCTATTGGTAGCAGAAGGCGATCTCGTACATACCCAGGTCCTAAGCCATGGAGCGCTTTAAAGGTGGTAACCAACACCTTGAATCGCACACGGAAAACCACCGGGAGCCAGTGCAGCTCGCGCAGGAGAGGTGTTACATGGGTGCACCGTGTCGCCCCCATAATCACCCGCGCAGCTGCATTCTGGACCAGTTGGAGCCTCCGAGTGTTCTTCAAGGGGAGCCCCATGTAGAGAGCATTACAGTAGTCCAGACGGGACATGACGAGGGCATGAGTGACTGTGTGCAAGGCGTCCCAGTCCAGAAAGGGACACAACTGGTGAATCAGGTGAACCTGATAAAAAGCTCCCCTGGCCACAACCGTCATATGGTCTTCTAAAGACAGCCGTGCATCCAGGAGGACAGGAGGTTGAATCTCTCCTTAATTAATTTCCATCCATTATTCCTTCTCTGGTCTTTGAGTGCTTTGGAGAATAGCTTGGCCCCCTCCTCTCTGTGGCAGCCCCACAAATATTGGAAGACGGCTATCCTGACTCCCCTGGTCCTTCTCTTCACTAGACTAGCCATGCCCAGTTCCTACAACCGTTCATCGTATGTTTTAACCTTCAGTCCCCTCATCATCCTGTTGCTCTTCTCTGCACTCTTTCTAGAGTCTCAACATCTTTTTTATACTGTGGTGACCAAAACTGGATGCAGGATTCTAGGTGTGGTCTTACTAAGGCTTTATAGAGTGGTATTAATACCTCCCTTGATCTTGATTGAATCCGTCTGTTAATACAATTTAGAATTGCATTGGCTTTTTTGGCTGCTGCCGTACACTGCTATTTCCTTTCCCCTCCCAGAATTTGTCCTTCTCCTACAAATTCTGGGAAATCCCCCCTCCCCAAAGGTAAATTACAAGTGAGAATTCTAATTTTTCTTCCCGCCTAAGTTTGGGGATTCCCCCCCCCCCCCAAGTCCCTATAGCAGCTAATGAAGGCAGCAAATGATTGCTTTGGGTTTGCTTTTTGCCGGGACAAAAAGCATCATTATCGAGACTGAAAGTTTATCGGCATTTGGCCATCTTCCAAGAAGCTGGAAACCTGTCGTGGCAGCAGAGAAGGGAGAGAGGGTTAGAAGAAGCCGCCTTGTCAGGCTGACCCCTCCACCTGTAGCAATTCAGACGGAGCCGAGATCGATATGTAATTTTTGCTTGCTGAACATTTGGATAAGAGGATGGGGAGAGGGCGGGAATCGCCCCACCAACAATTTCCCAATGAAAAAAAAACAGGTGAAAGGATGCTAAGGAGACTTGGTTACTTCTCTGCCATGTAAGGGAGAAAGAGAGAGAGAGAGATTGTCCTTCTGTGTTTTGGGACCTGCTCTGTCTAATTCTCCGAGCCCATCTGTTTTCGTTGACATTGTTTAGGGAATTGTGTGGTTAATTAGCCACATGTTTCCATGGGGAAGGCAGGCGCTGCTGTCAGGGGAGGGGGGACAGGAAAAGCTGGAGTTCCTTCCTCTGTGTAAATCTGAGCCACGTTTTAGGAAAAGGCGTGGACTGCGTCTATAACTGGCATGGGAGTGCTTTCACACCCATGTTATCTGATGGCACGGTTGGTGGTGCAGATCTCTTTAGCTTTCCTACACATATTCTCTGGGAGTTCCTTGTTTTGGGGGCATATCCCTCTTGGTTCTGTACGATGAAACCCCTGAGCTTGGTTGTCCTCAACTTACAACCACAATTCATCAATCAATCAATCAATCAATCAATCAATCAATCAATCAGAATCTAGATGGAAAAGACCTTCAAGGTCTTCTAGTCCATTCCCCTTGTTCAAGCAGGAAACCCTACCAATGATGGGGAACCTATGGCACATGTGCCGGAAGTGGCACGCAGAGCCATCTCTTTGGGCATGCCAGCCATTGCGCATTACTCATCCAGGTTCTGGCGCGCACATGCGCACCGGTCAGTTGGTCTTCGCGCACGTGCGGGAGCGCCAGAAGAGGTTCAGCCGAAGAGGTTGTAGAAAAAATGCTTTTAAAAGTAAAAGTTTAAAAAAAAAAAAGTTGGCCACACCCACCCAGTCACATTACACCCCCCACCCACCACCACCAAGCCACAACCACAGAACCGGTAGTAACAAATTTTACATTTCACCACTGCCTTGAGTCCCAGCTGATCAGGAGGAAATGGGGATTTTGCAGTATCCTTCCCCTGCCATGCCCACCAAGCCACGCCCACCAAGCCATGCCACGCCCACCAAGCCATGCCACGCCCACCAAGCCATGCCACGCCCACCAAGCCACACCCACAGAACCGATAATAAAAGTTTTTGAAACCCAACACTGATTTCCATCCTGCTCTACGGAGCAGAGAGCTGGTCTCTGACAGAAAGCCACTTGAAGGGACTAGAAGCATTTGAAATTTGGAATTTGCAGGCGGCTGTTACATATAAGGTGGGTGGACAAAATCAGAAAGGAGGAGGTGATAAGCCACCTGGGAAAACCAAGGGAAATCATCGAAACCATTAAAAAGTGAAAATTAGAATATTTATTTTATTTTATTCAATTTATATCCCGCCCTTCTCCTAGTGGACTCAGAGCGGTTATATAGGCGGAATATTTCGGACATGGGATACGACACCCGGAAAAATGCGGCATACTTCACTTAATCCTCCAGGGAAAGATTGAAGGCAAACGAGGTCCAGGCAGAAGATGAACATCATGGCTTCAAAACCTAAGGGTTTGGACAAAACTCAGCAGCACGTTTTTGTGCGGCTGCTGATAAAAATAGGATGACCAACATGATCGCCAATGTCCCATGGTGGATATGGTGCAAGAAGAAGAAGATTAAACCAATGGTTGTAAGTTAAGGACTACCTCCACAGGATCTCAAAAACTACAGCAGGAGGAATACCCCGACAGTTTAAAATAGAGCTGGTAAAATGCCAGCTAAAATCTGCTTTGTTCCACGCTCCGTGGCAGCTCTATTATGCCCCATCCCGGCTGCTAGTATTTTATTTCTTTGCTGATTTTCCAGAGTAATGAACTCGAAGATCTGCATGCTAATGTTAGATTTCCAGGGCACGGGATGAGAGCATCTGGTACAGTCATTTATTGAAGATGCTTCAGATTTGTTCTTAGCTAATGATAGAATAACAGACCAGATGGGTAGCACATACCTGATGTTTGATGTTCTCCAATGAATTAAAAGGTAAGGTAGAAATACACCATCAATAAATAATCTTCAAACCCCCCACCTCCAGAATTTCAGGAGCCAAAGAGAAGCTCAGAGGCAGAACTATTTAATTCTTATACATATTAAACCACCTTCCTGTCTCTCGCAAGAAGCAGGGTGAGTGAGGCAACATCTGAAAGCAATTTTATCTTCTGCTTAATTTCTCCCAAGTTCTTCCTGTTACTGAAAATGGCTTCAGTTTGAATCTCATTTGCAATTTTTCGCTCCTCTGTCTCATATCTCTTGCCTTTCTCTTATGGGCATAGGTTTATCGGGTGCCCCATTTGGCATCCAGCGCTTTGAGAATTCCTGGTTTCTTTCCTTGAAATTCTACCAAAACAGCTTATTTCCTTGCAGTTCCCTTGCCGTTTTCTTCAGGGTTGTCTTGGTTTTCTTTAACTTTTTTTTAATGAATAGAATAGAATTCTTTATTGGCCAAGTGTGATTGGACACACAAGGAATTTGTCTTTGGTGCATATGCTCTCAGTGTACATAAAAAGAGAAGATACATTTGTCAAGAATCATAAGGTACAACACTTAATGATAGTCATAGGGGACAAATAAGCAATTGAAGCTTATAATTACTGCAGGGAGACTGGCATTCGCACAAGAATGGAAGAATGAGGATTTACCAACAGACTCAAAAATAATTTATAAAATCATGGAATGTGCAGAGTCCGATAGACTTACAAAACTAATCAAGGGTAAAAGAGACTCAGATTTTTATAGTAGTTGGAACATGTGGTATGATTGGACCCAGAAACAATGGGAAAGAGACAAAGGATAATGTTGGATTATAATTATAGATGATGGTATATTTATGGTAATCAATAAGTATTGGAAAGGTAAATCTGTATACAAGAATTTGTAAATATTTTCTATTTTTACTCTCTGATTATTGGTGTGTGTGTATATATATGGATATTTTGGCGATGTTACATCGTGATAGAAAAATTATTATATATTTGTTTTTGATTTTTTTTTTTGAACTATAATAAAATGTTCTAATAAAAAAAATAAAAAACAAAAACAAAAAGCTACATATGTTGTAGGGAAGTTACAGTAGTTGCGACTTCTTGGGCCCATAAAACGCAACCTTCCTTGGTCTACTTTCGAAGTGACATCATCACAATCCATAGCTCAACTACAACTGCAGCCAGAAATTTATCTAGTAAGCTGCTAATGTTTCTTTTTTTCCCTCACACTTCCCTATAGAGATAATACTCATGCTTCTACTTTGCCAGATGTCTCTGAGGGATACTGAGATAAGGGCACTTAAATGTTTCAAAGACTTGAAATACTGTATAGATGCTACATACAATTGATCTGCATGAGAGGGTTGGAAAACTCTGCAACAAGGCATGTTGCCAGGCCTCCAAAAACCAAGAAAAACATGTAGAGTTACTTCTGAGTGGTTTTCTTTATGGTTCCTCCTCACCCATAGACAGAAATCCAAATTAAAGTAGATTTCTTGCACCATAAATCATACACTCTGGGAACCATGAGGGAGGAGCCATCTTCACCTTCTTTCTCCCACACAAACTATCTAAACTATGATGTTGTTGTGGCCCACCAGCAGCCAGCGGATTTGGCAGCAGATTCAGACAGTGAGGAGGTTGGGGAGGGACATGGACCAGTCTTGGAGTCTGGGGAAGGCTCTGACGAGTGCTCTGCATCGGAGGCAGAGATGGGGCCAGGGCCATCTGACAGTTGTCAGCTGCCTTAAGAATCGGACATCAGTGGGGCAGAAGAACAGCTGGAGCCTGTTCCCAGTATGCGCATGCGCAGAGCTGCCAGGAGAAGGGAACAGCTAAGGAACAAGGGTCGACTCAGGAGTAAAGCCATAGGTGGACGGTGAATGGCCCCTCCCATGGGGAATAAAGAGGAGCAAAAGGGGAGTGGAGTTTGCAGGAGACAATTAGTTCGCTTAATTGGTTCATGACTCTCAGAGAGTTCTTGCCACGTTTTGAAGATATCAGCCTGGCAGCTGTCCAAGCCAGATAAAGTCTGTGACTGTAAATTCTCCCTTGAAAGACTTCACTGTATGTGAATGAGAGGAATTCACAGTAACTTAATAAAAAGGGTTTTTTGTCAGGACAAGGAGTCTGCTTCATGCTCTTGGGAAGCCTAGGTCAGAACAGATGTCTCTTGTTCCTCTGGAATGTACTCCTTCCTTCTTGGGAAGGAAGGGATTTAATAAAACAATAAACATTGGTGCTTGAGATATTCTTTCCATTGCAGATATGTTGGGAGAAGAGAATCCTAGGAGGGCAGAGAGAACATTCAGATCATCAGACTAGGATGATAGCCAATCAGCCTCAGAAACTTCATGAAACATCTACAGATTACACTAGGTTCATCTATGACTCCAAATTGTGGTTTATTTCATAACTGGTCAACATTGTACGACATCTAAGTCCCATCCGTAGCTTGGAAAAAAATGGCTGTTTCTTAGACATAGAATATTTTCTTCAGTATTTTTGCAAATGTGTTTCTGATACCATTGAGATAAGCAAGAGGACACCTGCAACCTTTTAAAGGGATGGATGTATCTTCAGGGAGAAGATGGCCCAATAGGTATCCTGATGGTGCATCCTGTCAAGCGCGGGAAATCAGGAGTCCTGGCAGTTCAAATGAATATATAAGTTTACTGCAAGCTTAAGCTCTCTCCAAGAATCTGAACTACTAACAGTCAAAGCGCATTGGTGGGAGATAAGAAACAATGGAATTCAAGGAGGGCTGGATTTAGATCTCTTGTGGAAACATAGGGACTCGAGACTGATGACATATTTAACCCCTCCTTTAGTCTCAGCCTGGTCATCTCCTACACATCCATATTTTCCAAACTATTTTTAAGCTCTGTAAAAGTTTAAACTGAGCCTGGAAACATCTCAACAATCTATGGATGTTCTTGGCAATAATGCTTAGACCAGTACATCTGCAGTAGACAGCAACACCTAGCAAAGCTTGGTTGATCTCCAAAAATAAGCACAATTGGACATGGTTAGGGCTTGGATGGGAGACGAAGAAATCTTGGCAGGGAAATTAAGAACAGTCTTGGAAGACGGTAGTTGTGTGTTTTTTTCCCCATACAATATCATTGCCCAGAAATCTATATGAATGTCCCCATCCTAGAGACTTTACTTTTTTACTTAAGGTCCTAAGCAGATCCTGTTTGTTTGTTTTTTTTTACTTTCCATGTAAACTCTTTTTTTTTTAAAATAATTTTTATTAAACATTTTTCTTCATTTTATATCACAATTTCGATCTTTACAGTGCTCCGGTATCAGTATATCTCCTAAGTACACACAAATTATTTTCATTATTCTTCCTTTCCTTTTGTGTACCGTGTTTCCCCGAAAATAAGACCCTGTCTTATATTTTTTGGAACCCCGAAATAAGTGCTTGGCCTTATTTTCAGGGAGGTCTTATTATTTTGGGGGGCATGGAGCAAGATGGGGCTCCTCTTGCCATCTTACCTGATTTCCAGCTCTGTGTTTAAATATTTTCAGGGAGAGGCTTATTTTAGCGCATGCGCTCAAAAGCCTGATTGGGCTTATTACCAGGGGATGTCTTATTTTCGGGGAAACAGGGTACATATCTATTCTATACAATGCATCAATATTGCAATTACATACCTATATATATTACCCTTTATTGTCACATCTTAATTTACTTTTACATCCTTATTCTTTGCTTCTATTTTCTAACCAGTGATACCATGCGTCCCAAATCAGATAGTATTCCCTTTCACCTCTTTCTTTTATTTCCATTGTTAGCCTGTCCATCTCTGCACATTCTAACACTTTTTTTTAATCACCATTTCATCAGAGGGAGTACCATTGTTTTTCCAGTATTGTGCGTAGATGATTCTAGCTGCTGTTATTATGTGTAATACAATATACTGAGGTTTTTTTTTATAATTTCCCCTTAATAAAGCTAATGAGAATAGTTCTGGCGTTAGATCTATTTGTTATTTAGTAATTTCCTCTAGCCAATTTCTTATCTTTGACCAGTATTTCCTTGCATCTGGGCATAGCCACCACATGTGGTAATATGTTCCTTGCCTACTTTTACACTTCCAGCATTCCGCTGGTCTACATTTTTGCCAATCTGGCTGGGGCAAATGCCAACGACAAAACATTATATATATATATATATATATATATATATATATATATATATATATGTTTTCTCAGGTTTCGACGAAGTCTCATTCGTCATCTTCAGGCTGGTGTTCTCGGCTTCGTGCTTCCAGGAGCAATTGCTCCTGGAAGCACAAAGCCGAGAACACCAGCCTGAAGATGACGAATGAGACTTCGTCGAAACGTCGCCAAGACACTTCCAATTTTACGTGGGAGAAGACCCGAATAACCAAAGACCTACACACACACACACACACACACACACACACACACACACACACACACACACACATATATATATATATATATATATATATATATATATATATATATTCTTTGTATGCTGCCGACATTCCACGTAAACTCTTAATGCAACAGGGAAATGCTATCCTCTTCTTCTCTTTTTTTGCTTCCCCTGAGCATGCAGAAAAATGTTTCACAAGGCTCCATCCTGAATACTCAAAAAAAACCCCTTAGGCAGACTCCCACGCCCTACCTAAAATAATGAGATTTGAGAAATAGATATTAGGGGTTTTTGTTTTGTTTTTTAAAAAATTGCCTTCAGGCATACTGGAACCATGCTTTTGAGCTTTTATCTGCAATCAAGTGAACCAGGATCTTTTTAAAAACCAAAACTGTTGACTCTCATCATGACAGAATCTGGACTTTCTTCTTCTTCTTTTTTAAAGAGAGAAAATGTCTGAAAAAAATAATATGAGCATCAAAGCAATAGGAATTGACAGTTCTGATGAGAGCTGCTTATGGAATTCAGTCCTGGTGAAATCCGATGTGAACTGATTTACATCCCTTGAACTATTTTATAGATGCGTGAAGATCCTTGGATTTTTCTCTTTTTTGACTTGGCTTAAAAACAAATCCCAGAATACTTTCATGAAAGTGTGTAATATAGAGATGATGCCTTATTGATGTTCTGTTAAGTTTCTTGTTATTTTTTTTTTTTTAAATTAACCCATCGGTTTGGATATGAACTGAGGGGATGTCTGGATAAAAAGTAAAATAGAGATAGGTACTGGGTAAAAGTTGCAGAAATTGTCTGTGAATTGTCAGTTGTGAAATTGACCGAGTCTGCTGTCCATTGTGCTGATGCAGATCCCAGCATTCCAGCTGTTATGGTCCTTTGAGTCAGAATAACAGAGTTGGAAAGAATCTTGGAGGTCTTCTAGTCCAGCTCCCTACTCAAGCAGGAAACCCTATACCCATGATGGCAAACCTATGGCACTCATGCCGGAAATGGCACGCAGAGCCATCTCTCTGGGCACGCCAGCTGTCGCCCGATGCTCTTCTGGTTCCGGTGTGCACATGTTGGTCTTCATATGCGCGCACCAGGAACCGGAACTTCCGGTTTCAGGCATGCGCATGGACGCCAGCCAGCTGGTCTTTGTGCATGGTTGTGCGCCAGAAACTGGAAGACCAGGTGACTGGCGCGCATGCAATGCAGGAAACTGGAAACTCAACTTCCTGGTGCTGCTCTTCCGGTTTCCGGTGCTCCCCCTTTTGTGCACATGCGCTCCCGTTTTGGCACTCGGTGCCAAAAAGATTCGCCAACACTACTCTATACCAGGGGTGAAATCCAAATTTTTTCCCTACTGGTTCTGTGGGCGTGGCTTGGTGAGCATGGCAAGGGAAGGATATTGCAAAATCTCCATTCCCACCTCACTCTGGGGGAAGGATACTGCAAAATCTCCATTCCCACCCCACTCTGGGGCCAGCCACAGGTGGTATTTGCTGGTTCTCTGAACTACTCAAAATTTCCGCTACCGGTTCTTCAGAACCTGTTAGAACCTGCTGGATTTCACCCCTGCTCTATACCATTTCAGACAAATCGTTGTCCAATCTCTTCTTTAAAACCTCCAGTGTTGGAGCACCTACTAATTAATTGTTTTCGCTGTCAGGAAGTTTCTCCTTGTTTCTCCTTGTTTCTAGGTTGCTTCTCTCCTTGATTAGTTTCCATCCATTGCTTCCTGTCCTGCCCTCTGGTGCTTTGGAGAATAGCTTGATCCCTATGAACCAATCTTGATTCCTGGCAACCACATGGATAGACCATGCAATTTTCTTGTTAACATTTTTGGAAGTGATGTCCCATTGCCTTTCTCTGGAACGTTTTTCAAATTCCCAGTTTAGGGCTGAGACAGACTGATCTAAACTCCTCCAGCTGGTTTCCATACCTAAAGGAGAATTAGAACCTGGACCTGTTTACTCCCAGTCTAGCTCCTTAACCACTGCATCACACTGGCTTCCTTCACTTTTGACATACAAGTTTTCTATTAAGGATTTTGATTACTGTAAGTAAAAACCAATAGAAGTAGACTTTAAAAAAAAACATTAGTGAAAAAGAATGAATTCCTTCTACACAGAATCTTTAGTCCCCTCTAGTGTCCAGTTTCTAGAATAATAAAGTTGCTTGATGTTTATTATAAGCCAAGATAGCCAAAATAACTCTGATTCCCACAAGAAGCTGTTTTTTTATAGTTAATTCCAAAATCATATAATAAAAATCAGTATTCCTGAATGTAACTGGACCCTTAAACCATCTGTAATTTTCCTAGATCAAAACATTATTTAGGGTTTTTGTTGTTTATGTCAAATCCTTTCTTAAGCTTGTAATGATTTTTTCCCCTTTTATTCAGAGATAAACTCGCCTGACAATTTTTCAAACTTGCCATACCAAAGGTCTCTAATAGTTTTAAAATGGTTAATAGACAATTTCGAAAAGGGAGATTTGCAAAATAATCCCTTTTAAAAGGCTCCACCCAGTTTCAAGCAAGGTGGCTAATCCCTTTGTCTCCCGATGAGGAGCAGCTGTCTGGAGCAACATTAGGCAATCTCCTGTCCTCTCCTTATCCAGAAAGGTTCTGGAAAACTGGTTTATTCACTGGTTCTTTGGTCTTTCCCATGGCTGTTCATTCTGAGACATTTTCAATTTGCCATGCCTTCCCTAGAAATCTCAGCTTCCTCCAGTTTTCCTGGAGTTTAATAAATACAAACCGCAATGAATAATAACCATTAACACCAGCATTATTATTTTTCAGTGTCATAATTCTTTAATGTTTCTCTCTCTTATGCATCGCTCAGAGCAGTGTTTCTGAACCTTCACAGTTTGAAGATGTATGGACTTCAACTCCCAGAATGCCCCAGCCAAGGCACTTCAACTCCCAGAATTCCCTAACCAGTGTGCATGAATTCTGGAAGTCTATTTAATTGTTTATTAAATCCAGTTCCGGACCTTGGACCAATATTTGCCTGCTTTAGGGCAGGTCCACCATTGGTGGTAGTATGTCCCATTACTGTTCCCTCACTTCCAACATGCCGGAGAAGCTCCCGGGAACATTTTTGCAATTCTTGTTGGGGGGATATGCCAACGATAGACCATTTATAAATATTTTCCTTGTAGGGGGTTGCCAAAGTAAGTTTCATACTCCTGTTCCATATCGCATCCCATTTGTCCAGATCTAGAGAAAGGAAGGACTCACTAGAGAAGAGCCTAATGCTGGGAACGATCGAGGGCAAAAGAAGAAAGGGATGATAGAGAATGAGGTGGCTGGATGGAGTCACTGAAACAGTCGGAGTGAGCTTAAACGGACTCCAGAGAATGGTAGAGGACAGGAAGGCCTGGAGGAACGTTGTCCATGGGGTCACGATGGATCGGACACGACTTTGCAACTAACAACAACAAGGATGTAATTCAATTACGACCACAGATTCTCCCTTGAACCAGAAAAAAAAAGAGCCGTTTGAGATTCCCACAACAGAAATCAGAGTTGATGACTTGTGTAAAACACATCAGCACCTCTAGTCCATGGCGGGAGATTTATTTTTCATTGACACACACATGAATTGATCTTTTGCATAAAAGACTCCTTTACAAAACCGAAACATGTATTAAGCTGTCTGGGAAGAAAAGCCGGTTCCTTGCAGAGCAATCTTGCACATTTCTGCACGTCTGGCAACTCGCTTGCGAGAGAAATCTCCTCGCTAATTTTCCTTCATTAGCTGCATTAAGGAGAATCTGCCCCACTTCCAAGCTTGAAATTTTTGAGCTGCCAAGCTGGCAAATGGGAGATAATTAGCGAATGAAACACTCTCTGTTTTTAGCCAAATTATGGCCTTAATAGCACCGAATTGGAAGTAAACATGATAGCGAAGTCTAGGAATCGGCTGGTTTGCATTGGTTTGCTTAGATCCTGTTCAGTGAAGATTTTTTTTTTTTAATTTGATTTATATGCCGCCCTTCTCCGGAGACTCAGGGCGGCTTACAATGCGTTAAGCAATAGCCTTCATCCTTTTGTATATTTATACAAAGTCAGCTTATTGCCCCCACAAACTGGGTCCTCATTTCACCTACCTTAGAAAGGATGGAAGGCTGAGTCGACCTTGAGCCTTGGAGAGATTCGAACCAGCAGTAATTGCAGGCAGCTGTGTTAATAACAGGGTGCTTAGACCACTGTACTATCAAGGCTGAACTATCAAGATAGGGGAAGTTCATTCATTCATTAATTTTTTAATATATTTTTTAAATTCTTTTTTAAATATTAAACATAAAACTTCAATAGCTATATAAAATTTATATTTTATATAAAATATATAAAATGTCTATATAAAAAGGGGATGTGGTGGCTCAATGGCTAAGACACTGAGCTTGTTTATTTATTATTATTATTTATTAATCAAATTTCTATACCGCCCTACTCCCGGAGGACTCAGGGCGGTGAACAACCAAGATAAAATACAGATAATACAAATATTAAAAGTCCCTTAAAATTATTAAATATTTTGGCCGAAACACAGATTAAAACACCCAATTTATAAAATCAAACGAATTAAAAATTTAAAAAAGGAGAGTTAGGCCAGGCCAGCTTGCTGAACCAAAAAAGTTTTGAGAGCACGACGAAACGTGCGGAGGTCCGGGATCCTCCGTATCTCTGGAGGGAGCTCGTTCCAGATGGTAGGTGCTCCCACAGAGAAGGCTCTCCCCCTGGGGGCCACCAGTCGACACTGTTTGGCCGACAGCACCCTGAGAAGCCCCTCTCTATGGGAGTGTACTGGTCGGTGGGAGGCTATTGGTAGCAGAATGCGGTCTCGTAAATACCCCGGTCCGATGCCATGGAGTGCTCTAAAGGTGGTAACCAAAACTTTGAAGCGCACCCGGAAGACCACCGGGAGCCAGTGCAGCTCGCGCAGGAGGGGGCTCACATGGGAGCGCCACGTCGCTCCCATAACCACCCACGCGGTCGCGTTCTGGACCAGCTGGAGCCTCCGGGTGCTCCTCAAGGGGAGCCCCATGTAGAGAGCATTGCAGTAGTCCAGGTTGTTGATCGAACGGTCGGCAGTTCAGTGGTTCGAATCCCTAGCGCTGTGTAATGGAGTGAGCTCCCGTTACTTGTCCCAGCTTCTGCCAACCTAGCAGTTTGAAAACACGTAAAAAATGCAAGGCTTAGATGACTGGTCCTTGTTGTAGAATGAGGGTCTAAGGCAGTGTTTCTCAACCTTAGTCACGTTAAGATGGATGGACTTTCAACTTACAGAGCTGGCTGGGGAATTCTGGAAGTTGAAATCCATCCATCTTGACGTGGCCAAAGTTGAGAAGCACTGATCTAAGGCATCTTAAGAATCAGCAGTCAGGACATGACTTACAGCCAACTTTCATTTATGGAACTATTTTACACGGGACTTGGAGACAGGAAAGAGTTGAGCAGAGAAAGGGGACGGTGACAATTTGAGTTGATTGCAACAAGCAATAAAGAGATGATGATGCCATTGTGTGCTAGCATCTTTCCTGTTTCCTTGCAATCTAAATTTGTGACCGAAGCCTGGCAAACAGGGTCCTGGCATTTGTTTGCACTGGGTTTGCACTTGATAAATTACGCTATTGTTCTTCCCCTGCCAAATGGATGTTGAGGTCCTCCTACTTGTACAATCAGATTTCCTGATCCTATTTGTGTGTCTTTCAGATGGTGATGCATGTGTGAGGTTGTGGGAAATCTGGCTTCTCCGTGCCTCTGCATTCAAAACATTGGGTGGTTAAAGGCAGTAGCGGGTTTCACTTACCTTTGCTACCGGCTCGGAACTGTGAGCGCGCGTGTGTACGCCCTTGCTTCGCTCACATGTGACGCTTCACATGTGATGATCACACGGCTCAGCTGGGATCGTCAGAGGCTTTTAAAAGCATTTTTTCTACAACCTGTGAAGAGGTTGAGCTTTTAAAAGCCTCTGACGATCCCAGATGAGTTGCCTGATCGGCAGAGGCTTTTTTTTCTTTTAAAAACATTTTTTCTACAACCTCCTTGGCCGAAGAGGTTGTAAAAAAAATGCTTTCAAAAGCCTCTGATGATCCCAGCTGAGTTGCCTGATCGGCAGAGGCTTTTTTTTTCTTTTAAAAACATTTTTTCTACAACTTCCTTGGCCGAAGAGGTTGTAAAAAAAATGCTTTTAAAAGCCTCTGACAATCCCAGCTGAGTTGCCTGATCGTCAGAGGCTTTTAAAAGCATTTTTTCTACAACCTCTTCAAAGGTTGTAGAAAAAATGCTTTTAAAAGCCTCTGACGATCCCAGATGAGTTGCCTGATCGGCAGAGGCTTTTTTTTCTTTTAAAAACATTTTTTCTTCAACCTCCTTGGCCAAAGAGGTTGTAAAAAAAATGCTTTTAAAAGCCTCTGACAATCCCAGCTGAGTTGCCTGATCGGCAGAGGCTTTTAAAAGAAAAAAAAAGGCTCTGCCGATCAGGGAACTCAGCCGGGATCGTCAGAGCCTTTTGAAAGCATTTTTTTACAACCTCTTCACCGAAGAGGTTGTAGAAAAAATGGTTTTAAAGTAAAAATAAAAATAAAAATTGGGCACTCCCATCCAGTCACATTACCCCCCCCCCAAGCCACACTCACAGAACCGGTAGTAACAAATTTTAGATTTCACCACTGCTTTGGATCAACTGGCATCTTTGTGATATCCGCTTACCCTTTAATAATACATCAAGTAAAAAAAAAAAGAGAGAGAGAGAGAGAAGGAAAGAATGGGCTTGTGGCAGCCCAAGCTTTGCTAGGTCGCAGGGGAAATAAATGAAGTGAGCAAAGTGAAAACGGAAAGCGAGCTGGCCGTAGCACAAACTGTATTTATTTTTCCTCTTTAATACACACTAAATGGAGAAAGCCAAGATGCAAAGTCCACACTCCAATCGCTTGTGGGGCGAGGAGAGGAATAAAATTGTCGTTTGAATATTTACTGATGCAGCAAAGCATGAACGCCGAGCAATTTCTGTTGCAACAAATGGGAGACTATTATTATTATTGGTTTTTTTTTTTCTTTTCTTTCCTGGAGGAATAGAAGTGCATATAATCATTTCGGTTAAACATAGGAACGGACTTGGGCTAAGCAGCTTCCGAGTTCTTCTGTTTTAGTCTTTTAAACTTTTTCATCGCAGTGGGTGCTTCTGGAAGCCTTTCAGCCTCTCCCAAAGGTGCTTTTTCAAAAGGCAGCTGGACTTTCTTTGCTTTTTTTTTTCCTTGAAGACATTTCGCTTCTCATCTAAGAAGCTTCTTCAGTTCTGACGGAATGTTGGGAAATGGAAGGATTTATATTCCTTGCAGTCATCTGGTCATTAGCACTGAGTGGTGAGATGGCATAGAGGCGGAGCTTTCGCCTCACAATCAGGAGACTGTGAGTTCGATCCTAGGTAAAGGCAGATATTTCTCTCTCTGGGCGAATGAGAATATATCTGCTGGGGGAAAAACTCCGCCTTGGTGACAGGAAGGGCATCCGGCCAGTAAAGACTCAGCTCCATTCAGTTGCCCCGACTCCACCCCAGTGTAAGGGATTACGGGATCATCAAAATGCAATTTTTTTGTTGTTGTTAGCACTCTCTCTGTGAGCCGTTGAGGACACTTGGGGGGATTTATCTTTGCCCTCAAGGTTACCTGAATCCGAGTGCAAAAGGGTATGGAATCTTCTTGGAACTGAGGAAGCTTCTTGGATGTGAAGCGAGACGTCTTCAACAGGGGTGGGTTCTAAATATTTTTACTACCGGTTCTGTGGGCGTGGCTTATTTTAAGGATGTGGCTTGGAGGTCATGTGACTAGGTGGGCGTGGCTAGCTGGTCAGAGTCATTTCTGGAATGTCCTCGCACTTACGACCAGTCCTCGCACTTACGACCCGACTCATTTGTTTGCTTTGAACACTGATCAGCTGTAGGACGGCCCTTTGAAGCCCCGCGGCAAGAGTTTAAACAGTTTTTTTCCCTCTAGTCATCAGCTGGGACTCAGGAGGCAGCAATAGATTGGGGGTGGGACCAAATAAAAGGTAAGAATAACGTATGGGAGGGCGGGGGGGGAGAACCGGTTCAGTGATGTCATATAGTCACCGCTACCGGCTTGGCCGAACCGGACCGAACCGGGAGGAACCCACCACTGGTCTTCAAGGAAAAACAAAGTCCGATTGCCTTTTGAAAAAGCAGTTTTGGGACAACCATGACCTGGATGACTGAGAATCCCCATAGTCTTTCAGTTTCTCCTTGCCCAGTTGTTTTGTTTTAATGAACATTTTGGGCTGTGTAGTCCCTTAGGCCAGGGGTGTGACCATTCCATTGGCTTTTAAGGGCTGGCCCAAGCTTTGTCTAGTCTGCAAAGGCTACCGTCCCAAGGTTAGAATGGGACAACTCGCCATGGCCAAATTGCCGCGGCCAACTCACCGCTGCCAATTTGCCATGGCCAACTGACCACAGTCAGCTCACTGCAGCCAACTTTCTGCAAGCTAACTTGCCGTGGGACAATCCAACCATTTTATTTCATTATTTTAAATAATTTTTTAAAATCTTTTATTGTTCGTCTTTCGCATTTCGTTTTGTCCCTCCTTTGGCATCCTTTCTTTAAGGATCCTATTCCACCATTTCTTCAATATTTATTTTATTTTATTTTATTTTATTTATTTATTTATCAAAATTTATATGCAGCCCTTCTCCCGTAGGACTCGGGGCGGCTTGCACAATAAAAGAACATAATAAAATACTAAAACCAAAAACCAAGTTAAAATCCCCACAATTTAAAATCACACAGCCGATCAGGGGATTTGCCGAAAGAGCCATGTCTTCAGGTCAGCGCGGAAAGTGCAGAGGTCGGGAGCCATCCGGAGCCTGGTGGGTAACCCATTCCAGAGGGTTGGTGTGGCCACAGAGAACGCCCTCGACCTGGGGGCCGCCAGCTGACATTGTCTGGCCGACGGCACCCGGAGAAGGGCAGCTCTATGTGAACGCACAGGGCGGTGGGAGGCCGGTAGGAGGTGGTCCTGCAATTTTGTAGCTTTTGTCCTGGGGTAAGGTATCCCACAGCAAGGTGGCCGTGGAGAGTTGGCTGTGATGAGTTGGCATGGCAATTTGGCGACTTGGCTGCAGCGAATTGTCCTAGACCAGTGATGGCTAACCTTTTTTGCCATCGTGTGCCAGGAGGGGGGGAGCAGGGGGAGGTCACACACAGGTGTGCCCACACTCCTAATTCTATGCGCCCCATCCCTGCGCATGCATGCACGACCACCCCTGCTCCCCCTGCTCCTGGCATGCGATGGCCCGGTAGGCCCATTTTTCTCTCTCACCTGGCTCCAGAGCCTCTCTAGGAGTCTGGGGAGGGCGAAAACAGCCTTCCCCACCCTCCTGGAGGGCCTCCAGAGGCCAGAAATGGCCCAGTTGGCAAACAGGCCATTTTTGGCCTCCGGAGGACCTCCGGGGTGGTGGGGAAGGCTGTTTTCACCCTCCCCAGACTCCTAGAGAGGCTCTGGAGGCTGGGGACAGCAAAAAACGGGCCTTCCGGTCCCACTGGAAGTTGGCGAATGGGCCATTTCTGGCCTCTGGTGGGGGGGTGAGGAAGATCATTTTCACCCTCCCCAGACTCCTAGAAAGGCTCTGGAGCCAAGTGAGAGAGAAAAATGGGCCTTCTCCACCACCACTCCGAGGCCCTCCGGAGGCAGGAAACAACCTGTTTCCTTACTTCTGGTGGGCCCAGAAGGCCTGAAAATCAGCTGAGTTCACGTGCCCACTGATATGGCTATGTGTGCCACCTGTGGCATGCGTGACATAGATTCACCATCACGGTCCTAGACCCTCTGCTAGCAGCACAAAGGCCCATGTTGGTGGAGAGTTCCAAAATTTTGCGACGAGGGGGGGGGTCATTTGCCCTGCCAAATCCTTCAAATGCAGATAAAAAGGCCTCCAATTTTGGCCTCTCCAACTTGAAGAGAGTCAGGGTACAACTAAAAAGCTGAGGGGTGGGTCCCTCCCTGCATTTTTTGGGACCCTTAGCAACTTCTTGAGGCTGGACTCTGCTAAAGTTGCGTAGTCTGATTTGTTCCAGTTTTGGAAACAAGCCAGATCTCTATTTATTTCCTAGTCTCAGCCCCTCTTCCTCCCTCCTTCCCTCAACACCACCGCAGCTCCTACTTTCTTTTCCCTTGGCTATGACCTCCTTTTAGATCTGTTTCTTAGTGTGCATTGATACACAGACTCTCTATCGCACTTTTGGTCCCTGAGGTCTCTCGATCAAGGAGGCTACAGCTTGTTTATGCAAGACCAGCACTGGCAATTCCCAAGTGATTCCCAGCATAGCCAGTTAAGGGAATCTTGTGTAGGCCAGAAAAAAAACTCTTCCTTCGTTTTGAAGGAATATTGTCAATCAGAACAGGCAACGCTGAGTTTTTTTCCTCCATTTTTTTAAAATGATTTTTATACTCTTGCATTTGACCTCTTGGTTCCCTTTTCCTTGACTTGAAACCACGATGGTTTCCTAGGTCTTCAACCATATCTTACTTGAGCCTGTGTGTGTCTCTCAGTCTCCTCCCAGACCAATTATGAAGTTTCATGTCTGGAAAAAAAATGTAGAAACGTTTAGG
The DNA here is from genome assembly GCF_059756535.1 of Pantherophis guttatus. NCBI lineage: Eukaryota > Metazoa > Chordata > Lepidosauria > Squamata > Colubridae > Pantherophis > Pantherophis guttatus. The sequence goes on along the minus strand of NC_142074.1, from coordinate 14,197,123 downwards.
TTTCTGAACCTGGTTTGCTCTGAATTGAGCTCATTTGGAAACATGCTGTTACATCACGGTAGTTCAGCCAATGATGGTGGTGGATAACCCTTGTAAGGGAAATAGAACAGAATAGAATAACAGAGTTGGAAGGGACCTTGGAGGTCTTCTAGTCCAACCCCCTGCTCCGGCAGGAAACCCTATACCATTTCAGACAAATGGTTATCTAATCTCCTCTTAAAAACTTCCAGTGTTGGAGCATTCACAACTTCTGGAGGCAAGTTGTTCCACTGATTAATTGTTCTAACTGTCCAGAAAATTCTCCTAAGTTCTAGGTTGGTTCTCTCCTTGATTAGTTTCCGCTCATCACTTCTTGTCCTGCCCTCAGGTTCTTTGGAGAATAGCTTGACTCCCTCTTCTTTGGGGCAGCCCCTGAGATATTGGAACACTGCTATCATGTCCCCCTGGTCCTTCTTTTAATTAAAGTAGACATGTACACAAATGTACACAAAAGCTGCTGGGTTGCTTAACAAGTGATTCAAGATGTTGATTCCATAACAGTGACTACTCTAGTTTTGCTAATGTAGGAGAGACACTGGCAGAACCAGGCGGAGGCGTCAAATGGGGCATCAGTTTAGAATCTCTACATAGTCACAAGAGGACAAAGTCCAACCCTTCTTGAATGCCGTTGTAGTTTTACCCGGGGCAAACTGTTCACCTGAGAAGATTCCTGTACATAGGCTTGACTTGAGCAATAAATCAGTAATTTTGAAGCTTCACACGTGGACCTGCCTGTTTGCGCCTGACAAAGGGCCCTGCATTTGAAATGGTTAGGAAACTTTGGTTAGCTTTTGTTAAGGATATTCTTGACTCATAACCGATGTTGTGGATTATTGAGCAGAGTACCCTTTGAGTAAACGCATAAAAAGCGACTGGGAGTGGTTGTGAACAACCACAGTTAACATACAAACACACTGAGTTGTTGTAGTCTTTTACTTTTAGAAAAAAGTAAAGCAAAGTCCAAAAACAATCTAAGTCATACACAGATAAGACGAGAGTTAAAAGATCAATCCAGGGATATTTCAAGTACAAAGTCTTCTTACCAGTTGTAGTCATACACAATAAAACAGTTCTTCTTGAGTTTCAAAACAGGAACAAGTTCAATATAAAAACATTCAAATAATAGTAGAAAGCAACATGTAGCTATGATCAAACAGTGATCATGCAGAGAGATCAGGTAGAGAGTTACATCAAGTAAGCAGGTAAAATGGTGTAATACCCACCCAAGCCATGATCCAGACTTCCCTTAAGTACATTGGCTACAGAGCTTAGCCAATCAGGATACAGGATGATGCAATACAATCTTAAAGCAATATAATACCTTTCTGACTGCAAACATACATTGTTGGTTTATATATTGCCTGAGCAACTAGTTAGACAAATAGCCATTTCCTAACAGCTTTATCCATATCTTTGGCATGTTGATATTTATTCTTTGTTTGTTTTTGTTTCCTTTGTCTCCCCTTTTCTTTCGATGCTGGCAGCAAACTCTGGAGATGAACCTCACCAACTTGGTTAAGCGCAATAGTGAGCTAGAAAACCAGATGGCCAAACTGATACAGATCTGTCAGCAGGTGGAGGTACGTGCGAGGATGTGTTGGTACTCTGTGTCTGGATCGGGGTGGGTGGGAGATCAGATTATGTGTGCGTGTGTGTGTGTGTGTGTAACAATGGGGGGGAAAAGGAGGAGGAAGAGAATGAAGATGATGATGATGTTCTTCTCTGGCCAAGTGATTTTTGGAAAGTCTTTGGTTGGTGTTCATACAACACGCCAAGCTGAGCTCATTGGGATTGTGCATGGTTTACCACATGTGGTTTTAGTATGATGCAATGTTAGGCCATACTTACCTATTTAGGGGTAATAAAATGCACTTGCGTTTTGTTAACCCAACTGAATTTAAAATGTGTGTACTCTTTGAAGGGACGCGGTGGCTCACTGGCTAAGACACTGAGCTTGTCGATCGAAAGGTTGGCAGTTCAGCGGTTCGAATCCCTAGCACCGTGAAACGGGGTGCGCTCCCGGTACTTGTCCCAGTTTCTGTTAACCTAGCAGTTCGAAAGCAGGTAAAAGATGCAAGTAGAAAAACAGGGACCACCTTTGGTGGGAAGGTAACAGCGTTCCATGCCCCTTTGGTGTTGAGTCATGCCGGCCACATGACCACAGAGATGTCTTCGGACAGCGCTGGCTCTTCGGCTTAGAAAAGGAGATGAGCACTGCCCCCTAGAGTTAGGAACGACTAGCACATATGTACAAGGGGAACCTTTAGCTTTATGATCTTGAAGGATACCGAACATTTCTATTTAGTGCTCTCTAGAAGGCCTTCTTTCCACCTCTTGAATTTGCTACACGCCCCACAATCCTTACCTTTCACTCACTGAAAACCAGATACTCCCCCCCCCCTGGTTTATCTGAATCAAGAAGAACCTCCCAATCACGGAGATTTAACTCAGTGCATCGGAACAGCAAGGCAGAAATATCCTGCCTTACTTGCTTCCAAATGCAGAACAATTAATAGTGAATTATCCCAGTGCTTTGTTTACCAAGGCGATGCTTAGGGAGAAGCCACAGCAATTAGTTTCTTCTTAATGGCTTATTGATGTTCAGTTACTAAATTAAGAAGTGGTTCCTTGAACAAGATGCCAGTTCTTTTTTTTTTCTTTTTAATAATGGAAATAGAGATCATGATTTAGGACGGCGGAAAAACCGACTCAATATGCAGTTCAGCTTTATTTCTCAGGGGGAATCCACCTCCTTTGTCATCTACCTGCATACCACCCTCATTCTCTCATACAATTCCTCTCCAGCCCAGAGTATAGAACAATTCAAAGAAATAGTGCAATGTTAGAAGATTTGGAGAGACCAGGCCCAGAGAATTATCAAGGGTCGGAAATGATTGAATGGATTTCTTCTTCTTCTTCTTCTTCTTCTTCTTCTTCTTCTTCTTCTTCTTCTTCTTCTTCTTCTTCTTCTTCTTCTTCTTCTTCTTCTTCTTCTTTCTTCTTCTTCTTCTTCTTCTTCTTCTTCTCCTCCTCCTCCTCCTCCTCCTCCTCCTCCTCCTCCTCCTCCTCCTTTTCTTCTTCCTCTTCCTCTTCCTCATCACATTGGCAGTATTCCATCTCCAGGTTCAGGATTCTGGGTGGACTTGGGATGCCGAGAACAGACATGCAATATGGATTCCAGCTAAGGATCTCCCCTTCCACTTCTGCCGATGTTGCTGCCTTGGGAAAAAATACCCCATCGATTGAACCAGCACTACCCAACCCTTTCTTCTGCAAATGCCTTCTCTGCTGATCTCTCTGCTGGGGAAAGGATTTGATCTTTGTTTGCAGCAATTTTATTTTCAAACACAACTCATTGTGGAAGGCAGATTGATCTCGTTCCCCTCCACCCACCCATTGGCCACCCACTTCTCAGCCACTAAAAGGCCGCAGTGTGTGGCCTGAGCTGGCCAGAGCGGAGGCTGTAAAGCTAAATTAATGAAAAACCATCAGCAGCCCCCAGCCCGAAGTGTCAGGAAGAGGCATAGCATTTAAAGTTCACCGAAGAATATATTGTCCCCTGGAGCCTATTGACTAGAAGATGACCATGTGCCATTGCAGTAACATGCTTGATAGAAATGCACAGGGGAGCCCTGCTGTGTTCAACCTGCTGGTTCCATATTCAGAGAACTCAATTTCGTTGAAAAGTTGCGCTGTTCTTGCCAAAGGCCATTTCATTTAAACTAGCTTGGTTAAATCAAGCAGTTTTCTGCCTTCTAAATGTTACTCCGAATGTTTAGATGCCCTGGATGACGTTCATCGAACAATGGCCTTCTCCATCTACAGAGGAGTTTGGGAAGTAACAACTCTCGAAATGTCTAAGCTTCTGGCAATTCGAGGAGCTGTAGTAGACTCAGAAAACACCTGGAGACAAGGAATCGCTGATGATTCTGTCTATGAAAGGGAGAAGTGATGTCCGATCGACAAAGGAAAAGTGGCAGTTTCCCAGGAAGGAGGGAGCTCATTCCCAGAAAGGGACAAGACAAGAGGCAGCACAGCAGTGGTGGTATTCAGCCGGTTCTATCCGGTTCGGGAAAATCAGTAGCGGCGGCTGCGGGAAGCTCCGTTCACCCACCCGGATGTAATCACATCCCATTTATCCACATTGTTGACACACTGCGCACCAGGGGTGGGTTCTAAATTTTTTTACTACCGGTTCTGTGGGCATGGTTTATTTTGTGGGCGTGGCACAATTCTTTAGGATTTAGCAGAGGTACTGGCTACCAGGGTTTTAACTGCTTGCAGAGCTGTACCGGTCTACCCATTTGTTTTTGGAGCGCACTGGTCTACCACCACACTGCCTTTTAACATTGATCAGCTGTAGGGCAGCCCTTTGAAGCCCCGCAGCAAGAGTTTAAACAGTTTTTTTTTCCTTTTAGCCGATCAGCTGGGACTCGGGAGGCAGTGAATAGTTTGGGGGTGGGGCCAAATAAAAGGTAAGAATAATGCGGGGGTGGGTGGGAGGGCCCAGCTCCTGAACAAAGAGAACCGGTTCGGTGACGTCATATAGTCACCACTACCAGCTCGGCCAAACCGGGTCGAACCGGGAGGAACCCACCACTGCTGCGCACGCACGGAAGTGGTACGTGCAAGTGAAATGAGCACACACATGCACACACTCACATTTGTGAACCGCACGGAAGGCCCTGCGCATGCACGGAAATGGCACATGCGAGCGAAGCGAGCTCACAGTCATGCACGCTCACATTTGTGAACCGGTAGCGAAAGTAAGTGAATACCACCCCTGCAGCACAGCCCAGGGCTGGAAAGGAGACAGAGGAGAAGAGTAAGGAGAGCCATTCCCTAGAGCGGTGATGGTGAACCTATGGCATGCGTGCCGGAAGTGGCACACAGAGCCATCTCTCCGGGCATGCGAGCTGTTGCCTGTTGCTCTTCCGGATGGATGGAAACTGACCAAGGAGAACTTCAACCTAGAAATAAGGAGAAATTTTCTGACAGTGAGAACAATCAACCAATGGAACAGAAGTTGGGTTCAAAAGTTGTGGGAGCTTCATCGTTGGAGGCTTTCAAGAAGAGACTGGACTGCCATCTGTCAGAAATGGTGTAGGGTCTCCTGCATGGGTGGGCGTTTGGACTAGATGACCTACAAGGTTCCTTCCAAACTCTGTTAATCTGTTAAAACAACAATTTCCACCTTGTTTCCTCCCTTCTAAAGAATGGCCCATTTGCTCCTCAAACCTCTCGGTGTCTCCGTTCTCCAGCTGAATGCCTTTTCATCCCATTTCACCTTCTGCTTTCAGACCCCTTCCGCAAAGTTAATCTTGCATTTGGGGGAAACATCAGTTTCATAGATCCAGGGGTCGTGGCCTATGAAACGCCAGTGAAAGTGGTACATTCCTTTTACTTCCTGATCAAAAGCAAGGCAGATGAAAGGGGATCAAAGGTGCACTTTTCCTCCCCAAACTCTTCTGTGAAGGCAAAGGGAAAAAATATTTAGCTCTAACTGCGTGTTGGCTTTTAGCTGAGTTTCTGAAAAGACCTTTTCTCCTGGGGAGACTTGATTTGGTCCAGGGGAATCAAAGAAAGGAGCAGAAGTGACCCCAGTGAGGACTTAAATCATCAAGAGTTTGATGTTTTTAAAAATAATATTTTTTTGGGGGGGGTAGTGTTTGTGTGTGGATGTTCAAGAAAGAAGAACAAAGGATGGCTCTGTCAGGTTTCGAGGTCGTCTCAAATAAATTGCATTTCAAACAAAGTCTTTGATGAAAAAAAACTCCCATTTATTAAGCACGACATTCTACTCCGACTCCATCGCAGCCAACACTGACTTCCAGACCCAAAACCCTCCCTTTCCATTCCCCACTCCCTTGCACTCATTGGCCATCTTCCAAGTCACTCTACCCCTAATCTACTGCTCCAGCTCAAAGGAATTTCCCCCCTCCCATCCCATCTCCTAGGGGATATTATCTCCAGGGAAAATAAGTAGGTGAAAAGTCAAACGTCCCTTTCCAGACACCTCCGCTTCTCCTTCTTATGTCAGCACTAGAGTAAAATGCAGCTTGAAGTGCTGACAGGCTCTTTGGTCCCCCAGATGTTCTGTGAAGTCCTCTCTACAAAAGGATCCTGTAGGATAATATACAGTAGTGGCCCAAATTGTGGAAACCTTTTTGGGAAAATGCATTTTCTAAAAGTAGCTAATAACACCACTTTTTTGGGGGAGTAGTACCCTAAAATTATATATCAATGGAAAGATAATTTAATCAAGAACGTAATGCAATAACTTTTAGGAAGGATTTGCTATTAGAATAGCAGTTACAGTATAAAGAAGAAAAGTGAAACACATAGAAAAAACGAGGTATACAAAAATTATCACCCTAGAAAAAACTAGATGCTGTTTTAGGACCTCTTTCCAGAGCACGATACCATAGTCTCTTGAGACTGAAGGATGCCAATGTTATGTTAGAAAAAATCGAGATATACAAAAATGATCACCATGTCAGTTAATACTTCGTTGGGTAACCTTTAGCAGGAATGACGGCCTTACAACGTCTTCCCAGGGAGTGAACCAAGTCTTTTAGTTCTGCAGCTGTTATCATATGAAACCAAGATTGAATGATGGCTTCTATTAACTGGGTTTTATTGCTGGGTCGCTTCTGACTAACAAGTTTCTTTAGTCGGCTCCATAGATTTTCAATTGGGTTAAGAAGGTCTGGGCTATTTCCAGGCCATTCCAGCCGTGGAATAGGATTATCTTGAAACTCAAAAAAAAAAAAAAAAAAAAAAGTGGTGTTATTAGGCATCAAACGTCAAAATACACATTTCCCAAAACGTTTCCACAATTTTGGCCATTACTGTAGTATAGAAGTATAGAAAAGAAAAACCCTGAAGTCAACATCTGAGGAGGCCTTTGGCCAAACTGAATTTCTGCCCATGTGAGGCAGAAAAGGGGAAATAAGAAGGTGGAAGGTGGGAAGGTGGAGAAAGGTGTGTGTGTGTGTGTGTGTGTGTGTGTGTGTGTGTGTGTGCTTGAGAATGAATGTTCTAGAAGGAAGGTTCTCTGGAATGACTCTGCTCATCAATGACGCTGAGGGACATTGACTCTTGAAGGAATGCAACCCTCCCAAAGGATGTCTTTTCCTCACCCATGATTAAAAGGACCTTGACCTACACAGATTGGCCTGAGGCCAAGACTGTTCTGGCAGGAAAAGGCACTTCTTGGGACTGAGTCACCAGATGTGGAGCTATCTTCTAGGTCTAATTGGTCCAACTGATACCAGGCAAGATCCCTTAAATCTATCCTGCCTTTTGATGTTCAGTATTTTAGATCTTGTCCGGGCTAATCTAGTGTTTAGCGTGTTCTGCTCTTTCTCCCATACAAATCATCCATCCATCCCTTTATCCATCCATCCATTTATCCCTCCATCCATCCGTCCCTCCCTCCACTCAATGGCCTACTCATTGCAATTCCTTTGGTGTTTATAGAGATCAATTGGCAAGCATGCTGTGCTAATTAAAACCAACACAAGGAAAAGTAGCCCAGTCCAGATAAAATTTGCAATGTTCATATTTTTGTATTATGATATATAAATAGATAATATATATATTCTTCCTAAGAATCCTTGCCACTGATCATTTTAAAACAATTTTTGGAAAAACCTAAGTCATTGCAAATTTTATCTGGACTAGACTATGTCTTCCTTGTGTCAGTTTTTAGATAGATAGATAGATAGATAGACAGATAGACAGACAGATAGATAAATAATGATAGATGACATAGATAGATAGATAGACAGATAGATAGATAGAGAGAGAGAGAGAGATTATATATATAACAGACAGACAGATAATGATAGATGACATAGAGAGAGAGAGATGATAGATAGACAGATGACAGATAGACAGACAGACAAATAGATAGATAGATAACGATAGATGAAATAGATTATATATATATATATATATATATATATATATATATATATATAGAGAGAGAGAGAGAGAGAGAGAGAGAGAGAGAGAGACAGAGACAGAGACAGAGACAGACAGAGAGAGACAGAGACACAGAGAGAGAAAGACAGAGAGAGACAGAGAGAGAGAGACAGAGAGACATAGAGAGACATAGAGAGAGAGAGAGATGATAGACAGATGACAGATAGACAGACAAACAGACAGATAATTAGATGAAATTGATGACAGATATATATACTGTATCTGAGAGAGAGAGATGATAGATAGATAGATAGGTGATACATAGATAGATAATGATAGATGACAGATAGATAGATAGATAGATAGATAGATAGATAGATAGATAGATAGATATAGATATAGAGAGAGATTATATATATATAACAGACAGACAGATAATGATAGATGACATAGAGAGAGAGAGATGATAGATAGACAGATGACAGATAGATAGATAGATAATGATAGATGAAATAGATTATATATATATATATATATATATATATATATATATATATAGAGAGAGAGAGAGAGAGAGAGAGAGAGAGAGAGAGAGAGAGAGAGACAGAGAGAGAGAGAGACAGAGAGACAGAGACAGAGAGACAGAGAGAGAGACAGAGAGACAGAGAGACAGAGAGAGACATGGAGAGAGAGATGATAGACAGATGACAGATAGACAGACAAACAGACAGATAATTAGATGAAATTGATGACAGATATATATACTGTATCTGAGAGAGAGAGATGATAGATAGATAGATAGATAGATAGATGATACATAGATAGATAATGATAGATGACAGATAGATGACCCTTTATCATCTATCTGTCTGATAAAGAGAGAGAGAGAGAGATGACTGACAGACAGACCGACAGACCAACAGACCAAAGGAAGCAAGAAGAGGCAATGCCTCAAAATGCCAGAAGGAAAATGGATTTTTGATGAGGTAGTGAAATTGGGTCAGCCTTTGAGGGAATTCTATTTCCATCTGTTGGATTGCAATTTCTGCATCTCTGTGGTTTTAATTACAGCATGGGGGGGGGGGAAATCATCCATACGATTTCTTGAAGCTAACCTGTATCAAAGGCTGCTGGGCTTCTCACCTCTGCAGTTATTCTGCACAGAGCATTAAAACACTGGCCACAGCTGGATTCACAGTGAAAGGCTCAAGCAAGGCCCGTCTCTAATGTTGAAAACGAAAACGGTAAAAGAAAACAGAGCTACGGATTTTGCCCTTTTGTTCAGAAAACCTTCACCTTCTTTCCTAGTTTGCGATGCCATCAAGCAATGATGAGGACTGTTGCCTGCCTGCCTGCCTGGGCCATTGCCTTTCTGCACATTTTAAAATTAATTTTGCCCTTCGAGAGCGCCTAGAGTTTAACCGCAGACATTGCTAGGATATAACTGCAGATTTGCAGAGCCCTGAACCTGCCAACTTGTCATGCTTAGGGTGGATGTTGCTTTTCTGCAGCCTTCCCCTTTTGAAGTTGAAGAGCTATATTTGCCTTGAAGTTGCCTTGTCTGTCCTAACATTATTATTGGTAATTGAGGTTCATCTCTTGGGCTGAGACTCTTAGATCAAAGCAGGCATCTCTTCAGCTCTTAGGCTGCTTGCAATTTATGCTTTCGGTAGGGCAAGATAGATTGATTCCTTTGTGTGCTCCTTCACTAACTCAGACAGACAGAGGCACATACCTCTGCAGCAGTGGTGGGTTGCTCCCGATTTGGGCCGGTTCAAGCGAGCCGGTAATGGTGATGATGTGACGTCAGCGAACCGGTTCTCTATGACTATGAGCTGGGCCCTCCCGCCCACCCCCGTGTTATACCTACTTTTATTTATTGTTTTTTTAGCCCAGCAGCCACGTTCACAAGCACATTCCACGCATACCTTCCTCCAAGGTTGGCTCTCAGATTATCAGAGCCAGTTTATGAGAGTGGTTTCTACAGGCTGCGAAAGTGCCTTGTTGGAGAATGTGATTTATGACACAGCCTGAGAGGAGGGAGAATAGGAGCCATAGTTGAGCCATAAATTATGTGCAGCAGAGTTGACTACACTTGGGAAGCTGCCAGCATGTTGCTCCTAATAAATAACTGTATTTCTTTTAAAACTTGGCTCGAGGCTCATGAGTTAATTAGGGAGTTTGTGGCAGCTCTGACAGCTAGCCTATGAGGAGAACTTGCATGTCAGAGATGACATGCCATGTCATTTTTGGTGACATGCTAGGCCTCCAGTCCTTTTGGACAGAAGGGACAAGCGGCACAAGAAGGCCCTGCTCTTACATGGCATCTGGAAACTCCAAAATTTGTGTGGGAATGGGGCAGTGCTTTCCTGCTCTTTTCAGAGGCTGCAAGACCAAGCAAGAGCATTTTTCAAATTTTCTAGGTTTTCTGCAACCTGCATCTTTCTTCGAAAGACATTTCAAAAACATATTTACAATTATGTAAATATCAATTCATTAAATAATAAATTGAATACTTGAATGTATTACTCTTTGCTATGAATTGTTTCTCTTTTTGCCCAAGATGGGCGGTAACATGCTTGCAGAGGTAGGCATTATCTGAATTTTTGGCACGTAAACCCAACATCGTTGGCTTAAGACATTTTGGGGTTTGAGACAAGGTAAAGGTTTCCCCCTGTCCAGTCTGACTCTAGAGGGAGGTGCTCATTTGGTGGGGGGGGGGCAGAGAGCCAGTGTAGTCTGAAGTCCCTTTCTGTGGTCAGGTGGCCAGCATGACTATATACCAAAAGTTAAAGGAACACTGTTAACTTCCCACCAAAGTGGTACCTATTTATCTACTTGCATTTGCATGCTTTTGAACTGCTAGATGGGCAGGAGCTGAGGCAGGAATGGGAGCTCACACCATCCTGTGGTCTCGAACCCAGACTGTCAGCTTTCCAGCTGACAAGCTCAGTGTCTTTAACTGCTGAGCCATTGCGCCCCCCTTCTTGAGACACGGATAGAACCCCAATCCCAGTTGCTGCATGGATGTTAACAGACTGCGTGCTAAAATATCCAGCAGGCCTGTTCTTCCATTCTACTACACTCAGCAATTCCTGTGCTTCAGCTTTTTCACTCTTAAGTCCAGGCATTTATAAGAGACATCCTTTCTATCTCCACACCAGTCTCTTATTTTCCCCCTTTCCTCCTCCCACACCAGATGCCTCTGGTTAGACCCGGAACCCCGTAATGGTCACGTCAAATGGGATTTGCAATTTTCTTTTCAATTGGGAAGCTTCAGAATTCTCCCTTCGGGGTTGCAGTTTTCCACTTCATTTGCAAGTTTTAAGCTCCGTCAATTGCCCCTTCTAGCACAGCTGAAGAAAATGCATTTCTCTCTCCCCCCCCGCACATTTTAGGGAGCTTCCATCTAGCTAGGCTTCAAAGAAAAAAGAGCAAATGATGCAGCAGGAAAGGGTTTTAATATTAAGGAGATACTTCAGCATCTCGTCTTCGATCCCTTGGGACAGATCACGCCCTCTTAGCAAAGCTAGAAATTCCAAAACTGGCCTTTTGGAGAAAAAAAATGTCAGCAATGGCAGAGTTGAAGAGTTAATGTGCAATTTCCCTCCCTCATCTATTTGCTTTCTCCTCCCCACTTTCCTGAGTAGTTAATTGTGTACCATATAGGAGAGTGATGTCAAACCTTTTTTTCCTCGGGTGCTGAAAGTGTGCGTGCAAAATAGCACACTTGTGCATGCTCACACCCATAATTCAATGCCCCCCATGTGCCCCGCCCCCCTACACATGCGTGCGTGACCCCCCCACCCCCCTGCACTCTGTTTTGGGCCTAGCAGGCCTCCCTGAAGCCTCCGGAGGCTGGTAACGGCCTGTTTCCCGACTTCCGGTGGGCCTGGCAGGCCTGTTTTTCGCCCTCCCCAGGCTCCAGAGCCTTTCCTGGAGCCTGAGAAGGGAGAAAACAGCTTCCCGCCCCCGAGGCACTTCGGAGGCTGAAAACGCCCTCCCAGAGCCTCTGTGCAAACCTTGTACTTACCTGGCGTCCAAAACGGGCTGTGTGGAGACTCCTGGGATGGGAGGGGCAGCATGGGCAGGGCCAGCCAAAAATCAACTGGCTGGCAAGTGCATGCGTGCTGGAACTGAGCTAGGGCAACAGCTTGCATGCCTGCAGATATAGCTCCGTGTGCCACCTGTGGCACGTGTGCCATAGGTTCACCATCATGGATATAGGAGGATTTCCTGCAATGCAAAATGTTAACATTTTCTAAATGTTAGCATTTTCTAATTTTGTCGGAACCCCTGTGAAAAGAGATACAACGGTCCTCTTTTTGTCTCCTCTAATCTTCATGATTATTTTTCTTCCTCCCCAGAGGCTGCCTTTTTGTATTGGGGAGGGGAAAAAAATGAACAGATTCATGCTGCCCATTTTTTTAATGACATGGCATGTGGTGCCAATGACTCATGGAGGGAAATTTCTCCTGTGTTAAACATCCTTCTGTCCGTTGGCTTCAAACGACTTGCGGATGCCAGGGAGACCAGCGTGGCAATACAAAACAAACCAACTTGCACACGAATTGTATAATGAAACATAGAGCTCTTCCATTCTGTGTGCATTGTGATGTTTGAAGGGGGAACAAGGGGCAAATGTGTGCAGCCATGAAACTTTGAATCCAGACACTGTTTTTGGTTTTGGTTAAAGGCGCTGAGCTTGTGTGGGAATTCATTGTTGGAATGTATTTTTATGCAACAACTACAGTAGTATTCAGCCAGTAGATGGCAGTGTTTACAAGTGTGGATCTATGGTATATACTCTATGCTGTTTTGTTTTAAGTAGAGTTTCCTGTTTCCTGCTACAGTTAATACAGTTGAGCAGTAAAGCACATGGTGACTGTACTGTTTGTTTGCTCTGTGGTGCTATATATAAACAGAATTTCTAATAGCTTGTCAGCTGGAAAGCTGACAGTCTGGGTTTGAGACCCACTTGATGGTGTGAGCTCCCGTTCCTGCCATACCTCCTGCCCACCTAGCAGTTTGAAAGCAAGCAAATGCGAGCAGATAAATAGGTACCACTTCAGTGACAAGGTAACAGCATTTCATGCTCTTCGGCATACAGTCACATTGGCCACATGCCCACAGAAGTGCCTTCGGACAATACTGGCTCCCTTGGCTAAGAAACTGAGATGAGCATCACCTCCTAGAATCGGACACCAATGGACAGGGGAAACCTTCCCCTTTTCAGTTGTCAGCACACAATGGAGGATGGAAACCAAAATTGTTTAAAAAACATGTAAAATTGGTAAGATAAGAATGAATGAGCTTGCTCTAAGCATGCTTTAATAATCTGCAATTCTGAAGACAGCCACTGATGCGTATGTTGGATATTCTCTGAGGAATTCACTATGATGTGGACTTAAATCACAAGCATACATAGGCGCCCACAATCCCAAAGCCCTCTTCTTAAATTTTACAGAAAAGCTTTTTGTGTAACTCATGCCTTCTCTTTTCCACCCAGCCGATGGCTTTTGGCTTTTGATGAGTAGACCAATGAGAAATAATCACCACGGGGAAATTACATATGAGGCAGGAATGTATGGTGTGTGTTGGTAATGGAGCACAATTTTTCAAAATGAAAAGTAGTCTCAGGAGACAGCGGGGAGAGCAAGCAAGCTACAGGAAAGGAGGTGATGCTTGTCCCTTTCCCCCCAAGGGCTGTTTTAATTCTCAAAATCTGCCCCGCCACCCCACAGATATATCCCAAACCTCATTTGGAATAGTGGTATCGTTTTGTTTGGGAAAACACACGTCAAGTGTAAAAATGATGCTTCTCCTCTGATCTGGATGGCAAGTGTCTATTCTAGCGGTGGCCCTCCAGATGTTGCTATACTTCATCTCTCATCATCCAGCTGTGAGGGACAATGAGAGATGTAAGCCCACAGTATTGGGAAGGCCACCAGTTCCAACCCAGCCATGATAAGTTCAGCAGTGGGTTTCGCATATTTTTACCACTGGTTCGCCACGCATATGCACGCTTGCTTCATATACACGTGTGCCTTCCACACATGCGCTTTGCTTGCGTGTGCGCCTTCCGCACATGCGCCCGGCCATGAAAACGTGGTTAAATAGAACGGCATTACGCCGGGGCGGGTGGCCACCTGCAGTCTCCGCTACCAGTTCACTTGAACCGATATGAACCGGCTGAATACCACCTCTGGATAAGCTGTTCTGACCTGCAGCATTTTTTTAAAAAAATCCCACCTTTATTACTGTTTATAAGTAACTCAAGGCAGCAAACAGAAGGCAGTAAGATTCCTTCTTCCTCCTCTTCCTCCCCCCCAACAATCCTGTGAGGTGGGTTGGGGAGAGAGAGAGGGGGGGGAGAGAGAGAGAAAGTGTGACTGGCTCAAAGTTGCCCAGATAATTTTCATTCCTGAGGTGGCTGCCCAATCTCTTCTTAAAAACCTCCAGTGTTGGAGCGCTCACAACTTCTGAAGGCAAGTCGTTCTACTCACTGTCTCCTGCTGATTGGCCCAAAGTCAGAGAGTTGGTTTTCATGTGTAATGCGGGACTAGAACTCACAGTCTCCTGGTGACTGGGTCAAAGTCACTCAGGTGGTTTTCATGCCTATGGCAGAACTAGAACTCCCTGTCTCCTGGTGATTGGCCCAAAGTCACCTAGCTGGTTTTCATGGCTAAAGTGGGGCTAGAACTCTCTGTCTCCTGGTGATTGGCCCAAAGTCAGAGAGTTGGCTTTCATGCTTAAGGCAGGACTAGAACTCCCTGTCTCCTGGTGATTGGCCCAAAGTCACCCAGCTGGTTTTCATGGCTAAAGTGGGGCTAGAACTCTCTGTCTCCTGGTGATTGGCCCAAAGTCACCCAGCTGGCTTTCATGCCGAAGGTGGGACTAGAACTGACGATCTCCTGATTTCTAACCTACTGCCTGAACCACCAGACCAAACTCTTATAGCATTTGCTATAGACATGACATAGTCCTCACTCTGTTCCATTCTTACCTGTTCCTCCTTCCTTTCCATTCTCTCTCCTCTTTAGGTTAACACAGCCATGCATGAAGCCAAACTGATGGAGGAATGCGATAAGTTAGTGGACATCATCCGCCAGCGTAAGCAAGTGATCGCTGTCAAGATCAAAGAGACGAAGGTAGGACAGCGATGGCTGTTAGGAGACGGGTGGGTTGGAGTGGTTAATGGAAGCTGCTGATTGAGTGGGAAGCCCACTTTATTGCTATTTTTGAGTGTTCTCTTTAGGCCAGCTGTTCTGTTGTGGTGGTAGAACCTCAGTGCCCTGTGTGGCTGGCAAACCAGCTCTCTTTATGAGTTTATAGACTACTTTCCAGAAGATCAACTCTTCCGTTGTCCAATTGTTTGGTTTCAAAATGCAGTGCAACAATAATAGCAACAGCACTTAGACTTATATACCCCTTCACGATGCTTTACTGCCCTCTCTAAGCGGTTTACAAAGTCAGCTTACTGCTCCCAACAATCTGGGTCCTCATTTTATTGACCTCGGAAGGATGGAAGGCTGCGTCAACCTTGAGCTGGTCAGGATCGAACTGCTGGCAGTGGGCGCAACTATCCTGCAATACTGCATTCTAACCACTGGGAAGGAAGGAAGGAAGGAAGGAAGGAAGGAAGGAAGGAAGGAAGGAAGGAAGGAAGGAAGGAAGGAAGGGCAATAGCACTTAGACTTATATATCACAGTGCTTTACAGTCATCTCTAAGCAGTTTACAGAGTCAGCATCTTTCTCCCAACAATCTGGGTCCTCATTTTACTGACCTTGGAAGGATGAAAGACTGAGTCAACCTTGAGCCAGTGAGAATCGGAACTACTGCTGGCAGTCAGCAGAATTAGCTTGCAATAGTGCATTCTAACCACTGTGCCATCACAGCTCTTAATCCTTAATAAGTATCGTGGTTATGGTCAGATTCCCCAAACCGGCCACCCCAGAAATATATTCTCTAAACAAATACACCGCGATCAACTTAATATTCCTGAACAGTTCATAAACTACCAACTTAAGAATTTAGCCATCCGAGAAAACTTAGCTCCTTCAGTAACCAAGTGTACCAAATCAGTTTTTGAATGGAAAAAATATATATGTTTCTTACATAGGTGTTACAAATCTCTCTGCCTTGTGAATCACCCATAACCTCTAGAGGCAAGTCGGTCCACTAATGAACTGCTCTAACTGTCAGGAAATTTCAACCTTAGTTCTAAGTTGCTTCTCGCCTTGATTAGTTTCCACCTGTTGCTTTCTCCAGAAAGGATAAGGCGAAATGCTTCCTTGAGGACTTCCTTCTTGCAGGGTTTGACCAAAGCAGCATTTTTGAGGTGTTGTGGGTGTGGGTGTGTGTGATTTAAAATCTGCTTCACATTTTACCATGCTCCTCTCACCAGGCATTGGTAGCTCCCTCTCCTTCTGACTCTTCCTCCCCCCCGCCCCCACTTTTCTGTCTCCGGATCATCTTCTTGATGAGTTTGGGCATAAATGAACCATCCATCAACCCATTAAATCTCAGCAGGAGAGTCATTTCCTTGTGCAAACAGCTGTTTGAAGCCTGGTCTGCCTGCTGCTTGCTGGAAATGAGCACCTTTCTTTTACATAGCGTTGGCTGTGACATTTTCCGGTAATGAAGAAGGAAGGAGAGCAGAGCAAGATTGGCAGGAATAGGAGGGTTACCTGCAGATTTTGGCAGGGTAGGAGAAAGGAGGCTGCTAATTGTTCTGCACAGCTGCATTGTACTTAACGTTCTGCTGGAGAAAACCCAGAAGATATCCAAGATATCCATTTCTTAGGAGAGCAAAGCCTCTGCTGTGCAGGAAGAGTCAACTCGTCCAAGAATACAAGTGTTATTCTTGGACCAGGTTGGACTGCTTGTCCATGAATTCCAGGGGACCCCAATCTCTTTGTTTTAGTGCAGTGGTGGGTTTCTACTGGTTCACCCCGGTTTGGGCAAACCGGTAGTGGTGGTGGCGGGAGGCTCTGCCCACCCACCCGGATGTCATCACGGATGACAGAGCAGGGGGTTGGACTAGAAGACCTCCAAGGTCCCTTCCAACTCTGTTATTCTCTATTCTGTTTTACATCTTTTTTTCCTTGGCTAAAAACTGAAACAGGATGGTGTAAGATATCATATTACCATCATATCCAGTGCTGCTTCCTTTGAATGTTTGCCATTTTATCTTTGATAACATTCCCTGTGTTTTATTTCTCCTCTCATTAATGGTATTGTGACAATATAGCTGACGGCTTTTTAAAAATTTATGCTGTTTGTGCCTTCCCAGGCATATCCTTTTTCTGGGGATGCTTTCTTTCCTATATCGGCTCTCGCTGATTTTCTCAGTGACAGTTCCTTGCATGTAAGCAAGAGACCTCTTTATGCTGAAGGGAACTTTAAGGTGGGATTAGGTGAGAGTGTCGTGTAGGAAAGAAAACAGGCATTGGAGCTGGAGAGAGAGAAAGAGAAAGGAGAGAGAGAAAGGAGAGAGAAGAGACAGAGAGAGTCAGAGAGAGAGGAGAGAGAGAGAGGAGAGAGAGAAGAGAAAGAGAGGAGAGAGAGAAGAGAAAGAGAGACAGAGAGAGGAGAGAGAGAGAAAAGAGAGAGAGAGGAGAGAAGAGAAAGAGAGACAGAGAGAGAGGAGAGAGAGAGAAAAGAGAGAGAGAGGAGAGAGAGAGGAGAGAAGAGAAAGAGAGGAGAGAGAGAAGAGAGAGACACAGAGAGAGGAGAGAGAGAGAAAGGAGAGAGAGAAAGGAGAGAGGAGAGACAGAGAGAGACAGAGAGAGAGGAGAGAGAGAGAGGAGAGAGAGAAGAAAAAGCGAGGAGAGAGAAGAGAGAGAGGAGAGAGAGAGGAGAGAGAGAAGAAAAAGAGAGGAGAGAGAGGAGAGAGAAGAGAGAGAGGAGAGAGAGAAGAGAAAGAGAGGAGAGAGAGAAGAGAGAGAGAGACAGAGAGAGAGGAAAGAGAGAGAGAGGAGAGAGAAGAGAAAGAGAGGAGAGAGAGAGGAGAGAGAGAGAAAAGAGAGAGAGAGGAGAGAGAGAGAAAAAAGAGAGATAAGAAAGAGACAGAGACAGAGAGAAAAGAGAGAGAGGAGAGAGAGAGAGGAGAGAGGAGTGTGAATTCTTGCCAACAAAGGGGAATGTTTGTAGCTCAGGGTTGAAATGAGAAGTCCTTGGTACCTCTCTGAGCTTGGTGGTTTTCTTGCAGATGTTTCATTCATGCTAGCACTGATGATGTTACCTAGTGGGATAATGAAACATCTGCCAAAAAAAAAAAAAACCCATCAAGCTCAGAGAGTACCAAGGACCCCTCATTTCAACCCTGAGCTACAAATATTCTCCTTTATTGGTATCACAAATGGGCATCAAACACTTCAGAAAACACACACTAGCCCTGATAATGTCATCATCGTATTTTCATCCAATATTTGGCTGCCAGCGGACATGTCCACCATTGGTGGAAGTAGGTTCCATTGCTATGCCCACATTTCCAGCACTGTGGAGATGTCCCGGGGAAAATTTTAGCTAATCTAAATCTAAATATTGGATTAACTAAATGGTATCTGATACTGCACATAATCACTGCAGGGAGACTGGCATTCGCACAAGAATGGAAGAATGAGGACTTACCAACGGACTCAAAAATAATTTATAAAATCATGGAATGTGCGGGGTCTGACAGACTTACAAAACTGATCAAGGGTAAAAGAGACTCAGATTTTTATAGTAGTTGGAACATGTGGTATGATTGGATCCAGAAACGATGGGAGAGAGACAAAGGATAATGTTGGATTATAATTATAGATGATGGTATAATTATGGTAATCAATAAGTATTGGAAATGTAAATTTGTATATAAGAATCTGTAAATATTTTCTATTTTTACTTTCTGATTATTGGTGTATATATACATGGATATTTTGGTGATGTTACACCGTGATAGAAAAATTATTATATATAAAAAAAATACAAATAATTTTTCTGCGGACCACCAAAATTTTCTTGCGGACCACCAGTGGTCCACGGACCACCAGTTGGTGACCGCTGCCCTAGATGGGTCATAAAACATCTGCAAGAAAACAACCCAGCTCAGAGAGCACCAAGGACTCCTTGCTTTGTAAACCAGTGTTTGCTTGCAGACATAGTATTGCCTTTCATCTAGGATTCCTGAATGCAAGAGTATAAAAGAACAAAACCAAGCCAACACACACATACAAGTTTGAGCAGAGCAAAGGTAAAAGTTCCAGGGGGAGTAGGAACGGAGTTGAGGTTGCCATCGGGGCAAGGGTTAATCGTGCCTTCTTTGAGGGAAGTGACAGGCACCCACAGAGAGATGCAGGCACATTTCAGCCGTGGGCATGGGTCTCTCCTACTTTCCCATCACTTGTCAGAGTGGGGCTCAGACTGACAACCGGCTCTTGGCAGTTACTTCAACTCTGATTTAGAAGCTGACAAGGAAGTGTTTGGAGAGCTGCTGTCATGTTTTCCCGCTTCCCTGCAAAGCATAGAAATAATCCTTCCTTTGGGAAGGCATCGAGTTGAGCTGTGTATGCAGCAGTGGTGGCTTCCTCCCGGTTTGGCCCGGTTCCACCGAGCCGGTAGCGGTGACGATATGACATCACCAAACCGGTTCTGCCCCCCCGCCCCTCCCCACCCCTCCCTGCCCCCGCCACGTTATTCTTACCTTTTATTTGGCCCCACCCCCAATCTATTGCTGCCTCCTGATTCCCAGCTGATCGGCTAGAAGGAAAAGAACTGTTTAAACTCTTGGGCCGCCCTACAGCTGATCAGTGTTAAAAGGGGGAGAGCGTTCTCTATGGGAGCGCCGACCCTCTGGAATGGGCTGCCCACCGGCCTTAGGACAGCCCCTGACTTCCACTCCTTCCACCACGAATTGAAGACGTGGCTTTTTCATCAAATGGGCTGATCCGCAGGGGTGATTTTAAATAATTTTAATCAATTTTTAATTGGATTTTTAATGTTTATGTAATTTTTGTTCCGTTCTTTGTAAGCCGCCCTGAGTCCTTTGGGAGAAGGGTGGCATATAAATTACATACATACATACATACATACATATATACATACATACATAAAAGGCAGTGTGGTGGTAGACCAGTGCCTGCAAAAATAAATGGCTAGACCAGTGCCTCCAAAAACAAATGAGTAGACCGGTGCGTCCAAAAATAAATGGGTAGACCAGTGCCTCCAAATACAGATGAGTAGACCGGTACAGCTCTGCAAGCAGTTAAAAGCCTGGTAGACCAGTGCCTCTGCTAAATCCTAAGGAATTGTCACATGACCATCAAGCCACGCCCACAAAATAAGTCACGCCCACAGAACCGGTAGTAAAAAATTTTAGAACCCACCCCTGGTATGCAGGGTGCATTTCTCTCTGAAAGGGGCAGCTGTGATCAAACTACAACCTTCCATACACACAAACCGTTTCATTCACATTGCACCAGAGATGGGATTGCACCAGAGATGGGATTGCACCAGAGATGGGATTGCACCAGAGATGGGATAAAACAATGTTGTTATGTATATACATATGTATATGTACAATGGTGGCAAAATAATGGCAGAATGCTCTGTTGTGACCTAGGCCCAAGTAGGTATTATCAGACCCAATCAGTTCTAAACAAACAGTTTTTATTAGAACAGCCGAGAATTAACTCATTCTCAGCATAGTCCAAACTAATTCAAAACAAATTCTTCATAACACAATTGTTCAGCCTTATCACCAACCTTGGTCTACTTTGGCAACCTGCCAAAGGCTTTTCTTGGCAAAAGTTCAGAAGCAGAAGACGCCAACAAGAAATAAATGCAGCAAGACAAGAAACAAATCTATCAACGTTGTTTTCCCACAAAGAGCACAAGAGCCATTCCTGTTCTTTTAAGTCTTCTGGAAGGGGCCAATCATCTCCTGGCATTACTCCCGAGTCATCTTTTTTGCTTTAGCTGCTCTTGCCTTCTGGCAGCTCTTCTCATGCGTGCACTAGGAACAGGCTCCTCCTGTTCCTCTGCCTCTCTGCTGTCAGCCTCTGGAGGCTACGGAGTCCGCACATCATTCCCAGAGGGCCCTGGCCCCATCTCTGCCTCCGACGCAGAGCCCTCATCCGGGCCTTCCCCAGCCTCCAGGACTGGCCCATGTTCTTCCTCAGCCTCCTCACTGTCCGACTCCGCTGCCAGCTCCGCAGGCTGCTGGCGGACCACAACATGCTTGTACACTGTTCCTTTGGGCTCAAATGACTCTGGGGAAACCATAGAACGTAGAATAATAGAGTTGGAAGGGACCTTGGAGGTCATCTAATCCTACCCCCTGCTCGAGCAGGAGGCACAACTCTGGTGGGTCCTCGTCCTGTAGGAACAGCTGCACACAGAGATGGGGGCATGTCACGAGTGTTTCCAGGATTGCTGTGGCTATCTGCCTACTCACAAACAGTATGGTTTTAATCAAGCCATCTGCTGTTGGCAATTACCTGCAAGCCTTCCCCGCCCTAGTTAATTGCAGGTTAACTCCCTATATAAGCAAGGACCTTTTGCTTGCTACTTGGGCCTAGTCTGATCTAGGCCTAAATGCACAGCTCCTGCAGGAAGCTTGTTGCAACGCCGCAGATGGGAGAAGAATGCAGATAAGGACTCCAGATGCCGCTACAGAGAGACTCCCACGGATGCTTGCCTTTTGCTGTTTTGTAGCACGCAAGCTATCATCGGGACTGCTGATGCTGGACCTTCTTCCTCCCACAAGCTTCAAGCAATGTTTGCTTTTTGAACTGTTTTTACTTCAGGTGACTTTCAGCTGTGAAGCTCGTGCTGCTCCCATTATGATTGCCTTGATGATGTATCGACGCCGAAGCTGCTTACCTTCATGCTAGCTTTATTCTTTCGTGAACTGTTTTGGTATTGTGGAGAGGGATCTAGGGAGATAGCCTTGTTTCACATACCCAGATAAGACTTTGTTTTTAATGTGTTTTCTTAAAGACATAGTGCTTTTTAAATGTTTTAAAGTAAATTATATTTTTACACAAGACGCCTCTGTCAGAATCATTTCAGTTTCAGTGTGTTTACTCATGAGCTGGTTCACGGTCCGGGGTACCCCTCAACCCCATTTCGTCACAGGGCACTTGGTTTTAGTTTAAGCTGAGTCAAGCAAAGCAAGAACACCACAAGGCACCTGAAGGCCAGACAAGGAATAATGGATGGAAACTGATCAAGGAGAGATTCAACCTAGAAATAAGGAGATTTTTTTCTGACCGTGGGAACAATCAACCCATGGAACAGGAGTTGCCTTCAGAAGTTGTGGGAGCTTCATCACTAGAGGCTTTCAAGAAGAGACTGGACTGCCATCTGTCAGAAATGGTGTAGGGTCTCCTGCTTGGGTGGGGGATTGGATGCCTGCCTGCCTGCCTGCAGATAGTCAGTCAGTCAGTCAGTCTGTCTGTCTGTCTGTCTGTCTGTCTGTCTGTCTGTCTGTCTGTCTGTCTGTCTGTCTGTCTATCTATCTATCTATCTATCTATCTATCTATCGATCTATCGATCTATCGATCTATCGATCTATCGATCTGCCTACCTACCTACCTACCTACCTACCTACCTACCCATCCATTATCTATCTATCAATCTCTCTCTCTCTCCATCCATCCATCCATCCATCCATCCCACCCACCCACCCACCCACCCACCCATCTATCTTTCTATCTATCTATCTATCTATCTATCTATCTATCTATCTATCTATCTATCTATCATCTACCCGCTTTCCTCCAAAATAAGGCCCAACCGGAAAATAAGTCCTAGCATGATTTTTCAGAATGCTTATAATATAAACCCAACCCCCAAAATAAGCCCCAGTTAAGTTTGTTAGGCAGATAGATCCATTTAGTACTTTATTTCCCCCAAAATAAGACCTAACCAGAAAATAAGCCCTAATGCGTCTTTTGGAGCAAAAATTAATATAAGACCCTGTCTTATTTTTGGGGAAACACTGTATCCATCCATCCATTCATCCATCCATCCATCCATCCATCCATCCATCCATCCATCCATCCTATTTATGGGCCATGGGAAGTTAAAGAAATGTAGTGACTTGCAGAGTGAGTGTTCGGTGAAAATAAGGATATTCACACCTGCTCCCCAGTTGCTTGACCATCAAATTAGTGCAAGAAAACCACATGCCATCATCCAGGAGTATTTCTTTAAAATTCCCTTTGTCCCTCCGAAGCAAAATTTGGAATTGAGAGAACGGCAGTAGTTTAAAAAAACAAAACAGGAGAATATCTGTTTCTGGGGTTAGCTAAACATGACAGAGAGCTGGAGGGAGAGTGGAAATGTTTCCATGAATTCATTAGGGAAGCATTATGGAAGCTGCTAATGATTCCATCGGCTTCTAAGCACATATTATCCTGCAGTCTGAAAGTCTGGCCCCCCGTTGAGAAAGTCCCTCCCTCCCTGTAGTTGCTACAACACTTCCTTTCCCAGCATCGAGCTGGCAGCGAGACCACCCTGCAGGACCTGGCTTCCCATCAGCTTTCTTTCATCTGCTAGTTCATTCTCTCCCTTCGCTCCCCTGTCCCTTAATTTTAAAGGGATGCTTTAGACACCTTGCTGTTTCCTCCAAACAACGATGCGTGTGCTAATGAGATTCCGGTTGTTGCTGTAGCATCTTCTGTTTTCCTTCCCCAAAGGTGATGAAGCTGAGGAAGTTAGCCCAGCAGGTCGCCAACTGCCGGCAGTGCCTGGAGCGGTCCACGGTCCTCATCAACCAAGCTGAACACATCTTGAAAGAAAGCGACCATGCGCGGTTCCTGCAAACGGCGAAGAATGTGGCAGAAAGGTACCACTCCAAAGATAAAGTGGCGGTGTTGTTTTGCTAAGGTGTTGTTTTGCTAAGAGTTCTGAAGGCCCCCTCCGCGGCTACTGTCTTCCCAAGGAACCTGTAACCAGGGGTGGAGTTCAAAAATTTTAGCAAGGGGTTCTCTGCCTGGTTGCATGGTGGGCGTGGCCTACTCGGCTTCCTGCACCACGGTGGGCGAGGCATTTTTGTCCTCCCCAGGCTCCGGAGGTTTTTCTCGAGCCTCCGGGAGGGCGAAAACAGCCTCCCCAGGCTCCAGAAGCCCTTTGGAGGCTGGAAACTTCCCAAACTTCTAGTAGGCCTGTTTTTCACCTTTGTGTGCGCCCTGCACTTATCTGCATCCAAAACGGACCATCTGTGGGGACTCCTGGGAGGGGTGGGGTGGGTGGGGCCAGCCAGGAGTGAGATTTGGGGGTTCTCCAAACTGCACAGAATCTTAGCTAGAGGTTCTCCCGAACCCCTGCGAACCCCCAGCAGCCCACCCCTGCCCATATCCCAGGTTTTGTAAGTTTCTGAATATGTATGGAGATTTTCAGTCATCCAGGTCACGGTTGTCCCAAAGGTGCTTATTTTCAAGAGGCAACTGGACTTTCTGGTTTTTTCTTTGAAGATGTTTCGCTTCTCATGCGAGAAGCTTCTTCCGCTCTGACTTGGATGGTGGGGATTGGAAGGATTTATACTCCTTGCAGACAGTGGTCATTTGCATTCTTTTAGAGAATCATTGAGGCCACTTGGAGGTTTGTCTGTGTCCTCAGGGTCACCTGAGTAGTACAAATAGGTGTGGCGCCTTCTTGGAACTGCTGAAAGAACTGTGTTGTAGACTGGAGATAGATGATGTTGTATCCCACCCACCCCCTCTGTTGAGAGAGGGCAGAGAGGACCACTGGTTTGGAAAAGGGGTCAAAAAGGCCATCTATGTCAAAGTGGCTAAGACACTGAGCTTGTCTATCAAAAGGTCGGCAGTTCAGCGGTTCAAATCCCTAGTGTCGCGCGACGGGGTGAGCTCCCGTTACTTGTCCCAGCTTCTGCCAACCTAGCAGTTCGAAAGCATGTAAAAAATGCAAGTAGAAAAATAGGGACCACCTTTGGTGGGAAGGTAACAGCGTTCCGTGCACCTTTAGCATTGAGTCATGCCGGCCACATGACCACAGAGACATCTTCGGACAGCGCTTGCTCTTCGGCTTTGAAATGGAGATGAGCACGGCCGCCTAGAGTCAGGAACGACTAGCACATATGTGCGAGGGGAACCTTTACCTTTACCTTCTATCTCTAATCTACAACACAGTCCTTTCCACAGTTCCTAGAAGGCTCCACACCCATTTGCACCATTCAGGTGACCCTGAGGACACAGATAAACCTCCAGGTGGCCTCAATGACTCTCTAAAAATATACAAATGACCAGCTGTCTGCAAGGAGTACAAATCCTTCCATTCCCCACCATCCAAGTCAGAGCTGAAGAAGCTTCTCGGATGAGAAGGGAAACGTCTTCAAAAGAAAAAAACCAGAAAGTCCAGTTGACTCTTGAAAAAAAGCACCTTTGGGATTATAAATTCCGGAATATTCCTTGAGTAGCATCGCAACGAAGGCCGTACAAGGAAGCTGACTTGTTGTTATATTTGACAACAAGGCTCAGAGATGGTCTGCTGCAAGACGAAAAGCTCTTAATCTCGTGGAACTCCTTCCCTCCTCCAAGTACGGCTCAAAAGCTTGAAAGAGGTTTTTCCACCTACAAGAGAAATCAGAAGGCTGCTCAGCCTGTTCAGAAGTCCGTGCAAAGCTTGGGATTCTATTTCAAACAACACAGAGATGGGTTTTGGGGTTTTTTTTTTCCCCCTGGATGTCCACAAAAAATTTCAGTTGCATCCTGCAGATTCTAGAGAAAGGACAGATCCCAGACACTGAACCCCGTGTGATGGAAAGCATCCATAGTATGAATCCCACTACTCGTTCATCGTCCTCACGTGACTCATTCACATGAAGTGAAAAGTTGGAGAGAGGAGTTTGCAGAGCAATTGTCGATTTAGCTGCTCTTGCCTTCTGGCAGCTCTTCGCATGCGTGCACTAGGAACAGGCACCTCCTGTTCCTCTGCCTCTCTGCTGTCAGCCTCTGGAGGCTCCAGAGTCCGCACATCACTCCCAGATGGCCCTGGCCCCATCTCCGCCTCCGACGCAGAGCCGTCGTCCGGGCCTTCCCCAGACTCCAGGACTGGCCCATTGTCCTCCCCAGCCTCCTCACTGTCCGACTCCGTTGCCAGCTCCGCAGGCTGCTGGCGGACCGCAACAACCGTCTCCTCTTTGTGGCAGCCCCTCAAATACTGGAATATTCCTATCATGTCACCATTAGTCTTTCTTTTCTCTAAAGTAGCCTAGAGAAATCTGGAGAAATCTTCCCAAACAAAACATGTTCCCCCTTTGGAGTTGCTTTGAATGGATCTCACTCCAACTCCCAAGCATGTTCATTTTCGAAACAACCCAGCATTAAAGCAACGCACAGCCATTATGCAACGTCATTACATAAAGAAGATCGACATTAGAGGCCAGGGACGCTGGCCTTTTATAGACCGATACATAACTTAATAATTAATTCACTTGTACGTGGTTAATATATTCCAACCCTCCTTTTCAGGCTAGTAAGTCTTGCTGAGATGAATGATCTGTCTCTGCTGATTAGTAATATTGTCGCTGTTTTTTGATGTTTTTAACTTCCACTTCTGCTGTACATTTCTTGGAGCCATTTTGGAGCTGAGCTGCATGGAAATAACAGTAATAAGTAAATAATAAATGAAGGAATGAAATAATGAACTGGGTTAGGTAGGTGGCTCCGAACGCCCCCTTTTCCAGCTTCCAGAATTTTTATCCTGCCAAAACCACAGAGGTCTCGCCTTCCAAATTTAGGAATCGTCCCTCTCTCTCTTGCTCTCCCCTTCCCCAGCCGCCCCCCCCGAACCCCTCCCCTTTGCTACAAGAGTTTTACAACATGGCAAGGCTGTTTCCAGCTCTTTCATCAAAAAAAATCAAAGCTCCGCCTGGGAGTGACAAGCAGTACCTAACGGTTAGCGATGCTCTCTTTTTTTCTCTCTGTCTTTCAGGGTTGCCATGGCAACTGCATCCTCTCAAGTTTTGATACCCGATATCAATTTTAACGATGCCTTTGAAAACTTTGCTTTAGATTTTTCCAGAGAGAAGAAATTGCTGGAGGGGCTGGATTATCTAACAGGTTTGTGCCGATTTTGCAGTCTTAAAGGTCTTCTGTGAGTTCCTTTCCTTGCCTTCTTGCTCTGTTTTTTTTTTTGTTTCTTTGTTTTTCTTTTTTTCCCCCAGCGCTCTGGACTTTTGTGGATAAGTAGAGGGGATGCAATTTGCTTTTGTTCCATTTGTGTCTTGTAATCTCAAGAGTAAAACCGACTTGATATGTGAAGGGGAATTTATTTCTGTCAGCCCCGGTGCAAAAGAGAACAGGAATTGCCACGTAGGACACCAGATAGTGTTGTCCAGCTGCAAAGTTCACACCAGTAGGGTGTAAATAAATGTACTGCTAGTCCTCATTTAACAACGGAAATTGGGACTGGAATTTCCATTGCTAAACAAATGCGCTTGTAAGTGGGAATGTCCTATTTATTTATTTATTTATCAAATATGACAGTGATGGCTAACCTTTTTTTCCTCAGGTGTCAAAAGTGTGCACGCGAGCGCTATTGCGCGCACGTGCCCACACCCATAATGCAATGCCCCTCCCGCATATGTGTGCGGCCCCCCCACACACATGCACACGTGACCCCCGCATGCGACCCCGCTCTCTCCCTCGCACATGTGCACGCGCCCCCCCCCTTTTCGCCTCACATCCCAAAACAACGCTGGGGGCTTCATTCTCAGCTTAATCCAGACTAAGTTCAAAACAGATCTTTCGTAAACAGTCCTTTGGTCTTATCACCAACCTTTGTCTTCTTTGGCACCCTGCCAAAGACTTTTCTTGGCAAAAGTTTAGAAGCAAGAGACACTGACATGGAACAAATGTAGCAGCAGAAGAGACAAATGTAGCAACATTGCTTTCCTACAAAGAGCCCAAGAGCTGTTGCTGCTCTTTTAAGCCTTCTGGGAGGGGCCAATCATCTCCTGGCCTTACTCCTGAGTCGTCCTTTTTGCTTTAGCTGCTCTTGCCTTCTGGCAGCTCTTCGCATGCGTGCACTAGGAACAGTCTCCTCCTATTCCTCTGCCTCTCTGCTATCACCTCTGGAGGCTCCGGAGTTCACGCACCACTCCCAGATGGCCCTGGCCCCAACTCTGCCTCCAACACAGAGCCCTCATTCGTGCCTTCCCCTGACTCCAGGACTGGCCCATTGTCCTCCCCAGCCTCCTCACTGTCCGACTCCTCTGCCACCTCCGCAGGCTGCTGGCGGACCACAACAAGCAGTTCGAAAGCATGCACATGCAAGTAGATATATAGGTACCACTTCGGTGGGAAGGTAACAGTGTTCAGTGCATCTTGGCATATAGTCATGCCGGCTACATGACCATGGAAGTGACTTTGGATAATGCTGGGTCCCTTGGCTAAGAATCAGAGATAAGCACAGCTCCCTAGAGTTGGACACGATGGGATAAGGAAACCTTTACCTTTATAGAACAAAGATGGATGGTTTTTCATGGGGAGGACAGAAAGCTGCTCACCTCTTGTCTGCTATTGCTTCTACAGCACCCAACCCACCCTCTGTCCGTGAAGAACTTTGCACCGCCTCCCATGACACCATCACTGTCCACTGGATCTCAGATGATGAGTTCAGCGTCGGATCCTATGAGCTCCAGTATACCATCTTCACAGGCCAGGCCAACTTTATCAGTAAGTCACTGTTGGGCTAGGTTCTTTCTTCAGCTTCTACTGGTACCGGGATTGAGGTAGGCTTCTACTCAACCATGCCCATTGCTCAGCGGTAGTATTCACTTACCTTCGCTATCAGTTCGCAAATGTGAGCACATGAACGGGCCTTCCGCACATGCACAGAGTGTCAAAAATGTGGATAAATGGGTGGTGACGTGAAAACGTGATGACATCTGGGTGGGTGGGCAGAGCCTCCTGCAGCCGCCACTACCAATTTGCCTGAACCGGATAGAACTGGCTGAATACCACCACTGCCATTGCTGGAGCAGCCGCTAATTTGAATGTGTAGCAATAGCAATCATCTTTTTTTAACGACCCCATAATCCCTTGTGGTGTGGAGTCTGAGAATGGAGCTAGCAGAGTATTTAATGGCCGGATGCCCTTCCTGTTGTCAGTGCGGAGTTTTGTTCTGCAGATATATTTTCATTGTGCCCAGAGAGAAAAATATCTGTCTCTACCTAGGATTGAACTCAATAAGACTTATATATCGCCTCATAGCGCTTTACAGCCCTCTCTAAGCTGTTTATAGATTTAGCGTATTGCCCCAACAGGAACCGAACTGGTAGTGAAGCGAATCAGTAGCAAACAATTTCACCCCTGGATTGGATGTGCTTAGAAGCTCTACCCTACCTGCTTCTGTCCAACTCCAAACTAGATTGAGAATCCCCCACCCCCACCCCGTTTTCCATCAACTCATTAAAAAAAAGTGTTTAGATCAGGGGTGTCCAACCTTGGAAACTTGTTAAACTCAATGGACTTCACGCTGACTGGGGACTTCTGAGAGTTGAAGTCCTTAAAGTTCTCAAGGTCAGACACCCCTGATTTAGATGGTGGGTGATGGAGGCATCACTTGAATACGTCACTCATTCCTTGGAGATGCAAGACTTCGAAGTCTTGCTGGCCTTTGGACCAGTGGTGGGTTTCAAAATTTTTTACTACCAGTTCTGTGGGCGTGGCTTGGTGGGCGTGGCTTGGTGGGTGTGGCAGGGGAAGGATACTGTAAAATCTCCGTTCCCTCCCCACTCCAGAGGAAGAATACTGCAAAATCTCCATTCCCACCCCACTCTGGGGCCAACCAGAGGTGGTATTTGCCGGTTCTCCAAACTACCCAAAATTTCCACTACTGGTTCTCCAGAACTGGTCAGAACTTTCTGAAACCCACCTCTGCTTTGGACCTGCCCAAACTCCAAGCTTAGAGAAGATAGGTAGCTGTACCAGCCTGTCTCATCAAAAGTTATTTAGTGGTTGGGTGATTTGTGGGGTGTACTGGAGCATGAATCCATCAAGGATCTTGGCCTTCACAGTTGTCCAAGCAAGAATTATCCCTGTCTCCTGAGTGCATGGTAGAGAAACTTGATTCTCTCTCGCTCTCCCAGGCAGCGGTGTAACTAATCTCTTCATCAAGCTTTCTCTGATAATCCACTGAACTCTTTCAAGGTTCTCTGAGGGAAATTTATGGATGCTTTTCTAAGAGATTTATTGGATTATTGTCCTACATAACTATTTGGCTTTTATAAAAAAATCTTACGACTTACTCAGAGCTGGGATTCACTTACTTTCCCTACTGGTTCGCAGATATGAGCGCACGCACACTCGGCCTTCCCCACATGCTTCCACGCATCCTCGGCCTTCCAACGCATGCTTGTTGCTTGCGCGAGCGCCTTCCAAAAAGGGGCTAAATAGGATGTCATTACCTCTGGGCAGGTGGGCGGAGTCTGCTGCAGTCAGCGCTACTGGTTTGCCCGAACCGTACAGAACTGGCTGAATCTCACCACTGGATTTAGTACAACGTTGTATGAGGCGTAGGAGCAAATCTGGCTTGCTAGACCATAGATGCAGAGTTGAACCCATGGTGAGGCAGATGTCAGAAGTAGCCACTTGCTCCGTGGCTACTGGATGTGCTTCAAATCAATTGCTAGCTGAAACCTATAGCTCGGGGGTGTCAAACTCAAGGCCCATGGGCCGGATCTGGCCTGTGGGGTGTTTACATCTGGCCCACAGGGTCACCTTGGAAAAAGTGAAGGATCGGCCCGCAGTGCCTCTGCCAGTGAAAACGGAGCTCGGGAGGGCCGCACATACTGGCAGAGGGCTCCAGGAGGCCGTCGTGGCCGAAAAGGGAGCCTTGATGACTGACATGGAGCTGGCCACACTCACCCTGGTCACACGGTCTCCCGGCCCCCTGAGGTCAAGCACAACCCTGATGTGGCCCTCAATGAAATCGAGTTTCTCCTGCTATACCTCAATCTATAGCTAGAGACTCTGACCATTCTATTCCATTCCATTGACTTCTCAACTCAGCCTGAACCTTCAGGGTGACCTTTAGCAAGATCAGAAATAGTACGATACAATCACAGTCCAGGGAAGGAGAAGGAATCGATTGCAAGCTCAGTACTCTGGGGCCAACCCTTCAGAGTAGCTTGCCGGTTTCTAGCGGCTCGGATAGCTCACCTGGAAGACAACTCATCAGAAAGATAATAGAGGTAAGCTGCAGGTTGTGGCAGCTACTGCTTAACTAGATGTGAGAGCAAGGGGGGGGAAGGGAAGCTGGCTTCCCACAACAGTTGTTGTTTGTAAGTAATGAGGCATGGCTGTGAAACCCCAACTTCAAACTCTTATCATTCGGCATCTCTTATCCCCCGCTTGTATCGACTTTAAATCCTCCTCATTCAAGCAACAAAGGCCTCCGTGATTTCATGCGCTGGCTAAAAGCCGACTCGGATAATCACAGGGTAATTTATTTGTGTTACATTGGAATGCATCGTAGAGCCCTGTTAGAGAGCAAAGACACTCTTAAGATGGCTTGAAGTAGAAGAAGAAGGAGTGGCAGAATCAGGGGTGGAGCTGCTGGGGGTTCGCAGGGGTTCGGGAGAACCTCTAGCTAAGATTCTGTGCAGTTCAGAGAACCCCCAAATCCCACTCCTGGCTGGCCCCTCCCCGCCCACCCCTCCCCTCCCCTCCCAGAACTCCCCATGCAGCCTATTTTGGATGCAGGTAAGTGAAGGGCGTGTGTGGAGGCTCGGGGAGGGCGAAAAACCCGTCTACCAGAAGTTTAAGACCATGGCAGGGGAGGGTGTTTTTGCCCTCCCTGGGCTTTGGAGGCCTTCCCTAAGCTTCTGGGAGGCCATTTTCGCCTTCCTGGAGGCTCGAGGAAAGCCTCCGGAGCCCGGGGAAGGCAAAAACGCCCCTCCCCGCCGTGGTGCAGGAGGCCAAGAACTCCTTGCTAAAATTTTTAAAGCCCACCCTTAGGCAGAACCTGGGGGATGGAGTTAAAAGAGGGATTAACCTAGAATCCCTACATAACCAGGACAAGTGGGCTAAATTTAACCCTCTCTCCCCCTGAATTCAGTTTTGGCCCTTATTTAACTGTTTTAACTGCCTTTATTCTTTTTTATGTTGGGGTTTTTAAAAAACTTTTTGTAAGTTGCCCAGAGTCACCGAGGGTGAGCGGGCGGCCGTATAAATCCTACAAACAGATAAATAAAACTTCAAGCAGGTGCTGACTTTTGGTTCAAAAGATTCCCGAGTGTAAGCATTTTAGCAGTAGTTCTGTTTAATTGGACCTTCACATGTCTTTGGTGCCTGTCACTTCCCCACCCTGTTTGTGGCAGAGACTGGGAAAGCATTCTAGCTTTGCCTTGACCTGCTAGCTTTCCTTTGTGATTTAACGTAAAGGATTCAGATGACCTCCCTTTCCTGAATTCCGAAATGGCACTTTCTTGAGAAATCTCACCTTTTATGATGGGTGTTGTGTTTATTTTTTATTATTTATTTTACTTATTAATTTGTCAAACATGTACAAGATAGCAGGTATAAATATGAACATGGACATGAACGAAGGAAATGGATACAAATAAATGGGGACAGTAGGACAGGGATGGTAGGCACGCTGGTGCGCTTATGCACGCCCCCTTTACAGAGCTCTTAGGAATGGGGTGAGGTCCACGGTAGACAGTTTGAGGTTGAAGCTGTGGGGGTTTGAGGATGTAACCACGGAGTCAGTAGAGCATTCCAGGCATTGACCACTCTGTTGCTGAAGTCGTATTTTCCACAATCGAGTTTGGAGCGGTTTACCTTGAGTTTTTATCGATTGTTTGCCAGTGTATTATTGAGGTTGAAGCTGAAGAAGTTGTTGACGGGTAAGACGTTGTAACAGACAATTTTGTGCACTATGCTTAGATCGGACCACAGGCGGCACAGTTCCAGATTGTCCAACTCCCAAAATTTCAAGCCTGGTGGCATAAGGGATTCTATTGTGAGTAGAGGAGTAGAGTACTCTTCTCATGAAATACTTCTGGACCCGCTCAATCACATTAATGTCCGATATACGGAGTGGATTCCAGGCAGATGAGCTGTATTCGAGAATTGGTCTGGCAACGGTTTTGTTTGCCCTAGTTAACAATTCGATGTTACCGGAGAAGAAGCTGCGCAAAATTAGGTTAACAATTCTTTAATTGGGTTTTGGTAGGTAGAAGCGTTCAGGCAAAGCATAACCCACTGAACCTAAGGAAAAAGTGGAGGATATATTATCCATGAGTTCAGTGAAAGAAAGGAAAGGACACAACCTCTCACGTTATGGTCTTGGTGCATAAGTTGAAATGTTACACTGAGATACGTCCTCTCCAGCTAGCATTAACAATACCACTTAGACTTATATATTGCTTCACAGTGCTTTATAACCCTCCCTAAGTGGCTAGCATATTGTCCCCAACAATTTGGATCCTCATTTTACTGACCTCGGTAAGATGCAAGGCTGAGTCAACCTTGAGCCGGTCAGGATCGAACTGCCAAACTGCTGGCAGCCGGCAGTCAGCAGAAGTTGCCTGCAGTACTGCATCCTAACCACTGTGCCACCACGGCTCCTAAGCTGGTTTTCCTGGAGTTGGCAACAGTTAAAGCAAGAGGAGTGAAAGATTATTATGTTCATGGAGAATAATCAGGTTCATTAAGTGGATTTGAGTTGAGATTGGTTAGGTTAGGTTTCGTCGTTGCTTTTCTAAATTTGGTCTCCAGCATGTCAGTCAAAAGCTTAAGTGGCTCTTGGCCTCCGATCTAGGGGCATAGATCAGTCTTCCTGTAAAAGGTTGTTGATCCAACCATTCTGGAAAAATCCAAAGTGGATGAGAGTCAAGCTGAGAGCCTCCGGGGCAAAGATGCCGGTGACATGACAGATCAACAATCATTCATTCAAGGTCATGAAGCTTAAAGTCTGCTGACATATAAACAGGAGGAAGAAGCAATAGGTTTGAACCGCCTTGGGGCGCAAGAAGGATTTTGCATCTTTGCTTTGACAGAGGATAATCAACTCTTATGTAAGCTTCATCCTTGCAAGCAGTCGGGCTTCTTATAGAGCCACGCCGTGCTGTGTCTCTGAGACCCTTAAGCCAAGTTCAAGGCTACCAGCTGTGTCATTCTGGGAATATCTGCCACTATTGTGCCTGGGAACCTGATACAACGCAGCTCTGCCTGGAGCCTGAGGATATCTTCTCTATTTTACGCCCCCACCTTGGTCTCCTGTTCTTTCCACCCAGGAGCGGAACAATCCGATTCCTTCTTCTCTGCCAGCCTGAGCAGAACCTGAGCTTCTCTGGTGGAAAGGTTGGAAGAAACAGCCAGCAAGGTTGCAGAGGCTGTGTCTCCAGGCAGACAAATACAAGAAAAGGGAGGGATTGTTGTTGTTGTTAGTTGCAAAGTCATGTCCGACCCATCGTGACCCCATGGACAATGTTCCTCCAGACCTTCCTGTCCTCTACCATCCTCTGGAGTCCATTGAAGCTCACGCCGACTGCTTCAGTGACTCCATCCAGCCACCTCGTTCTCTGCCGTCTCTTTCTTCTTTTACCCTCAATCGATCCCAGCATCAGGCTCTTCTCCAGTGAGTCCTTCCTTCTCATTAGGTGGCCAAAGTATTTGAGTTTCATCCTCAGGATCTGGCCTTCTAAAGAGCAGTCAGGGTTGATCTCCTCTAGGACTGACCGGTTGGATCGCCTTGCAGTCCAAGGGACTCGCAGGAGTCTTCTCCAGCACCATAGTTCAAAGGCCTCGATTCTTTGGTGCTCAGCCTTCCGTATGGTCCAACTTTCACAGCCATCCATTGCAACTGGGAAAACCGTAGCCTTGACTATACGCACTTTGGTTGGCAGGGTGATGTCTCTGCTTTTTAGTACGCTGTCTAGATTTGCCATAGCTTTCCTCTCCAGGAGCAAGCATCTTTTCATTTCTTGGCTGTAGTCTCCATCTGTGGTGATCTTGGAGCCCAGGAAAATAAAATCTGTCACTACCTCCCATTTCTTCCCCATTTATTTGCCAGGAATTGAGAGCGCTGGATGCCATGATCTTAGTTTTCTTATAGTACCAAAAGACAAAAAAGGGAGGGATAGGAAGAGAAAAGAAGCATCTGAGGTTTCTTGTCGAACTCCATTGCTTTTTGAAAGATGTCCGGCACAACTGAACCATCGGGGGTGTTTCAGAAGATTACCCCATGCAACAAAATGAAGACTCTTGTGGCACAAGCTACTCAAAAAAGTATGCTGCAGCAGACAACCACTCTACCCTCATTTTGCCATTCTCTGCATTGCATACCCAGGTGTAAATTGATGCCACCCTCTGAGTTAATCACTGAAGAGGGATTGATTGACCTCTTCTCTTGCTCTCCTCCAGTTACATTACAAAAAGGCTTGACAGAGAATGAAGCAGTCGGTGTAAGCTTTAATGGACTTCGGGGGATGGTAGAGGACAGAAAGGCCTGGAGGAACATTGTCCATGGGGTCACGATGGGTCAGACACAACTTCACAACTAACAACAACAACAAAGCTTGAATGGACCATATAATGTTTTAAACAAACTTTGCAAAAATGGCTGTCTGTATAAAAAACCCTTCTGGATAAAACTAAACTATCCATCCAGTCCAAAATCTGGAGTCATGTGGTGGCCTAGAGGTGGAGCTCTCGCCTCACAATCAGGAGGCTGTGAGTTCAATCCTAGGTAGAGGCAGATATTTCTCTCTCTGAGCAAACTGAGAATATATCTGCTGAACAAAACTCCACATTGGTGACAGGAAAGGCATCTGGCCATTAAAACATTCTTCTAGCTCCATTCAGTTGCCCAGACTTCACCCCATAAGGTATTAATGGGTCGTTAAATGAAGATGATGATCCAATCCAAAATCGGGACAAAGTGTTATGGATTGGACAGAATGCCAGCAGTGTAGATAGTATTATATAGAAGAATGTCAAAATCAAATTGGTATAAAGTTGCATGTTATCTCCATGAGGGTAAAGCTGTACACTGTAAAGGAATAACAAAAAGGGATACTTCTGAATTACAAATTGGAGAAGGGTGCTGAGAGTACCATGCACTACAAGAAGAATCAGTTCCTCAGTCCTGGGCCAACAAAAGACTAGCTGCTCCCTTAAGCCAATGATCAACAAGTAGATACTTACTCTGGATTTGACATGCAGGCAGATGTTAGTCTAGGGAAAAAAATGTTTGACAAGGTTGATGGAAGTAGAAGAAAACAGATAAGACTGATGGAGAAGACAGGACAAGAAGCAACGGATGGAAACTAATCAAGGAGAGACGCGACCTAGAATTAAGGAGAAATTTCCTGATAGAAGAATTAATCAGTGGAACAACTTGCCTGCAGAAGTTGTGAATGCTCCGTCACTGGAGGCTTTTAAGAAGAGATTGGACAACAATTTGTCTGAAATGGTATAGGGTTTCTTGCCTGAGCAGGGGGTTGGACTAGAAGACCTCCAAGGTCCCTTTCAACTCTTCCAATATTCTATTCTATTCTATTCTATTCTATTCTATTCTATTCTATTCTGTTCTGTTCTGTTCTGTTCTGTTCTGTTCTGTTCCGTTCCGTTCCGTTCCGTTCCGTTCCGTTCCGCTCCACTCCACTCCACTCCACTCCACTCCACTCCACTCCACTTCCCTCCACTCCACTCTATGTTCTGTTCTGTTCTGTTCTATTCTATTCTATTCTATTCTATTCTATTCTGTTCTGTTCTGTTCTGTTCTGTTCTGTTCTGTTCTGTTCTGTTCTGTTCCGTTCCGTTCCGTTCCGTTCCGTTCCACTCCACTCCACTCCACTCCACTCCACTCCACTCCACTCTATGTTCTGTCTGTTCTGTTCTGTTCTGTTCCGTTCCGTTCCGTTCCGTTCCATTCCGTTCCACTCCACTCCACTCCACTCCACTCCACTCCACTCCACTCCACTCCACTTCCCTCCACTCCACTCTATGTTCTGTTCTGTTCTGTTCTGTTCTGTTCTGTTCTATTCTATTCTATTCTATTCTATTCTATTCTATTCTATTCTACTCTACTCTACTCTACTCTACTCTACTCTACTCTACTCTACTCTATTCTATGTTCTGTTCTATTTGATTTGATTTGATTCAATTCGATTCGATTCCACTCCACTCCACTCCATTCCACTCTATGTTCTATTCTATTCTATTCTATTCTATTCTATTCTATTCTATTCTATTCTATTCTATTCTATTCTATTCTATTCTATAGATCAAGAAGATTGCTGAGGTGTCAGTGGAAGAGCTACCAAGATGGTTCAGGCTGGTGAATATTTGTGCATGTATTTAGAGGCACCTGTTCACACCACACACACTTAAATGGCTATAATTTGTAAACTGGGAATTAGCAGTTTAAACATCTCCTGTTCTTGCATAGGCAATGTTTATTTTCCTTTAGACACCCTAGAAGATCACATTCTCTAAACTGTTTACTGTTTGGGATTAGAGGGTGAAGAAAGGAGGTGTAAAATTAGACGTTGGTGATTTGTAAGAGATGTTATCTCCCGCTTCTCGTATTAAAGCTACCCGGTGAACAGGGCTTGAAAGTAAGCCAGATAATCCACTTCCTGCACTTAGTTTGCCCATCTTATCTCTTACTGCCTTTGTTATCTCTGGACTGATTTCCGGCCATAGATCAGACAGGAGAGGTGTGACATGTTTTTTTTTTCCAAGCCCAAGGCCAGCTCATGGCATCTGAGTGTCTTGCACTAAAATTGCTATAGCAAAAGCCAGAGCAGATTTTAGGAAGAAAGTATCATCCTGTATTTAATTTGCATCCCCTCCTCTCTCTCCCCCCCTCCCTCCCTCTATCTACATCTATCTATCTATCTATCTATCTATCTATCTATCTATCTATCTTCATCTATCTACATCCATCTATCTATCTATCTATCTATCATCTATCTATCTATCTATCTATCTATCTATCTATCTATCTATCTTCATCTATCTATCTATCTATTTATTTATTTATTTATTTAATCAAATTTCTATACCGCCCTACTCCCGAAGGACTCAGGGCAGTGAACAGCCAAGATAAAATACAGATAATACAAATATTAAAAATCCCTTAAAATTATTAAATATTTTGGCCGAAACACAGATTAAAACACCCAATTTATAAAATCACGAATTAAAAAATTTAAAAAATAATTTAAAATCTTCATCTATCTTCATCTATCTACATCTATCTATCTATCTATCTATCTATCTATCTATCTATCTATCTATCTGTCATCTGTCTGTCTAATCTCTCCTCTATTTTCTCTCTCTCTCTCTTCTCTCGCTCTCTCCTGTCTCTGTATCTTCTCTCTCTCTCTCTCTCTCTCTCTCTCTCTCTCTCTCTCTCTCTCTCTCTCTCTCCCTCCCTCCCTCCCTCCCTCCCTCCCTCCCTCCCATGTCCCTGGTGCTCTCAGAACCTGGTTGTTTTCTTGTAGACATTTCATTACCCAACCTAGTAACGTCATCAGTGCTAGTAGGGAGTGAGTTTGCTTTCAGTTTATATATTAGTAGCTTGCCCTACCAGTGTGTTTTCCTCCTCCTGTTGCATTGGTTGTTCCTGTTCCCTCTAGTGATTGATATAGAGGTGGGCTGCTGCCGGTTCAGGTGAACCGGTAGTTACAACCCATAGATGGGCCCCCCACTCACCCCGGCACTATTCCGTCCTATATCGCCATGTTTTTGAAGCCACACGCGTGCTCACATTTTCAGTGCTGGGCGAACCGGTTGTTACAACCTGCAACAGCCCACCACTGGATTGATGCAACTTCTTTCTGCATTCCAAAGAGCTGTAGAATTGGTGGCAGTGGTGGGATTCAAATTTTTCTACTGCTGATTCTGTGGGCGTGGCTTGGTGGGGCGGCCCCTTGCTGTGAGTGAGATTGAGTTGGCCAGGCCCACTCAGTCACATGACCCCCACCAACCACACCGACCAAGCCACGCCCTCAAGAACCAGCAGGGGCAGGACTAGCCAGAGGTGGTATTTGCCGGTTCGGCAAACCAGTTAAAATTTCCGCTACCAGTTCGGGCGAACCAGGCTGAACTGGCTGAATACCACCTCTGAGTGGCACGGTATGTCAATGGTTTCAAATAAGCCCAAGGAAAACTAAATACTTCAAACGAGGAGCAGCTGAGATGAAGAGGAGGTATTATCTTGGGTGCCTGTTCCTCAGACCTTGCAAAGCACCTGACTTTCTAATTTTGGTCCAAATAGGTCGTTGTGTGGCTCTAGAAACAACTTTTTTTTTTTTAAAGAACAGCTGTGTTCTAAAACAACTCCTTTATTTTCCAGGTCTTTACAATTCTATGGACAGCTGGATGATTGTTCCCAACATCAAACAGAACCATTATACGGTGCATGGGTTGCAAAGCGGCACACGATACATCTTCCTCGTCAAGGCGATCAATCAGGCTGGCAGCCGAAACAGTGAGCCTGCCAGGCTGAAGACTAACAGTAAGCATTTTCATGGTTGGGACTTTCTTCCTGGTCTGAAGACGGGAGGGGAAAGAGCAAATGCACGGGGCATAGAAGCAGAAGCATGGAAAAAAGAATGTCTAGAAGAACATGTCTACAAGAACATCTTGCAGTTCCTACGAAGGTGTGGTGATGGATTCCAGTCCTTCATATTCCGGAATGGGGTTAAATTTAAAGGGAGGATCCTTGACTGTTTATGAAGGTTGGCTAACACTAATTGGATTTGCACACCCGGTTATATTAAAATATAATGGAGTTATATATTGAGTAGCTTGGGGTGTGGTAGGAAGCCTAGCTATCCCCTTAGATTTTGCAAAGTGAGTCATCATTTTAACAGATTACAGATTAACAGAGTTGGAAGGGACCTTGTAGGTCATCTAGTCCAACCCCCCGCCCAAGCAGGAGACCCTACTTTTCTGTACATTGAATTTCATTTTCTTAGAGAGGGTCCAGTGTTCAAGTCTGTCAAGATCCATCTGGATCTTGAGCCTATCTTCTAGGGTGTTAGCTATTCCTGCCAGCTTAGTACCATCTGCAAATTTGGTAAGTTCCCCTTCTATTCCCTCATCTAAGTCGTTTATGAAGATTGAAGAGTACTGCTTAACGCATTGTAAGCTGCCCTGAGTCTCCGGAGAAGGGCGGCATATAAATCGAATCAATCAATCAATCAATCAATCAATCAATCAATCAATCAATAACACTGGGCCTAAGACTGAACCTTGTGGTACCCCACTGCTTACTTCCCTCCATGTAGACATAGACCCATTAAGGACTACTCATTGCGTATGGTTTGTCAGCCAGTTACGAATCCATCTGGTGGTGATGCTATCTATCCCACTTTTTTCTACATTACCAAGTAGTAGGTTGTGGTCTACTTTGTCGAACGCCTTGTTGAATGTTAAGCCATAGTTGGGCACTGCACAGGATCATGACATGTTGTGGAGTGCAGTGGCTCACACGGTTAGGACGCTGGGTTGGAGGTTAGCAAGCCTGCGTTTTAGACCCGAGTGCAGCTGCCTGGCCGGTTGAGCTCCTGTCATTTGCTCCAGCTCCCTGATGGGGATATGAAAAGAGTTCTCCACAGGCATTTCCCAGGCAACATTGATGTCTTAAGGTATTATGAATCTCAAGATTCTGGACTGCCATTTTACATTACTGCTAGTCATTGGTCCAGACTGGCTCAATCTTCCTACTTAAACATAGCTGTAGCAATGTTTTCTGAGGAATCTCAAGAAGGTTACATCAGAGGGTATTTTTAAAAAGTCTTATCCTGAATCCATAACACAGGGAAATTTATGGAATAAATATTTGCCATTTCTTCACCCCCAGTATCACTTAGAGGTAAAGGTAAAGGTTCCCCCGCACATATGTGCTAGTCGTCCTGACTCTAGGGGGCGGTGCTCATCTCTGTTTCAAAGCCAAAGAGCTAGCACTGTCCGAAGACGTCTCCGTGGTCACGTGGCCGGCATGACTAAATGCCAAAGGCGCACGGAACGCTGTTACCTTCCCACCAAAGGTGGTCCCTATTTTTTCTACTTGCATTTTTTATGTGCTTTCGAACTGCTAGGTTGGCAGAAGCTGGGACAAGTAACGGGAGCTCACCCCGTTACGTGGCACTAGGGATTCAAACCGCTGAACTGCCGACCTTTCGATCGACAAGCTCAGTGTCTTAGCCACTGAGCAACTGCATCCCTCTCAGTATCACTTATTACCACTCGGGAGAGTAGAGGAGGACTAGAAAGCTTCCTTTGGTGAACATCTCAAAATTAACCAATCTTAGAGGTCCACTGGATTTGCGCTATTTGCATGAGATGAAAGAGATGGACCAGATGTACGAGATAGGAGAAGGATATTGTATCCAGAAACCTATTATCACAAACCCATTATGGTGGATATTTAGACCCAACTTCATTTGGCCTGTAGAAAGTGGGTTTTAATGGATTCCGGGATCCTTCCCACTTTGATATTTCAATTTTTCCTATCTTCAGTGTTTGACTGGGTGTTTAAAATGATTTATTGCCTCCACCACTTCCATCAGCTCCCTGGAAACCAGAATGCCTGTGAAAATAAAAAGCAAATCCAATTTCTTTTCTTGTGAGTTGAGGAGAACAGCTCGGCTTTGATGAAAATCTTTTCTTTTTTGCTTGCTTGCTTGTTTGTTATGAAAATGCATCGCTCACAGATTTGTGAGGGTTTTTAAAAAGGGATGAATGGCTGCCTGGCTGGATAAGCCAAGCCCTGGCAAAAAAAAAAAAAAAAAAAAAGCCTCTACTTTGGAGGGTATTGACTTGTGTCAATAAATTGCTAGCAAGAAAGGGTTATAGGGGAAAGGAGGGTGTGAGATGGACTGCCCTCTCTGTCACTCAGCCGAATGATTAGGAGGTGGCCCAAGGCTTTGCATTGCACTGGAAGTCCATTTGTTAAATTAATCAAACACCCAATGAACTTTTAGCCAATGCATGTCAAAGAGGGAGCATAAACTGGCAAATGAGATGGGGTGGGGGCTTCTGATTGTACCACCAATTTGTGGTACAATCAGTGGGCGAATTTGTGGGCGAACCAGCTCAAACCAGTAGCATTTCATCCCTGTCTTTCAGCAAGGAATGTATGAGAATACAAGGGTAGTTTTCCATTTGCAATCTTCACATCTGCTGCTGAGTTGCAGCCTAGCAGTGGAACTAAGATTCTCCGGAGGGATTATGGAGATACTTTGGAAAAGAAGACCTTAAAATCCTAGATTTCATGGTTCTTTCTCTTGGACCAAGGT
The DNA here is from genome assembly GCF_059756535.1 of Pantherophis guttatus. Lineage (NCBI taxonomy): Eukaryota > Metazoa > Chordata > Lepidosauria > Squamata > Colubridae > Pantherophis > Pantherophis guttatus. The sequence goes on along the minus strand of NC_142074.1, from coordinate 14,154,875 downwards.
TTTAGAAGTTATGGGGTGGCTTTTTCAGCGAAGCACTTTTTAAAGCAGGATTGTCAGCAAGCCATGTGCAATTACCTCCTAAAATGACATTCACGGGGTTTTAATTTTTTTTTTTTTAATGTGTGATATTTTTGAATTCTCACATGAAGTCTCCTTGCAAAATAACATCCAAGGAGAAGTAACTGAGGGGGTTGGGAATGTTTATTGGAAGAAATAAAGAGCCTTGGTAGTACAGGGGTTTAAGGCACCCTGTTATTAAGCTTATTAAGACCAGCTGCCTGCAATTACTGCAGGGTTCGAATCTCGCCAAGGCTCAAGGTTGACTCAGCCTTCCATCCTTTCTAAGGTAGGTGAAATGAGGACCCAGGTTGTGGGGGCAATAAGCTGACTTTGTATAAATATACAAAAGATGAAGGCTATTGCTGAGCACATTGTAAGCCGCCCTGAGTCTTCGGAGAAGGGCGGCATATAAATCAAATAAAAAAAAAAATATCCATCTGGTCCAGTTCCATGCTGGAATGAAGACACTGGAAACATGTAGGCTGATTGGAAAGATGGTTTAATGATGAAGCACAACCCCCAAGCACATGTGATTCTGGGTAGCTGACCACATGGAGTTGAGAGTGAGGGTTTTTTTATACCTTCTCTTGGCCTTTGCACTTGAGCTTCCTGTTCCTGTGCAAGAACATGTATTCTATTGGCTGTTGTCAGACTCCCATGGAGCCATGTACAAATCCTAGGAGTTTGTCTGAGCTAAGCTTGGTTGAAGTTTGGCTGATGCAATGAAGTGGTTTGTGTTCTGAAAGGGTGTTGGGTAATTCCTATTGTGGCTTAATGGCTTTGCCCTGAAGGATAATCCCATCATCCTGGAGCTGAAGGTTTTTTGTGTTTTAGATAGGCTGGCCTAGTCTTTCCCAATGGGCACAAAACAGGAGTGAAATCTACTTACCTTCCCTACCGGTTCGGAAGCGTGTGCGTGCGTCACATGCAATTTTGGACCCTCTGCGTATGCACAAAGCTTTCTGTACATGTGCAGAGGGTAATAAACAGGTTATTTCCTGGTTAAAACCAGGAAGTAACAACGTCTGGGCAGGTGGGCGGAGCCTCGCACTGCCACCGCTACCGGTTCTCCAAACCACCTGCCGCCGTTACCAGTTTGCCTAAACCGGTGCGAACCAGTACCATTTCACCCCTGGCACAAAATATCTGCTGGGGCTATTAAGAAAGTGGGGGTTGCTTTTAAAAAAAAAACATGTTTCTCCATTTCTCCCTTTAGGAAATATAATATTCTGCCTTTTTAATATTTCTCAAAATATTTCATTCTCCTAGGAGAGGGGTGGGTGCTACCTTTCTACAGTCTTGAGATAGGAAGGTGGAAGATGGGATATGGTAGCATGTGAAAGAAGTCAGCTTGCAGTCCAAAATATGTTCTGTGTGCTCTCATAGTATAGGACAAAGAGTAGAGCCTTAAATTACAGGAAGATTACGGTGCAGTGTTAAGAATGAGTTACCCAGAGCAATGATGGACTCTCTTTCTGTGAACATGTCCAGCTAAAAGCTGGAGAGAGACTTGTGATGAATGGTTTAATGTGGACCCCTGCAGGTCTCAAAGTGTCACCTCCCAACCCTGATTCTCAGGAAACCACCTGAGATTTTGGGGCTGAGATTGCCAAAACCTTGCAATATTTCCCACATGTATAGTTAGGACAAAAAAATATAGTTAGGATAAAAGGGACGCGGTAGCTCAGTGGCTAAGATGCCAAGCTGGTCGATCGAAAGGTTGGCAGTTAGGAGCTCTGGTGGCTCAGCAGACTAATTAACATCCACTTACATCTGCTGCCTGCAATTATTGCAAGTTCAAATCTCACCAGGCTCAAGATTGATTCAGCCTTCCATCCTTTCTAAGGTAGGTAAAATGAGGACCCAGATTATGGGGGCAATAAGATGACTTTGTATAAATATACAAAAGTATGAAGGCTGTTGCTTAACGCATTGTAAGCCGCCCTGAGTCTCCGGAGAAGGGTGGCATATAAATCAAAATTAAAAAAATAATAATAAAAAAAAGTTCAGCGGTTCGAATCCCTAGTGCTGCGTAATGGGGTGAGCTCCCGTTACTTGGCCAGCTTCTGCCAACCTAGAAGTTCGAAAGCATGTAAAAAATGCAAGTAGAAAAATAGGGACCACCTTTGGTGGGAAGGTAACAGCGTTCCGTGCGCCTTTGGCGTTGAGTCATGCCGGCCACATGACCACGGAGACGTCTTCGGACAGCGCTGGCTCTTCAGCTTTGAAGCAGAGATGAGCATCGTCTTTACCTTTACCTTTACCTTTACCTTTACCTTTACCTTTACCTTTATAGTTAGGCATCAGTACTACTGAGCAATGTTCCCATCTGTTTGCAAAACGTAGTTTCTCCTCCACTCCAGGCAGCTTCTACCCACAGTTAAAAAATCCGAAATATTATAAAAATGAAATTAAAGGAGTGGGGCGGGGGAAGAGATAAATAAACATGCAGGAGCTCTCTTGCCCAAAAGCTCCTTCAGAGCCGAGAGCCTGACAGCCTTCCTGAACTCCAACAAAGATGTGCTTTGACAGACTTCAGCTGAGCTCTGCTTCTGCTGGGGAATAACAATTGATTGGTTATGTCATTCCTCTCGCTTCTCAGCACACATGTTCCTGTCAAAGGCTGTTCAGAATTTTTCTAAACTTGGTTGAGGCCAACTCCGTAACTCTGCAGAGCTGGAGGGTGAACTTGCTTCGCCGCAGGTTCAGCCAGGTTCATTGTCCCCTGCAGGGTATCCAAAATTGATTTTCAATCCTCGAAGAGGCTCTATTGTTTTTACTGATCAAGCTAGCACAGAGGTCTGCAACCTTAAATACTCACAGAGCCATTTGGACCCGTTTCCCACAGAAAAGAAAACACCGGGAGCCACAAAACCTGGGTGGACGTGGCCAACTCGATGTCACTCACTTCCACCAGTCACATGACACCCCCAGCCACGCCTACCCAGCCGATCATTAGGGCAGAGAACCAGTTGTTAAAAAACACCAGGAACCACAAAATCCTTTTGACATCTCTCTCTCTCCCCTCTCTCCCTCTTTCTCCCCCTCTCCCTCTCTGTATCTCTCTCTGTCTCTCTCTCTCTCCCCCGATCTCTGTATTTCTCTCTCTCTGCTCTGGCCGCTTCTCCATCCCACACCGTCACCCTTACCTTCTCAGGCCAGGTGAGGAGTGACTGGGAGGGGAGGGCGAGGGGGGGCCAGCCAGTGGTGGGATCACCTGACAGAGAGCCACAGCAGAGGGCCCAAAGAGCTGCATGCAGCTCCGGAGCTACAGATTGCTGACCCCTGAGCTAACACAACTTTTTCACAGTCATGCATAGAACTGACTTTCTGGATTGATCCAAAAGCCACCGGCAGATCCTTTGCTGCACAAAAGCTTGGGCCAAATGTACCCTCATGCATGAGCCAGTTTAAGAGCTAGTGCAGGGATGAAATGCTCTGAAATCTGCTACCGGTTTGCTTTGCTACCGGTTCACTTTGCGTGCACATGCACAGTGTGATCAAATGCGCACTTTGTGCTCATGCACACTGCAGGCGCTACCGCACAGCGCTGAAAAGGGAGGATTAAGAAGCCTTTTTCTAAGATAAGTAGAATGGCGGGGTGGGGAACAGCTATGCCGTGCGATTCAAATTCGCTAGAAAGCAGGATTTCCTGCTTTCTAGTGAATATAAATTGTGCGCACAGCTGATCATCGGAAATACCGGTTCACCTGAACTGGTAGCATTTTTTTTACTACTGGTTCGTCCGAACCGGTAGCTTTTATTACTATCAGGTCGGGTGAACTGGTTCAAACTGGTAGCATTTCACCCCTGGTCTAGTGGTAAAGGCACTAGGCTAGAAACGAGGAGACCATGAATTCTAATCTCAGTTTAGGCCTGAAAACCAGCTTGGGTGACTTTAAGCCAGTTCTTCTCTCTTGGCCCACTCTCTTTGCACTGGTAGACTGGGCTGAAGCCACGCTGGCCCGATCTTTCCTCTTTGCGCTGGGTAGACTGGGCTGAAGCCACATTGTCCTGATCTTTCCTCTTCACATTGGGTAGACCAGGACGGCCCCGCATGCCGGATCCGACCACATCATGGGCTGGATCTCGCTTGCAGGTCTTGAGTTTGACATCCTTGATCTAGATAGACTGCAAGATTTCTTCCAGTTCTACGATTCTGTGCAAAATCTATCAAGCCTTGTCTTCCTTTCATGGCAGTAGCTGTTCCTATTGCTCCGGGAAATTCATGCTTGAACTATGCCTCTGTTGACTGTCCCCTGGATTACAAATGGCCCCATTGAGTTATTGCCGTTTATGGCCATTAAAGTTTGCCGTGTGGTTGCTTGCAATTATTTAATTACAACCGACACAAATTCTTCCCCCTCCCCTTTCCTCCTTCATTGGGCGAAATAAATCACGGTGGGGCCATGTATTCGGAAAGGATCGTTCTGCAAAAAATAAAATACCGGCAGTGTCCAGCTTTTCGTAAGTGGAAAAACAAATCAAATACAGTTTGTTACATCTGTTGACAATGAACTGCTCAGCTTGTATCGAACATTGCAGAATTGGCTTTCAACGTTCTCTTGATGTCCACGATAAGCTGATTGACGGTGGATTTCAGTTCCCTGTATTTCCTTCTCTCAACAACGATGCAAAGATTCTTGTACCGTTGAGAAAACCTAGCAGCACATCTAAGAATTCCTTGCACAGATTATAGATCTATCTGGACTTTGATGATTCAATAGAGCTTGCGCTGTTGATGTAGTTAAGTAGCATCAGAGGATGATGGGCGGCTTAGAGGAGCAAGAGAGGATTCCCCCCCCCCCCAGCAACCTCAAGTTTTTCCAGTCTTGGGAATCGTGCACTGTGATGAAAGAAGGTTGCATTTCATCGCCATTGCATCGTCAGCATGGAACAAAACTGATTTTCAGCTTTTGATTGGTGTCTTCAGCCAGAGCCCCATCCCTGTGAGCAGGGGCGGGATTCAAAAATTTTAGCAACCGGTTCTCTGCCTGGTTGCTGGGTGGGCGTGGCCAAGGTTTGCGTGGCCTACTCAGGCTCCTGCACTATGGTGGGGGGTGTTTTCGCCCTCCCCAGGCTCCGGAGGCTTTCCTCGAGCCTCCGAAAGGGCGAAAACGGCCTCCCCCTGGCTCCAGAGGCCCTCCGGAGGCTGGAAATGGATCCGTTTCCAGACTTCTGGAGCTTCTGGGAGGCCCATTTTTCGCCCTCCCAGAGCCTTCACGCAGGCACTGCACTTACCTGACATCCAAAACAGGCCGTGTGGAGACTCCTGGGAGGGGTGGGGCAGGGTGGGCGGGGCCAGCCAGTCCTTGCAATTACCGGTTCGGTGAACCAGATGTAAAATTAGCATCCGGAATTGGTCCGAACCAGTTGAATCCCACCTCTGCATGTAAGGAGAAGGCCCTCAAATCCAACCATCCATCAGTGGTGGAAAAAAAGATTCTGAAGCCACGAGGGCATGTTTTCCTATAAAATGTAATAACAGTGTTTTTACTGTGTAAAAACTGGCATTGGCTGTGGCTGTGGGGAGAAAGACTAAACAATATACGGATATTTTCTGCACCTCTATCAGATTATTATACCAGCACTTAAGTGGAGCTAGCTTTCCCCTACAGCATGCCTGAAAAATGCACATTAATGCGAAGAGAGAATAAAGGCTGCACAGAATTAGATTTTGTTATTGTCTTTCCTGCTTCGCAAGATCTTATTCTTCCATTACTGCCTCTTCAAAACGTCACCTGGGTTGTCTTTGAGCTGATCTAAAATACAAGGCACGGCAGTTAATTGGGAAATTAAACCCAGTTTCCAGTGGGACCGTTTCTGCTGAAATCTCAACGGGTTGCTTGCACAGAGTTAAGTTCCTTTTAATTGCGTGTTGCAAGCAAGGATATGTACCAGTTTAGAAACTCATCTGTAGGAATAACTGATGACTTCAGAAACATAAATCTTGGCGTCATCGTAGTTCTAGTGATGCAGATGATGTGAGAGTTTTCTTGTGCCATGGTGGGTTCTTCTGGAGTAATTTTTTTTTTTTTTAATATGCCACAGAATCACATGGAAACATTTTTTCTGGATGGTTTAACACAGTCACTTCCAATCTTTTTGGAGGAATTCAAGTGGGCCTCGATGTCAGGGTTCCAACGGATGCCCTAATTAAATCATGAGCCTTGACCAAGCTTCAAAAGAAACCCAGTCATTTATTAGGAGCTTCATGTTGGCATGTTCCAAGTGACGCCAACTCTGACCCCATGTAATTTATGACCCAATCTTGACTCTGTTTCTCCCCTCCCCCCAGGGTGTGTCATCAGTCACATTCGCCAACGGAGCAATTTCATGGGTTGTAGAAATCACTTCCCTCCAGCTGCTGTGGGTAATCCTGGGAGACTGCCTTGAGAGAGATATGTCTGGAATGTGCTTTTGTTTTTGGCTGCCGTGCTGCTTCGCCATTTTCCCATCCCCCTTGCCTATGGGGATGCTTTGGAAGTTGACATTGGACTTACAATCATTTGTTTAGTGACTGTTCAAAGTTACAATAGCACTGAAAAAAGTGACTTATGACCATTTTTCACACTTACAACCATCGGAGCACCCGCAGGGTCACATAATCGAAATTCAGATACTGGCAGCTGACTCCTATTTATGACAGCTGCAATGTCCCGGGGTCATGTTGATTCCCTTTTATGACTTTCTGACAAAGAAAGTCAACGGGGTAGCCAGATTCACCTAACAACCATGTTAATAACTTAACAGCTGTGGCAAGCAACGTCGTAAAAGGGGGCAAGAGTCACTTAACAATGGTCTTGTTTGGCAATGGAAATTTTGGCCTCAGTTGTGATCATAATTTGAGGGGCTACCTGTATTTACCCTCGGAATCCGAGGAGAAAATAAAAATAAAAACTGGAAGGTACCGAACAGCAAAATGCTACATTAAGAGCTGTAATTAAAACACAAAAAAGCCACTGCAGATCCATTTCACATTATAACATAAAACCTGAAGGAATGTCTCCTGAAGGAATTCTAAAGCATCCTGAGAAACAAGTTAGAAAAAGCCAACACAGTTCTAGGCTGCATAAACAGAGGGATAGAATCAAGATCACGTGAAGTGTTAATACCACTTTATAATGCCTTGGTAAGGCCACACTTGGAATATTGCATTCAGTTTTGGTCGCCACAATGTAAAAAAGATGTGGAGACTAGAAAGAGTACGGAGAAGAGCAACAAAGATGATTAGGGGACTAGAGGCTAAAACATATGAAGAACAGTTGCAGGAACTGGGTATGTCTACTTTAATGAAGAGAAGGACTAGGGAAGACATGATAGCAGTGTTCCAATATCTCAGGGGCTGCCACAAAGAAGAGGGAGTCAAGCTATTCTCCAAAGCACCTGAAGGCAGGACAAGAAGCAATGGGTGGAAATTAATCAAGGAGAGAAGCAACTTAGAACTAAGGAGAAATTTCCTGAGAGCGAGACCAATTAATCGGTGGAACAACTTGCCTCCAGAAGTTGTGAATGCTCCAACACTGGAAGTTTTTAAGAAGATGTTGGATAACCATTTGTCTGAAGTGTTGTAGGGTTTCCTGCCTAAGCAGGGGGTTGGACTAGAAGACCTCCAAAGTCCCTTCCAACTCTGTTACTCCTATTCTATTCTAAATGACTGTATTCCTGTTGATAGAAAGTAAGCATTAGGAAACTTCCTGCTCATTTAAACCCCTTCCCTCTTGGCTGCAGAAAAATAGTTAACATGGAATTTGTCCAGCTGGACTTTGGTGGTGAGAGCCCGATTCGCAGTGCTTATTTATGTAACTCCTATTTTTGTATGTGTTCCATTGGTTTAATTATTACTGTTATTGTCAAGAAATCAGGCTCCTTTAGAGAATTGAAAAAAATGACAAATCATTTGCACAGGAAGCTGGGAAAGTTATTTTCTGGGGGGGGGGGAATAAATGATTTGGATTGGGTTGACTTTTAATCTTGGCTTTCTGTTCCTGCAGGCCAGCCTTTCAAGTTGGACCCTAAAATGGCTCATAAGAAGTTGAAGATTTCCAATGATGGACTTCAGATGGAGAAAGACGAAAGCTCCCTGAAAAAGAGTCACACCCCCGAGAGGTTCAGTGGAACAGGCTGCTACGGGGTGACGGGGAATGTGTTCATTGACAGTGGATGCCATTACTGGGAGGTAACTCTAGGAACCTCCACTTGGTAAGTGGGCCGTGTTGGGTAAGAATGGGCTCCCCTAATGGGTTGTGTGGATAGGTCGAGGTTTTGTATTCTCTCCATTCCCCCAATCATAAAACAAAGATTCATCCAAAGAGTACACAAAACCGGTGCAATGCAAGAGATTCAAAGTCATCAGTGGTAGATCCAGTGGTACCTCTGTTTTCTATCACCCAAATGCAGGGGTGGGCTTCAAAAATTTTAGCAAGGGGTTCTCTGCCCGGTTGCTGGGTGGGCGTGGCCTAGTTGGCCTCCTGCACCGTGGTGGGGAAGGGGGAGCATTTTTGCCCTCCCCAGGCTCTGGAGCCTTTCTTCAAGCCTCCAGGAGGGCGAAACGGCCTCCCCAGGCTCCAGAGGCCATCTGGAGGCTGGAAACGGGCCCATTTCCAGTCTTCCCAAACTTCCTGAACTTCTGGTAGGCCTGTTTTTCACCCTCCCCAAGCCTCTGAAGGTGCCCTGCACTTACCTGCATCCAAAACGGGCCACGTGGGGACTCCTGGGAGGGGAGGGATGGGCAGGGCCAGCCAGGAGTGGGATTTGGGGGTTCTCCAAACTGCACAGAATCTTAGCTAGAGGTTCTCTCGAACCCCTGAGAACCCCCAGCAGCCCACCCCTGCCCAAATGTTAGAAGAGGGGTCCACAACCTATGAGCCCTAGCCCACTATTGGGCTGTGGCCTATTCGCAACAGGTCCGTGTGAGCAGCAGACCGGTGCACATGCATGCAGCCTGACTCATGTGAGCCGTGGGCAGCCCCACTCACGCAGGTGCCCGCCCTTGCAGCTCCACCCACAATTGAAGCTCTGTGCGTGCAGGCGCAGGTGCCTGTCTCTGACACAAAGCCACCCCTTCTTCTCCCTTTCCTCCCCCCTGCACCGGGCTGCCAATCTGGAAAGGTTGGGGAACGCTGTGTTAGAAGATACAGTATACTAAATTTGGAGGCGTCCTCAATTGGGCTGTAGCCATGAAAGCTGACGGGAGAAAGCATTTGGCTAGCATTTCATGGCCATGGGACTCTTGTTACTTTAGCTGTGCATGATTTGAGTATCAGTGTGATTTTTTAAAAATGACACCAAAGTAGTGGTTAATGGCTCTTCTCATAGCAATGGCTGTCTATCTATCTATCTATCTATCTATCTATCTATCTATCTATCTATCTATCTATCTATCATCATAACTACCCATTTTTCAGAGAGCTTTTGCTGGTGTTCAACATAATCAATATGTATCTATATCTATCTCTCTCTTACTCTATCTATCTATCCATCCATCCATCCATCCATCCATCCATCCATCCATCTATCTATCCATCCATCCATCCATCCATCCATCCATCCATCCATCCATCCATCCATCTATCAATCATAAGTACCCATATTTTTCAGAGAGCTTTTGCTGGTGTTCAACCTAATCAATAAAATTAACATTAAAATCAGAATGAATTAATATTAACACATTTTAAAATTATAAAAATAACATAAAATTTCAAAAATTTCAAATTCCAAGACTGGGGGAGGGGTTAACAGTTGGTAATGTAGATGTGTGTGTATGTGTGTGTGTGTGGGGGGTTTCTCATGAGGCCAGACAGCCCCACAGTTGGGGTTTTGGAGGAAAACATCTAGTAGCTATTGAGTCTACTCAGTAATGATGTTTGTATGATGGGTTTAGTCATGATAAACCAAATTAACTCTACACTAGGCTAAAATAGAGTTGGCTACTTTGTGGTTCAGTATGTGGTGTAAATAACCCTTGAGAAATGACATAGCATTTATACAGTAGATACCTGCAGAGCCAGATTATTTCAGGACCACGGACAGCTCTTTGCATGAAAGGGTATGTTACTGTAGTTTAACTTTGAAAAAGCTGTTGTTTGTGTTGGCCTTTGACCACAAAGGTCTCAAGGAAACTGGAGGCTCTTTAACTCCTTACCTGCTGGCTGCTAGTTCAGGATAAAAGCTGTGCCCCTTTCTGAAGTCTTAAACTTTGCCAAGATTAAACATAAAATATTTAAACATCTAAAGTATCTAAAAAATGTGAAGAACGATTGCAGGAATTAGATATGTCTAGCCTAATGAAAAGAAGAACCAGGGGTGACATAATAGCAGTGGTCCAATTTTTGAAGGGATGCCAGAAAGAAGAGGGAGTCAACCTATTCTCCAAAGCACCAGAAGGTAGAACAAGAAGCAAAACTAATCAAGGAAAGAACCAACGTAGGACAAAGAAGGAATTTCCTAATAGTTGAGAACAATTAATCAGTGGAATGACTTGCCTCCAGAAGTTGTGGGTCTCCAGCACTGGAGGTTTGAAGAAGACACTGGACAACCATTTGTCTGAAATGGTATAACGTTTCCTCCTTGAGCAAGAGGTTGGACTAGAAGACCTCCGAAGTCCCTTCGACCTCTATTATTTTGTTGTGAAAGTGGCATACTTGGAATCTAAACTCTTTAATAATAGGATGGCTGTGCCTGGAAGCTAGATGATACAACAGGAAGTGCTGTTGAGCTCTTCTCTTGAATTGGGCAACCTAGAGCTCATTTTCCTGTAGGCCTTTTCTGGGCTCTGGAATTTAAGGATAGTTCACCACCACCCTTTGATAGCCAATATCCTCTTAAAGGTAAAGGTAAAGGTTCCCCTCACCAGTGGTGAGTTGCTCCTGGTTCGCACCGGTTCTATAGAACCAGTAGTAAAACCGGCGGGAGGCTCCGCTCACTGACCCCAACGTCATCAAAATGCTTCTGCACATGCGCAGAAGCTTCTGCGCTTGTGCAGAAATGTGCGAACCGGCCGCACTGCGAACCGGTAGTAAAGGTAAGTAAAACCCACCCCTGCCCCTCGCACATATGTGCTAGTCATTCCCAACTCTAGGGGGCGGTGTTAATCTCAGTTTCAAAGCCGAAGAGCCAGCGCTGTCCGAAGACGTCTCCATGGTCATGTGGACAGCATGACTCAACACCAAAGGTGCACAGAACGCTGCTACCTTCCCACCAAAGGCGGTCCCTATTTTTTCTACTTGCATTTTTTACGTGCTTTCGAACTGCTAGGTTGGCTGAAGCTGGGATGAGTAACGGGAGCTCACCCCGTTACGCGGCACTAGGTATTCGAACCGCTGAACTGCCAACCTTTCGATCGACAAGCTCAGCGACTTAGCCACTGAGCCACCGCATCCCTATCCTCTTACAGAGTTTTTAAGGGGAAAAGGAAGCTATTGAAGCCTTGTCCCGTAGAGTAACAGGAAGAATCTGTCCCACATGCACCGCCACAGAATTAGAGATTTCACTGCTAAGTAGTTTTTCAGGAAGAGCTGCTCTCTCTATTTATTTTATTCTTTTTTTTTTTTTTTTTTTGGAAACTTGTGTTTCTCTGAGAGCCATTTCCATTCAGCCTCTTCCGCTGGAGGGCTTCATTTTAAAGATACGCACTGGCAGCAGCACACGGCACTGTGTGCAGTGTGTACTCTTCGCAAGGTTCATGAGCAATGCACCCACTCTCTCTGTGCTGCAGGGAAAGAGGGCAGGAATAATTGAGCTGGGCTACGGCTGCGATTCAAAGCGGCCCTCAGGCGTGTGTCATACAGAAATGCACTGATCAAAGGCACAGCGGGGACCTGCGGCTTTCGGTGGTTGCAATTGAAATGTCATCAGCCTTCCCCCCCCTCATCTCCTGCGTGCAGTAGCTGTGGTTGCCCTTCTCTAAGCCAATCTCCATTCTTCTTTTGTCTTCCTCCCACAAAGCCATGGACTTCAGATTAAAGGGAAGGCTGTTTTTGGGAGCCCACGGAGTCGGGAAGTTATTTCAAATCAGGTGTCCGTGAAAATACTTTATCAGTTCCTCGGGTCTTTCATTATGTTTTCACCGTGTTATTAGGAAGATTAGTCTCTTTCGTTGGAAGAGCGGAGTGTCGGATCAAAGGTTGAGCTACTTTGCTTTGCAAAACAAAGCTTAGAAAGGACTCGATAAACACAAAACTTTGACTAAATGCCGAGAAGTGGTAACTCCATTTTTTGCGGTGAACTTCTTTTTTTAAAAAAACAACAGGTCTTTGGGATTCTTTTTGGACATTCAGGGCTTGCTATCCTCTTGTTACTGTAGTAGTAGTTGTAACTATGTTGTTGTTGTACAACAATTGTAACTATTACTAATAGCAGTAATTAGTTGTAACTAATTATTACTATTACTGTAGTAATAGTTGTAACAGTAGTTGTACAGTAATACAACTACTGCTGTAGTTATAGTTGTAACTCATGTTTCTGCTAGTAACAGTAGCAACTACCTGTTATGACTTGTAACAGGTAGTCCTCGACTTACAACTCCAATTGAACCCACAATTTCAGTTGCTAAGCAAGAAAAATGTTAAGTGAATTCTGCCCCATTTTACAACCTTTCTGGCCACAGTTGTTAAGCGAATCACTGCAATTAGCCTGGCTAGGTGGCTCAGTGGCTAAGACACTGAGCTTGTCGAGCAGAGAGGTCAGCAGTTTGGCGGTTCGAATCCCTGGTATAGGTCTCCTGCGTGAGCAGGGGGTTGGACTAGATGACCTCCAAGGTCCCATTCAACTTTGTCACCGTTAAACCTGTCAAATTGTTAAGTTAGTATCATAATTGTTGAGTGAAGTGGGCTTCCCCCACTGACTGTTTGTCAGAAGGTCACAAAACGGGAGCATGTGACGCTGCCAAGTGTCTGAATTTTGATCATGTGACTGTGGGGATGCTGCAACGGTCATAAGTGTGAACATTGGTCGTAAGTGATTTTGCTCAACGCTTTGTCGTAACTTTGAACAGTCACTAAACGGATGGTTGTAGGTCAAGAACTCCCTGTATTATAACAAGCATTGGTCAAGCTGCAAACTTGCCATTGCAAGTAAGGAGACAAAGAAGCAAAATAATAGGACACCGCAGGGGAAAAAACAGATGGAAAGATGGAAGAGCAAACAAGTCTAAATATGAATTCTTATCTTGATCGGCTGGAATCAAAAGCCGGTCAAATAAATAAATGGCGAATAGCTAGTTCAGTGATGGCGAACCTTTTCAGCATCAAGTGCCCAAACCAGAATGCGTGTGCATGCTGTGCATGTGCTCGTGCGCACATGCTGGAGCGCCGGAAACCTGAAGAACTGGCTGGCACGCGCATGCTTATTTTTGTTGTGGCCCGTCAGCGGCCTGTGCAGATTGTAGCTGATTCCGACAGCGAGGAGGCTGGTGTGGTGTTGTGCCAGCAGCCTGTGCAGCTGGCACTTGAGTCGGACTATGAGGAGGCTGGAGAAGATGTGGTGCCAGAGGCGGGGATTCATCCAGGGCCTTCAGAACCTCCAGAAGCTCCCATAAGTGAAGAGGAAGAAGAGAAGGAGCCTCTTCTCGATGCACGGGCACGCAGAGCTGCCAAAAGGCAGGAGTGGCTCCTCAGGAGGAGGTCTCCTCGAGAGTAAGGCTTGGGGCTAATTGGCCACTTCCTTAGCCTATTTAAGGAGGAACGCCAACTGAAGCAAGTTGTAGGGAACAACTTTAGTTCACTCTCCTTCGCATCTGGATTCTCTGCAAAATTGTTTCTGGGCTTTCTGCCAACCTTCGTGAGATTGTGATTACTTTATCTTTGGTTTCTTGTAGGCTGTTAAGAAAGTTTATTAACAGCCTTTGTTTTGAAAAAGACTGAGTTATTTTAGTGAATTTAAGTTTTGTACAAACTTTGTGTGTCCCGTAGCTGGGACAGAACAGTTTTTTGGCCGATTTTGGCTGTTTTTCAGGCCGTTTTCCAGGCCATTTTTCAGTCCTTTTTCTGGCGTTCTGGTACCCACAAAGACCAGCTGTCCAGTGCGCTGAAAACCAGAAGAGCATTTGGCAACGGCACGCTTGCCCACAGAGAGGGCTCTGTGTGCCACCTCTGACATGCATGCCATAGGTTCGCCATCATGGAGCTAGTTGATTGATTGAAAAGAGTCCAAAATGGCCGGCTTCTCAGCTATGATGATCAATATACTGTAATCATGTCGGCCCTTGTTTCTCCCTGCTGAACAACCTTTTGCAATTAGATAATCGAGAGCGGTCTTCGAAAGCTGATATCTTTACACAAGGAGTATTACAGCTCTGTGTATTTGGTACACTTCAGAGTATACTCCCCCCCCACCCCCCGATTGTAACAGTTCGTCGGAGACTTGCCCCTTGAGGAGAATTCTAGGGTAGAACTGCCTTGCAAATTTGTATTTCCTCGTAAGATTTTTCACTTGGACAAGGAACTCCAGTTCCTTCCTATAATGTCGACCATGTAAATTCTCTTATTGTACTCTGAACAAACATGTCCTAAGGACAGTATTTAAAACAAAGGCCCTTGCCAGCATCGTTAGTCATCTTATTTTCTTCCGTATGTAGCAAAGTTAGAAACTACAGGGGAATCTATGATTGTTAGATTTTATGGATCATAACCCTCACCTTGAAAGGAATCCTGGAGGCAGATTTAAGAAGACAAATAGACAGTGTCCCAGGATAATGTTGCAGGATCCAATCTGGGTCAGACACCAGGACTTGGAAAACTCTTCCAAGTTTTCGCACTCATGCTGGAGCCTGTCCTTAGGGTCGGGCTCCCGCACACATTATGATCAGCGGTGAAATCTTCTGAAGTCTGTTACCGGTTCTATGAGTCTGGTACCGAGCGCGTGCCCATGCAGTGCTAAAAAAGGAACATTTTGAAGCCTTCAGAGTCTGCAAAAATAAGTAGAGCAGCGAGGGGGGGAGAATTTGCTGTGTGCCACGTGATTTAGATTAGTTAGAAAGCAGGAAATCCGATGATTCTAGCTAATATAAATCGCATGTCACAGCTGATCGTCACCCAGCTGATCATCGGAAATACCAGTTCCACCGAACCGGTAGCATTTTTTTACTACCGGTTCGGAGGCCAGGGATGTCAAATTCAATTTCATTGAGGGCCGCATTAGGGCTGTGGTTGACCTCGGGGGGCTAGGCAGGCGTGGCTTACTAGGTGGGCATGGCCAGCTTGACACCACTCCCTAAACTTCTGGCATGTTTTCTCTTCATATGGGTAGATCTGGCTGAAGCCGTGCTGGCCCAATGTTTCCTCTTCGCACTGGATAGACCGGACCAAAGCCACATTGGGTAGACCGGGCCAAAGCATTGCGGGCCGGCCCCTTACATTTTCCAGGACAGCCCCATGGGCCAGATCCGACCACATTGCGGCCTGGATCAGACCCGCTGGCCTTGCATTTGACACCCCTGTCATAGGCTCTCTGTTATAGAAATTCAACCTTTTTCTGCTTCACCTGATGTATGCAGTGGATGAGAAAGGTGGGAGGAGCTTCTGTGCTGGGGGATGGGGAGCCTGTAAAGAAAGACCCAACTTAGCAAAGCAAAAGCTAAAGAGAGCAAAATGCACCATCGTAATAGCTGGACTGTGAAATAGGAGAGCACACTTCACCGTTCTCCCATCATTTGCATTTGACGCAGCATGAAATTAAGAATTCTACACACCTGCTTTAACAACAACCAGAGGTTGATGGGCATAGCTGGGCAATTACTTTTTTGTGATGGGAGAATTCTCTGCCCTCCTTCCTTCCCACTCCCCCTCCCACACACTTACACACACCTAGACACACCTCTAATTCTGTATGTGCATAGAAAACCATACTTCATTTGGTTTGATCGACATAGAAATTCCCACGGCATCCTGCCAAACATTACAGGGAGGGCAGAGTTAACGCAGCTAATTTTGAAGCTGCCCGCCCAACATAAAAGGGCTGATAGAATGAGAAACACAAAGCCACACAAAAATTGTGTTGGGTACTTTAAAAGTCTGGGGGAAGTAAATGTAGGTTTTGCTTCCACGATTTATTGGATTTGGTCGCTTTTACTCCCATAAAGTGAGGGTGTCAGCGTTCCAAGTAATGCACCCATTGAAAGCACAACTCCGAGGCAGGTAGAGTCCTCAAAGAATAATTTATTGGATACATCATGTTGGCACAGCTGGTGAAAACTGACTCTGAAAGCTGTTTGCACCTACTGTATTTTTTGGACTATAAGACGCACACACATACCCCAAAAAAGTAGGTGGAAATGTCAGTGTGTTTTATAGACCGAATACGGCCCTGTTTTTGGCCTCCTGAAAAAAACCCCACGCATCCTGTTTTCGCCAAAAAGGGGCCTGTTTTTCACTAAAATGGGACATGCAGAAGGTTTTGGAGGCCTGCAGAGTGCTCTTGGGGGCTGGGGATGGCAAAAATAGGACTTGTGGGGAGTTCAGCAGGCCAAAAATGGGCCTGTTTTTTTGCAAAAACAGGACATGCAGAGGGTTTTGGAGACTGGCAGAGTGTTCCTGGGGTCTTGGGAGAGCAAAAACTGGACGCACGGAGGCCAAAAATTATTTTTTCTTGTTTTCCTCTTCGAAATCTAGATGCGTCTTATAGTCCGAAAAATATGGTAACTACAAAATGAAAGTTCCTCTTTTCCCCCTCCCCAGGCATCAGACAAATTGTCCAATACAGTTGCCTGCCGGTGGCATGGTTACTCTATTCCTCTTCCCCGCCACCTGTTGAAATGTCCTTGGTTCCCACAGGAAAACATTCTATTTTGACTACAAAACCCCAGCTGTCTATTCCCCACCCCTCTTCCCTCTGTTAAAATGGCCTCAGCCAGGTTTGCTTCAGGGTTGACAGAGGGTGGATGTTCCTCACTATGATCTGCAAAATAATTCTGTGAGCGAGAGACTCGACTCAAAGAAACAGCAGCGAGCATAGAGGCAGCTGCGAGCGAGTTTATTGTAGTGGCTAAAAGCACCGGACTAGAAACTGGGAGACAGGGAATTCTAGTCCCTCCTTGGGCATGACTCCATCTGGGTGACTCAGGGTCAGTCCTTCCCTGTCAACCCTGGGAAGAAGAAGGCAAAGGCACACCACTTCTGCTTAACAAACTGCATGGAGTGTTCTGTTTAGTTGCAGGAGCCAAGGTTGACATGAAGGCACACTAAAATAAAGTTGCTTAAGGTGTGGTCTAGTTGAGTGAAGTTTGAACCCTGTGGACATCCAAAATTTAAGTCACTCTATCAGACTATTGAAGGGATGCTGTCTTTTGTGTCAGGCTCAAACACTGGGACGAGGCAATGAAATATAGAATTCTTTATAGAATAGAATAGAATTCTATATTGGCCAAGTGTGATTGGACACACAAGGAATTTGTCTTTGGTGTATATGCTCTCAGTGTACATAAAAAGAGAAGATACATTCGTCAAGAATCATAAGGTACAACACTTAGTGATAGTCAAGGTTACTAATAAGCTATCAAATCGTACTAGGAAACAAATAAAAACAATATAAATTGAAAGATACAAGCAACATGGTTATAATAATAAGTGGGAAGAGATAGATACTAGTAAGGAAGAGAAGAATAATAGTAATACAGTCTTAGTAAATTATTTAACAGCGTTGTGGGAATTAGTTGTTAAGCAGAGTGATGGCATTCAGGAAAAAACTGTTCTTTTGTCCAGTTGTTCTGGTGTGCAGTGCCCTATAGCGTCATTTTGAGGGTAGAAGTTGAAACAATTTATGTCCAGGATGCAAGGGGTCTGTAGATATTTTCACAGCCCTCTTTTTAACCCGTGCAATATACAGGTCTTCAATGGAAGGCAGGTTGGTAGTAATTGTTTTTTCTGCAGTTCTAATTATCCTCTGAAGTTTGTGTCTGTCTTGTTGGGTTGCAGAGCCAAACCAGACAGTTATGGAGGTGCAGATGACAGACTCAATAATTCCTCTATAGAACTGGATCAGCAGTTGATATATATTTATATAATATAATATGTAATATATAGCAGTTGATATATATTTATATTGATCATATTGATGCATATTTAAATAAATATATTTGAGTCCAATCATTTATTTGCTTGTACCTAATGGACAGAATCTTGCCAGACTAAAGCAATCATCTTCTAGCCTATTAGATATATCCAGAGAAATTCTAGTGTGGGTACCCTAAACTTTCTTCCCTTTGCCGCATCCAGTTTGGGACTGCATATTCTCTTGATCTGGGCCTTCTTTCTGGGAAGGCTCTGAGTTGGCCACATCCTCCCCCTCTGCTAATGCAGATGTAATTCTATTACATTTTTGCCTCATTTCAGCTGATCTCCTGTAAATGACTCTTGGTCCTGTTTTCCCAGGTACGCCATTGGCATTGCCTACAAATCAGCCCCTAAGAATGAGTGGGTCGGCAAGAACTCCTCCTCTTGGGTTTTCTCCCGCTGCAACAACAGCTTTGTCGTGCGGCATAACAACAAGGAGATGCTGCTTGATGTCCATCCCCAGATGAAGCGCTTGGGCGTCCTCCTGGACTACGACAACAATGTCTTCTCCTTCTACGACCCTGCCAACTCGCTCCATCTCCATACGTTTGAGATTGCTTTCATCCTGCCTGTCTGCCCTACCTTTACCATTTGGAACAAATCATTAATGGTGGTAACGGGTCTTCCTGCTCCAGACTTTATAGACTACCCGGAACAGCAGGAATGTAACTGCCGGCCTCAAGAGTCCCCGTATGTATCAGGAATGAAAACCTGCCATTGAGGACCCAAGAAGTCCTGTCTTGTCAGCCAAGTCTCTGGAGCAACTGTTGCAACTTAGATGGGGCAATGACCTCATGTGTGTTTTGGAGGCAGCTGGCGGCTTGCAAGCCTCTCTCTCGTTTACTGAAAGTCCACCGCTCGTGGTGCATCGGTGTGGGTGGCATTTCATGGACCGGATTTTTAATATTTTATTTTATTTTTATTTTTATTTTGATAGCACTACTGAATTGTCTCCAATGGAGTTGGCATGTCTTGTTTGTTCCTGACAAGAGGAAGGGGGTACCATGGCAGGGTATGGAGATGGATCGTGCCATCTCAGCTGCATGGGAATCCAAAGTGCAACATGGGTTTTGTTTTGTAAAACAGACAGAGGAGTCTGAGGGGGAGGGGACGCCATCAGGTCTCTTAAGCTATCATTTGGGGGAGAATCGGAACCAAACAAAGTTGGAACCCAAGCCATTGCCTAGAAAATACAGGTCTGGGTCCCCTATTACCCCATAACAACTGTACATGGGGGAGAGGGGGCAACATGAATTTAGCACTCTGCAAATATTCCTCTTGCACATTAACAGATATATGGAAAAGGGAGTTAGCCAATAGGAAATGGCCCTTTCTCAAAGCCCAATATCCCCAAATTTTGTCATCGGCCATATTCCTTCCAAATCATATATACTCCAGCACAGTGGCTCTAAACAAGGATTGGCCCATATAGACTTCTGCATGTAGGTCAGTTCCCCTTGGCTGATGTTAACACTGAACATGTAGAATGAGGAGATGCATGAGGAGAGCATCTGGTGCTCCATAAGCGCAGTCCGCTTTCTTCCAAACCTGGTCTGAATGAAAGGAGATGAGATCCATATAGACCTATTCTATGCACCCAGCGTGAAGATGTCACAAAAGCTTGGCTAACTGAAGCTTTGTTTGTGCACTTTTACACACAGTGGGAGCTCGTTGCTGCTAGCAGATTAGCTGTTCTTCCTACCCAGAAGCGCCTTCTGGGCAGCGAATTTTGTAAACAAGTGGAAAGTCCAAGGGCTGTAAGGAATGTATTTTATTCAGAAATGGGTGATGTGGTGCTGGCCTAAAAGTTAGAATAACTTCAGGCTTTTGAAATGCAACAGATTCACTTCCTTAGGTCATAGATTTTATTAGAGGAAAAGAGGCCAGTATCCAACCCAACCTAATTCAATCCAACCCAACCCCAATCCCAATCCCAACCCAACCCAATGTAACTCAACCCAAGCCCAACCCAACTCAACCCAACCCCAACTCAACCCAATCCAACCCAACCCAACCCAACCCAAACCCAACCCAACCCAACTCAACCCAACCCCAACCCAACCCAACTCAACCCAACTCAACCCAACCCAACCCAACCCAATGCAGGAAATGTAAGAGGAGGGATTTCAGTTTAGGACAATCTTGGAACCAACAATTTATTTGGTAAAGTTAGCATCCCAGACTGGTGGTATCCAAAAGGATTCTTCCATTCTATTTGCTGGTGTTCCATTTGTCCCATCATTTGATCTGAGGTTGATTGTCCTTCCTTTTCCTGGGACAAGGCATCCTTGTTGCTTCCTCTTCTAGAACTTCCCATCCTAGTGGAAGCAAGTCAG
Organism: Pantherophis guttatus; assembly: GCF_059756535.1. Taxonomy (NCBI): domain Eukaryota; kingdom Metazoa; phylum Chordata; class Lepidosauria; order Squamata; family Colubridae; genus Pantherophis; species Pantherophis guttatus. Next base: position 14,134,432 of record NC_142074.1, on the reverse strand, counting down.
CTGATTCAGTTATATCCCAGGAAGGGCAGACTAAACTTCAGCCTTTTGGAAAGGAGGTGTGGGGGACGGGGGACATTGCAAGGGTCCAAGATGCATACAGGAAACCTCCCAGAGATGTGACACTTCAGTTTGGCCTTTAATTTAACCCTATCCCACTAAACCGTTAAATATTGCACTGTAGAACATAGGCCGTTTTAACTGCTGATTTTCTTGGCATGGCTTGGATACCTGAAATGACAGGCTTCCCATGGAATGCCCGCTGGCGATGTAGGAACAGATGGGAACTGGAGTCCTCTAACTGTCTACCCCAGACCCGGGGAAAGCTGTTTTAGACTGCAGCCCATTGCTAGAAAAGTCACACCAGACCATTTGGTGTCTGGTGACAAAGTGGCCCTAAAACTGCCCTATGGAAGAAAGCTTGAAATGTCTTGGTTTTCTTCTTGATTCAGTATGCTCAACATTTGGGCATTTTCTTCCTTGGGGGTGGGGGGGGGAACGTGGTTCCTGTTGCTTTGGGGTGGGGTGGGGGGTTTCAACGAAAAACATTGGAGAGCATGATATTATTCAGGTTCGTATTGTGCTTGACCCTCAGGTCCTCTCCTACGATGCAGGGAGAAGTTCATTGAGATGTTGGCAGATCAAATGTAATGCCTTTGGAAGTTTTCGGTGGGAAGCCATTGTTACAAAGAAGTAGCCATCATGCCACAGTATTTGATGTTCTGTATCTATGGGCGGGTGCCCTACAGGGTTTCCTCTACAGCAGGACTGTCAAACTCAAGGCCCTGAGGGCCGCATCTGGCCTACAATGTAGTCAAATCTGGCCTGCAGGACCATCCTGGAAAATGTAAGGGGCCGGCCTGTGTTCGCTTTGGCCTGGTCTACCCCAGTGGTGAAATGTAAAATTTGTTACTACCGGTTCTGTGAGCATGGCTTGGGGCGGGGGGGTTTAATATGACTGAGTGGGCTTGACCAACTTTTTTTTTTTTTTTTTTACTTTTGAAATCATTCTTTCTACAACCTCTTTGGCATTTTTGTAAAAAAAATGCTTTTAAAGCCTCTGATGATCCCAGCTGACTTGCCTGTTCGGCAGAGGCTTTTTTTCCTTTTAAAAACATTTTTTCTATAACCTCTTCGGCCGAAGTGGTTGTAGAAAAAATGCTTTTAAAAATTCTAAAAAAAAGCCTCTGATGATTGAGCAGCTCAGCTGGACAATGGGGGGGTGGGGGCAGGGATTTTTGCTACCGGTTCTCCGAACCACCTGCCTCCATCGCTACCGGTCCGAACCGGGAGCATTTCACCCCTGGTCTACCCGTATCTCTTCGGCCCAGTCTATTTGGGTCGCTTCAGCCCAGTCTTCCTAATGTGAAGAGGAAACATCGGGCCAGGATGGCTTCGGCCCCAGTGCAAAGAGGAAACATACCAGCAGTTTGGGGAGTGGTGTCATGCTGGTCACGCCCACCCAGTTGGCCACGCCCCATGAGTGGCATCAAGCTGGCCATGCCCACCCAGTTGGCCATACTCACTCAGTCAACCATACCCGTCCCCCACCAAGGTCAACCACAGCCCCGATGCGGCCCTCCATGAAATTGAGTTTGACACCCCTTGCTCTACAGCAACTGTCAAGACTTTTATGATTGCTGCTAAACTTGTCACTCCTCAACCTGTAAGGTCAGCTACAAAGATGGATTTCCTTCAAGTTGCATGACTGAAATGGCTCGTTTTAGCGGGAGGGTTGTTTTTGTTTTTGTTTTTAAAATTGGGGTCAGTTCCAAAAGCGTGACCTGGAATAAACGCGAGGGCACCCTCACTAACCGATGAGCTCGTGCCCAAATATCAGCGTCCGAGATCACTGCGATGTGGTAGTGGTGTTCCTGTTTGTATTACCAGCCAACTTCAGGGCGCATCATTGCACAGAATTCAATCGCCCGTCATAAACCCTCCGAGAATCTCAGCCATCGTTTTAAAAAAAAGCAAGCAAACGGAAGCAGCCTAGATTGCTAGCTTTTCTTTACGGTTACGGAGAGACTGAAAATTGTAGAAGCAAAGGCCTCTTCAGAAGGCCCCGCAATTAAAAGTTGGAAAAATAGGAGCTCTTCATGATTTTCCTTCCTCTGACGCACAAGACTCAATTGGGCCCTGTACCCATAATAACCTCTTCTTGTCCCCGTGATCTGACCTTCTATCTCCAATCCTGATCTCTCACCATTTCTCTTTCGTATGAACCTCCTGCCTCCCTTCCACAGGGCTCTGCCACAGGGCTCCGATTCAACCAGTTAGAGATGCAAAGTGGGACATGATGCGAGATGAAAAATAGGAGCGCAATGTATTTGGAGGATTCGCTCTCATTTCAGAAGGCAGTTTCTTGATGTTGCGTGGGAGGGGGAATGATATTCCTACAGCACAGAGAGACACTGAACAAGTTTCATTGTTCGATTTTCATTGGTTTGTCATAGATGCCTTCTTCTGTAGCATTTAAATCCTTTCACCCCTTCCCTGCACTTTCCTTATTTTTTCCCTTTCCCTTTCCTTCCATTACCTTACCTTACCTGTCTTTTTCCCTTTCCCTTCCCTTCCCTTCCATTACCTTACCTCCCTTTTTCCCTTTTCCTTTCCCTTCCCTTTCCCTTCCCTTCCCATCCTTTCCCCCTTCCCTTCCTTTCCTTTCCCTTCCCTTTTCCCTTTCCCTTCCTTTCCCTTCCCTTCCCTTCTCTTCCCTCCCCTTTTCCTTTTCCTTTTCCTTTCTCTTTCCCTTCCCCTTCCCTCCCTCCCTTTTCCTTTTCCCTTTCCCTTTCCCTTCCCCTTCTCTTCCCTTCCCACCCTTTCCCCCTTCCCTTCCTTTCCCTTCCCTTCCCTCCCCTTTTCCCTTTCCCTTTCCCTTTCCCTTCCCTTCCCACCCTTTCCCCCTTCCTTTCCCTTTCCCCTTTTCCCTTTCCCTTTCTCTTTCCCTTCCCTTCTTTTTCCCTTTCCCTTCCCTTCCCTCCCTACCTTTTCTTTTCTCTTCCCCTTCCCTTCCCTTCCCATCCTTTCCCCCTTCCCTTCCTTTCCTTTCCCTTCCCCTTCCCCTTTCCCTTCCCCTTCCCTCCCTCCCTTTTCCCTTTCCCTTTCCCTTTCCCTTTCCCTTTCCCTTCCCTCCCTCCTATGAGAACTACCTCATTGCACACACTTCCAGATGGAGATAAAACAGGGAGCTTAGATTATGATTAGGGATTGATGTTTTCTAGGCATTGTGGGATTCAGTGCCCATAAACCTAAACCCCAGGGATTATGGGGATGGCATCCCAAAATATTGGAAGGGCCTCAGGCCTCCTTCTTCCAATGGGGAAGAACTGCCACCTGCCCTCCTCATCTAGAGAACCGGGCAGCAACTCTTTTGGTTTTCCTGTTTCTGAAATGCTGCTCTACCAGGTATGTCAGCTTGGCAATATTCTGTCCCATCACCTGTGCTCCTATTTCCCCATATACCCTCAAACCTTTTACAAGCATATCATCCTCCAGGGGGTTAGGCCTGGAAGGACATCATGTAGTCCTAAAGGCCAGAATTAAAGAGGCAAAACGAGGAATTAAGAATTGCCCTTTTCTTTTCGAATCTGTCTGGCCTGGCTTGTCTCAAGATACAACAAATGTCTACCAAAAAAATAGGGGGGGGGGGGTGTCTGGAAGCAAAAGCTGGAGATTGTCCTTGGGTTAGAATGATGTTTGAGAAGTCTGATGAGTCCAACTTTAAATGACGTGCCAAGAAACGAGGAGTTGTTTGGAAGAGAATGGGATGAAGTCTGTTTAGAGAGCCATGGTGTATTCTGCTAAACTTTTATGAGCTGAATAAATATTATGCAGCATGAAGTCTCTCCAGGCATTGACCTTAATGAAGGGAGAGTGAGGCATTTTTCCCCTTCCAGGGGTTTATAAGACAGCTGCTTCTATCCCTTTCTCTGATCTGACATCTCCAGACAGTGTCCTCAAATCACCCTATGCAACCAGCCAGGCCTATCTCGTATTATCTGTTTCCGCCCCTCCCCTTGCGTTGACCTCTGATTCCAGCTGGCAGAAGTTTGTGCCAGGCCTCCAGCCATCCTCTCGTTCCTTCCACTTGTCACATCGTCCTGACTGTGTGGGCTGCTTCAAGGGATTTTCTCCTTTCAACTTTCTGTAGAAAGTCGGAGTGCGCTGTGGTGGCACAGTGGTTAGAGTGCAGTATTGCAGGCTACTTCGGCTGATCACTGGCTGCCAGCAGTTTGGCAGATCGAATCTCACCAGGCTCAAGGTTGATTCAGCCTTCCATCCTTCCGAGGTCGTTAAAATGAGGACCTAGATTGTTGGGGGCAATATGCTGGCTCTGTAAACCACTTAGAGAGGGATGTAAAAGCACTGTGAAGTGGTACTGTATATAAGTCTAAGTTCTATTGCTATAGTTAACTCTGCCCACTGCCAACAATTCGATCCTGACCAGCTCAAGGTTGACTCAGCCTTCCATCCTTCCGAGATGGGTAAAATGAGGACCCAAATTGTTGAGGCCAAGAGGCTGACTCTGTAAATCACTTAGAGAGATCTGTAAAAGCACTGTGAGCAGTATATAAGTCTAAGTGCTATTGCTATAGTTAACTCTGCCCAGTGACAGCAGTTCGATCTTGACCGGCTCAAGGTTGACTCAGCCTTCCATCCTTCCAAGGTGGGTAAAATGAGGACCCAGATTGTTGGGGGCCATAGGTTGACTCTGTAAACCGCTTAGAGAGGGCTGTAAAAGCACTGTGAAGTGGTAGGTATATACGTCTAAGTACTATTGCTGTAGTTAACCCTGCCCACTGCCAGCAATTCGATCCTGACCAGCTCAAGGTTGACTCAGCCTTCCATCCTTCCGAGATGGGTAAAATGAGGACCCAAATTGTTGAGGCCAAGAGGCTGACTCTGTAAACCACTTAGAGAGGTCCATAAAAGCACTGTGAGCAGTATATAAGTCTAAGTGCTATTGCTATAGTTAACTCTGCCCACTGCCAGCAGTTCAATCTTGACCAGCTCAAGATTGACTCAGCCTTCCATCCTTCCAAGGTGGGTAAAATGAGGACCCAGATTGTTGGGGGCCATAGGTTGACTCTGTAAACCGCTTAGAGAGGTCTGTAAAGCACTGTGAAGCGGTATATAAGTCTAAGTGCTATTGCTATAGTTAACTCTTCCCATTGCCAGCAGTTCGATCCTGACCAGCTCAAGGTTGACTCAGCCTTCCATCCTTCCAAGGTGGGTAAAATGAGGACCCAGATTGTTGGGGGGCCATAGGCTGACTCTGTAAACTGCTTAGAGAAGGCTGTAAAAGCACTGTAAAGCGGTATATAAGTCTAAGTGCAATTTCTATAAGGTCCTCATTATTGGACACTGGCTTCTGCTCTGCCAACAGGGCAAGTGGACATCTACGAAGAGTTGGTGGGTCATGGTCAGAGATCCCAAGTTGCATAATTAACTACACCCATTGCCGAGCAAACTATTGGTTGCAAACCACACAGCAATCTCTTAACAAACCTAACTCATAAATGATGTTAATCATTTCAGGTAATGCTTAGTGGATTTTGGCTGATTCAAATGTCACTTGAAGACTCACTTAATGGCAGAGTACTAACTAAACATCCAAACGATTCTAAAATCCAACATCTGGTATTTCCAATTTTTCAAAAAATCTGGTGGGGTGTGTATGATGGTAAACATCCATGCCTAAAATGCCAAAGGACTGCTGTAGAAGTAGCAGAAGAGAAGAGAAGATAGAGGAGAGTAGCAGGATCCCTAACCATCTGAACCCAATATGCGTGACTTTCACCAAATAGTTGGTGTGTAAAGAAATGGGGCAGAAACATTGAAGTACAGATTCTGCCTGAACCTAGTGCTTCAAAGTTATTCGGGGGATTTAATAAATGGCAATAATGTTTGGGTAACCCTAAACCACCAGCCTAAAACCAAGCTAGCTTTCTTTGTAATCCAAAATTACAACTCAGAAGGTTGAGAGTTCAATCCTCGCTATCGGCAGGTGTTTCTCTCCTAGAGTGCAAAAAATAAAAAATTGCTGCGAACTCCACATGGCGTCAGGAAGGGCAGCCAGCCAGTAAATTCTTAGCTCCATCCAGTTGCCCTGACTCTACCCCAAAGTAACGGATTACAGGGTTGTAAAAAGGGATTAGGAGATGCATTGATCTTTTGCCCTGAAAGGACGTTTGAACTGAGTCAAGTGAATGAAGTCTTGTGTTAGGATGGGTACATTTGATCTGTGAAAAAGTTACATAAACTTGGAATCTGTGAAGCATATATAAGGTAAAGGTTCCCCTCGCACATATGTGCTAGTCGTTCCCGACTCTAGGGGGCGGTGCTCATCTCTGCTTCAAAGCTGAAGAGCCAGCACTGTCCAAAGACATCTCCATGGTCATGTAGCCGGCATGACTCAATGCCAAAGGCGCACGGAACGCTGTTACCTTCCCACCAAAGGTGGCCCCTATTTTTCTACTTGCATTTTTTACGTGCTTTCGAACTGCTAGGTTGGCAGAAGCTGGGACAAGCAACGGAAGCTCACCCCATTATACGCAGCACTTGGGATTTGAACCACTGAATTGCCAAACTTTCAATCGACAAGCTCAGCGTCTTAGCCACTGAGCCACCGCATCCCTTGAAGCATCTATAGATCCCTCCAATATGTAACAGTGGTAGGTATAACTGAGGTGCATCTACCCTACCGAGATCCCAGTGCATTCTTTCAGTGAAATGTTGGGGGACATATTCAACCCTTCCTACTGTGAACCCTCAAACTCCGTGGTAACCTTCCACCCTCTCACTTTAAGAACCCGGTTAGATCAAACCAAAGATTTCCTAAGTCCAGCATCCTGTTTCCAGCCTGTAGCTAGCCAGTGGCCTCTGGGAATTCCAGGCAGGCTGCGAAAACATCTCCACATCCTTTGTTTCACATCAGTAACTCACCTTGTTCAGAACGGTGTTTCACAACTCGCGATTACAAACAGCCTCTTTTGAGTCGCAGCTTTTGAAAAGGAAATGCTTCCCTTGGGCAATGTGTTGTGTTTTTATTTATTTTTTTTTTTTTGCATGCGCTATCCGTAGTTGAATGTTGATGGTGTACAGTCAACTTAAAAGGTCTCCGAAAGCTCAAAAGGTCCTTTTTTGTTAAACGGTCTGGCGCACATTGAAACGACACAAGTGGTAAATTCAGAAATCCCTCGGAATCTCATTGGAATCTTATTCAAGCGAGGCACACTCTTTGGTTCTCTGCCAAGAAAAGTATGGGAGAGAAACTGAGGATAGGAATTATCCTAAAAACAAAGATTTCTGTGCGGTGTTTTCATTTTCCACGTCTTTGCTCCAGCGATCGCCCCAGAATCTTGCAATTCAGTAGAGCTGCTATGTACGCTTCATTGCCTCTGTTTATACTTCAAGGGAGCTATTTTCAATGCTGCTTAACTGCTACACTCTGTTTCTGCTAATGTTTGGGGAGCGGGGAGACATGGCATGCGTCTAATGATGTAAGCATTGGCCTTGTTACTCCTGGTTTGCTGTTGAAATGTATATCGGCTATTCGTATATCCTGGGTTGGTTTTTCTACCGGGATGAAACCAGGGATGGGCTGCTGGGGATTCGCAGGAGTTTGGGAGAACCTCTAACTAAGATTCTATGCAGCTTGGAGAACCCCCAATTCCCACTCCTGGTTGGCCCCTCCCCTCCCAGCCCACCCTGCCCCACCCCTCCCAGGAGTCCCTACACAGCCTGTTTTGGATGCAGGTAAGTGCAGGGTGCACTTGGAGGCTCGGGGAGGGCGAAAAATGGGCCTACTGGAAGTTTGGAAAGACCAGAAACGGGCCCGTTTCCAGCCTCCAAATGGCCTCCAGAGCCTGGGGAGACCATTTTCGCCCTCCCAGAGGCTTGAGGAAAGACTCCGGAGCCCGGGGAAGGAAAAAAACACACACACACACTGCCATGGTACAGGAGGCCAACTAGGCCACACCCACCATGGCCATGCCCACCCAGCAACCGGGCAGAGAACCCCTTGCTAAAATTTTTGAAGCCCACCCCTGATATCAACGATACCGATGAAAGGAGCAGACTTTGGTTCTTTTATCTCTATAGAAAAGGAAGTCAGAGTAGAATTGATGTCCGGGCTGCCACGAGGAAAGTAGATTCTTGATGAAACATGAGCCTCGTTGGGCACACATTGGTAAAATATTCATGGCAGAGAAAATACGACGGAAGCCAATACTATAAAATCAAAATGATTTATTTTAATATTGTTTTACTTAGGGCTTTTTCCCCCATCAGCCGTTCATCTTGACAAGAGGATGAACTTTTAGCATTTTTTCAAGCTCGCACATAATGCTGAAATCAGGCCAAGAACAGACTGTGTTTGCTTACTCTGGATAGACATGACCCACCAATGTTGAGTGAAGCTAATAGGAGATGGACGTTCAGCCTCATATTTTGTGATGGACAGGCAAGGAGAAATAAATGCTTCTCACAGTAGTTTCATAGTATTGTAGAGCTGGAAGGGATCACAGAGGCCATCAAAACTGACCCTTGCTTTGTGCAGGAATCTGAACTAAAAACAAAACCCCTTGTTCCGAAAAAAAACTCCCCTCTTTATTTAGCTACTGGGAATTCATGGCATTCCCACCAGGTGTAGGTTTCACCTACCTTTGCTACCGGTTCACTCACAATGCAAGCATCTCACATACGCAGATCGTATTTGATGACGTCTGGGTGGGTAGGCGGAGCCTCCCGGCACCGGTGCTACCGGTTTTCCCAAACTGGGGTGTACCAGTAATAACCCACCACTGATTCCCACACAGAAAAGTCCAGGCAATAATCCTTCCAAGGGTTAACTGAAGTAATCAGTCCTTGGATAATTGCTTCCAGCCACAAAGCTGTAAATCAAACTCTCTCAAGCAGGCTCTGAGACACGAATCACGATGCATAAATCCGAATGGTTGTTTCCCATGACGCTACTCCCCTTTAGCTTCTATTTATTCCCCAGCCAGGGAGGGGCCATTCAGCATTCACGTCAGTGGTGAAATGTAAAATTTGTTACTACCAGTTCTGTGGGCATGGCTTGGTGGTGGTGGGGGATAATGTGACTGAGTGGGCTTGGCCAACTTTTTTTTAAAAAAAAACTTTTAAAACCATTTTTTCTACAACCTCTTTGGCCAAAAAGGTTGTAAAAAAAACAAAGCTTTAAAAAGCCTCTGATGATCCCAGCTGAGTTGCCTGATCGTCAGAGGCTTTTTTTAAAAAAAAAAAACATTTTTTCTACAACCTCTTCGGCCGAAGAGGTTGTAGAAAAAATGTTTTTAAATGCCTCTGACGATCCCAGCTGAGCCGCGCGATCATCAGAGGTTTTTTTTTTTTTTTTTACTTTTAAAAGCATTTTTTTCGGCCGAAGAGATTGTAGAAAAAATGCTTTTAAAAATAAATTTAAAAAGCCTCTGATGATCGTGCGGCTCAGCTGGACATGGGCAGGGAGGGGCAGGGATTTTTGCTACCTGTTCTCCGAATCACCTGCAGCCATCGCTACTGGATCAGTCAAACGGGGAGCATTTCACACGTGGTCCACGTGTGCCTTTCTCTCTGAGTTGGCTCCTGGTACTCAATTGTTCTTCTCTCCTGACAGCTCTGCACATACAGGCATCTGGAACAGACCCCAGCTGTTCTTCTTCCTCACTTATCTCTGACTCCGAAGGCAGTTGGGAAATGTCAGAGGGCCCTGGCTCTCTCTCTGCTTCCAACGCAGAGCATCCGTCAGAGCCTTCCCCAGACTCCAGGATTGGCCCAAGTTCCTTCCCAACCTCCTCATCATCTGAGTCTGCTGTGGGCCACAACACTATGAGAGATCCATGTCTAGCCTCTACTAGACATACATAGCCAACAAAGGATGTTCCTCATTTCTTTGGGAAGTTTTCACTATTAAGCTGACCTCATTGTTAGGAACATTTTCCCATTGTTGACCCAAAAGCTGCTTTAGACCATCAACCTGTTTCCTCTGTTCTATTGTAACAGAGAACAGGCCTTGATCTTCTTCTGGATGACATTTCAAAGTATTATCATCTCTCCGTCTTCTCAAAGTTTATCATACATAATTATCTCAATCACATCACACAATCTAATTTCCAGGCCCTTGAGCATCCTGAGGCAATTTATCCAGATACTGTAGTCTTTAATATGTGTTGCCTAGAACTTGGCCCTGGTTTTGTCTTAATTGTTTTTAATTTTTCATATTCCAAATTTGATATGATGCTCCCAAATTTCCTCCCTGAAAATAAGAGCGAGTAAGAGAGATCTTCTGCTTTGATTTAGTAATCAAGGGTTACTCAGCTGAAAGGTGTAAAGGCTCCTGCACAAATTCAATAGACTGTCCATTGTTTCATATATTCCTAGATAAAATTCTGCATTGCATTCTGACAGGGATGGAGACTGGATTCTGAATCAGAAAAGTCAACGGGAATGGATATTATGTTCTCCAGGTTTTGTGTCATAATTTATACCTGTCTTGATCAGCCATATCTGTGGTAAGGGACATTGAGAACAATAATTCAACAACATTACTTTTCCCCGCAAAAGATTATTATTTTGATTGTGATTCTGCAAGAAGGAAAGCACTTCTTTTTCTATGAGCTGTGGTGGCGCAGTGGTTAGAGTGCAGTACTGCAGGCTACTTCTTCTGACTGCCAGCTGACTGCAAATTTGGCAGTTCAAATCTCACCAGGCTCAAAGTTGATTTAGCCTTCCATCCTTCCGAGGTCGGTAAAATGAGGACTCAGATTGTTGAGGGGCAATATACCGACTCTGTAAACCACTTAGAGAAGGCTGTAAAGCAGTGTAAAGTGGTATATAAGTAAGCACTACCCCTATTAGTAGAATGCATTTATACATGCAAGTGGAATCTCCATGTTAGGAAGCAGGGAGCATCCGAATGCCGATAAAGGAGAACATTTGTAGCTCGGAGTTGAAATGAGAGGTCCTCGATAGTCTCTGAGCTTGGTTGTTTTCTTGCAGGCATTTCATTACCAAACTAGGTAACTTCATCAATGTTCAGGAGTCTGCAAGAAACAAGCAAGCTCAGAGAGCACCAAAGACCCTCCAGTATCTGATTGACAGAAGAGTGGTTTCCAAAATATCAGCTACTGCTTTCATCCACTGCATGTGAGCTTTCCAAAGTATCTATTATCCTAGCCTTTCAGAGATCCTGTCATCCAAAGAATACAGAGATGGCACATAAGAAAACTAACACAAGAAACAAGGCACAGAGATTCAGGATTCTGGATGCAGACCACAAGTTCAGGACCCTGGACAGCTGTCATTAATTTGCTTCTAAATAGTTAATGACTAAACCAGGGGTCCTCGAACTTTTTAAACAGGGGGCCAATTCACGGTCCCTCAGACTGTTGGGGGGCAGGACCGGCTGGGTGGGTGTGGCTAGGTGGGCATGTGACTAGGCAGGCATGGCCAATTTAACAGTCCATTAAACAATGCACACAAATTAAACTTTCATTTGTTATGGTGCTGGGGGTGTTTTATTTGCCTTTGTTTGCATGTTGCTCTTTTGGTTGACTTTTCTTTTTACTAGATCATTTTTTCAGTTGTTTAGGAGTCTAGTGGTCCACTTTAGGAAACTCAGTTTTGCAGCAATTCTTCTCAGCCCCAAGGAGCTTACAATCAACAAGTCTCTCTCTCTCTGTATGTGTGTGTATGTGTGTCTCTCTCCATTAATCTTTCTGTCTATATATCTTTCTCTCCCTTTGTCTATCTCTATCTTTCTTTCTTTCTCTCTTTCTCTCTCTCTGTCTATCTTCTGGAAGTGTGGGAGGTGAAAAATGGTCCCATTTTTCACCTTCCCCACCTCCAGAAGCATTCTGGAGGCCAAAAATGGGCTAAAATGACCTGTTTTTGGCAAAAAATGGGCTAAAACAGCATTGTGTTTTTCACACATACACCCCAGAACATCTCTGCAGGCCAAAATTGTTGACCTTACCTTCCAGTTCCAGCTCGTGAAGGTAAGTCCTGCACTTGGCTGAAGGGGGGCTGGCAGGTGGGCAGAGAGATGTGGGTGGGGCAGCCTTGTGGTCATGCGCAGGCCGGATTAATGACTTTGGTGGGCCGTATGTGGCCCGCGGGCCATAGTTTGAGGACCCTTGGACTAAACAGATAGTCATAGGGATGCGGTGGCTCAGTGACTAAGATGCTGAGCTTGTTGTTCGAAAGGCTGGCAGTTCAGCAGTTTGAATCCTTAGTGCCGCGTAATGGCATGAGTTCCCGCTACTTGTCCCAGCTTCTGCCAACCTAGCAGTTCGAAAGCACATAAAAAATGCAAGTAGAAAAATAGGGACCATCTTTGGTGGGAAGGTAACAGCGTTCCATGCGCCTTTGGCATTCAGTCATGCCGGCCACGGAGATGCCTTCAGACAGCGCTGGCTCTTCAGCTTTGAAATGGAGATGAGCACCGCCCCCTAGAGTCAGGAACGAAGATCACTGCAGTTTTTAATAACCTGGTTGTTAAGTGAATCTGGTTTTCCCATTGACTTTGCTTGTCAGAAGGTCACACAAAAGGGGATTATATGACCCCAGGATACTGCAACCGTCATAAGTATGAACCATTTGCCAAGCATTTGAATTTTGTTTGTGTGGGGATGTTGCAAAAGTTGTAACTGTGAAAAACGGTCATAAGTCCCTTTTTCCAGTGCCGTTGTAACTTTGAATGGTCACTAAATGAACTGAATGTTGTAAGCTGAGGACTACCTGTACAGGAATTTCACATCCAAGGTAGAACCAGTTGTTTCTGGACAGACTGGAAAAGTCTGGCCATGAGAGCCATTCTAGTGAGTTGGAACTTCCCAAAAGTGTGAAATCCATTTTTTTTTACTACTGGTTCTGTGGGCATGGCTTGTGGGCGTGGCAGGGGAAGGATACTGCAAAATCCCCATTCCCACCCCACTTCAGGGGATGGATACTGCAAAATCCCCATTCCCTCCCCACTCCTGGGGGAAGGATATTGCAAAATCTCCATTCCCACCCCACTTTGGGGCCAGCCAGAGGTGGTATTTGCCAGTTCTCTGAACTGCTCAAAATTTCCGCTACCGGTTCTCCAGAACCTGCTGGATTTCACCCTTGCTTCCCAAGTCTTGTAACTTTTTGGTTGATTTGTTCCACTCCCAAGATTTCCTAGGTCACCGGATGAATCTTGAAATCTGTGTCTCATCCCAGGGATTCTCTGATGAGCACAGAAACCTGGATGGATTTCCCAAATCTCAGGGAAGAATTTCACCTTCTCCTCAAATCTGCTGCGATTTTTTGTGAGTTCTTGAGCCCGAGTGTGTTTTTGCAAGTTGGCTGGGATTTACCTTGATAAAGAACTGTGCACCACACAGCCGAAGGCGATTCTTTTCAGCAAAATAAATTGGCAACATGATTTTTCTCTATAGAATGCTTCGCATCATTTTGCATGCCTTGGCTGCCACTTGCATTTCCAGAAGTGCCAAATGAGGCAGCTGAAGCAAAGTAATGGAGCCACTTTAATTTCTCTCTTAAGAGGGAAGGGGCTGCATTGCATAGTTAATAACTTCAAGGGATGTTGTACACTAGCCTGGGCTGAAGTGATGGTGCCCAATTCTATTGGCCATTGTGTGAAACAGTATTTTTCAGTAGAAGGGCTCCTTAGATGGTCCAACAGGAAGAGAATAAGAGGTGTTAAAGCCAAGTAAAAAGGTAACGGTTCCCCGTGCACATATGTGCTAGCCGTTCCCGACTGTAGGGGGTGGTGTTCATCTCCGTTTCAAAGCCGAAGAGCCAGCGCTGTCCAAAGACATCTCCGTGGTCATGTGGCCGGCATGACTTAACGCCAAAGTCATACAAAACACTGTTCCCTTCCCACCAAAGGTGGTCCCTATTTTTCTACTTGTCTTTTTTACGTGCTTTCAAACTGCTAGGTTGGCAGAAGCTGGGACCAGTAATGGGAGCTCAGCCCGTTATGGGGCACTAAGGATTTGAACCACTGAACTGCCAACCTTTTGATCAACAAGCTCAGTGTCTTAGCCATTGAGCCACCACATCCCTAAGTAGTAAATCATAAAAATATATATATGCTGTCTATCCCTAGATTCAATCTCTAGCATGTCTGGGCACAACCTAACAAAACCTCTGTCTGAAATAATGGGAACATCTATTGCCAGTCATGTTTCCCAAGCTAGAGTTCTCCATATATGTGTTGGGACTTGACTGCAATTCCTTCCAACTATGAAAGACACTTGTAGTCACGGCAGATCAGGATGACTTTATACTGAAGAAGACCAGTGGAGATAATATGGAGCCAGCTGAATCAAAAACCTGCCTCAGTAGAAAACAATTTTGTATGGACGTCTCCATGCAATTATTGAGATGCTCCAGAGCCAGCCCATCACAAAATGGGTGATACATCATATTTAAAATAAAACTATAAATAAAAAGGGTTGTATTTATTTTGTTTTGTTTTATTTTATTTCTGAGAGTGAAATCCAGTGATTTTAGAAGCAGTGGATCTGTCTGTCTGTCTGTCTGTCTGTCTGTCTGTCTGTCTCTAGCTAGCTAGCTAGCTAGCTAGCTAGCTAGCTAGCTACTGTGTTTCTCCCAAAATAAGACATCCCCTGATAATAAGCCCAATCGGGCTTTTGAGCGCATTGCAATAAGGCCAAGCACTTATTTCAGGGTTCAAAAAAATATAAGACAGGGTCTTATTTTAGGGAAAACATCCCCCCCCCTCTCTCTCATCTATCTATCTACAGTATCTGTCTATCTATCTATCTATCTATCTATCTATCTATCTATCTATCTATCTATCTATCTATCTATCTACAGTATCTATCATCTATCTATCTATCTATCTATCTATCTATCTATCTATCTATCTATCTATCTATCTATCTATCTACAGTATCTATCTATCTATCATCTATCTATCTATCATCTCTCTCTCTCTCTCTTTCTATATACCTCTCTTTATACCTCTTTATCTCTCTTTATCTCTATCTATCTCTCCCTTTCTCCCTCTCTCTATTTCTGTTATGTTTCTCTGGCAGCAGAGGGCCAAACATTCACAGCTGCTCAAAATTTCAAATCTATTTAGCTATAATGTTTGGAGTTGAATAAATCCCCAGAATCCCTTTTATGTGCAGTCTTAACTTAGTTAAATGCCCCTTTGCATCCCTTTTTAATGCAAATAGCAGCCACTGATGGGACTGTTAATGATCTGAATTGCAGAAAAAGATAATGTGGAGAGTCAGTCCTTTCCTTTAGACCCGATAAACCTTTTCCCTCTGAGGTTGCCATAAGCATGTGAAGCAGTGGTGGGTTTCAAATTTTTTTAATGCCAGTTCTGTGGGTGTGGCTTGGTGGGCGTGGCATGGCATGGCTTGGTGGGCATGGCTTGGTGGGCGTGGCAGGGGAAGTATACTGTAAAATCTCCATTCCCACCCCACTCCAGGGGAAGGTTACTGCAAAATCCCCATTTCCTCCCAATCAGCTGGGACTTGGGAGGCAGAGAATAGATGGGGATGGGGCCAGTCAGAATTTTTACTACCGGTTCTCTGAACTACTCAAAATTTCCACCACCAGTTCTCCAGAACTGGTCAGAACCTGCTGAAACCCACTTCTGATCTGAAGGAACCTCCTATCCCAATTACTTAAACAGATTGATGTAGATCAGGGGTCGGCAACCTTAAAGAGCCACAAAGGTTCTAACCGGAAGCCCAGTTGCTGGAAGTCCAGTTCCCCCACCATTGAGACTCCTCCTAGAGTGGCGTCCTTTTTCCTCTGCTGACCAGAAGTCCGGTTCACCCACCATAGAGTCTCCTCCTAGCATGGCGTCCTTTTTCCTCTACCTGTCCTAACTGAAAGCCCTATCAATTGTGGAGCCAACCAGCGACAGGGAGCTGCAGCAGAGGGATGAAAGAGCCACATGCGGCTCCAGAGCCACGGGTTGCTGATCCCTGATGTAGATAGAAGACACCTTCCTAAGACACTTTCCCAGGGGTGCATTATACCAAGACTACAGCAGCAGAGTAAATGTCCATTTATGTCCAAGAAAGAAAGATTGGTAGATGAGCCTTGGTAGTACAGTGGTCTAAAGCACCCTGTTATTAAGACCAGCTGCCTGCAATTACTGCAGGTTCGAATCTCGCCAGGCTCAAGGTTGACTCAGCCTTCCATCCTTTCTAAGGTAAGTAAATTGAGGACCCGGTTATGGGGGCAATAAGCTGACTTTGTATAAATATGCAAAAGGATGAAGGCTATTGCTTAACGCATTGTAAGCCGCCCTGAGACTCCGGAGAAGGGTGGCATATAAATCAAATTTAAAAAAAAGAAAAGATTTACAGGGAGACTCAATCAGTTTAACCCCAGTAAAGAGGGGGGGGAAAAGATACAGAATCTTGGAAACCAAGTAAGTGAAACTTTGGGTCTCATGGATAAGGGACAGCTTTATAGGTGCAGTAAAAAATCTGATATCTAAGATTAAAGTTGGCCTTTGTGAATTGTTTGAATGTCTTTCTTTCAGATTCTTTAACAAACTTTGGTAGTCTATGTTAACTAACAATGAGAAGTCTGCAGTACCTCTTTTGATTAACAAAAATGTACTAATATTTCCTAGTTGAAAAGCTGCTCCAGTCAACTAATTTTTAACTAAAGGACTGACATCTCTCTTTTAAGAATAAGACGAAACTGTCCATCCATTTTTTTCCTTTGTCATATTTCAAAACTCAGATTCTCAGATTCAGAAAAATTCTTTTATGCTAAGAAATCGTCTCTCTGGTGAACCCAATCTTCGTTTGTTCGGCTTCCTAATTAACAAGAATTTTCCCATATGAAAACTGCGCTCAGCATTGTCTCCTTGACTCACGAAGACTCATCTATTCTAAAAGTTCAATTCACTTCCTAAAAATATGCAAAGAGTATCTATTAGTAATTTCACCTTGCCTTAATGAGCTCATTAAAATCTTTCTTAAGGAGCTTTATTTTGGACTTTTCTGGATTTTTCCTTTAGACTCTGTCCTTCTTCCTGAAAATGGTCTTGGACTTATATACCGCTTTACAGTGCTTTACAGCCCTCTCTAAGCGATTTACAGAGTCAGCCTCTTGCCCCCAACAGTTTGGGTCCTCGTTTTGCCAACCTCAGAAGGATGGAAGGCTGAGTCAACCTTGAGCCTGGTGGGATTTGAACTGCCAAATTGCAGGCAGCCGGCAGTCAGCAGAAGTAGCCTGCAGTACTACACTTTAACCACTGTGCCACCGTGGTTCATTATGCTAGACTTGTATATAGAATTCTTTATTGGCCAAGTGTGATTGGACACACAAGGAATTTGTCTCTGGTGCACAAGCTCTCAGTGTACATACAAACAACACAGCGATAAATCAAATCGTAAGATAAGATACAAATAACAGTTGATAAATCATAATATACCAACAGAAGAAGGTAGTAGGAAAGACGAGAGGAGAGAAAGATGAGAAGATGACAAGGATAATAGCAATACAGCCTCTTTAAGCATAAGACAATGCTGTGGGAGTTAGGTGGTTAGCAGAGTGATGGCACGGGAGAAGAAATTTTGTGTTTAGTTGTTTTGGCATGCAATGCCTTATAGCAGTGTTTTGAGGGGAGAAGTTCAAACAGTTTATGTCCAGGATGTGAGGAGTCTATAGATCAGAGATGTCAAAGTCAAGGCCTGTGGGCCGGATCCAGCTTAGATCTGACCCCCATGGCCACCCCGGAAACAGCGAAGGACCAGTCCAAGGTGCCTCTGCCAGTGAAAATGGAGCTCAGGAACCTGTTTTCTCTGGCAGAGTGCTCGGATCGCCACAGACAGCCCCGACATGAGTGACGTCAAGCTGGCCATGTCCACCCTGGCCACATCCATTCCGCCCTCCCCCCGAGCAGGGGTGGGCTGCTGGGGGTTCATAGGGGTTCGGGAGAACCTCTAGCTAAGATTCTGTACAGTTCGGAGAATCCCCAAATCCCACTCCTGGATGGCCCTGCCCACCCCACCCCCACCTCCCAGGAGTCCCCACGTGGTCCGTTTTGGATGCAGGTAAGTGCAGGGCACCTACAGAGGCTCAGGGAGGGCGAAAAACAGGCCTACCAGAAGTTCCGGAAGTTTGGAAAGGCTAGAAATGGGCCCATTTCCGGCCTCCAGAGGGCCTCCGGAGCCTGGGGAGGCTGTTTTTTGCCCTCCTGGAGGATCGAGGAAAGCCTCTGGAGCCCGGGGAGGGCAAAAATGCCCTCCCCCCCACCATGGTGCAGGAGGCCGACTAGGCCATGCCCACCATGGCCCCACCCACTTCACCTTGCCCCTCCCAGGAGTCCCCATGTGGCCCGTTTTGGATGTAGGTAAGTGTAGGGTGAGCACGGAGACTCAGGAAGGGCGAAAAATGGGCCTACCGGAAGTTTGAGAAAAACGGGCCTGTTTCCGGCCTCCAGAGGGCCTCCGGAGCCTGGGGAGGCCATTTTCATCCTCCCGGAGGCTCAAGAAAAGCCCCTGGAGCCCGGGGAGGGCAAAAACGCCCCCACCCTACCCCACCATGGTGCAGGAGGCTGACTAGGCCACGCCCACCATGGACTACGCCCACCCAGCAACCGGGCTGAGAACCCCTTGCTAAAATTTTTGAAGCCCACCCCTGTCCCCGAGGGTCAAACACAACCCTGATGTGGCCCTCAATGAAATTGACTTTGACACGCCTGCTTGTAGATATTTTCTCAGCCCTCTTTCTGGTTCGTGCAGCGGTCCTCAACGAAAGGCAGGCAGGTTTTTTTTCCCTTGCAGTCAATATGCTATAAGGAAAGACTCATCATCGATCTAATCACAGCTTCCCCTCTGAGTAACGGATTTGGTGTCTTCTCTTAGCAGAGGCTCAGTCAATTCATTTGAAGATGAGGTTTGTAAGGCGGCGCCTGGTCTGGCGGGCTCACCCGGTTACAAAGCAGGCCATTTGGAAACCGAAAAGGTAGTGCTGGAATTGTAATTAAATTGCCATTAGATTGGTAGCAGATTGCCTGGCAGCCGACAGTGAGTGAAAAACGTTCCTTTCTGTCATGTTTTATCAGCATGAAAACCATTTGCAAGTTGCTCTAATTACAACCTTAATTGCCAATGTGATTAGGGGGCCCGCAGCTGTTCATTAAATGCATGTCATCCTTAGCCAGCAGGCTGCAAAGGGAGCATTTACTTAATAGAATTGTGCACGAGGTGAGGGCCAGGGAGTCATAGAGTGGGTTGTTTAAGCTTCAGGAATTCCGAATCAGGATTGGATACAAAAGGGCTTCCCCAACTTGAAGTTCTCAACTTACAGTTGTAGGAAGTTAGCCCCCACTCCTCTCCTAGGAAAAATTAAAAGGGCAGAGTATTTCCCTTAAAAGGGAGGCAGAAACTCAGCCCACCAATGGGCCACTAAGGCCTGGGCCAGTCTATTCAACATAACAAATAGAATAGAATAGAATAGAATAGAATAGAATAGAATAGAATAGAATAGAATAGAATAGAATAGAATAGAATAGAATAGAATAGAATAGAAAATAGAACAGAACAGAATATAGACATGGGATAGAAGAATAGAGTAGAGTAGAGTAGAGTAAGTAGAGTAGAGTAGAGTAGAGTAGAGTAGAGTAGAGTAGAGTAGAGTAGAAAGAGAAGAGAAGAAAAGAAAAGAGGGAATAGAATTAGGAGTAGAGTAGAATAGAATAGTAAGTAGAGTAGAGTAGAGTAGAGTAGAGGAGAAGAGAGGAGAGGAGAAGAAAAGAAAAGAAAAGAAAAGAAAAGAAAAGAAAAGAAAAGAAAAGAAAAGAGGGAATAGAATTAGGAGTAGAGTAGAATAGAATAGAATATAGAAATGGGATAGAAGAATAGAGTAGAGTAGAGTAGAGTAGAGTAGAGTAGAGTAGAGTAGAGTAGAGTAGAGTAGAAGAGAGAGAAGAGAAGAGGGAATAGAATTAGGAGTAGAGTAGAATAGAATAGTAATACAGAAATGGGATAGAAGAATAGAGTAGAGTAGAGTAGAGGAGAGGAGAGGAGAGGAGAGGAGAGGAGAGGAGAAGAGAAGAGAAGAGAAGAGAAGAGAAGAGAAGAGAAGAGAGAATAGAATTAGGAGTAGAGTAGAATAGAATATAGAAATGGGATAGAAGAATAGAGTAGAGTTGAGTAGAAGAGAAGAGAAGAAAAGAAAAGAGGGAACAGAATTAGGAGTAGAATAGAATAGAATAGAATAGAATAGAATAGAATAGAATAGAATAGAATAGAATAGAATAGAATAGAATAGAATAGAATAGAGTAGAAGAGTAGATAGAGTAATAGAGTAGATAGAATAGAGTAGAGTAGAGTAGAGTAGAGTAGAGGAGAGGAGAGGAGAGGAGAGGAGAGGAGAGGAGAGGAAAAGAGAAGAGAAGAGAAGAGAAGAGAAGAGAAGAGGGAAGAGAATTAGGAGTAGAGTAGAATAGAATAGAATATAGAAATGGGATAGAAGAATCGAGTAGAGCAGAGCAGAGCAGAAGAGAAGAGGGAATAGAATAGAATAGAATAGAATAGAATAGAATAGAATAGAATAGAATAGAATAGAATAGAATAGAATAGAATAGAATAGAACTTTGAACAGTCACTAAATGAACTGAAGAAAGACTACCTGTATTTATGATGTTTGTAACATCCTGGGGTCATGAGAACATCATTTGCCACCTTCCCAAACAAATTCTGACAAGCAAAGCCAATGGGAGAAGGTGGAGTTGCTTAACGATGGAGTGCTCCACTTAATGACAGAGTGATTCACTTAATAGCTGTGGCAAAAAAAAAAAAAAGGTCGTAAAATCTAGCCTGGCCAGCTTAACCCTGCCTTGTTTAGCAATGGAAATTCTGGACTCAATTGTGATCATAACTCGAGGACTTCCTGTATGTCACAACTGGGATTTTGGGTGGAGGATCTGAATTGTCGAGGGGGCTTGTAGATGATGCAGAGGTCCTACCCTGAGGCAGAGTGGAACAGCAGGATTAGATGAAATTATGGGAAACTGCCGTTGGAAAATAGGTAAAGGCAAAAGTTCCCCTCGCACATATGTGATAGTCGTTCCCAACTCTAGGGGGCGGTGCTCATCTCCGTTTCAAAGCTGAAGAGCCAGCGCTGTCCGAAGACGTCTCCGTGGTCATGTGGCCGGCATGACTCAATGCCGAACGCGCACGGAACGCTGTTACCTTCCCACCAAAGGTGGTCCCTATTTTTCTACTTGCCTTTTTTACGTGCTTTCGAACTGCTAGGTTGGCAGAAGCTGGGACAAGTAACGGGAGCTCATCCCATTACGCGGCACTAGGGATTCAAACCGCTGAACTGCCGACCTTTCGATCGACAAGCTCGGCATCTTAGCCACTGAGCCACTGCGTCCCTTATTGTTACAAAATACTGCATGCTAAACTATTTGTATTGAGGACTATTGCTTCTTTGCTCAGAAATCAGGAGGCCTCGGCTTTCTCCGAAGGAAACTATTAGATCAAGATCACAGTTTTACTTTGCCTTCCGAAAAGAGATGGGCCAATGTTGTTGGAACTGACTGGAAGCAGCTCTGTAGAATTGCAGGACAGGTATTTCCAGTCTTATCTGGAGAGCCTGTGTGAAGGCTCATAGTTTTCATCCAAAGGGATAAAATTGAAATCAACAGCTCCAGTCAGTTGCCATCCTACATGATGACTAGGGGCTCCCCCCCACAATACAAACAGTGTATAACCTAACCAGGGGTGGGCTTCAAAAATTTTAGCAAGGGGTTCTCTGGCCGGTTGCTGGGTGAGCATGGCCATGGTGGGAGTGGCCTAGTCGGCCTCCTGCGTGTGGGGGGGTTGTTTTTGCCCTCCCCAGGCTCTAGAGGCTTTCCTTGAGCCTCCAGGAGGGCAAAAATGGCCTCCCCGGGCTCCAGAGGCCCTCTAGAGGCCAGAAACGGGCCCGTTTCCAGCCTTCCTGTACTTCCGGTAGGCCCTCCCTGAGACTTCTGCACACGCCCTGCACTTACCTGCATCCAAAATGGGCTGCATGGGGACTCCTGGGAGGGGAGGGGAAGAGTGGGGTGGGTGCGGCCAGCCAGGAGTGGGATTTGGGGGTTCTCCGAACTGCACAGAATCTTAGATAGAGGTTCTCCCAAACCCCTGTGAACCCCCAGCCCTGAACTTAGCCTGAACCTAGTTTAACATCTTGGATGAATTCAGAATAGCATGACTACAGAACCCAGAATCAAGAGATGGGTTTTCTGAAAGAGGACGAGCAGAGGGAGCCAAAACTCGTGAAGGTAATTAAAACTCACGCTTAGCATAGCAAACAGAACAGGCCATGGAAGCAAGAGACAGCTGGAAGTATCCAATGTCTCATTAAATCCTTGGGCCCTGCTTAGACCCATCTGTTCACAAAACAATTACTTTTCAAATAGTCTACACAGGGGCTTCCCAGAAATGCCTTCATATCTCTCAACGGGGTTTGTTCTTCCTGAATTTTGTCCCTGCTGTTGTTGTTGCAAAAGACGACACATAATGGGTGTTGAAGAGACTGGAGCGTGGCGGTAGCAGCATTGCAAAAAAAAAAAAAAGCTTAATTGCGGGATTTGAAAAGGAAAGGTTTGCTCAATAAAATACAGTTCATGACTCTGAGCCCTTGGAGCTCTCCTTGTATGATGGAAGATTTTCATAAGAAATTTCAGGGGTGAGATAAACTTTATCTCCAGACCTTTATAGCGGAGGTGGGTTTCAGCAGGTTCTGACCAGTTCTGGAGAACCGGTAGCAGAAATTTTGAGTAGTGCGGAGAACTGGTAATAAAAATTCTGACTTGACTCATCCCCATCTATTCTCTGCCTCCTAAGTCCCATCTGATCAGGAGGAATCCTATTCTGGGTTTCTGGCATACATGCGTGCACGACAATCAGATGGCTTTTTTGTGTGCGGTAGTGCCAGAAACTGGAAGAGCTGGTCTTCCGTTTTCCTGCGTGAGCATGGGCGCCGGCCAGCTGATTGTCACACACGCATGCGCTCCAGTGGTGAAATCCAAATTTTTTTTACTACCAGTTCTGTGGACATGGTGGGGCTTGGTGGGTGTGGCAGAGGAAAGATACTGCAAAATCTCCATTCCCACCTCACTACTGGGGGAAGGATACTGCAAAATCTCCATTCCCACCCCACTCCAGGGGAAGATATTGCAAAATCCCCATTCCCTCCCCACTCCAGGGGAAGGATACCGCAAAATCTCCATTTCCACCCCACTCCAGGGGAAGGATACTGCAAAATCTCCATTCCCACCCCACTCCAAGAGAAGAATACTGCAAAATCCCCATTCCCTCCCCACTCCAGGGGAAGGATACTGCAAAATCCCCATTCCCTCCCACTCCAGGGGAAGAATACTGCAAAATCCCCATTCCGTCCCACTCCTGGGGGAAGGATATTGCAAAATCCCCATTCCCTCCTCACTCCTGGGGGAAGGATGCTGCAAAATCCCCATTCCCACCCCTCTCCTGGTGGAAGGATATTGCAAAATCTCCATTCCCACCCTGCTCTGGGGCCCGCCAGAGGTAGTATTTGCTGGTTCTCTGAACTGCTCAAAATTTCCGCTACCAGTTCTCCAGAACCTGCTGGATTTCACCCCTGATACGTGCCAGAAACTCAGAAGACTAACTGGCCGGCATGCATGCACGTGCCGGAAACCGGGAGTTCATTTTCGGGCGCGTGATTGAGCCCTGGGCAGCTCCTCACATCATTGCTCTAAGTTCTTCAATTCTCAGAATTAGCTCCCCAGGTACTCCTCTTCCCCAATTTGAAAAATCAGATGAGAGGCCTTTATGGGTCTAGGATGGTCAGCATCTTAACAGGTGCCGGCTGTTTCTTGAGTCAGCTTCCTTCCAACCCTAATGAGAGAGAACTTAACTCAGTCGGACTCAATTAGAGCTGCCCAAGGTCCTGCTGAGATGGTTTGCTAGATGACCTCCTGCTTTCTTTTTTAGTTCTGTCTGCTGCTCTCTTCGTTGACCTTAGATATATGTTTCACTTCTCCTGCAATTGTAGAGAGACCTAAAATGAGACATGAGTGGGGGAAAAAAATAGGACAATCATACTAATGACCAGAGGAAAGACATGCTCTTCCAACGCAGCAGCAAAGAGACATCACCTGGATTAAAATTGCTTCTGCTTGCTATCTCTCAAGAGGGCTAAGAACTTTCAAAAGAAGCTCCAACTAGATTTGTTGTTATTTAGGAAGAAAACTGTTCGGAGATGTACACAGGAAGTCCTCATGCGACGACCGCAACTGAGCCCCAAATTTCTGTTACTAAGTGTCTTAAGGGAGTTTTTCACAACTTTTCTTGCTGCCTTTGTTCAGTGAATCACTGCAGTTGTTAAATTAGTAACCCGGTTGCTAAGTGAATCTGGTTTCCTCATTGGCTTTGCTTCTCAAAAGGTCGCAAAGGGAGATCACATGACTCTGGGACACTGCAACCATCATAAATGTGAGTCAGTAATCAAGTAATGTAAATCATGTGACCATGGGGATGTTTATGTTTATTGTATTTGTTTATTGTATACCGCCCTTCTCCCGAAGGTCTCGGGGCAGTGAACAGCCAGCAGATAAAATACAGAAAATACAAAATTTAAAACAATATTAAAATCCAATTAAATTAATTTGGCCCACAGTTAAAACACCCCTATATTAAAACCCATAATTTAACAATTTAAAATTTATACAATTTAAAAAGTTAGGTCAGGTCAGCCCGGCTTGATGAAACAGAAATGTCTTTAAAGCACGGCGGAAAGTGCGCAGATCCGGGATCCGCTGTATCTCCAGGGGCAACTCGTTCCAGAGGGTAGGTGCCCCCACAGAGAAGGCTCTCCCCCTGGGGGCCGCCAGCCAACATTGCTGCAACTGTCACTTTTTTTCTTTTAATGACCCCGTAATCCCTTGTGGGGTGGAGTTGGGGCAACCAAATGGAGCTGAGTGTTTACTGGCCAGATGCCTTTCCTGTCACCAATGGGGAGTTTTGTTCAGCAGACATATTCTCATTGTGCCCAGACAGAGAAATATCTGCCTCTAGCTAGGATCAAACTCACAGCCTCCTGTGAGTTCCATTTTTGCTCTTCTCTGCACTCTTTCTAGAGTGTCAAAATCTTTTTTACATCGTGGCGACCAAAACTGGATGCCGTATTCCAAGTGTGGCCTTACCAAGGCATTATAAAGTAGTATTAATCCTTCACGGGATCTTGATTCTATCCCTCTGTTTATGCAGCCTGGAACTGTGTTGGCTTTTTTGGCAGCTGCTGCACACAGCTGGCTCATATTTAAATGGTTGTCCACTAGGACTCCAAGATCCCTCTCACAGTTACTACCGTGTTTTCCTGAAAATAAGACCGGACCTTATATTAACTTTTGCTCCAAAAGATGCATTAGGGCTTATTTTTCTGGTTAGGTCTTATTTTGTGGGAAATACGGTACTAAATGCATCCATCTGGCTGATAATCTTAACTGGGGCTTATTTGGGGGGGGTAGGTCTTATATTACGAGCATCCTGAAAAATCATGCTAGGACTTATTTTCCAGTTGGGTCTTATTTTTGGGGAAACAGGGTAGTACATAAACCATGGTGCTGGATTCACCCCACTGATTACATCCGCAGATAAATCTCATACTTGAAATCAGAAAAGTTGCCTGGAAAAATAGGGGAAAGCATTTGTTCTCTTTCCTAAATGATACTGGCGTTATGGGGACAATAAATAAAAGCATCCCTCTCCCAACTGATCACCAGAGAGGCATCTGCCACATGGCTTTAGCTATTTACCCGTAATTTCTCTAGTAAAGGAGGCAGCCAGCACACCCTGGCTGTGTTATGAACAATAGATTTATTATAGAATTAGAGCCAATTTCATTAGCTGTCCTCACAGCCTTGATTGATCAAATGATTTCGCGTGTCAAGAATATAAATTCTGCAGTGGGACAGGATAACTTATGTTTAGTTGTGTAATTTTGATTACAAACCCTTGGCTTGGTGTAAATATTTTTCTTCTTGAGGCAAAAGAATAATGGGATATATATATATTTCTTTTCTGGATCTTGTAATTATCTTAAAACTACCGGTAAATCTTAAAATATTGTTTCTGGATTAAACAAGAATAGATTTCTGGTCAATCCACAGATCCAATAATTACACACCCAATGGAGCTAGTATACTACAAAGCAGAGACATCACTCTGCCAACAAAAGTGTGTATAGTCAAGGCTATGGTTTTCCCAGTTGCAAAGTATGGCTGTGAAAGTTGGACCATCAGGAAGGCTGAGCGCCAAAGAATTGAGGCCTTTGAACTATGGTGCTGGAGAAGACTCCTGCAAGTCCCTTGGACTGCAAGGTGATCCAATCGGTCAGTCCTAGAGGAGTTCAACCCTGACTGCTTTTTAGAAGGCCAGATCCTGAAGATGAAACTCAAATACCATGTTTCCCTGAAACCCTATCCTATATTTTTTTGAACTCTGAAATAAGCACTTGGACTTATTTTCGGGAGATCTTATTATTTTAGGGAATGTGGAGCAAGATGGGGCTCCTCTTGCCATCTTACCTGATTTCCAGCTCTGCGTTTAAATATTTTCAGGAAGGGCTTATTTTCAGGGGGAGGCTTATTTTAGCGCTTGCGCTCAAAAGTCAAACAGGGCTTATTATCAGGGGATGTCCTATTTTCGAGGAAACAGGGTACTTTGGCCACCTAATGAGAAGGAAGGACTCACTGGAGAAGAGCCTAATGCTGGGAAGACTAAGGGCAAAAGAAGGGGACAACAGAGAACGAGGTGGCTGGATGGAGTCACTGAAGCAGTCGGCATGAGCTTAAATGGACTCCAGAGGATGGTAGAGGACAGGAAGGCCTGGAGGAATGTTGTCCATGGGGTCGCGATGGGTCGGACATGACTTCGCAACTAACAACAACAACAATGGAGCTATGTGTTAAAAAAAACCTTTCAGATAGGTTTGGCTTCTTTAGAAATGAAAACTTTATAATTTGTTAGTTTATTTTAGCATATGTTTGTTAGATGCTATACCCTGTTTTTGCTCTGGGAAGTCAGGGGTGGGGTGGGGAGGGGGGGATAAGGGAGGGGGGGGAAGTGATGAATAGAGAAATGTCTTAGCAGAAGAAAGTGTATTCTAGAATATAGGAGTTGCTCAGATACTAAAGGAGGAAAATATTTCACAGCAAAGAAGTTAGAAAGGAGAGAGGAGGAGGGGGTAGGAAGAGGAGAGGGAGGGAGAGGAATGGAAGAAAGGAGAGGAGGAAGGGAAGGGAAGGGGACAGGAGTAGGAGTGAAGGCGAGAAGGGGGAAAAGAAGAGAGAAGTGGGGGAAAGGGAAAGGAAGTAGGATGAGGTGGGAGAAGAGGTAGGAGGGAAGAGGAGGGAGGGACGGGAAAGAAAGGAGGAGGAGAAGAAGGTTTGTTGTGGAATGAGGGAAGAAGGAGAAGAGCAACTCCGAATATAATTAAAATGTTTTATTTTAATGCTTTCTTTAAGGGAAACATGTATATGGAGGATTTCTTATGTATAAGAAAATGTATAATTTATGTGGGGAAGGGTAAGGGTGGGGGGGAGAAAATTGTTTGTATTTCTTATAAAACTTTTTAATAAAAAAAAAAGAAAAAAAAGAAATGAAAACGTTTGCCATATGTATTTGTTAGGAATTAAATTTAATTTACTGGACTGTCTTTTGGCATTGGGTCCCCAATTTAGAATGTCAATGTTTTATATATGAGTCACGACGTGATTAAAGACTCTTGTAAAGGTTTCGAGAAACTGAGCTATTGTGTCAAGCACACCGTACGTTTAAAGACATTTAAAACTTTCATTTTTAAAAATTTTGCAAGCTGCCCTGATGCTGCCACCCTGGCTTAAATTATGCACTTCTCAATATTTCACGGATATAACTTCCTGAGTATATCACGACGGTGTTTTAAAACACAAGACGAGAAGCTTAACGCTTCAACAATATAATGGGGAAACAGAGACACCTGCAAGGGATATACTCTAGTTCATTAGTGGGCCGTGTTGTGGTGAAGAAGGGGGAAAGAGGTAATTAAATGTCACTTGAAGCTTTAGGACTGTCAACCTCAAAAACCGGGATGTTCAACATAGAAGCAAAATGTGAGAATTTAATTAAGACGGGTTGGAGAAAGGTGCTAATTACCCCCAATAACAAGCTGAAAACACACGACTCACTTAATTGGAAAAGGAATAAATGTGAAAGACACAACTCAATTATCAAGTCATAGGATTCTATGCCATGTATGCTAATGAGGCGGTAACTGGGATGGAAAGAATGTATGTTTGCTTCTGGTTTTTTTCCCCTCCAAAATGGGAAATTTGTTTTGGCCTGGTGCCCAATATAGTTAGGATTCAGAAAACATTGACAGGCATTTTAGAACGGTGTTCCTCAACCCCAAGCCATTTTATGAGGTATGGACTCAACTCCCAGAATTCCCTGGTCAGCATGGAGAATTGCATGTCTGACTGGGGAATTCTGGGAATTGAAGCAGGGTAAAATGTTCCCAGTTCGGACCGGATCACCCCATCCGGTAGCGAAGGCGGCGAGTAGTTCGTAGAACCGGTAGCAAAAATCCCTGCCCCCTCCCCCATGCTTTTTTAAAAGCATTTTTTCTACAACCTCTTCAGCCGAAAAAATGTTTTTAAAAGTTAAAAAAGAAAACCTCTGATGATTACATGGCTCAGCTGGGATCGTCCAGAGAATTTTAAAAGCATTTTTTCTACAACCTCTTTGGCTGAAGAGGTTGTAGAAAAAATGTTTTTAAAATTTGAAAATTTTAAAAGCATTTAAAAAATGCTTTTAAAAGGCTCTGACGATCCCAGCTGAGTTGCCTGATCGTCAGAGGCTTTTAAAAGCATATTTTTTACATATTTTTTACATCGGCCGAAGAGGTTGTAGAAAAAATGTTTTTAAAAGAAGAAAAAAAGCCTCTGATGATCAGGCAACTCAGCTGGGATCGTCAGAGGCTTTTAAAAGCATTTTTTTACAACCTCTTCAGCCGAAGAGATTGTAGAAAAAATGGTTTTAAAAGTAAAAAAAAAAAAAAAGTTGGCCATGCACACTCAGTCACATTACCGCCCCCCCCCCACAAAAGCCATGCCCACAGAACTGGTAGTAACAAATTTTACATTTCACCACTGAATTGAAGTCCATACCTTTTAAAAGGACTGAGGTTGAGAAATGTTGCTTTAGAAGATCCAATAGGGCTGCTTTAGTTCGAAAGACAAATGATAATTTGAAAGCCTGGTTGTTTGGAATGGTCAAACACCTCTCAACCCAAGACTCAACCCAACTGACAGTAGGTCAGGACTAAACTGGGCTCCTTTGGAGCAAAAGTAAGCAACCATAATAGCCTTCCACTTATTTTCTTCCTAAGGCTGATGTAAAAATAAAAGGGTCTGTTGGAAAAAAATGTCCATCTGGGTTCAGTTCCAAGTGGGGAGAAAGACACTGGAAACATGGAGAGTGCTTGAAAAGATGGTTTAATGGTGGACAGGACCACATGATTTGAGATCCTGGGCAAAAAGGCACATGGATGAGAGAGAGAGAGAGATTTATACCCTCTGTTGGGCTTTGAATTTGAGCTTGTATTCTGATTGGTTGTCAGACTCCCACGGGGCCATGCAGGGGTAACTTTGTAGGTTGTCTTTTGAGTCCCAGGCTTGGTTGATTCTTCCTGGGTGATGATGTAATGAAAGGGTTTTGGGCAATTCCTGCTATGGCTCTGCCTGAAGGAGCTAGATCACTGGTGAAATTTATTTGGCTTCAAAAAACATTTTGGTTCCTGGGCAGAATTCTCCTGACCGCGGAGTCACACGTTTTTTTCCCCAGGCAACAAAAAGGCTCGATTTTTAAAAAGTGGAAGCAACATCATTTTTAGACATGGAATTCCACTCTCAATCTTGTCCTGGTGTCCTTTTTTCCCTTTGGTTTCAAAAAAAAAATTGGCTTCAAAAAACATTTTGGCTCCTGGGCAGCATTTTCCTGACTGAGGAGTCACGCGTTTTCTTCCCGGGCACCAAAAAGGCTCGATTTTTAAAAAGTGGAAGCAACACCATTTTTAGACATGGAATTCCACTCTCAATCTTGTCCTGGTGTCCTTTTTTCCCTTTGGTTTCAAAAAAAAAATTGGCTTCAAAAAACATTTTGGCTCCTGGGCAGCATTTTCCTGACTGAGGAGTCACGCGTTTTCTTCCCGGGCACCAAAAAGGCTCGATTTTTAAAAAGTGGAAGCAACACCATTTTTAGACATGGAATTCCACCCTCAATCTTGTCCTGGTGTCCTTTTTTCCCTTTGGTTTCAAAAAAAAATTGGGCTTCAAAAAACATTCTTCTTCTGGGGCAGCATTTTCCTGACCGCGGAGTCACGCATTTTCTTCCCCAGGCACCAAAATGGCTCGATTTTTAAAAAGTGGAAGCAACACCATTTTTAGACATGGAATTCCACCCTCAATCTTGTCCTGGTGTCCTTTTTTGCATTAGGTTTCAAAAAAAAAAATTGGGCTTCTAAAAACATTTTTCTTCCGGGGCAGCATTTTCCTGACCGCGGAGTCACACGTTTTCTTCCCCAGGCACCAAAAAGGCTTGATTTTTAAAAAGTGGAAGCAACACCATTTTTAGACATGGAATTCCACCCTCAATCTTGTCCTGGTGTCCTTTTTTGCATTAGGTTTCAAAAAAAAAATTGGGCTTCTAAAAACATTTTTCTTCCGGGGCAGCATTTTCCTGACCGCGGAGTCACACGTTTTCTTCCCCAGGCACCAAAAAGGCTTGATTTTTAAAAAGTGGAAGCAACACCATTTTTAGACATGGAATTCCACCCTCAATCTTGTCCTGGTGTTCTTTTTTGCTTTTGGTTTCAAAAAAAAATTGGCTTCAAAAAACATTTTGCTCCCTGGGCAGCATTTTCTTGACTGCAGAGTCACGCATTTTCTTCCCCAGGCACCAAAAAGGCTTGATTTTTAAATAGTGGAAGCAACACCATTTTTAGACATGGAATTCCACCCTCAATCTTGTCCTGGTGTCCTTTTTTCCCTTTGGTTTCAAAAAAAAATTCGGCTTCACAAAACATTTTGGTTCCTGGGCAGAATTTTCCTGACCGCGGAGTCACACGTTTTCTTCCCCAGGCACCAGAAAGGCTTGATTTTTAAAAAGTGGAAGCAATACCATTTTTAGACATGGAATTCCACCCTCAATCTTGTCCTGGTGTCCTTTTTTGCCTTTGGTTTAAAAAAAATTGGGCTTCAAAAAACATTTTTCTTCTGTGGCAGCATTTTCCTGACCGCGGAGTCACGCGTTTTCTTCCCCGGGCACCAAAAAGGCTTGATTTTTAAAAAGTGGAAGCAACACCATTTTTAGACATGGAATTCCACCCTCAATCGTGTCCCGGTGTCCTTTTTTGCCTTTGGTTTCAAAAAAAAATTGGGCTTCAAAAAACATTTTTCTTCTGGGGCAGCATTTTCCTGGCCGCGGAGTCATGCGTTTTCTTCCCCAGGCACCATAAAGGCTTGATTTTTAAAAAGTGGAAGCAACACCATTTTTAGACATGGAATTCCACCCTCAATCTTGTCCTGGTGTGCTTTTTTGCATTAGGTTTCAAAAAAAAATTCGGCTTCAGAAAACATTTTGGTTCCTGGGCAGCATTTTCCTGACCGCGGAGTCACGCGTTTTCTTCCCCAGGTACCAAAAAGGCTTGATTTTTAAAAAGTGGAAGCAACACCATTTTTAGACATGGAATTCCACCCTCAATCTTGTCCTGGTGTCCTTTTTTCCCTTTGGTTTCAAAAAAAATTTGGGCTTCAAAAAACATTTTTCTTCTGGGGCAGCATTTTCCTGACCGCGGAGTCACACGTTTTCTTCCCCAGGCACCAAAAAGGCTTGATTTTTAAAAAGTGGAAGCAACACCATTTTTAGACATGGAATTCCACCCTCAATCTTGTCCTGGTGTCCTTTTTTGCATTAGGGTTCAAAAAAAAATTCAGCTTCACAAAACATTTTGGTTCCTGGGCAGAATTTTCCTGACCACGGAGTCACACGTTTTCTTCCCCAGGCACCAGAAAGGCTTGATTTTTAAAAAGTGGAAGCAACACCATTTTTAGACATGGAATTCCACCCTCAATCTTGTCCTGGTGTTCTTTTTTGCTTTTGGTTTAAAAAAAAAATTGGCTTCAAAAAACATTTTGCTTCCTGGGCAGCATTTTCCTGACTGCAGAGTCACGCATTTTCTTCCCCAGGCACCAAAAAGGCTTGATTTTTGAATAGTGGAAGCAACACCATTTTTAGACATGGAATTCCACCCTCAATCTTGTCCTGGTGTCCTTTTTTCCCTTTGGTTTCAAAAAAAAATTCGGCTTCACAAAACATTTTGGTTCCTGGGCAGAATTTTCCTGACCGCGGAGTCACACGTTTTCTTCCCCAGGCACCAGAAAGGCTTGATTTTTAAAAAGTGGAAGCAACACCATTTTTAGACATGGAATTCCACCCTCAATCTTGTCCTGGTGTCCTTTTTTCCCTTTGGTTTCAAAAAAAAATTCGGCTTCACAAAACATTTTGGTTCCTGGGCAGAATTTTCCTGACCGCGGAGTCACACGTTTTCTTCCCCAGGCACCAGAAAGGCTTGATTTTTAAAAAGTGGAAGCAATACCATTTTTAGACATGGAATTCCACCCTCAATCTTGTCCTGGTGTCCTTTTTTGCCTTTGGTTTAAAAAAAATTGGGCTTCAAAAAACATTTTTCTTCTGTGGCAGCATTTTCCTGACCGCGGAGTCACGCGTTTTCTTCCCCGGGCACCAAAAAGGCTTGATTTTTAAAAAGTGGAAGCAACACCATTTTTAGACATGGAATTCCACCCTCAATCGTGTCCCGGTGTCCTTTTTTGCCTTTGGTTTCAAAAAAAAATTGGGCTTCAAAAAACATTTTTCTTCTGGGGCAGCATTTTCCTGGCCGCGGAGTCATGCGTTTTCTTCCCCAGGCACCATAAAGGCTTGATTTTTAAAAAGTGGAAGCAACACCATTTTTAGACATGGAATTCCACCCTCAATCTTGTCCTGGTGTGCTTTTTTGCATTAGGTTTCAAAAAAAAATTCGGCTTCAGAAAACATTTTGGTTCCTGGGCAGCATTTTCCTGACCGCGGAGTCACGCGTTTTCTTCCCCAGGTACCAAAAAGGCTTGATTTTTAAAAAGTGGAAGCAACACCATTTTTAGACATGGAATTCCACCCTCAATCTTGTCCTGGTGTCCTTTTTTCCCTTTGGTTTCAAAAAAAATTTGGGCTTCAAAAAACATTTTTCTTCTGGGGCAGCATTTTCCTGGCCGCGGAGTCATGCGTTTTCTTCCCCAGGCACCATAAAGGCTTGATTTTTAAAAAGTGGAAGCAACACCATTTTTAGACATGGAATTCCACCCTCAATCTTGTCCTGGTGTGCTTTTTTGCATTAGGTTTCAAAAAAAAATTCGGCTTCAGAAAACATTTTGGTTCCTGGGCAGCATTTTCCTGACCGCGGAGTCACGCGTTTTCTTCCCCAGGCACCAAAAAGGCTTGATTTTTAAAAAGTGGAAGCAACACCATTTTTAGACATGGAATTCCACCCTCAATCTTGTCCTGGTGTCCTTTTTTCCCTTTGGTTTCAAAAAAAATTTGGGCTTCAAAAAACATTTTTCTTCTGGGGCAGCATTTTCCTGACCGCGGAGTCACGCGTTTTCTTCCCCAGGCACCAAAATGGCTCGATTTTTAAAAAGTGGAAGCAACACCATTTTTAGACATGGAATTCCACCCTCAATCTTGTCCTGGTGTCCTTTTTTGCCTTTGGTTTCAAAAAAAAATTGGGCTTCAAAAAACATTTTGCTACCTGGGCAGCATTTTCCTGATTGCAGAGTCACGCATTTTCTTCCCCAGGCACCAAAAAGGCTTGATTTTTAAAAAGTGGAAGCAACACCATTTTTAGACATGGAATTCCACCCTCAATCTTGTCCTGGTGTCCTTTTTTGCCTTCGGTTTCAAAAAAAAATTGGGCTTCTAAAAACATTTTTCTTCCGGGGCAGCATTTTCCTGACCGCGGAGTCACACGTTTTCTTCCCCAGGCACCAAAAAGGCTTGATTTTTAAAAAGTGGAAGCAACACCATTTTTAGACATGGAATTCCACCCTCAATCTTGTCCTGGTGTCCTTTTTTGCATTTGATTTCAAAAAAAAATTCGGCTTCACAAAACAATTTGGTTCCTGGGCAGCATTTTCCTGACCGCGGAGTCACGCATTTTCTTCCGCAGGCACCAAAAAGGCTTGATTATTAAAAAGTGGAAGCAACACCATTTTTAGACATGGAATTCCACCCTCAATCTTGTCCTGGTGTCCTTTTTTCCCTTTGGTTTCAAAAAAAAATTGGGCTTCAAAAAACATTTTTCTTCTGGGGCAGCATTTTCCTAACCGCGGAGTCACGCGTTTTCTTCCCCAGGCACCAAAATGGCTTGATTTTTAAAAAGTGGAAGCAACACCATTTTTAGACATGGAATTCCAGCCTCAATCTTGTCCTGGTGTTCTTTTTTGCCTTTGGTTTCAAAAAAAAATTGGCTTCAAAAAACATTTTGCTTCCTGGGCAGCATTTTCCTGACTTCAGAGTCACGCATTTTCTTCCCCAGGCACCAAAAAGGCTTGATTTTTAAAAAGTGGAAGCATTTTTAGACATGGAATTCCACCCTCAATCTTGCCCTGGTGTCCTTTTTTTCCTTCGGCTTCAAAAAAAAATTGGGCTTCAAAAAACATTTTTCTTCTGGGGCAGCATTTTCCTAACCGCGGAGTCACGCGTTTTCTTCCCCAGGCACCAAAATGGCTTGATTTTTAAAAAGTGGAAGCAACACCATTTTTAGACATGGAATTCCACCCTCAATCTTGTCCTGGTGTCCTTTTTTGCCTTCGGTTTCAAAAAAAAATTGGGCTTCTAAAAACATTTTTCTTCCGGGGCAGCATTTTCCTGACCGCGGAGTCACACGTTTTCTTCCCCAGGCACCAAAAAGCCTTGATTTTTAAAAAGTGGAAGCAACACCATTTTTAGACATGGAATTCCACCCTCAATCTTGTCCTGGTGTCCTTTTTTGCATTTGATTTCAAAAAAAAATTCGGCTTCACAAAACAATTTGGTTCCTGGGCAGCATTTTCCTGACCGCGGAGTCACGCATTTTCTTCCGCAGGCACCAAAAAGGCTTGATTATTAAAAAGTGGAAGCAACACCATTTTTAGACATGGAATTCCACCCTCAATCTTGTCCTGGTGTCCTTTTTTCCCTTTGGTTTCAAAAAAAAATTGGGCTTCAAAAAACATTTTTCTTCTGGGGCAGCATTTTCCTAACCGCGGAGTCACGCGTTTTCTTCCCCAGGCACCAAAATGGCTTGATTTTTAAAAAGTGGAAGCAACACCATTTTTAGACATGGAATTCCAGCCTCAATCTTGTCCTGGTGTTCTTTTTTGCCTTTGGTTTCAAAAAAAAATTGGCTTCAAAAAACATTTTGCTTCCTGGGCAGCATTTTCCTGACTTCAGAGTCACGCATTTTCTTCCCCAGGCACCAAAAAGGCTTGATTTTTAAAAAGTGGAAGCAACACCATTTTTAGACATGGAATTCCACCCTCAATCTTGCCCTGGTGTCCTTTTTTTCCTTCGGCTTCAAAAAAAAAATTGGGCTTCTAAAAACATTTTTCTTCCGGGGCAGCATTTTCCTGACCGGGGAGTCACACGTTTTCTTCCCCAGGCACCAAAAAGGCTTGATTTTTAAAAAGTGGAAGCAACACCATTTTTAGACATGGAATTCCACCCTCAATCTTGTCCTGGTGTCCTTTTTTGCCTTCGGTTTCAAAAAAAAAATTGGGCTTCTAAAAACATTTTTCTTCCGGGGCAGCATTTTCCTGACCGCGGAGTCACACGTTTTCTTCCCCAGGCACCAAAAAGGCTTGATTTTTAAAAAGTGGAAGCAACACCATTTTTAGACATGGAATTCCACCCTCAATCTTGTCCTGGTGTCCTTTTTTCCCTTTGGTTTCAAAAAAAATTTGGGCTTCAAAAAACATTTTTCTTCTGGGGCAGCATTTTCCTGACCGCGGAGTCACGCGTTTTCTTCCCCAGGCACCAAAATGGCTCGATTTTTAAAAAGTGGAAGCAACACCATTTTTAGACATGGAATTCCACCCTCAATCTTGTCCTGGTGTCCTTTTTTGCCTTTGGTTTAAAAAAAATTGGGCTTCAAAAAACATTTTTCTTCTGTGGCAGCATTTTCCTGACCGCGGAGTCACGCGTTTTCTTCCCCGGGCACCAAAAAGGCTTGATTTTTAAAAAGTGGAAGCAACACCATTTTTAGACATGGAATTCCACCCTCAATCGTGTCCCGGTGTCCTTTTTTGCCTTTGGTTTCAAAAAAAAATTGGGCTTCAAAAAACATTTTTCTTCTGGGGCAGCATTTTCCTGGCCGCGGAGTCATGCGTTTTCTTCCCCAGGCACCATAAAGGCTTGATTTTTAAAAAGTGGAAGCAACACCATTTTTAGACATGGAATTCCACCCTCAATCTTGTCCTGGTGTGCTTTTTTGCATTAGGTTTCAAAAAAAAATTCGGCTTCAGAAAACATTTTGGTTCCTGGGCAGCATTTTCCTGACCGCGGAGTCACGCGTTTTCTTCCCCAGGTACCAAAAAGGCTTGATTTTTAAAAAGTGGAAGCAACACCATTTTTAGACATGGAATTCCACCCTCAATCTTGTCCTGGTGTCCTTTTTTCCCTTTGGTTTCAAAAAAAATTTGGGCTTCAAAAAACATTTTTCTTCTGGGGCAGCATTTTCCTGACCGCGGAGTCACACGTTTTCTTCCCCAGGCACCAAAAAGGCTTGATTTTTAAAAAGTGGAAGCAACACCATTTTTAGACATGGAATTCCACCCTCAATCTTGTCCTGGTGTCCTTTTTTGCATTAGGGTTCAAAAAAAAATTCAGCTTCACAAAACATTTTGGTTCCTGGGCAGAATTTTCCTGACCACGGAGTCACACGTTTTCTTCCCCAGGCACCAGAAAGGCTTGATTTTTAAAAAGTGGAAGCAACACCATTTTTAGACATGGAATTCCACCCTCAATCTTGTCCTGGTGTTCTTTTTTGCTTTTGGTTTAAAAAAAAAATTGGCTTCAAAAAACATTTTGCTTCCTGGGCAGCATTTTCCTGACTGCAGAGTCACGCATTTTCTTCCCCAGGCACCAAAAAGGCTTGATTTTTGAATAGTGGAAGCAACACCATTTTTAGACATGGAATTCCACCCTCAATCTTGTCCTGGTGTCCTTTTTTCCCTTTGGTTTCAAAAAAAAATTCGGCTTCACAAAACATTTTGGTTCCTGGGCAGAATTTTCCTGACCGCGGAGTCACACGTTTTCTTCCCCAGGCACCAGAAAGGCTTGATTTTTAAAAAGTGGAAGCAACACCATTTTTAGACATGGAATTCCACCCTCAATCTTGTCCTGGTGTCCTTTTTTCCCTTTGGTTTCAAAAAAAAATTCGGCTTCACAAAACATTTTGGTTCCTGGGCAGAATTTTCCTGACCGCGGAGTCACACGTTTTCTTCCCCAGGCACCAGAAAGGCTTGATTTTTAAAAAGTGGAAGCAATACCATTTTTAGACATGGAATTCCACCCTCAATCTTGTCCTGGTGTCCTTTTTTGCCTTTGGTTTAAAAAAAATTGGGCTTCAAAAAACATTTTTCTTCTGTGGCAGCATTTTCCTGACCGCGGAGTCACGCGTTTTCTTCCCCGGGCACCAAAAAGGCTTGATTTTTAAAAAGTGGAAGCAACACCATTTTTAGACATGGAATTCCACCCTCAATCGTGTCCCGGTGTCCTTTTTTGCCTTTGGTTTCAAAAAAAAATTGGGCTTCAAAAAACATTTTTCTTCTGGGGCAGCATTTTCCTGGCCGCGGAGTCATGCGTTTTCTTCCCCAGGCACCATAAAGGCTTGATTTTTAAAAAGTGGAAGCAACACCATTTTTAGACATGGAATTCCACCCTCAATCTTGTCCTGGTGTGCTTTTTTGCATTAGGTTTCAAAAAAAAATTCGGCTTCAGAAAACATTTTGGTTCCTGGGCAGCATTTTCCTGACCGCGGAGTCACGCGTTTTCTTCCCCAGGTACCAAAAAGGCTTGATTTTTAAAAAGTGGAAGCAACACCATTTTTAGACATGGAATTCCACCCTCAATCTTGTCCTGGTGTCCTTTTTTCCCTTTGGTTTCAAAAAAAATTTGGGCTTCAAAAAACATTTTTCTTCTGGGGCAGCATTTTCCTGGCCGCGGAGTCATGCGTTTTCTTCCCCAGGCACCATAAAGGCTTGATTTTTAAAAAGTGGAAGCAACACCATTTTTAGACATGGAATTCCACCCTCAATCTTGTCCTGGTGTGCTTTTTTGCATTAGGTTTCAAAAAAAAATTCGGCTTCAGAAAACATTTTGGTTCCTGGGCAGCATTTTCCTGACCGCGGAGTCACGCGTTTTCTTCCCCAGGCACCAAAAAGGCTTGATTTTTAAAAAGTGGAAGCAACACCATTTTTAGACATGGAATTCCACCCTCAATCTTGTCCTGGTGTCCTTTTTTCCCTTTGGTTTCAAAAAAAATTTGGGCTTCAAAAAACATTTTTCTTCTGGGGCAGCATTTTCCTGACCGCGGAGTCACGCGTTTTCTTCCCCAGGCACCAAAATGGCTCGATTTTTAAAAAGTGGAAGCAACACCATTTTTAGACATGGAATTCCACCCTCAATCTTGTCCTGGTGTCCTTTTTTGCCTTTGGTTTCAAAAAAAAATTGGGCTTCAAAAAACATTTTGCTACCTGGGCAGCATTTTCCTGATTGCAGAGTCACGCATTTTCTTCCCCAGGCACCAAAAAGGCTTGATTTTTAAAAAGTGGAAGCAACACCATTTTTAGACATGGAATTCCACCCTCAATCTTGTCCTGGTGTCCTTTTTTGCCTTCGGTTTCAAAAAAAAATTGGGCTTCTAAAAACATTTTTCTTCCGGGGCAGCATTTTCCTGACCGCGGAGTCACACGTTTTCTTCCCCAGGCACCAAAAAGGCTTGATTTTTAAAAAGTGGAAGCAACACCATTTTTAGACATGGAATTCCACCCTCAATCTTGTCCTGGTGTCCTTTTTTGCATTTGATTTCAAAAAAAAATTCGGCTTCACAAAACAATTTGGTTCCTGGGCAGCATTTTCCTGACCGCGGAGTCACGCATTTTCTTCCGCAGGCACCAAAAAGGCTTGATTATTAAAAAGTGGAAGCAACACCATTTTTAGACATGGAATTCCACCCTCAATCTTGTCCTGGTGTCCTTTTTTCCCTTTGGTTTCAAAAAAAAATTGGGCTTCAAAAAACATTTTTCTTCTGGGGCAGCATTTTCCTAACCGCGGAGTCACGCGTTTTCTTCCCCAGGCACCAAAATGGCTTGATTTTTAAAAAGTGGAAGCAACACCATTTTTAGACATGGAATTCCAGCCTCAATCTTGTCCTGGTGTTCTTTTTTGCCTTTGGTTTCAAAAAAAAATTGGCTTCAAAAAACATTTTGCTTCCTGGGCAGCATTTTCCTGACTTCAGAGTCACGCATTTTCTTCCCCAGGCACCAAAAAGGCTTGATTTTTAAAAAGTGGAAGCATTTTTAGACATGGAATTCCACCCTCAATCTTGCCCTGGTGTCCTTTTTTTCCTTCGGCTTCAAAAAAAAATTGGGCTTCAAAAAACATTTTTCTTCTGGGGCAGCATTTTCCTAACCGCGGAGTCACGCGTTTTCTTCCCCAGGCACCAAAATGGCTTGATTTTTAAAAAGTGGAAGCAACACCATTTTTAGACATGGAATTCCACCCTCAATCTTGTCCTGGTGTCCTTTTTTGCCTTCGGTTTCAAAAAAAAATTGGGCTTCTAAAAACATTTTTCTTCCGGGGCAGCATTTTCCTGACCGCGGAGTCACACGTTTTCTTCCCCAGGCACCAAAAAGCCTTGATTTTTAAAAAGTGGAAGCAACACCATTTTTAGACATGGAATTCCACCCTCAATCTTGTCCTGGTGTCCTTTTTTGCATTTGATTTCAAAAAAAAATTCGGCTTCACAAAACAATTTGGTTCCTGGGCAGCATTTTCCTGACCGCGGAGTCACGCATTTTCTTCCGCAGGCACCAAAAAGGCTTGATTATTAAAAAGTGGAAGCAACACCATTTTTAGACATGGAATTCCACCCTCAATCTTGTCCTGGTGTCCTTTTTTCCCTTTGGTTTCAAAAAAAAATTGGGCTTCAAAAAACATTTTTCTTCTGGGGCAGCATTTTCCTAACCGCGGAGTCACGCGTTTTCTTCCCCAGGCACCAAAATGGCTTGATTTTTAAAAAGTGGAAGCAACACCATTTTTAGACATGGAATTCCAGCCTCAATCTTGTCCTGGTGTTCTTTTTTGCCTTTGGTTTCAAAAAAAAATTGGCTTCAAAAAACATTTTGCTTCCTGGGCAGCATTTTCCTGACTTCAGAGTCACGCATTTTCTTCCCCAGGCACCAAAAAGGCTTGATTTTTAAAAAGTGGAAGCAACACCATTTTTAGACATGGAATTCCACCCTCAATCTTGCCCTGGTGTCCTTTTTTTCCTTCGGCTTCAAAAAAAAAATTGGGCTTCTAAAAACATTTTTCTTCCGGGGCAGCATTTTCCTGACCGGGGAGTCACACGTTTTCTTCCCCAGGCACCAAAAAGGCTTGATTTTTAAAAAGTGGAAGCAACACCATTTTTAGACATGGAATTCCACCCTCAATCTTGTCCTGGTGTCCTTTTTTGCCTTCGGTTTCAAAAAAAAAATTGGGCTTCTAAAAACATTTTTCTTCCGGGGCAGCATTTTCCTGACCGCGGAGTCACACGTTTTCTTCCCCAGGCACCAAAAAGGCTTGATTTTTAAAAAGTGGAAGCAACACCATTTTTAGACATGGAATTCCACCCTCAATCTTGTCCTGGTGTCCTTTTTTCCCTTTGGTTTCAAAAAAAATTTGGGCTTCAAAAAACATTTTTCTTCTGGGGCAGCATTTTCCTGACCGCGGAGTCACGCGTTTTCTTCCCCAGGCACCAAAATGGCTCGATTTTTAAAAAGTGGAAGCAACACCATTTTTAGACATGGAATTCCACCCTCAATCTTGTCCTGGTGTCCTTTTTTGCCTTTGGTTTCAAAAAAAAATTGGGCTTCAAAAAACATTTTGCTACCTGGGCAGCATTTTCCTGATTGCAGAGTCACGCATTTTCTTCCCCAGGCACCAAAAAGGCTTGATTTTTAAAAAGTGGAAGCAACACCATTTTTAGACATGGAATTCCACCCTCAATCTTGTCCTGGTGTCCTTTTTTGCCTTCGCTTTCAAAAAAAAATTGGGCTTCTAAAAACATTTTTCTTCCGGGGCAGCATTTTCCTGACCGCGGAGTCACACGTTTTCTTCCCCAGGCACCAAAAAGGCTTGATTTTTAAAAAGTGGAAGCAACACCATTTTTAGACATGGAATTCCACCCTCAATCTTGTCCTGGTGTCCTTTTTTGCATTTGATTTCAAAAAAAAATTCGGCTTCACAAAACAATTTGGTTCCTGGGCAGCATTTTCCTGACCGCGGAGTCACGCATTTTCTTCCGCAGGCACCAAAAAGGCTTGATTATTAAAAAGTGGAAGCAACACCATTTTTAGACATGGAATTCCACCCTCAATCTTGTCCTGGTGTCCTTTTTTCCCTTTGGTTTCAAAAAAAAATTGGGCTTCAAAAAACATTTTTCTTCTGGGGCAGCATTTTCCTAACCGCGGAGTCACGCGTTTTCTTCCCCAGGCACCAAAATGGCTTGATTTTTAAAAAGTGGAAGCAACACCATTTTTAGACATGGAATTCCAGCCTCAATCTTGTCCTGGTGTTCTTTTTTGCCTTTGGTTTCAAAAAAAAATTGGCTTCAAAAAACATTTTGCTTCCTGGGCAGCATTTTCCTGACTTCAGAGTCACGCATTTTCTTCCCCAGGCACCAAAAAGGCTTGATTTTTAAAAAGTGGAAGCATTTTTAGACATGGAATTCCACCCTCAATCTTGCCCTGGTGTCCTTTTTTTCCTTCGGCTTCAAAAAAAAATTGGGCTTCAAAAAACATTTTTCTTCTGGGGCAGCATTTTCCTAACCGCGGAGTCACGCGTTTTCTTCCCCAGGCACCAAAATGGCTTGATTTTTAAAAAGTGGAAGCAACACCATTTTTAGACATGGAATTCCACCCTCAATCTTGTCCTGGTGTCCTTTTTTGCCTTCGGTTTCAAAAAAAAATTGGGCTTCTAAAAACATTTTTCTTCCGGGGCAGCATTTTCCTGACCGCGGAGTCACACGTTTTCTTCCCCAGGCACCAAAAAGCCTTGATTTTTAAAAAGTGGAAGCAACACCATTTTTAGACATGGAATTCCACCCTCAATCTTGTCCTGGTGTCCTTTTTTGCATTTGATTTCAAAAAAAAATTCGGCTTCACAAAACAATTTGGTTCCTGGGCAGCATTTTCCTGACCGCGGAGTCACGCATTTTCTTCCGCAGGCACCAAAAAGGCTTGATTATTAAAAAGTGGAAGCAACACCATTTTTAGACATGGAATTCCACCCTCAATCTTGTCCTGGTGTCCTTTTTTCCCTTTGGTTTCAAAAAAAAATTGGGCTTCAAAAAACATTTTTCTTCTGGGGCAGCATTTTCCTAACCGCGGAGTCACGCGTTTTCTTCCCCAGGCACCAAAATGGCTTGATTTTTAAAAAGTGGAAGCAACACCATTTTTAGACATGGAATTCCAGCCTCAATCTTGTCCTGGTGTTCTTTTTTGCCTTTGGTTTCAAAAAAAAATTGGCTTCAAAAAACATTTTGCTTCCTGGGCAGCATTTTCCTGACTTCAGAGTCACGCATTTTCTTCCCCAGGCACCAAAAAGGCTTGATTTTTAAAAAGTGGAAGCAACACCATTTTTAGACATGGAATTCCACCCTCAATCTTGCCCTGGTGTCCTTTTTTTCCTTCGGCTTCAAAAAAAAAATTGGGCTTCTAAAAACATTTTTCTTCCGGGGCAGCATTTTCCTGACCGGGGAGTCACACGTTTTCTTCCCCAGGCACCAAAAAGGCTTGATTTTTAAAAAGTGGAAGCAACACCATTTTTAGACATGGAATTCCACCCTCAATCTTGTCCTGGTGTCCTTTTTTGCCTTCGGTTTCAAAAAAAAAATTGGGCTTCTAAAAACATTTTTCTTCCGGGGCAGCATTTTCCTGACCGCGGAGTCACACGTTTTCTTCCCCAGGCACCAAAAAGGCTTGATTTTTAAAAAGTGGAAGCAACACCATTTTTAGACATGGAATTCCACCCTCAATCTTGTCCTGGTGTCCTTTTTTGCATTTGATTTCAAAAAAAAATTCGGCTTCACAAAACAATTTGGTTCCTGGGCAGCATTTTCCTGACCGCGGAGTCACGCATTTTCTTCCGCAGGCACCAAAAAGGCTTGATTATTAAAAAGTGGAAGCAACACCATTTTTAGACATGGAATTCCACCCTCAATCTTGTCCTGGTGTTCTTTTTTGCCTTTGGTTTCAAAAAAAAATTGGGCTTCAAAAAACATTTTTCTTCTGGGGCAGCATTTTCCTAACCGCGGAGTCACGCGTTTTCTTCCCCAGGCACCAAAATGGCTTGATTTTTAAAAAGTGGAAGCAACACCATTTTTAGACATGGAATTCCAGCCTCAATCTTGTCCTGGTGTTCTTTTTTGCCTTTGGTTTCAAAAAAAAATTGGCTTCAAAAAACATTTTGCTTCCTGGGCAGCATTTTCCTGACTTCAGAGTCACGCATTTTCTTCCCCAGGCACCAAAAAGGCTTGATTTTTAAAAAGTGGAAGCAACACCATTTTTAGACATGGAATTCCACCCTCAATCTTGTCCTGGTGTCCTTTTTTTCCTTCGGTTTCAAAAAAAAAATTGGGCTTCTAAAAACATTTTTCTTCCGGGGCAGCATTTTCCTGACCGGGGAGTCACACGTTTTCTTCCCCAGGCACCAAAAAGGCTTGATTTTTAAAAAGTGGAAGCAACACCATTTTTAGACATGGAATTCCACCCTCAATCTTGTCCTGGTGTCCTTTTTTACATTTGGTTTCAAAAAATAATTGGGCTTCAAAAAACATTTTGGTTCCTGGGCAGCATTTTCCTGACCGCGGAGTCACCCGTTTCCTTCCCCAGGCACCAAAAAGGCTTGATTTTTAAAAAGTGGAAGCAACACCATTTTTAGACATGGAATTCCACCCTCAATCTTGTCCTGGTGTCCTTTTTTCCCTTTGGTTTCAAAAAAAAATTGGGCTTCAAAAAACATTTTTCTTCTGGGGCAGCATTTTCCTAACCGCGGAGTCACGCG
The DNA here is from genome assembly GCF_059756535.1 of Pantherophis guttatus. Classification (NCBI taxonomy): domain Eukaryota; kingdom Metazoa; phylum Chordata; class Lepidosauria; order Squamata; family Colubridae; genus Pantherophis; species Pantherophis guttatus. The sequence goes on along the minus strand of NC_142074.1, from coordinate 14,089,976 downwards.
TTTTCTTCCCCAGGCACCAAAATGGCTTGATTTTTAAAAAGTGGAAGCAACACCATTTTTAGACATGGAATTCCAGCCTCAATCTTGTCCTGGTGTTCTTTTTTGCCTTTGGTTTCAAAAAAAAATTGGCTTCAAAAAACATTTTGCTTCCTGGGCAGCATTTTCCTGACTTCAGAGTCACGCATTTTCTTCCCCAGGCACCAAAAAGGCTTGATTTTTAAAAAGTGGAAGCAACACCATTTTTAGACATGGAATTCCACCCTCAATCTTGTCCTGGTGTCCTTTTTTTCCTTCGGTTTCAAAAAAAAAATTGGGCTTCTAAAAACATTTTTCTTCCGGGGCAGCATTTTCCTGACCGGGGAGTCACACGTTTTCTTCCCCAGGCACCAAAAAGGCTTGATTTTTAAAAAGTGGAAGCAACACCATTTTTAGACATGGAATTCCACCCTCAATCTTGTCCTGGTGTCCTTTTTTACATTTGGTTTCAAAAAATAATTGGGCTTCAAAAAACATTTTGGTTCCTGGGCAGCATTTTCCTGACCGCGGAGTCACCCGTTTCCTTCCCCAGGCACCAAAAAGGCTTGATTTTTAAAAAGTGGAAGCAACACCATTTTTAGACATGGAATTCCACCCTCAATCTTGTCCTGGTGTCCTTTTTTCCCTTTGGTTTCAAAAAAAAATTGGGCTTCAAAAAACATTTTTCTTCTGGGGCAGCATTTTCCTGACCGCGGAGTCACGCGTTTTCTTCCCCAGGCACCAAAACGGCTCGATTTTTAAAAAGTGGAAGCAACACCATTTTTAGACATGGAATTCCACCCTCAATCTTGTCCTGGTGTTCTTTTTTGCCTTTGGTTTCAAAAAAAAATTGGGCTTCAAAAAACATTTTGCTTCCTGGGCAGCATTTTCCTGACTGCAGAGTCACGCATTTTCTTCCCCAGGCACCAAAAAGGCTTGATTTTTAAAAAGTGGAAGCAACACCATTTTTAGACATGGAATTCCACCCTCAATCTTGTCCTGGTGTCCTTTTTTGCCTTCGGTTTCAAAAAAAAAATTGGGCTTCTAAAAACATTTTTCTTCCGGGGCAGCATTTTCCTGACCGCGGAGTCACGCGTTTTCTTCCCCAGGCACCAAAATGGCTCGATTTTTAAAAAGTGGAAGCAACACCATTTTTAGACATGGAATTCCACCCTCAATCTTGTCCTGGTGTCCTTTTTTGCCTTTGGTTTCAAAAAAATATTGGGCTTCAAAAAACATTTTACTTCCTGGGCAGCATTTTCCTGACTGCAGAGTCACGCATTTTCTTCCCCAGGCACCAAAAAGGCTTGATTTTTAAAAAGTGGAAGCAACACCATTTTTAGACATGGAATTCCACCCTCAATCTTGTCCTGGTGTCCTTTTTTGCCTTCGGTTTCAAAAAAAAAATTCGGCTTCAGAAAACATTTTGGTTCCTGGGCAGCATTTTCCTGACCGCGGAGTCATGCGTTTTCTTCCCCAGGCATCAAAAAGGCTTGATTTTTAAAAAGTGGAAGAAACACCATTTTTAGACATGGAATTCCACCCTGAATATTGTCCTGGTGTCCTTTTTTGCATTTGGTTTCAAAAAAAAATTGGGCTTCAAAAAACATTTTGGTTCCTGGGCAGCATTTTCCTGACCGCGGAGTCACCCGTTTCCTTCCCCAGGCACCAAAAAGGCTTGATTTTTAAAAAGTGGAAGCAACACCATTTTTAGACATGGAATTCCACCCTCAATCTTGTCCTGGTGTCCTTTTTTCCCTTTGGTTTCAAAAAAAAATTGGGCTTCAAAAAACATTTTTCTTCTGGGGCAGCATTTTCCTGACCGCGGAGTCACGCGTTTTCTTCCCCAGGCACCAAAACGGCTCGATTTTTAAAAAGTGGAAGCAACACCATTTTTAGACATGGAATTCCACCCTCAATCTTGTCCTGGTGTTCTTTTTTGCCTTTGGTTTCAAAAAAAAATTGGGCTTCAAAAAACATTTTGCTTCCTGGGCAGCATTTTCCTGACTGCAGAGTCACGCATTTTCTTCCCCAGGCACCAAAAAGGCTTGATTTTTAAAAAGTGGAAGCAACACCATTTTTAGACATGGAATTCCACCCTCAATCTTGTCCTGGTGTCCTTTTTTGCCTTCGGTTTCAAAAAAAAAATTGGGCTTCTAAAAACATTTTTCTTCCGGGGCAGCATTTTCCTGACCGCGGAGTCACACGTTTTCTTCCCCAGGCACCAAAAAGGCTTGATTTTTAAAAAGTGGAAGCAACACCATTTTTAGACAGGGAATTCCACCCTCAATCTTGTCCTGGTGTCCTTTTTTACATTTGGTTTCAAAAAAAAATTGGGCTTCAAAAAACATTTTGGTTCCTGGGCAGCATTTTCCTGACCGCGGAGTCACGCGTTTTCTTCCCCAGGCACCAAAAGGCTTGATTTCTAAAAAGTGGAAGCAACACCATTTTTAGACATGGAATTCCACCCTCAACCTTGTCCTGGTGTCCATTTTTGCCTCTGGTTATATAAAAAAATTGGGCTTCAAAAAACATTTTGGTTCCTGAGCAGCATTTTCCTGACCGCGGAGTCACGCGTTTTCTTCCCCAGGCACCAAAAAGGCTTGATTTTTAAAAAGTGGAAGCAACACCATTTTTAGACATGGAATTCCACCCTCAATCTTGTCCTGGTGTCCTTTTTTGCATTAGGTTTCAAAAAAAAATTCGGCTTCAGAAAACATTCTTCTTCTGGCGCAGGATTTTCCTGACCGCGGAGTCACGCGTTTTCTTCCCCAGGCACCAAAAAGGCTTCATTTTTTAAAAGTGGAAGCAACACCATTTTTAGACATGGAATTCCACCCTCAATCTTGTCCTGGTGTCCCTTTTTGCATTAAGTTTCAAAAAAAAAATTCGGCTTCAGAAAACATTTTGGTTCCTGGGCAGCATTTTCCTGACCGCGGAGTCATGCGTTTTCTTCCCCAGGCATCAAAAAGGCTTCATTTTTTAAAAGTGGAAGTAACACCATTTTTAGACATGGAATTCCACCCTCAATCTTGTCCTGGTGTCCTTTTTTCCCTTTGGCTTCAAAAAAAAATTGGGCTTCAAAAAACATTTTTCTTCTGGGGCAGCATTTTCCTGACCGCGGAGTCACGCGTTTTCTTCCCCAGGCACCAAAAAGGCTTGATTTTTAAAAAGTGGAAGCAACACCATTTTTAGACATGGAATTCCACCCTCAATCTTGTCCTGGTGTCCTTTTTTGCATTTGATTTCAAAAAAAAATTCGGCTTCACAAAACAATTTGGTTCCTGGGCAGCATTTTCCTGACCGCGGAGTCACGCATTTTCTTCCCCAGGCACCAAAAAGGCTTGATTTTTAAAAAGTGGAAGCAACACCATTTTTAGACATGGAATTCCACCCTCAATCTTGTCCTGGTGTCCTTTTTTGCATTAGGTTTCAAAAAAAAAATTCGGCTTCAGAAAACATTTTGGTTCCTGGGCAGCATTTTCCTGACCGCGGAGTCATGCGTTTTCTTCCCCAGGCACCAAAAAGGCTTGATTTTTAAAAAGTGGAAGCAACACCATTTTTAGACATGGAATTCCACCCTCAATCTTGTCCTGGTGTCCTTTTTTGCCCTTGGTTTCAAAAAAAAATTGGGCTTCAAAAAACATTTTTCTTCTGGGGCAGCATTTTCCTGACCGCGGAGTCACGCGTTTTCTTCCCCAGGCACCAAAATGGCTCGATTTTTAAAAAGTGGAAGCAACACCATTTTTAGACATGGAATTCCACCCTCAATCTTGTCCTGGTGTCCTTTTTTGCCTTTGGTTTCAAAAAAAAATTGGGCTTCAAAAAACATTTTACTTCCTGGGCAGCATTTTCCTGACTGCAGAGTCACGCATTTTCTTCCCCAGGCACCAAAAAGGCTTGATTTTTAAAAAGTTGAAACAACACCATTTTTAGACATGGAATTCCACCCTCAATCTTGTCCTGGTGTCCTTTTTTTCCTTCGGTTTCAAAAAAAAAAATTGGGCTTCTAAAAACATTTTTCTTCCGGGGCAGCATTTTCCTGACCGCGGAGTCCCACGTTTTCTTCCCCAGGCACCAAAAAGGCTTGATTTTTAAAAAGTGGAAGCAACACCATTTTTAGACATGGAATTCCACCCTCAATCTTGTCCTGGTGTCCTTTTTTGCCTTTGGTTTCAAAAAAAAATTGGGTTTCAAAAAACATTTTGCTTCCTGGGCAGCATTTTCCTGACTGCAGAGTCACGCATTTTCTTCCCCAGGCACCAAAAAGGCTTGATTTTTAAAAAGTGGAAGCAACACCATTTTTAGACATGGAATTCCACCCTCAATCTTGTCCTGGTGTCCTTTTTTGCATTAGGTTTCAAAAAAAAATTCGGCTTCAGAAAACATTTTGGTTCCTGGGCAGCATTTTCCTGACCGCGGAGTCACCCGTTTCCTTCCCCAGGCACCAAAAAGGCTTGATTTTTAAAAAGTGGAAGCAACACCATTTTTAGACATGGAATTCCACCCTCAATCTTGTCCTGGTGTCCTTTTTTCCCTTTGGTTTCAAAAAAAAATTGGGCTTCAAAAAACATTTTTCTTCTGGGGCAGCATTTTCCTGACCGCGGAGTCACGCGTTTTCTTCCCCAGGCACCAAAACGGCTCGATTTTTAAAAAGTGGAAGCAACACCATTTTTAGACATGGAATTCCACCCTCAATCTTGTCCTGGTGTTCTTTTTTGCCTTTGGTTTCAAAAAAAAATTGGGCTTCAAAAAACATTTTGCTTCCTGGGCAGCATTTTCCTGACTGCAGAGTCACGCATTTTCTTCCCCAGGCACCAAAAAGGCTTGATTTTTAAAAAGTGGAAGCAACACCATTTTTAGACAGGGAATTCCACCCTCAATCTTGTCCTGGTGTCCTTTTTTACATTTGGTTTCAAAAAAAAATTGGGCTTCAAAAAACATTTTGGTTCCTGGGCAACATTTTCCTGACCGCGGAGTCACGCGTTTTCTTCCCCAGGCACCAAAAGGCTTGATTTCTAAAAAGTGGAAGCAACACCATTTTTAGACATGGAATTCCACCCTCAACCTTGTCCTGGTGTCCATTTTTGCCTCTGGTTATAAAAAAAAATTGGGCTTCAAAAAACATTTTGGTTCCTGGGCAGCATTTTCCTGACCGCGGAGTCACGCGTTTTCTTCCCCAGGCACCAAAAAGGCTTGATTTTTAAAAAGTGGAAGCAACACCATTTTTAGACATGGAATTCCACCCTCAATCTTGTCCTGGTGTCCTTTTTTGCATTAGGTTTCAAAAAAAAATTCGGCTTCAGAAAACATTTTTCTTCTGGCGCAGGATTTTCCTGACCGCGGAGTCACGCGTTTTCTTCCCCAGGCACCAAAAAGGCTTCATTTTTTAAAAGTGGAAGCAACACCATTTTTAGACATGGAATTCCACCCTCAATCTTGTCCTGGTGTCCGTTTTTGCATTAGGTTTCAAAAAAAAAATTCGGCTTCAGAAAACATTTTGGTTCCTGGGCAGCATTTTCCTGACCGCGGAGTCATGCGTTTTCTTCCCCAGGCATCAAAAAGGCTTCATTTTTTAAAAGTGGAAGCAACACCATTTTTAGACATGGAATTCCACCCTCAATCTTGTCCTGGTGTCCTTTTTTCCCTTTGGCTTCAAAAAAAAATTGGGCTTCAAAAAACAATTTTCTTCTGGGGCAGCATTTTCCTGACCGCGGAGTCACGCGTTTTCTTCCCCAGGCACCAAAATGGCTCGATTGTTAAAAAGTGGAAGCAACACCATTTTTAGACATGGAATTCCACCCTCAATCTTGTCCTGGTGTCCTTTTTTGCCTTTGGTTTCAAAAAAAAATTGGGCTTCAAAAAACATTTTGCTTCCTGGGCAGCATTTTCCTGACCGCAGAGTCACGCGTTTTCTTCCCCAGGCACCAAAAAGGCTTGATTTTTAAAAAGTGGAAGCAACACCATTTTTAGACATGGAATTCCACCCTCAATCTTGTCCTGGTGTCCTTTTTTGCATTAGGTTTCAAAAAAAAAATTCGGCTTCAGAAAACATTTTGGTTCCTGGGCAGCATTTTCCTGACCGCGGAGTCATGCGTTTTCTTCCCCAGGCACCAAAAAGGCTTGATTTTTAAAAAGTGGAAGCAACACCATTTTTAGACATGGAATTCCACCCTCAATCTTGTCCTGGTGTCCTTTTTGCATTTGGTTTCAAAAAAAAATTCGGCTTCAAAAAACATTTTGTTTCCTGGGCAGCATTTTCCTGACCGCGGAGTCACGCGTTTTCTCCCCCAGGCACCAAAAAGGCTTGATTTTTAAAAAGTGGAAGCAACACCATTTTTAGACATGGAATTCCACCCTCAATCTTGTCCTGGTGTCCTTTTTTGCCTTTGGTTTCAAAAAAAAATTGGGCTTCAAAAAACATTTTGGTTCCTGGGCAACATTTTCCTGACCGCGGAGTCACGCGTTTTCTTCCCCAGGCACCGAAAAGTCTTGATTTTTAAAAAGTGGAAGCAACACCATTTTTAGACATGGAATTCCACCCTCAATCTTGTCCTGGTGTCCATTTTTGCCTTTGGTTTCAACAAAAAATTTGGCTTAAAAAAATAGTTTGCTTCCTGGGCAGCATTTTCCTGACCACGGAGTCACGCGTTTTCTTCCCCAGGCACCGAAAAGTCTTGATTTTTAAAAAGTGGAAGCAACACCATTTTTAGACATGGAATTCCACCCTCAATCTTGTCCTGGTGTCCTTTTTTACCTTTGGTTTCAAAAAAAAAATGGGCTTCAAAAAACATTTTTCTTCCGGGGCAGCATTTTCCTGACCGTGGAGTCACGCGTTTTCTTCCCCAGGCACCAAAAAGGCTTGATTTTTAAAAAGTGGAAGCAACACCATTTTTAGACATGGAATTCCACCCTCAATCTTGTCCTGGTGTCCTTTTTTACATTAGGTTTCAAAAAAAAATTCGGCTTCAGAAAACATTTTTCTTCCTGGGCAGCATTTTCCTGACCGCAGAGTCACGCGTTTTCTTCCCCAGGCACCAAAAAGGCTTGATTTTTAAAAAGTGGAAGCAACACCATTTTTAGACATGGAATTCCACCCTCAATCTTGTCCTGGTGTCCTTTTTTGCATTAGGTTTCAAAAAAAAATTCGGCTTCAGAAAACATTTTGGTTCCTGGGCAGCATTTTCCTGACCGCGGAGTCATGCGTTTTCTTCCCCAGGCACCAAAAAGGCTTGATTTTTAAAAAGTGGAAGCAACACCATTTTTAGACATGGAATTCCACCCTCAATCTTGTCCTGGTGTCCTTTTTGCATTTGGTTTCAAAAAAAAATTCGGCTTCAAAAAACATTTTGTTTCCTGGGCAGCATTTTCCTGACCGCGGAGTCACGCGTTTTCTCCCCCAGGCAGCAAAAAGGCTTGATTTTTAAAAAGTGGAAGCAACACCATTTTTAGACATGGAATTCCACCCTCAACCTTGTCCTGGTGTCCTTTTTTGCCTTTGGTTTCAAAAAAAAATTGGGCTTCAAAAAACATTTTGGTTCCTGGGCAGCATTTTCCTGACCGCGGAGTCACGCGTTTTCTTCCCCAGGCACCAAAACGGCTTGATTTTTAAAAAGTGGAAGCAACACCATTTTTAGACATGGAATTCCACCCTCAATCTTGTCCTGGTGTCCATTTTTGCCTTTGGTTTCAACAAAAAATTTGGCTTAAAAAAATAGTTTGCTTCCTGGGCAGCATTTTCCTGACCACGGAGTCACGCGTTTTCTTCCCCAGGCACCGAAAAGTCTTGATTTTTAAAAAGTGGAAGCAACACCATTTTTAGACATGGAATTCCACCCTCAATCTTGTCCTGGTGTCCTTTTTTACCTTTGGTTTCAAAAAAAAAATGGGCTTCAAAAAACATTTTTCTTCCGGGGCAGCATTTTCCTGACCGTGGAGTCACGCGTTTTCTTCCCCAGGCACCAAAAAGGCTTGATTTTTAAAAAGTGGAAGCAACACCATTTTTAGACATGGAATTCCACCCTCAATCTTGTCCTGGTGTCCTTTTTTACATTAGGTTTCAAAAAAAAATTCGGCTTCAGAAAACATTTTTCTTCCGGCGCAGGATTTTCCTGACCACGGAATCACGCGTTTTCTTCCCCAGGCACCAAAAAGGCTTGATTTTTAAAAAGTGGAAGCAACACCATTTTTAGACATGGAATTCCACCCTCAACCTTGTCCTGGTGTCCGTTTTTGCATTAGGTTTCAAAAAAAAAATTCGGCTTCAGAAAACATTTTGGTTCCTGGGCAGCATTTTCCTGACCGCGGAGTCATGCGTTTTCTTCCCCAGGCATCAAAAAGGCTTGAGTTTTAAAAAGTGGAAGCAACACCATTTTTAGACATGGAATTCCACCCTCAATCTTGTCCTGGTGTCCTTTTTTCCCTTTGGCTTCAAAAAAAAATTGGGCTTCAAAAAACATTTTTCTTCTGGGGCAGCATTTTCCTGACCGCAGAGTCACGCGTTTTCTTCCCCAGGCACCAAAATGGCTCGATTGTTAAAAAGTGGAAGCAACACCATTTTTAGACATGGAATTCCACCCTCAATCTTGTCCTGGTGTCCTTTTTTGCCTTTGGTTTCAAAAAAAAATTGGGCTTCAAAAAACATTTTGCTTCCTGGGCAGCATTTTCCTGACCGCAGAGTCACGAGTTTTCTTCCCCAGGCACCAAAAAGGCTTGATTTTTAAAAAGTGAAAGCAACACCATTTTTAGACATGGAATTCCACCCTCAATCTTGTCCTGGTGTCCTTTTTGCATTTGGTTTCAAAAAAAAATTCGGCTTCAAAAAACATTTTGTTTCCTGGGCAGCATTTTCCTGACCGCGGAGTCACGCGTTTTCTCCCCCAGGCACCAAAAAGGCTTGATTTTTAAAAAGTGGAAGCAACACCATTTTTAGACATGGAATTCCACCCTCAACCTTGTCCTGGTGTCCTTTTTTGCCTTTGGTTTCAAAAAAAAATTGGGCTTCAAAAAACATTTTGGTTCCTGGGCAGCATTTTCCTGACCGCGGAGTCACGCGTTTTCTTCCCCAGGCACCAAAACGGCTTGATTTTTAAAAAGTGGAAGCAACACCATTTTTAGACATGGAATTCCACCCTCAATCTTGTCCTGGTGTCCATTTTTGCCTTTGGTTTCAACAAAAAATTTGGCTTAAAAAAATAGTTTGCTTCCTGGGCAGCATTTTCCTGACCACGGAGTCACGCGTTTTCTTCCCCAGGCACCGAAAAGTCTTGATTTTTAAAAAGTGGAAGCAACACCATTTTTAGACATGGAATTCCACCCTCAATCTTGTCCTGGTGTCCTTTTTTACCTTTGGTTTCAAAAAAAAAATGGGCTTCAAAAAACATTTTTCTTCCGGGGCAGCATTTTCCTGACCGTGGAGTCACGCGTTTTCTTCCCCAGGCACCAAAAAGGCTTGATTTTTAAAAAGTGGAAGCAACACCATTTTTAGACATGGAATTCCACCCTCAATCTTGTCCTGGTGTCCTTTTTTACATTAGGTTTCAAAAAAAAATTCGGCTTCAGAAAACATTTTTCTTCCGGCGCAGGATTTTCCTGACCACGGAATCACGCGTTTTCTTCCCCAGGCACCAAAAAGGCTTGATTTTTAAAAAGTGGAAGCAACACCATTTTTAGACATGGAATTCCACCCTCAACCTTGTCCTGGTGTCCGTTTTTGCATTAGGTTTCAAAAAAAAAATTCGGCTTCAGAAAACATTTTGGTTCCTGGGCAGCATTTTCCTGACCGCGGAGTCATGCGTTTTCTTCCCCAGGCATCAAAAAGGCTTGAGTTTTAAAAAGTGGAAGCAACACCATTTTTAGACATGGAATTCCACCCTCAATCTTGTCCTGGTGTCCTTTTTTCCCTTTGGCTTCAAAAAAAAATTGGGCTTCAAAAAACATTTTTCTTCTGGGGCAGCATTTTCCTGACCGCAGAGTCACGCGTTTTCTTCCCCAGGCACCAAAATGGCTCGATTGTTAAAAAGTGGAAGCAACACCATTTTTAGACATGGAATTCCACCCTCAATCTTGTCCTGGTGTCCTTTTTTGCCTTTGGTTTCAAAAAAAAATTGGGCTTCAAAAAACATTTTGCTTCCTGGGCAGCATTTTCCTGACCGCAGAGTCACGAGTTTTCTTCCCCAGGCACCAAAAAGGCTTGATTTTTAAAAAGTGAAAGCAACACCATTTTTAGACATGGAATTCCACCCTCAATCTTGTCCTGGTGTCCTTTTTTGCATTAGGTTTCAAAAAAAAAATTCGGCTTCAGAAAACATTTTGGTTCCTGGGCAGCATTTTCCTGACCGCGGAGTCATGCGTTTTCTTCCCCAGGCACCAAAAAGGCTTGATTTTTAAAAAGTGGAAGCAACACCATTTTTAGACATGGAATTCCACCATCAATCTTGTCCTGGTGTCCTTTTTTGCCTTTGGTTTCAAAAAAAAATTGGGCTTCAAAAAACATTTTTCTTCTGGGGCAGCATTTTCCTGACCGTGGAGTCACGCGTTTTCTTCCCCAGGCACCAAAATGGCTCGATTTTTAAAAAGTGGAAGCAACACCATTTTTAGACATGGAATTCCACCCTCAATCTTGTCCTGATGTCCTTTTTTGCCTTTGGTTTCAAAAAAAAATTGGGCTTCAAAAAACATTTTACTTCCTGGGCAGCATTTTCCTGACTGCAGAGTCACGCATTTTCTTCCCCAGGCACCAAAAAGCTTGATTTTTAAAAAGTGGAAGCAACACCATTTTTAGACATGGAATTCCACCCTCAATCTTGTCCTGGTGTCCTTTTTTGCCTTCGGTTTCAAAAAAAAAAATTGGGCTTCTAAAAACATTTTTCTTCCGGGGCAGCATTTTCCTGACCGCGGAGTCCCACGTTTTCTTCCCCAGGCACCAAAAAGGCTTGATTTTTAAAAAGTGGAAGCAACACCATTTTTAGACATGGAATTCCACCCTCAATCTTGTCCTGGTGTCCTTTTTTGCCTTTGGTTTCAAAAAAAAATTGGGCTTCAAAAAACATTTTACTTCCTGGGCAGCATTTTCCTGACTGCAGAGTCACGCATTTTCTTCCCCAGGCACCAAAAAGCTTGATTTTTAAAAAGTGGAAGCAACACCATTTTTAGACATGGAATTCCACCCTCAATCTTGTCCTGGTGTCCTTTTTTGCCTTCGGTTTCAAAAAAAAAAATTGGGCTTCTAAAAACATTTTTCTTCCGGGGCAGCATTTTCCTGACCGCGGAGTCCCACGTTTTCTTCCCCAGGCACCAAAAAGGCTTGGTTTTTAAAAAGTGGAAGCAACACCATTTTTAGACATGGAATTCCACCCTCAATCTTGTCCTGGTGTCCTTTTTTGCCTTTGGTTTCAAAAAAAAATTGGGTTTCAAAAAACATTTTGCTTCCTGGGCAGCATTTTCCTGACTGCAGAGTCACGCATTTTCTTCCCCAGGCACCAAAAAGGCTTGATTTTTAAAGAGTGGAAGCAACACCATTTTTAGACATGGAATTCCACCCTCAATCTTGTCCTGGTGTCCTTTTTTGCATTAGGTTTCAAAAAAAAATTCGGCTTCAGAAAACATTTTGGTTCCTGGGCAGCATTTTCCTGACCGCGGAGTCATGCGTTTTCTTCCCCAGGCATCAAAAAGGCTTGATTTTTAAAAAGTGGAAGCAACACCATTTTTAGACATGGAATTCCACCCTGAATATTGTCCTGGTGTCCTTTTTTACATTTGGTTTCAAAAAAAAATTGGGCTTCAAAAAACATTTTGGTTCCTGGGCAGCATTTTCCTGACCGCGGAGTCACCCGTTTCCTTCCCCAGGTACCAAAAAGGCTTGATTTTTAAAAAGTGGAAGCAACACCATTTTTAGACATGGAATTCCACCCTCAATCTTGTCCTGGTGTCCTTTTTTCCCTTTGGTTTCAAAAAAAAATTGGGCTTCAAAAAACATTTTTCTTCTGGGGCAGCATTTTCCTGACCGCGGAGTCACGCGTTTTCTTCCCCAGGCACCAAAACGGCTCGATTTTTAAAAAGTGGAAGCAACACCAATTTTAGACATGGAATTCCACCCTCAATCTTGTCCTGGTGTTCTTTTTTGCCTTTGGTTTCAAAAAAAAATTGGGCTTCAAAAAACATTTTGCTTCCTGGGCAGCATTTTCCTGACTGCAGAGTCACGCATTTTCTTCCCCAGGCACCAAAAAGGCTTGATTTTTAAAAAGTGGAAGCAACACCATTTTTAGACATGGAATTCCACCCTCAATCTTGTCCTGGTGTCCTTTTTTGCCTTCGGTTTCAAAAAAAAAATTGGGCTTCTAAAAACATTTTTCTTCCGGGGCAGCATTTTCTTGACCGCGGAGTCACACGTTTTCTTCCCCAGGCACCAAAAAGGCTTGATTTTTAAAAAGTGGAAGCAACACCATTTTTAGACAGGGAATTCCACCCTCAATCTTGTCCTGGTGTCCTTTTTTACATTTGGTTTCAAAAAAAAATTGGGCTTCAAAAAACATTTTGGTTCCTGGGCAACATTTTCCTGACCGCGGAGTCACGCGTTTTCTTCCCCAGGCACCAAAAGGCTTGATTTCTAAAAAGTGGAAGCAACACCATTTTTAGACATGGAATTCCACCCTCAACCTTGTCCTGGTGTCCATTTTTGCCTCTGGTTATAAAAAAAAATTGGGCTTCAAAAAACATTTTGGTTCCTGGGCAGCATTTTCCTGACCGCGGAGTCACGCGTTTTCTTCCCCAGGCACCAAAAAGGCTTGATTTTTAAAAAGTGGAAGCAACACCATTTTTAGACATGGAATTCCACCCTCAATCTTGTCCTGGTGTCCTTTTTTGCATTAGGTTTCAAAAAAAAATTCGGCTTCAGAAAACATTTTTCTTCTGGCGCAGGATTTTCCTGACCGCGGAGTCACGCGTTTTCTTCCCCAGGCACCAAAAAGGCTTCATTTTTTAAAAGTGGAAGCAACACCATTTTTAGACATGGAATTCCACCCTCAATCTTGTCCTGGTGTCCGTTTTTGCATTAGGTTTCAAAAAAAAAATTCGGCTTCAGAAAACATTTTGGTTCCTGGGCAGCATTTTCCTGACCGCGGAGTCATGCGTTTTCTTCCCCAGGCATCAAAAAGGCTTGAGTTTTAAAAAGTGGAAGCAACACCATTTTTAGACATGGAATTCCACCCTCAATCTTGTCCTGGTGTCCTTTTTTCCCTTTGGCTTCAAAAAAAAATTGGGCTTCAAAAAACATTTTTCTTCTGGGGCAGCATTTTCCTGACCGCAGAGTCACGCGTTTTCTTCCCCAGGCACCAAAATGGCTCGATTGTTAAAAAGTGGAAGCAACACCATTTTTAGACATGGAATTCCACCCTCAATCTTGTCCTGGTGTCCTTTTTTGCCTTTGGTTTCAAAAAAAAATTGGGCTTCAAAAAACATTTTGCTTCCTGGGCAGCATTTTCCTGACCGCAGAGTCACGAGTTTTCTTCCCCAGGCACCAAAAAGGCTTGATTTTTAAAAAGTGAAAGCAACACCATTTTTAGACATGGAATTCCACCCTCAATCTTGTCCTGGTGTCCTTTTTTGCATTAGGTTTCAAAAAAAAAATTCGGCTTCAGAAAACATTTTGGTTCCTGGGCAGCATTTTCCTGACCGCGGAGTCATGCGTTTTCTTCCCCAGGCACCAAAAAGGCTTGATTTTTAAAAAGTGGAAGCAACACCATTTTTAGACATGGAATTCCACCATCAATCTTGTCCTGGTGTCCTTTTTTGCCTTTGGTTTCAAAAAAAAATTGGGCTTCAAAAAACATTTTTCTTCTGGGGCAGCATTTTCCTGACCGTGGAGTCACGCGTTTTCTTCCCCAGGCACCAAAATGGCTCGATTTTTAAAAAGTGGAAGCAACACCATTTTTAGACATGGAATTCCACCCTCAATCTTGTCCTGATGTCCTTTTTTGCCTTTGGTTTCAAAAAAAAATTGGGCTTCAAAAAACATTTTACTTCCTGGGCAGCATTTTCCTGACTGCAGAGTCACGCATTTTCTTCCCCAGGCACCAAAAAGCTTGATTTTTAAAAAGTGGAAGCAACACCATTTTTAGACATGGAATTCCACCCTCAATCTTGTCCTGGTGTCCTTTTTTGCCTTCGGTTTCAAAAAAAAAAATTGGGCTTCTAAAAACATTTTTCTTCCGGGGCAGCATTTTCCTGACCGCGGAGTCCCACGTTTTCTTCCCCAGGCACCAAAAAGGCTTGATTTTTAAAAAGTGGAAGCAACACCATTTTTAGACATGGAATTCCACCCTCAATCTTGTCCTGGTGTCCTTTTTTGCCTTTGGTTTCAAAAAAAAATTGGGCTTCAAAAAACATTTTACTTCCTGGGCAGCATTTTCCTGACTGCAGAGTCACGCATTTTCTTCCCCAGGCACCAAAAAGCTTGATTTTTAAAAAGTGGAAGCAACACCATTTTTAGACATGGAATTCCACCCTCAATCTTGTCCTGGTGTCCTTTTTTGCCTTCGGTTTCAAAAAAAAAAATTGGGCTTCTAAAAACATTTTTCTTCAGGGGCAGCATTTTCCTGACCGCGGAGTCCCACGTTTTCTTCCCCAGGCACCAAAAAGGCTTGGTTTTTAAAAAGTGGAAGCAACACCATTTTTAGAAATGGAATTCCACCCTCAATCTTGTCCTGGTGTCCTTTTTTGCCTTTGGTTTCAAAAAAAAATTGGGTTTCAAAAAACATTTTGCTTCCTGGGCAGCATTTTCCTGACTGCAGAGTCACGCATTTTCTTCCCCAGGCACCAAAAAGGCTTGATTTTTAAAGAGTGGAAGCAACACCATTTTTAGACATGGAATTCCACCCTCAATCTTGTCCTGGTGTCCTTTTTTGCATTAGGTTTCAAAAAAAAATTCGGCTTCAGAAAACATTTTGGTTCCTGGGCAGCATTTTCCTGACCGCGGAGTCATGCGTTTTCTTCCCCAGGCATCAAAAAGGCTTGATTTTTAAAAAGTGGAAGCAACACCATTTTTAGACATGGAATTCCACCCTGAATATTGTCCTGGTGTCCTTTTTTACATTTGGTTTCAAAAAAAAATTGGGCTTCAAAAAACATTTTGGTTCCTGGGCAGCATTTTCCTGACCGCGGAGTCACCCGTTTCCTTCCCCAGGTACCAAAAAGGCTTGATTTTTAAAAAGTGGAAGCAACACCATTTTTAGACATGGAATTCCACCCTCAATCTTGTCCTGGTGTCCTTTTTTCCCTTTGGTTTCAAAAAAAAATTGGGCTTCAAAAAACATTTTTCTTCTGGGGCAGCATTTTCCTGACCGCGGAGTCACGCGTTTTCTTCCCCAGGCACCAAAACGGCTCGATTTTTAAAAAGTGGAAGCAACACCAATTTTAGACATGGAATTCCACCCTCAATCTTGTCCTGGTGTTCTTTTTTGCCTTTGGTTTCAAAAAAAAATTGGGCTTCAAAAAACATTTTGCTTCCTGGGCAGCATTTTCCTGACTGCAGAGTCACGCATTTTCTTCCCCAGGCACCAAAAAGGCTTGATTTTTAAAAAGTGGAAGCAACACCATTTTTAGACATGGAATTCCACCCTCAATCTTGTCCTGGTGTCCTTTTTTGCCTTCGGTTTCAAAAAAAAAATTGGGCTTCTAAAAACATTTTTCTTCCGGGGCAGCATTTTCTTGACCGCGGAGTCACACGTTTTCTTCCCCAGGCACCAAAAAGGCTTGATTTTTAAAAAGTGGAAGCAACACCATTTTTAGACAGGGAATTCCACCCTCAATCTTGTCCTGGTGTCCTTTTTTACATTTGGTTTCAAAAAAAAATTGGGCTTCAAAAAACATTTTGGTTCCTGGGCAACATTTTCCTGACCGCGGAGTCACGCGTTTTCTTCCCCAGGCACCAAAAGGCTTGATTTCTAAAAAGTGGAAGCAACACCATTTTTAGACATGGAATTCCACCCTCAACCTTGTCCTGGTGTCCATTTTTGCCTCTGGTTATAAAAAAAAATTGGGCTTCAAAAAACATTTTGGTTCCTGGGCAGCATTTTCCTGACCGCGGAGTCACGCGTTTTCTTCCCCAGGCACCAAAAAGGCTTGATTTTTAAAAAGTGGAAGCAACACCATTTTTAGACATGGAATTCCACCCTCAATCTTGTCCTGGTGTCCTTTTTTGCATTAGGTTTCAAAAAAAAATTCGGCTTCAGAAAACATTTTTCTTCTGGCGCAGGATTTTCCTGACCGCGGAGTCACGCGTTTTCTTCCCCAGGCACCAAAAAGGCTTCATTTTTTAAAAGTGGAAGCAACACCATTTTTAGACATGGAATTCCACCCTCAATCTTGTCCTGGTGTCCGTTTTTGCATTAGGTTTCAAAAAAAAAATTCGGCTTCAGAAAACATTTTGGTTCCTGGGCAGCATTTTCCTGACCGCGGAGTCATGTGTTTTCTTCCCCAGGCATCAAAAAGGCTTCATTTTTTAAAAGTGGAAGCAACACCATTTTTAGACATGGAATTCCACCCTCAATCTTGTCCTGGTGTCCTTTTTTCCCTTTGGCTTCAAAAAAAAATTGGGCTTCAAAAAACATTTTTCTTCTGGGGCAGCATTTTCCTGACCGCGGAGTCACGCGTTTTCTTCCCCAGGCACCAAAATGGCTCGATTGTTAAAAAGTGGAAGCAACACCATTTTTAGACATGGAATTCCACCCTCAATCTTGTCCTGGTGTCCTTTTTTGCCTTTGGTTTCAAAAAAAAATTGGGCTTCAAAAAACATTTTGCTTCCTGGGCAGCATTTTCCTGACCGCAGAGTCACGCGTTTTCTTCCCCAGGCACCAAAAAGGCTTGATTTTTAAAAAGTGGAAGCAACACCATTTTTAGACATGGAATTCCACCCTCAATCTTGTCCTGGTGTCCTTTTTTGCATTAGGTTTCAAAAAAAAAATTCGGCTTCAGAAAACATTTTGGTTCCTGGGCAGCATTTTCCTGACCGCGGAGTCATGCGTTTTCTTCCCCAGGCACCAAAAAGGCTTGATTTTTAAAAAGTGGAAGCAACACCATTTTTAGACATGGAATTCCACCCTCAATCTTGTCCTGGTGTCCTTTTTGCATTTGGTTTCAAAAAAAAATTCGGCTTCAAAAAACATTTTGTTTCCTGGGCAGCATTTTCCTGACCGCGGAGTCACGCGTTTTCTCCCCCAGGCACCAAAAAGGCTTGATTTTTAAAAAGTGGAAGCAACACCATTTTTAGACATGGAATTCCACCCTCAATCTTGTCATGGTGTCCTTTTTTGCTTTTGGTTTCAAAAAAAAATTGGGCTTCAAAAAACATTTTGGTTCCTGGGCAGCATTTTCCTGACCGCGGAGTCACGCGTTTTCTTCCCCAGGCACCAAAACGGCTTGATTTTTAAAAAGTGGAAGCAACACCATTTTTAGACATGGAATTCCACCCTCAATCTTGTCATGGTGTCCATTTTTGCCTTTGGTTTCAACAAAAAATTTGGCTTAAAAAAATAGTTTGCTTCCTGGGCAGCATTTTCCTGACCACGGAGTCACGCGTTTTCTTCCCCAGGCACCGAAAAGTCTTGATTTTTAAAAAGTGGAAGCAACACCATTTTTAGACATGGAATTCCACCCTCAATCTTGTCCTGGTGTCCTTTTTTACCTTTGGTTTCAAAAAAAAAATGGGCTTCAAAAAACATTTTTCTTCCGGGGCAGCATTATCCTGACCGTGGAGTCACGCGTTTTCTTCCCCAGGCACCAAAAAGGCTTGATTTTTAAAAAGTGGAAGCAACACCATTTTTAGACATGGAATTCCACCCTCAATCTTGTCCTGGTGTCCTTTTTTACATTAGGTTTCAAAAAAAAATTCGGCTTCAGAAAACATTTTTCTTCCGGCGCAGGATTTTCCTGACCACGGAATCACGCGTTTTCTTCCCCAGGCAGCAAAAAGGCTTGATTTTTAAAAAGTGGAAGCAACACCATTTTTAGACATGGAATTTCACCCTCAACCTTGTCCTGGTGTCCGTTTTTGCATTAGGTTTCAAAAAAAAAATTCGGCTTCAGAAAACATTTTGGTTCCTGGGCAGCATTTTCCTGACCGCGGAGTCATGCGTTTTCTTCCCCAGGCATCAAAAAGGCTTGATTTTTAAAAAGTGGAAGCAACACCATTTTTAGACATGGAATTCCACCCTCAATCTTGTCCTGGTGTCCTTTTTTCCCTTTGGCTTCAAAAAAAAATTGGGCTTCAAAAAACATTTTTCTTCTGGGGCAGCATTTTCCTGACCGCGGAGTCACGCGTTTTCTTCCCCAGGCACCAAAATGGCTCGATTGTTAAAAAGTGGAAGCAACACCATTTTTAGACATGGAATTCCACCCTCAATCTTGTCCTGGTGTCCTTTTTTGCCTTTGGTTTCAAAAAAAAATTGGGCTTCAAAAAACATTTTGCTTCCTGGGCAGCATTTTCCTGACCGCAGAGTCACGCGATTTCTACCCCAGGCACCAAAAAGGCTTGATTTTTAAAAAGTGGAAGCAACACCATTTTTAGACATGGAATTCCACCCTCAATCTTGTCCTGGTGTCCTTTTTTGCATTAGGTTTCAAAAAAAAATTCGGCTTCAGAAAACATTTTGGTTCCTGGGCAGCATTTTCCTGACCGCGGAGTCACGCGTTTTCTTCCCCAGGCACCAAAAAGGCTTGATTTTTAAAAAGTGGAAGCAACACCATTTTTAGACATGGAATTCCACCCTCAATCTTGTCCTGGTGTCCTTTTTTGCATTAGGTTTCAAAAAAAAATTGGGCTTCAGAAAACATTTTTCTTCTGGTGCAGGATTTTCCTGACCGCGGAGTCACGCGTTTTCTTCCCCAGGCACCAAAAAGGCTTGATTTTTTAAAAGTGGAAGCAACACCATTTTTAGACATGGAATTCCACCCTCAATCTTGTCCTGGTGTCCTTTTTTCCCTTTGGCTTCAAAAAAAATTGGGCTTCAAAAAACATTTTTCTTCTGGGGCAGCATTTTCCTGACCGCGGAGTCACGCGTTTTCTTCCCCAGGCACCAAAAAGGCTTGATTTTTAAAAAGTGGAAGCAACACCATTTTTAGACATGGAATTCCACCCTCAATCTTGTCCTGCTGTCCTTTTTTGCATTAGGTTTCAAAAAAAAATTCGGCTTCAGAAAACATTTTGGTTCCTGGGCAGCATTTTCCTGACCGCGGAGTCACGCGTTTTCTTCCCCAGGCACCAAAAAGGCTTGATTTTTAAAAAGTGGAAGCAACACCATTTTTAGACATGGAATTCCACCCTCAATCTTGTCCTGGTGTCCTTTTTTGCATTAGGTTTCAAAAAAAAATTGGGCTTCAGAAAACATTTTTCTTCTGGTGCAGGATTTTCCTGACCGCGGAGTCACGCGTTTTCTTCCCCAGGCACCAAAAAGGCTTGATTTTTTAAAAGTGGAAGCAACACCATTTTTAGACATGGAATTCCACCCTCAATCTTGTCCTGGTGTCCTTTTTTCCCTTTGGCTTCAAAAAAAAATTGGGCTTCAAAAAACATTTTTCTTCTGGGGCAGCATTTTCCTGACCGCGGAGTCACGCGTTTTCTTCCCCAGGCACCAAAATGGCTCGATTGTTAAAAAGTGGAAGCAACACCATTTTTAGACATGGAATTCCACCCTCAATCTTGTCCTGGTGTCCTTTTTTGCCTTTGGTTTCAAAAAAAAATTGGGCTTCAAAAAACATTTTGCTTCCTGGGCAGCATTTTCCTGACCGCAGAGTCACGCGTTTTCTTCCCCAGGCACCAAAAAGGCTTGATTTTTAAAAAGTGGAAGCAACACCATTTTTAGACATGGAATTCCACCCTCAATCTTGTCCTGGTGTCCTTTTTTGCATTAGGTTTCAAAAAAAAAATTCGGCTTCAGAAAACATTTTGGTTCCTGGGCAGCATTTTCCTGACCGCGGAGTCATGCGTTTTCTTCCCCAGGCACCAAAAAGGCTTGATTTTTAAAAAGTGGAAGCAACACCATTTTTAGACATGGAATTCCACCCTCAATCTTGTCCTGGTGTCCTTTTTGCATTTGGTTTCAAAAAAAAATTCGGCTTCAAAAAACATTTTGTTTCCTGGGCAGCATTTTCCTGACCGCGGAGTCACGCGTTTTCTCCCCCAGGCACCAAAAAGGCTTGATTTTTAAAAAGTGGAAGCAACACCATTTTTAGACATGGAATTCCACCCTCAATCTTGTCATGGTGTCCTTTTTTGCCTTTGGTTTCAAAAAAAAATTGGGCTTCAAAAAACATTTTGGTTCCTGGGCAGCATTTTCCTGACCGCGGAGTCACGCGTTTTCTTCCCCAGGCACCAAAACGGCTTGATTTTTAAAAAGTGGAAGCAACAACATTTTTAGACATGGAATTCAACCCACAATCTTGTCCTGGTGTCCATTTTTGCCTTTGGTTTCAACAAAAAATTTGGCTTAAAAAAATAGTTTGCTTCCTGGGCAGCATTTTCCTGACCACGGAGTCACGCGTTTTCTTCCCCAGGCACCGAAAAGTCTTGATTTTTAAAAAGTGGAAGCAACACCATTTTTAGACATGGAATTCCACCCTCAATCTTGTCCTGGTGTCCTTTTTTACCTTTGGTTTCAAAAAAAAAATGGGCTTCAAAAAACATTTTTCTTCCGGGGCAGCATTATCCTGACCGTGGAGTCACGCGTTTTCTTCCCCAGGCACCAAAAAGGCTTGATTTTTAAAAAGTGGAAGCAACACCATTTTTAGACATGGAATTCCACCCTCAATCTTGTCCTGGTGTCCTTTTTTACATTAGGTTTCAAAAAAAAATTCGGCTTCAGAAAACATTTTTCTTCCGGCGCAGGATTTTCCTGACCACGGAATCACGCGTTTTCTTCCCCAGGCAGCAAAAAGGCTTGATTTTTAAAAAGTGGAAGCAACACCATTTTTAGACATGGAATTCCACCCTCAACCTTGTCCTGGTGTCCGTTTTTGCATTAGGTTTCAAAAAAAAAATTCGGCTTCAGAAAACATTTTGGTTCCTGGGCAGCATTTTCCTGACCGCGGAGTCATGCGTTTTCTTCCCCAGGCATCAAAAAGGCTTGATTTTTAAAAAGTGGAAGCAACACCATTTTTAGACATGGAATTCCACCCTCAATCTTGTCCTGGTGTCCTTTTTTCCCTTTGGCTTCAAAAAAAAATTGGGCTTCAAAAAACATTTTTCTTCTGGGGCAGCATTTTCCTGACCGCGGAGTCACGCGTTTTCTTCCCCAGGCACCAAAATGGCTCGATTGTTAAAAAGTGGAAGCAACACCATTTTTAGACATGGAATTCCACCCTCAATCTTGTCCTGGTGTCCTTTTTTGCCTTTGGTTTCAAAAAAAAATTGGGCTTCAAAAAACATTTTGCTTCCTGGGCAGCATTTTCCTGACCGCAGAGTCACGCGATTTCTACCCCAGGCACCAAAAAGGCTTGATTTTTAAAAAGTGGAAGCAACACCATTTTTAGACATGGAATTCCACCCTCAATCTTGTCCTGGTGTCCTTTTTTGCATTAGGTTTCAAAAAAAAATTCGGCTTCAGAAAACATTTTGGTTCCTGGGCAGCATTTTCCTGACCGCGGAGTCACGCGTTTTCTTCCCCAGGCACCAAAAAGGCTTGATTTTTAAAAAGTGGAAGCAACACCATTTTTAGACATGGAATTCCACCCTCAATCTTGTCCTGGTGTCCTTTTTTGCATTAGGTTTCAAAAAAAAATTGGGCTTCAGAAAACATTTTTCTTCTGGTGCAGGATTTTCCTGACCGCGGAGTCACGCGTTTTCTTCCCCAGGCACCAAAAAGGCTTGATTTTTTAAAAGTGGAAGCAACACCATTTTTAGACATGGAATTCCACCCTCAATCTTGTCCTGGTGTCCTTTTTTCCCTTTGGCTTCAAAAAAAATTGGGCTTCAAAAAACATTTTTCTTCTGGGGCAGCATTTTCCTGACCGCGGAGTCACGCGTTTTCTTCCCCAGGCACCAAAAAGGCTTGATTTTTAAAAAGTGGAAGCAACACCATTTTTAGACATGGAATTCCACCCTCAATCTTGTCCTGGTGTCCTTTTTTGCATTAGGTTTCAAAAAAAAATTCGGCTTCAGAAAACATTTTGGTTCCTGGGCAGCATTTTCCTGACCGCGGAGTCACGCGTTTTCTTCCCCAGGCACCAAAAAGGCTTGATTTTTAAAAAGTGGAAGCAACACCATTTTTAGACATGGAATTCCACCCTCAATCTTGTCCTGGTGTCCTTTTTTCCCTTTGGCTTCAAAAAAAAATTGGGCTTCAAAAAACATTTTTCTTCTGGGGCAGCATTTTCCTGACCGCGGAGTCACGCGTTTTCTTCCCCAGGCACCAAAATGGCTCGATTGTTAAAAAGTGGAAGCAACACCATTTTTAGACATGGAATTCCACCCTCAATCTTGTCCTGGTGTCCTTTTTTGCCTTTGGTTTCAAAAAAAAATTGGGCTTCAAAAAACATTTTGCTTCCTGGGCAGCATTTTCCTGACCGCAGAGTCACGCGTTTTCTTCCCCAGGCACCAAAAAGGCTTGATTTTTAAAAAGTGGAAGCAACACCATTTTTAGACATGGAATTCCACCCTCAATCTTGTCCTGGTGTCCTTTTTTGCATTAGGTTTCAAAAAAAAAATTCGGCTTCAGAAAACATTTTGGTTCCTGGGCAGCATTTTCCTGACCGCGGAGTCATGCGTTTTCTTCCCCAGGCACCAAAAAGGCTTGATTTTTAAAAAGTGGAAGCAACACCATTTTTAGACATGGAATTCCACCCTCAATCTTGTCCTGGTGTCCTTTTTGCATTTGGTTTCAAAAAAAAATTCGGCTTCAAAAAACATTTTGTTTCCTGGGCAGCATTTTCCTGACCGCGGAGTCACGCGTTTTCTCCCCCAGGCACCAAAAAGGCTTGATTTTTAAAAAGTGGAAGCAACACCATTTTTAGACATGGAATTCCACCGTCAATCTTGTCATGGTGTCCTTTTTTGCCTTTGGTTTCAAAAAAAAATTGGGCTTCAAAAAACATTTTGGTTCCTGGGCAGCATTTTCCTGACCGCGGAGTCACGCGTTTTCTTCCCCAGGCACCAAAACGGCTTGATTTTTAAAAAGTGGAAGCAACAACATTTTTAGACATGGAATTCCACCCTCAATCTTGTCCTGGTGTCCATTTTTGCCTTTGGTTTCAACAAAAAATTTGGCTTAAAAAAATAGTTTGCTTCCTGGGCAGCATTTTCCTGACCACGGAGTCACGCCTTTTCTTCCCCAGGCACCGAAAAGTCTTGATTTTTAAAAAGTGGAAGCAACACCATTTTTAGACATGGAATTCCACCCTCAATCTTGTCCTGGTGTCCTTTTTTACCTTTGGTTTCAAAAAAAAAATGGGCTTCAAAAAACATTTTTCTTCCGGGGCAGCATTATCCTGACCGTGGAGTCACGCGTTTTCTTCCCCAGGCACCAAAAAGGCTTGATTTTTAAAAAGTGGAAGCAACACCATTTTTAGACATGGAATTCCACCCTCAATCTTGTCCTGGTGTCCTTTTTTACATTAGGTTTCAAAAAAAAATTCGGCTTCAGAAAACATTTTTCTTCCGGCGCAGTATTTTCCTGACCACGGAATCACGCGTTTTCTTCCCCAGGCAGCAAAAAGGCTTGATTTTTAAAAAGTGGAAGCAACACCATTTTTAGACATGGAATTCCACCCTCAACCTTGTCCTGGTGTCCGTTTTTGCATTAGGTTTCAAAAAAAAAATTCGGCTTCAGAAAACATTTTGGTTCCTGGGCAGCATTTTCCTGACCGCGGAGTCATGCGTTTTCTTCCCCAGGCATCAAAAAGGCTTGATTTTTAAAAAGTGGAAGCAACACCATTTTTAGACATGGAATTCCACCCTCAATCTTGTCCTGGTGTCCTTTTTTCCCTTTGGCTTCAAAAAAAAATTGGGCTTCAAAAAACATTTTTCTTCTGGGGCAGCATTTTCCTGACCGCGGAGTCACGCGTTTTCTTCCCCAGGCACCAAAATGTCTCGATTGTTAAAAAGTGGAAGCAACACCATTTTTAGACATGGAATTCCACCCTCAATCTTGTCCTGGTGTCCTTTTTTGCCTTTGGTTTCAAAAAAAAATTGGGCTTCAAAAAACATTTTGCTTCCTGGGCAGCATTTTCCTGACCGCAGAGTCACGCGATTTCTACCCCAGGCACCAAAAAGGCTTGATTTTTAAAAAGTGGAAGCAACACCATTTTTAGACATGGAATTCCACCCTCAATCTTGTCCTGGTGTCCTTTTTTGCATTAGGTTTCAAAAAAAAATTCGGCTTCAGAAAACATTTTGGTTCCTGGGCAGCATTTTCCTGACCGCGGAGTCACGCGTTTTCTTCCCCAGGCACCAAAAAGGCTTGATTTTTAAAAAGTGGAAGCAACACCATTTTTAGACATGGAATTCCACCCTCAATCTTGTCCTGGTGTCCTTTTTGCATTTGGTTTCAAAAAAAAATTCGGCTTCAAAAAACATTTTGTTTCCTGGGCAGCATTTTCCTGACCGCGGAGTCACGCGTTTTCTCCCCCAGGCACCAAAAAGGCTTGATTTTTAAAAAGTGGAAGCAACACCATTTTTAGACATGGAATTCCACCCTCAATCTTGTCATGGTGTCCTTTTTTGCCTTTGGTTTCAAAAAAAAATTGGGCTTCAAAAAACATTTTGGTTCCTGGGCAGCATTTTCCTGACCGCGGAGTCACGCGTTTTCTTCCCCAGGCACCAAAACGGCTTGATTTTTAAAAAGTGGAAGCAACACCATTTTTAGACATGGAATTCCACCCTCAATCTTGTCCTGGTGTCCATTTTTGCCTTTGGTTTCAACAAAAAATTTGGCTTAAAAAAATAGTTTGCTTCCTGGGCAGCATTTTCCTGACCACGGAGTCACGCGTTTTCTTCCCCAGGCACCGAAAAGTCTTGATTTTTAAAAAGTGGAAGCAACACCATTTTTAGACATGGAATTCCACCCTCAATCTTGTCCTGGTGTCCTTTTTTACCTTTGGTTTCAAAAAAAAAATGGGCTTCAAAAAACATTTTTCTTCCGGGGCAGCATTATCCTGACCGTGGAGTCACGCGTTTTCTTCCCCAGGCACCAAAAAGGCTTGATTTTTAAAAAGTGGAAGCAACACCATTTTTAGACATGGAATTCCACCCTCAATCTTGTCCTGGTGTCCTTTTTTACATTAGGTTTCAAAAAAAAATTCGGCTTCAGAAAACATTTTTCTTCCGGCGCAGGATTTTCCTGACCACGGAATCACGCGTTTTCTTCCCCAGGCAGCAAAAAGGCTTGATTTTTAAAAAGTGGAAGCAACACCATTTTTAGACATGGAATTCCACCCTCAACCTTGTCCTGGTGTCCGTTTTTGCATTAGGTTTCAAAAAAAAAATTCGGCTTCAGAAAACATTTTGGTTCCTGGGCAGCATTTTCCTGACCGCGGAGTCATGCGTTTTCTTCCCCAGGCATCAAAAAGGCTTGATTTTTAAAAAGTGGAAGCAACACCATTTTTAGACATGGAATTCCACCCTCAATCTTGTCCTGGTGTCCTTTTTTCCCTTTGGCTTCAAAAAAAAATTGGGCTTCAAAAAACATTTTTCTTCTGGGGCAGCATTTTCCTGACCGCGGAGTCACGCGTTTTCTTCCCCAGGCACCAAAATGTCTCGATTGTTAAAAAGTGGAAGCAACACCATTTTTAGACATGGAATTCCACCCTCAATCTTGTCCTGGTGTCCTTTTTTGCCTTTGGTTTCAAAAAAAAATTGGGCTTCAAAAAACATTTTGCTTCCTGGGCAGCATTTTCCTGACCGCAGAGTCACGCGATTTCTACCCCAGGCACCAAAAAGGCTTGATTTTTAAAAAGTGGAAGCAACACCATTTTTAGACATGGAATTCCACCCTCAATCTTGTCCTGGTGTCCTTTTTTGCATTAGGTTTCAAAAAAAAATTCGGCTTCAGAAAACATTTTGGTTCCTGGGCAGCATTTTCCTGACCGCGGAGTCACGCGTTTTCTTCCCCAGGCACCAAAAAGGCTTGATTTTTAAAAAGTGGAAGCAACACCATTTTTAGACATGGAATTCCACCCTCAATCTTGTCCTGGTGTCCTTTTTTACATTTGGTTTCAAAAAAAAATTCGGCTTCAAAAAACATTTTGTTTCCTGGGCAGCATTTTCCTGACCGCGGAGTCACGCGTTTTCTTCCCCAGGCACCAAAAAGTCTTGATTTTTAAAAAGTGGAAGCAACACCATTTTTAGACATGGAATTCCACCCTCAATCTTGTCCTGGTGTCCTTTTTTGCATTAGGTTTCAAAAAAAAATTGGGCTTCAGAAAACATTTTTCTTCTGGTGCAGGATTTTCCTGACCGCGGAGTCACGCGTTTTCTTCCCCAGGCACCAAAAAGGCTTGATTTTTTAAAAGTGGAAGCAACACCATTTTTTGACATGGAATTCCACTCTCAATCTTGTCCTGGTGTCCGTTTTTGCATTAGGTTTCAAAAAAAAATTCGGCTTCAGAAAACATTTTGGTTCCTGG
Organism: Pantherophis guttatus; assembly: GCF_059756535.1. Taxonomy (NCBI): domain Eukaryota; kingdom Metazoa; phylum Chordata; class Lepidosauria; order Squamata; family Colubridae; genus Pantherophis; species Pantherophis guttatus. The sequence goes on along the minus strand of NC_142074.1, from coordinate 14,063,351 downwards.
GCAGCATTTTCCTGACCGCGGAGTCATGCGTTTTCTTCCCCAGGCATCAAAAAGGCTTGATTTTTAAAAAGTGGAAGCAACACCATTTTTAGACATGGAATTCCACCCTCAATCTTGTCCTGGTGTCCTTTTTTGCATTAGGTTTCAAAAAAAATTGGGCTTCAGAAAACATTTTTCTTCAGGTGCAGGATTTTCCTGACCGCGGAGTCACGCGTTTTCTTCCCCAGGCACCAAAAAGGCTTGATTTTTAAAAAGTGAAAGCAACACCATTTTTAGACATGGAATTCCACCCTCAATCTTGTCCTGGTGTCCTTTTTTGCCTTTGGTTTCAGAAAAAAATTGGGCTTCAAAAAACATTTTTCTTCTGGGGCAGCATTTTCCTGGCCGTGGAGTCACGCGTTTTCTTCCCCAGGCACCAAAAAGGCTTGATTTTTCAAAAGTGGAAGCACCACCATTTTTAGACATGGAATTCCACTCTCAATCTTGTCCTGGTGTCCGTTTTTGCATTAGGTTTCAAAAAAAAATTCGGCTTCAGAAAACATTTTGGTTCCTGGGCAGCATTTTCCTGACCGCGGAGTCATGCGTTTTCTTCCCCAGGCATCAAAAAGGCTTGATTTTTAAAAAGTGGAAGCAACACCATTTTTAGACATGGAATTCCACCCTCAATCTTGTCCTGGTGTCCTTTTTTGCATTAGGTTTCAAAAAAAAATTGGGCTTCAGAAAACATTTTTCTTCAGGTGCAGGATTTTCCTGACCGCGGAGTCACGCGTTTTCTTCCCCAGGCACCAAAAAGGCTTGATTTTTAAAAAGTGAAAGCAACACCATTTTTAGACATGGAATTCCACCCTCAATCTTGTCCTGGTGTCCTTTTTTGCCTTTGGTTTCAAAAAAAAATTGGGCTTCAAAAAACATTTTTCTTCTGGGGCAGCATTTTCCTGGCCGTGGAGTCACGCGTTTTCTTCCCCAGGCACCAAAAAGGCTTGATTTTTCAAAAGTGGAAGCACCACCATTTTTAGACATGGAATTCCACTCTCAATCTTGTCCTGGTGTCCGTTTTTGCATTAGGTTTCAAAAAAAAATTCGGCTTCAGAAAACATTTTGGTTCCTGGGCAGCATTTTCCTGACCGCGGAGTCATGCGTTTTCTTCCCCAGGCATCAAAAAGGCTTGATTTTTAAAAAGTGGAAGCAACACCATTTTTAGACATGGAATTCCACCCTCAATCTTGTCCTGGTGTCCTTTTTTGCATTAGGTTTCAAAAAAAAATTGGGCTTCAGAAAACATTTTTCTTCTGGTGCAGGATTTTCCTGACCGCGGAGTCACGCGTTTTCTTCCCCAGGCACCAAAAAGGCTTGATTTTTAAAAAGTGAAAGCAACACCATTTTTAGACATGGAATTCCACCCTCAATCTTGTCCTGGTGTCCTTTTTTGCCTTTGGTTTCAAAAAAAAATTGGGCTTCAAAAAACATTTTTCTTCTGGGGCAGCATTTTCCTGGCCGTGGAGTCACGCGTTTTCTTCCCTAGGCACCAAAAAGGCTTGATTTTTCAAAGGTGGAAGCACCACCATTTTTAGACATGGAATTCCACCCTCAATCTTGTCCTGGTGTCCTTTTTTACATTAGGTTTCAAAAAAAAATTCGGCTTCAGAAAACATTTTTCTTCCGGCGCAGGATTTTCCTGACCACGGAATCACGCGTTTTCTTCCCCAGGCACCAAAAAGGCTTGATTTTTAAGAAGTGGAAGCAACACCATTTTTAGACTTGGAATTCCACCCTAAATCTTGTCCTGGTGTCCGTTTTTGCATTAGGTTTCAAAAAAAAATTCGGCTTCAGAAAACATTTTGGTTCCTGGGCAGCATTTTCCTGACCGCGGAGTCATGCGTTTTCTTCCCCAGGCATCAAAAAGGCTTGATTTTTAAAAAGTGGAAGCAACACCATTTTTAGACATGGAATTCCACCCTCAATCTTGTCCTGGTGTCCTTTTTTCCCTTTGGCTTCAAAAAAAAATTGGGCTTCAAAAAACATTTTTCTTCTGGGGCAGCATTTTCCTGACCGCGGAGTCACGCGTTTTCTTCCCCAGGCACCAAAATGGCTCGATTGTTAAAAAGTGGAAGCAACACCATTTTTAGACATGGAATTCCACCCTCAATCTTGTCCTGGTGTCCTTTTTTGCCTTTGGTTTCAAAAAAAAATTGGGCTTCAAAAAACATTTTGCTTCCTGGGCAGCATTTTCCTGACCGCAGAGTCACGCGTTTTCTACCCCAGGCACCAAAAAGGCTTGATTTTTAAAAAGTAGAAGCAACACCATTTTTAGACATGGAATTCCACCCTCAATCTTGTCCTGGGGTCCTTTTTTGCATTAGGTTTCAAAAAAAATTTCGGCTTCAGAAAACATTTTGGTTCCTGGGCAGCATTTTCCTGACCGCGGAGTCACGCGTTTTCTTCCCCAGGCACCAAAAAGGCTTGATTTTTAAAAAGTGGAAGCAACACCATTTTTAGACATGGAATTCCACCCTCAATCTTGTCCTGGTGTCCTTTTTTGCCTTTGGTTTCAAAAAAAAATTGGGCTTCAAAAAACATTTTGGTTCCTGGGCAGCATTTTCCTGACCGCGGAGTCACGCGTTTTCTTCCCCAGGCACCAAAAAGGCTTGATTTTTAAAAAGTGGAAGCAACACCATTTTTAGACATGGAATTCCACCCTCAATCTTGTCCTGGTGTCCGTTTTTGCATTAGGTTTCAAAAAAAAATTCGGCTTCAGAAAACATTTTGGTTCCTGGGCAGCATTTTCCTGACCGCGGAGTCATGCGTTTTCTTCCCCAGGCATCAAAAAGGCTTGATTTTTAAAAAGTGGAAGCAACACCATTTTTAGACATGGAATTCCACCCTCAATCTTGTCCTGGTGTCCTTTTTTCCCTTTGGCTTCAAAAAAAAATTGGGCTTCAAAAAACATTTTTCTTCTGGGGCAGCATTTTCCTGACCGCGGAGTCACGCGTTTTCTTCCCCAGGCACCAAAATGGCTCGATTGTTAAAAAGTGGAAGCAACACCATTTTTAGACATGGAATTCCACCCTCAATCTTGTCCTGGTGTCCTTTTTTGCCTTTGGTTTCAAAAAAAAATTGGGCTTCAAAAAACATTTTGGTTCCTGGGCAGCATTTTCCTGACCGCAGAGTCACGCGTTTTCTACCCCAGGCACCAAAAAGGCTTGATTTTTAAAAAGTGGAAGCAACACCATTTTTAGACATGGAATTCCACCCTCAATCTTGTCCTGGTGTCCTTTTTTGCATTAGGTTTCAAAAAAAAATTCGGCTTCAGAAAACATTTTGGTTCCTGGGCAGCATTTTCCTGACCGCGGAGTCACGCGTTTTCTTCCCCAGGCACCAAAAAGGCTTGATTTTTAAAAAGTGGAAGCAACACCATTTTTAGACATGGAATTCCACCCTCAATCTTGTCCTGGTGTCCTTTTTTGCATTAGGTTTCAAAAAAAAATTGGGCTTCAGAAAACATTTTTCTTCTGGTGCAGGATTTTCCTGACCGCGGAGTCACGCGTTTTCTTCCCCAGGCACCAAAAAGGCTTGATTTTTTAAAAGTGGAAGCAACACCATTTTTAGACATGGAATTCCACTCTCAATCTTGTCCTGGTGTCCGTTTTTGCATTAGGTTTCAAAAAAAAATTCGGCTTCAGAAAACATTTTGGTTCCTGGGCAGCATTTTCCTGACCGCGGAGTCATGCGTTTTCTTCCCCAGGCATCAAAAAGGCTTGATTTTTAAAAAGTGGAAGCAACACCATTTTTAAACATGGAATTCCACCCTCAATCTTGTCCTGGTGTCCTTTTTTCCCTTTGGCTTCAAAAAAAAATTGGGCTTCAAAAAACATTTTTCTTCTGGGGCAGCATTTTCCTGACCGCGGAGTCACGCGTTTTCTTCCCCAGGCACCAAAATGGCTCGATTGTTAAAAAGTGGAAGCAACACCATTTTTAGACATGGAATTCCACCCTCAATCTTGTCCTGGTGTCCTTTTTTCCCTTTGGTTTCAAAAAAAAATTGGGCTTCAAAAAACATTTTGCTTCCTGGGCAGCATTTTCCTGACCGCAGAGTCACGCGTTTTCTTCCCCAGGCACCAAAAAGGCTTGATTTTTAAAAAGTGGAAGCAACACCATTTTTAGACATGGAATTCCACCCTCAATCTTGTCCTGGTGTCCTTTTTTGCATTAGGTTTCAAAAAAAAAATTCGGCTTCAGAAAACATTTTGGTTCCTGGGCAGCATTTTCCTGACTGCGGAGTCATGCGTTTTCTTCCCCAGGCACCAAAAAGGCTTGATTTTTAAAAAGTGTTAGCAACACCATTTTTAGACATGGAATTCCACCCTCAATCTTGTCCTGGTGTCCTTTTTTGCATTTGGTTTCAAAAAAAAATTCGGCTTCAAAAAACATTTTGCTTCCTGGGCAGCATTTTCCTGACCGCGGAGTCATGCGTTTTCTTCCCCAGGCACCAAAAAGGCTTGATTTTTAAAAAGTGTTAGCAACACCATTTTTAGACATGGAATTCCACCCTCAATCTTGTCCTGGTGTCCTTTTTTGCATTTGGTTTCAAAAAAAAATTCGGCTTCAAAAAACATTTTTCTTCCGGGGCAGCATTTTCCTGACCGCGGAGTCACGTGTTTTCTTCCCCAGGCACCAAAAAGGTTTGATTTTTAAAAAGTGGAAGCAACACCATTTTTAGACATGGAATTCCACCCTCAATCTTGTCCTGGTGTGCTTTTTTGCATTAGGTTTCAAAAAAAAATTCGGCTTCAGAAAACATTTTGGTTCCTGGGCAGCATTTTCCTGACCACGGAATCACGCGTTTTCTTCCCCAGGTACCAAAAAGGCTTGATTTTTAAAAAGTGGAAGCACCACCATTTTTAGACATGGAATTCCACCCTCAATCTTGTCCTGGTGTCCTTTTTTGCATTAGGGTTCAAAAAAAAATTCGGCTTCAGAAAACATTTTGGTTCCTGGGCAGCATTTTCCTGACCGCGGAGTCATGCGTTTTCTTCCCCAGGCACCAAAAAGGCTTGATTTTTAAAAAGTGGAAGCAACACCATTTTTAGACATGGAATTCCACCCTCAATCTTGTCCTGGTGTCCTTTTTTCCCTTTGGCTTCAAAAAAAAATTGGGCTTCAAAAAACATTTTTCTTCTGGGGAAGCATTTTCCTGACCGCGGAGTCACGCGTTTTCTTCCCCAGGCACCAAAAAGGCTTGATTTTTAAAAAGTGGAAGCAACACCATTTTTAGACATGGAATTCCACCCTCAATCTTGTCCTGGTGTCCTTTTTTGCCTTTGGTTTCAAAAAAAAATTGGGCTTCAAAAAACATTTTGGTTCCTGGGCAGCATTTTCCTGACCGCAGAGTCACGCGTTTTCTACCCCAGGCACCAAAAAGGCTTGATTTTTAAAAAGTGGAAGCAACACCATTTTTAGACATGGAATTCCACCCTCAATCTTGTCCTGGTGTCCTTTTTTGCATTAGGTTTCAAAAAAAAATTCGGCTTCAGAAAACATTTTGGTTCCTGGGCAGCATTTTCCTGACCGCGGAGTCACGCGTTTTCTTCCCCAGGCACCAAAAAGGCTTGATTTTTAAAAAGTGAAAGCAACACCATTTTTAGACATGGAATTCCACCCTCAATCTTGTCCTGGTGTCCTTTTTTGCATTAGGTTTCAAAAAAAAATTGGGCTTCAGAAAACATTTTTCTTCTGGTGCAGGATTTTCCTGACCACGGAGTCACGCGTTTTCTTCCCCAGGCACCAAAAAGGCTTGATTTTTTAAAAGTGGAAGCAACACCATTTTTAGACATGGAATTCCACTCTCAATCTTGTCCTGGTGTCCGTTTTTGCATTAGGTTTCAAAAAAAAATTCGGCTTCAGAAAACATTTTGGTTCCTGGGCAGCATTTTCCTGACCGCGGAGTCATGCGTTTTCTTCCCCAGGCATCAAAAAGGCTTGATTTTTAAAAAGTGGAAGCAACACCATTTTTAAACATGGAATTCCACCCTCAATCTTGTCCTGGTGTCCTTTTTTCCCTTTGGCTTCAAAAAAAAATTGGGCTTCAAAAAACATTTTTCTTCTGGGGCAGCATTTTCCTGACCGCGGAGTCACGCGTTTTCTTCCCCAGGCACCAAAATGGCTCGATTGTTAAAAAGTGGAAGCAACACCATTTTTAGACATGGAATTCCACCCTCAATCTTGTCCTGGTGTCCTTTTTTCCCTTTGGTTTCAAAAAAAAATTGGGCTTCAAAAAACATTTTGCTTCCTGGGCAGCATTTTCCTGACCGCAGAGTCACGCGTTTTCTTCCCCAGGCACCAAAAAGGCTTGATTTTTAAAAAGTGGAAGCAACACCATTTTTAGACATGGAATTCCACCCTCAATCTTGTCCTGGTGTCCTTTTTTGCATTAGGTTTCAAAAAAAAAATTCGGCTTCAGAAAACATTTTGGTTCCTGGGCAGCATTTTCCTGACTGCGGAGTCATGCGTTTTCTTCCCCAGGCACCAAAAAGGCTTGATTTTTAAAAAGTGTTAGCAACACCATTTTTAGACATGGAATTCCACCCTCAATCTTGTCCTGGTGTCCTTTTTTGCATTTGGTTTCAAAAAAAAATTCGGCTTCAAAAAACATTTTGCTTCCTGGGCAGCATTTTCCTGACTGCGGAGTCATGCGTTTTCTTCCCCAGGCACCAAAAGGCTTGATTTTTAAAAAGTGTTAGCAACACCATTTTTAGACATGGAATTCCACCCTCAATCTTGTCCTGGTGTCCTTTTTTGCATTAGGGTTCAAAAAAAAATTCGGCTTCAGAAAACATTTTGGTTCCTGGGCAGCATTTTCCTGACCGCGGAGTCATGCGTTTTCTTCCCCAGGCACCAAAAAGGCTTGATTTTTAAAAAGTGGAAGCAACACCATTTTTAGACATGGAATTCCACCCTCAATCTTGTCCTGGTGTCCTTTTTTCCCTTTGGCTTCAAAAAAAAATTGGGCTTCAAAAAACATTTTTCTTCTGGGGCAGCATTTTCCTGACCGCGGAGTCACGCGTTTTCTTCCCCAGGCACCAAAAAGGCTTGATTTTTAAAAAGTGGAAGCAACACCATTTTTAGACATGGAATTCCACCCTCAATCTTGTCCTGGTGTCCTTTTTTGCATTAGGTTTCAAAAAAAAATTGGGCTTCAGAAAACATTTTTCTTCTGGTGCAGGATTTTCCTAACCACGGAGTCACGCGTTTTCTTCCCCAGGCACCAAAAAGGCTTGATTTTTTAAAAGTGGAAGCAACACCATTTTTAGACATGGAATTCCACTCTCAATCTTGTCCTGGTGTCCGTTTTTGCATTAGGTTTCAAAAAAAAATTCGGCTTCAGAAAACATTTTGGTTCCTGGGCAGCATTTTCCTGACCGCGGAGTCATGCGTTTTCTTCCCCAGGCATCAAAAAGGCTTGATTTTTAAAAAGTGGAAGCAACACCATTTTTAAACATGGAATTCCACCCTCAATCTTGTCCTGGTGTCCTTTTTTCCCTTTGGCTTCAAAAAAAAATTGGGCTTCAAAAAACATTTTTCTTCTGGGGCAGCATTTTCCTGACCGCGGAGTCACGCGTTTTCTTCCCCAGGCACCAAAATGGCTCGATTGTTAAAAAGTGGAAGCAACACCATTTTTAGACATGGAATTCCACCCTCAATCTTGTCCTGGTGTCCTTTTTTCCCTTTGGTTTCAAAAAAAAATTGGGCTTCAAAAAACATTTTGCTTCCTGGGCAGCATTTTCCTGACCGCAGAGTCACGCGTTTTCTTCCCCAGGCACCAAAAAGGCTTGATTTTTAAAAAGTGGAAGCAACACCATTTTTAGACATGGAATTCCACCCTCAATCTTGTCCTGGTGTCCTTTTTTGCATTAGGTTTCAAAAAAAAAATTCGGCTTCAGAAAACATTTTGGTTCCTGGGCAGCATTTTCCTGACTGCGGAGTCATGCGTTTTCTTCCCCAGGCACCAAAAAGGCTTGATTTTTAAAAAGTGTTAGCAACACCATTTTTAGACATGGAATTCCACCCTCAATCTTGTCCTGGTGTCCTTTTTTGCATTTGGTTTCAAAAAAAAATTCGGCTTCAAAAAACATTTTGCTTCCTGGGCAGCATTTTCCTGACCGCGGAGTCATGCGTTTTCTTCCCCAGGCACCAAAAAGGCTTGATTTTTAAAAAGTGTTAGCAACACCATTTTTAGACATGGAATTCCACCCTCAATCTTGTCCTGGTGTCCTTTTTTGCATTTGGTTTCAAAAAAAAATTCGGCTTCAAAAAACATTTTTCTTCCGGGGCAGCATTTTCCTGACCGCGGAGTCACGTGTTTTCTTCCCCAGGCACCAAAAAGGTTTGATTTTTAAAAAGTGGAAGCAACACCATTTTTAGACATGGAATTCCACCCTCAATCTTGTCCTGGTGTGCTTTTTTGCATTAGGTTTCAAAAAAAAATTCGGCTTCAGAAAACATTTTGGTTCCTGGGCAGCATTTTCCTGACCACGGAATCACGCGTTTTCTTCCCCAGGTACCAAAAAGGCTTGATTTTTAAAAAGTGGAAGCACCACCATTTTTAGACATGGAATTCCACCCTCAATCTTGTCCTGGTGTCCTTTTTTGCATTAGGGTTCAAAAAAAAATTCGGCTTCAGAAAACATTTTGGTTCCTGGGCAGCATTTTCCTGACCGCGGAGTCATGCGTTTTCTTCCCCAGGCACCAAAAAGGCTTGATTTTTAAAAAGTGGAAGCAACACCATTTTTAGACATGGAATTCCACCCTCAATCTTGTCCTGGTGTCCTTTTTTGCATTTGGTTTCAAAAAAAAATTCGGCTTCAAAAAACATTTTGTTTCCTGGGCAGCATTTTCCTGACCGCGGAGTCACGCGTTTTCTACCCCAGGCACCAAAAAGGCTTGATTTTTAAAAAGTGGAAGCAACACCATTTTTAAACATGGAATTCCACCCTCAATCTTGTCCTGGTGTCCTTTTTTGCATTAGGTTTCAAAAAAAAATTGGGCTTCAGAAAACATTTTTCTTCTGGTGCAGGATTTTCCTGACCGCGGAGTCACGAGTTTTCTTCCCCAGGCACCAAAAAGGCTTGATTTTTAAAAAGTGTTAGCAACACCATTTTTAGACATGGAATTCCACCCTCAATCTTGTCCTGGTGTCCTTTTTTGCATTTGGTTTCAAAAAAAAATTCGGCTTCAAAAAACATTTTGTTTCCTGGGCAGCATTTTCCTGACCGTGGAGTCACGCGTTTTCTACCCCAGGCACCAAAAAGGCTTGATTTTTAAAAAGTGGAAGCAACACCATTTTTAGACATGGAATTCCACCCTCAATCTTGTCCTGGTGTCCATTTTTGCCTTTGGTTTCAACAAAAAATTTGGCTTCAAAAAACATTTTGCTTCCTGGGCAGCATTTTCCTGACCGCAGAGTCACGCGTTTTCTTCCCCAGGCACCAAAAAGGCTTGATTTTTAAAAAGTGGAAGCAACACCATTTTTAGACATGGAATTCCACCCTCAATCTTGTCCTGGTGTCCTTTTTTGCATTAGGTTTCAAAAAAAAAATTCGGCTTCAGAAAACATTTTGGTTCCTGGGCAGCATTTTCCTGACCGCGGAGTCATGCGTTTTCTTCCCCAGGCACCAAAAAGGCTTGATTTTTAAAAAGTGTTAGCAACACCATTTTTAGACATGGAATTCCACCCTCAATCTTGTCCTGGTGTCCTTTTTTGCATTTGGTTTCAAAAAAAAATTCGGCTTCAAAAAACATTTTGTTTCCTGGGCAGCATTTTCCTGACCGCGGAGTCACGCGTTTTCTTCCCCAGCCACCAAAAAGGCTTGATTTTTAAAAAGTGGAAGCAACACCATTTTTAGACATGGAATTCCACCCTCAATCTTGTCCTGGTGTCCTTTTTTGCATTAGGTTTCAAAAAAAAAATTCGGCTTCAGAAAACATTTTGGTTCCTGGGCAGCATTTTCCTGACCGCGGAGTCATGCGTTTTCTTCCCCAGGCACCAAAATGCTTGATTTTTAAAAAGTGTTAGCAACACCATTTTTAGACATGGAATTCCACCCTCAATCTTGTCCTGGTGTCCTTTTTTGCATTTGGTTTCAAAAAAAAATTCGGCTTCAAAAAACATTTTGTTTCCTGGGCAGCATTTTCCTGACCGCGGAGTCACGCGTTTTCTACCCCAGGCACCAAAAAGGCTTGATTTTTAAAAAGTGGAAGCAACACCATTTTTAGACATGGAATTCCACCCTCAATCTTGTCCTGGTGTTCTTTTTTGCATTAGGTTTCAAAAAAAAATTGGGCTTCAGAAAACATTTTTCTTCTGGTGCAGGATTTTCCTGACCGCGGAGTCACGCGTTTTCTTCCCCAGGCACCAAAAAGGCTTGATTTTTAAAAAGTGTTAGCAACACCATTTTTAGACATGGAATTCCACCCTCAATCTTGTCCTGGTGTCCTTTTTTGCATTTGGTTTCAAAAAAAAATTCGGCTTCAAAAAACATTTTGTTTCCTGGGCAGCATTTTCCTGACCGTGGAGTCACGCGTTTTCTACCCCAGGCACCAAAAAGGCTTGATTTTTAAAAAGTGGAAGCAACACCATTTTTAGACATGGAATTCCACCCTCAATCTTGTCCTGGTGTCCATTTTTGCCTTTGGTTTCAACAAAAAATTTGGCTTCAAAAAACATTTTGCTTCCTGGGCAGCATTTTCCTGACCGCAGAGTCACGCGTTTTCTTCCCCAGGCACCAAAAAGGCTTGATTTTTAAAAAGTGGAAGCAACACCATTTTTAAACATGGAATTCCACCCTCAATCTTGTCCTGGTGTCCTTTTTTCCCTTTGGCTTCAAAAAAAAATTGGGCTTCAAAAAACATTTTTCTTCTGGGGCAGCATTTTCCTGACCGCAGAGTCACGCGTTTTCTTCCCCAGGCACCAAAAAGGCTTGATTTTTAAAAAGTGGAAGCAACACCATTTTTAGACATGGAATTCCACCCTCAATCTTGTCCTGGTGTCCTTTTTTGCATTAGGTTTCAAAAAAAAAATTCGGCTTCAGAAAACATTTTGGTTCCTGGGCAGCATTTTCCTGACTGCGGAGTCATGCGTTTTCTTCCCCAGGCACCAAAAAGGCTTGATTTTTAAAAAGTGTTAGCAACACCATTTTTAGACATGGAATTCCACCCTCAATCTTGTCCTGGTGTCCTTTTTTGCATTTGGTTTCAAAAAAAAATTCGGCTTCAAAAAACATTTTGCTTCCTGGGCAGCATTTTCCTGACCGCGGAGTCATGCGTTTTCTTCCCCAGGCACCAAAAAGGCTTGATTTTTAAAAAGTGTTAGCAACACCATTTTTAGACATGGAATTCCACCCTCAATCTTGTCCTGGTGTCCTTTTTTGCATTTGGTTTCAAAAAAAAATTCGGCTTCAAAAAACATTTTGCTTCCTGGGCAGCATTTTCCTGACCGCGGAGTCATGCGTTTTCTTCCCCAGGCACCAAAAAGGCTTGATTTTTAAAAAGTGTTAGCAACACCATTTTTAGACATGGAATTCCACCCTCAATCTTGTCCTGGTGTCCTTTTTTGCATTTGGTTTCAAAAAAAAATTCGGCTTCAAAAAACATTTTGTTTCCTGGGCAGCATTTTCCTGACCGCGGAGTCACGCGTTTTCTACCCCAGGCACCAAAAAGGCTTGATTTTTAAAAAGTGGAAGCAACACCATTTTTAGACATGGAATTCCACCCTCAATCTTGTCCTGGTGTTCTTTTTTGCATTAGGTTTCAAAAAAAAATTGGGCTTCAGAAAACATTTTTCTTCTGGTGCAGGATTTTCCTGACCGCGGAGTCACGCGTTTTCTTCCCCAGGCACCAAAAAGGCTTGATTTTTAAAAAGTGTTAGCAACACCATTTTTAGACATGGAATTCCACCCTCAATCTTGTCCTGGTGTCCTTTTTTGCATTTGGTTTCAAAAAAAAATTCGGCTTCAAAAAACATTTTGTTTCCTGGGCAGCATTTTCCTGACCGTGGAGTCACGCGTTTTCTACCCCAGGCACCAAAAAGGCTTGATTTTTAAAAAGTGGAAGCAACACCATTTTTAGACATGGAATTCCACCCTCAATCTTGTCCTGGTGTCCATTTTTGCCTTTGGTTTCAACAAAAAATTTGGCTTCAAAATCATTTTGCTTCCTGGGCAGCATTTTCCTGACCGCAGAGTCACGCGTTTTCTTCCCCAGGCACCAAAAAGGCTTGATTTTTAAAAAGTGGAAGCAACACCATTTTTAAACATGGAATTCCACCCTCAATCTTGTCCTGGTGTCCTTTTTTCCCTTTGGCTTCAAAAAAAAATTGGGCTTCAAAAAACATTTTTCTTCTGGGGCAGCATTTTCCTGACCGCGGAGTCACGCGTTTTCTTCCCCAGGCACCAAAATGGCTCGATTGTTAAAAAGTGGAAGCAACACCATTTTTAGACATGGAATTCCACCCTCAATCTTGTCCTGGTGTCCTTTTTTCCCTTTGGTTTCAAAAAAAAATTGGGCTTCAAAAAACATTTTGCTTCCTGGGCAGCATTTTCCTGACCGCAGAGTCACGCGTTTTCTTCCCCAGGCACCAAAAAGGCTTGATTTTTAAAAAGTGGAAGCAACACCATTTTTAGACATGGAATTCCACCCTCAATCTTGTCCTGGTGTCCTTTTTTGCATTAGGTTTCAAAAAAAAAATTCGGCTTCAGAAAACATTTTGGTTCCTGGGCAGCATTTTCCTGACTGCGGAGTCATGCGTTTTCTTCCCCAGGCACCAAAAAGGCTTGATTTTTAAAAAGTGTTAGCAACACCATTTTTAGACATGGAATTCCACCCTCAATCTTGTCCTGGTGTCCTTTTTTGCATTTGGTTTCAAAAAAAAATTCGGCTTCAAAAAACATTTTGCTTCCTGGGCAGCATTTTCCTGACCGCGGAGTCATGCGTTTTCTTCCCCAGGCACCAAAAAGGCTTGATTTTTAAAAAGTGTTAGCAACACCATTTTTAGACATGGAATTCCACCCTCAATCTTGTCCTGGTGTCCTTTTTTGCATTTGGTTTCAAAAAAAAATTCGGCTTCAAAAAACATTTTTCTTCCGGGGCAGCATTTTCCTGACCGCGGAGTCACGTGTTTTCTTCCCCAGGCACCAAAAAGGTTTGATTTTTAAAAAGTGGAAGCAACACCATTTTTAGACATGGAATTCCACCCTCAATCTTGTCCTGGTGTGCTTTTTTGCATTAGGTTTCAAAAAAAAATTCGGCTTCAGAAAACATTTTGGTTCCTGGGCAGCATTTTCCTGACCACGGAATCACGCGTTTTCTTCCCCAGGTACCAAAAAGGCTTGATTTTTAAAAAGTGGAAGCACCACCATTTTTAGACATGGAATTCCACCCTCAATCTTGTCCTGGTGTCCTTTTTTGCATTAGGGTTCAAAAAAAAATTCGGCTTCAGAAAACATTTTGGTTCCTGGGCAGCATTTTCCTGACAGCGGAGTCATGCGTTTTCTTCCCCAGGCACCAAAAAGGCTTGATTTTTAAAAAGTGGAAGCAACACCATTTTTAGACATGGAATTCCACCCTCAATCTTGTCCTGGTGTCCTTTTTTCCCTTTGGCTTCAAAAAAAAATTGGGCTTCAAAAAACATTTTTCTTCTGGGGCAGCATTTTCCTGACCGCGGAGTCACGCGTTTTCTTCCCCAGGCACCAAAAAGGCTTGATTTTTAAAAAGTGGAAGCAACACCATTTTTAGACATGGAATTCCACCCTCAATCTTGTCCTGGTGTCCTTTTTTGCATTAGGTTTCAAAAAAAAAATTCGGCTTCAGAAAACATTTTGGTTCCTGGGCAGCATTTTCCTGACCGCGGAGTCATGCGTTTTCTTCCCCAGGCACCAAAAAGGCTTGATTTTTAAAAAGTGTTAGCAACACCATTTTTAGACATGGAATTCCACCCTCAATCTTGTCCTGGTGTCCTTTTTTGCATTTGGTTTCAAAAAAAAATTCGGCTTCAAAAAACATTTTGTTTCCTGGGCAGCATTTTCCTGACCGCGGAGTCACGCGTTTTCTACCCCAGGCACCAAAAAGGCTTGATTTTTAAAAAGTGGAAGCAACACCATTTTTAAACATGGAATTCCACCCTCAATCTTGTCCTGGTGTCCTTTTTTGCATTAGGTTTCAAAAAAAAATTGGGCTTCAGAAAACATTTTTCTTCTGGTGCAGGATTTTCCTGACCGCGGAGTCACGCGTTTTCTTCCCCAGGCACCAAAAAGGCTTGATTTTTAAAAAGTGTTAGCAACACCATTTTTAGACATGGAATTCCACCCTCAATCTTGTCCTGGTGTCCTTTTTTGCATTTGGTTTCAAAAAAAAATTCGGCTTCAAAAAACATTTTGTTTCCTGGGCAGCATTTTCCTGACCGTGGAGTCACGCGTTTTCTACCCCAGGCACCAAAAAGGCTTGATTTTTAAAAAGTGGAAGCAACACCATTTTTAGACATGGAATTCCACCCTCAATCTTGTCCTGGTGTCCATTTTTGCCTTTGGTTTCAACAAAAAATTTGGCTTCAAAAAACATTTTGCTTCCTGGGCAGCATTTTCCTGACCGCAGAGTCACGCGTTTTCTTCCCCAGGCACCAAAAAGGCTTGATTTTTAAAAAGTGGAAGCAACACCATTTTTAGACATGGAATTCCACCCTCAATCTTGTCCTGGTGTCCTTTTTTGCATTAGGTTTCAAAAAAAAAATTCGGCTTCAGAAAACATTTTGGTTCCTGGGCAGCATTTTCCTGACCGCGGAGTCATGCGTTTTCTTCCCCAGGCACCAAAAAGGCTTGATTTTTAAAAAGTGTTAGCAACACCATTTTTAGACATGGAATTCCACCCTCAATCTTGTCCTGGTGTCCTTTTTTGCATTTGGTTTCAAAAAAAAATTCGGCTTCAAAAAACATTTTGTTTCCTGGGCAGCATTTTCCTGACCGCGGAGTCACGCGTTTTCTTCCCCAGGCACCAAAAAGGCTTGATTTTTAAAAAGTGGAAGCAACACCATTTTTAGACATGGAATTCCACCCTCAATCTTGTCCTGGTGTCCTTTTTTGCATTAGGTTTCAAAAAAAAAATTCGGCTTCAGAAAACATTTTGGTTCCTGGGCAGCATTTTCCTGACCGCGGAGTCATGCGTTTTCTTCCCCAGGCACCAAAATGCTTGATTTTTAAAAAGTGTTAGCAACACCATTTTTAGACATGGAATTCCACCCTCAATCTTGTCCTGGTGTCCTTTTTTGCATTTGGTTTCAAAAAAAAATTCGGCTTCAAAAAACATTTTGTTTCCTGGGCAGCATTTTCCTGACCGCGGAGTCACGCGTTTTCTACCCCAGGCACCAAAAAGGCTTGATTTTTAAAAAGTGGAAGCAACACCATTTTTAGACATGGAATTCCACCCTCAATCTTGTCCTGGTGTTCTTTTTTGCATTAGGTTTCAAAAAAAAATTGGGCTTCAGAAAACATTTTTCTTCTGGTGCAGGATTTTCCTGACCGCGGAGTCACGCGTTTTCTTCCCCAGGCACCAAAAAGGCTTGATTTTTAAAAAGTGTTAGCAACACCATTTTTAGACATGGAATTCCACCCTCAATCTTGTCCTGGTGTCCTTTTTTGCATTTGGTTTCAAAAAAAAATTCGGCTTCAAAAAACATTTTGTTTCCTGGGCAGCATTTTCCTGACCGTGGAGTCACGCGTTTTCTACCCCAGGCACCAAAAAGGCTTGATTTTTAAAAAGTGGAAGCAACACCATTTTTAGACATGGAATTCCACCCTCAATCTTGTCCTGGTGTCCATTTTTGCCTTTGGTTTCAACAAAAAATTTGGCTTCAAAAAACATTTTGCTTCCTGGGCAGCATTTTCCTGACCGCAGAGTCACGCGTTTTCTTCCCCAGGCACCAAAAAGGCTTGATTTTTAAAAAGTGGAAGCAACACCATTTTTAGACATGGAATTCCACCCTCAATCTTGTCCTGGTGTCCTTTTTTGCATTAGGTTTCAAAAAAAAAATTCGGCTTCAGAAAACATTTTGGTTCCTGGGCAGCATTTTCCTGACCGCGGAGTCATGCGTTTTCTTCCCCAGGCACCAAAAAGGCTTGATTTTTAAAAAGTGTTAGCAACACCATTTTTAGACATGGAATTCCACCCTCAATCTTGTCCTGGTGTCCTTTTTTGCATTTTGTTTCAAAAAAAAATTCGGCTTCAAAAAACATTTTGTTTCCTGGGCAGCATTTTCCTGACCGCGGAGTCACGCGTTTTCTACCCCAGGCACCAAAAAGGCTTGATTTTTAAAAAGTGGAAGCAACACCATTTTTAGACATGGAATTCCACCCTCAATCTTGTCCTGGTGTCCTTTTTTGCCTTTGGTTCCAAAAAAAAATTGGGCTTCAAAAAACATTTTGGTTCCGGGGCAGCATTTTCCTGACCGCGGAGTCACGCGTTTTCTTCCCCAGGCACCATAAAGGCTTGATTTTTAAAAAGTGGAAGCAACACCATTTTTAGACATGGAATTCCACCCTCAATCTTGTCCTGGTGTCCATTTTTGCCTTTGGTTTCAACAAAAAATTTGGGTTCAAAAAATAGTTTGCTTCCTGGGCAGCATTTTCCTGACCATGGAGTCACGCGTTTTCTTCCCCAGGCACCGAAAAGGCTTGATTTTTAAAAAGTGGAAGCAACACCATTTTTAGACATGGAATTCCACCCTCAATCTTTTCCTGGTGTCCTTTTTTCCCTTTGGCTTCAAAAAAAAATTGGGCTTCAAAAAACATTTTTCTTCTGGGGCAGCATTTTCCTGACCGCGGAGTCACGCGTTTTCTTCCCCAGGCACCAAAATGGCTCGATTGTTAAAAAGTGGAAGCAACACCATTTTTAGACATGGAATTCCACCCTCAATCTTGTCCTAGTGTCCTTTTTTCCTTTGGTTTCAAAAAAAAATTGGGCTTCAAAAAACATTTTGCTTCCTGGGCAGCATTTTCCTGACCGCAGAGTCACGCGTTTTCTACCCCAGGCACCAAAAAGGCTCGATTTTTAAAAAGTGGAAGCAACACCATTTTTAGACATGGAATTCCACCCTCAATCTTGTCCTGGTGTCCTTTTTTGCATTAGGTTTCAAAAAAAAATTCGGCTTCTGAAAACATTTTGGTTCCTGGGCAGCATTTTCCTGACCGCGGAGTCACGCGTTTTCTTCCCCAGGCACCAAAAAGGCTTGATTTTTAAAAAGTGGAAGCAACACCATTTTTAGACATGGAATTCTACCCTCAATCTTGTCCTGGTGTCCTTTTTTGCATTCGGTTTCAAAAAAAATTGGGCTTCAGAAAACATTTTTCTTCTGGTGCAGGATTTTCCTGACCGCGGAGTCACGCGTTTTCTTCCCCAGGCACCAAAAAGGCTTGATTTTTTAAAAGTGGAAGCAACACCATTTTTAGACATGGAATTCCACTCTCAATCTTGTCCTGGTGTCCGTTTTTGCATTAGGTTTCAAAAAAAAATTCGGCTTCAGAAAACATTTTGGTTCCTGGGCAGCATTTTCCTGACCGCGGAGTCATGCGTTTTCTTCCCCAGGTACCAAAAAGGCTTGATTTTTAAAAAGTGGAAGCACCACCATTTTTAGACATGGAATTCCACCCTCAATCTTGTCCTGGTGTCCTTTTTTGCATTAGGGTTCAAAAAAAAATTCTGCTTCAAAAAACATTTTGGTTCCTGGGCAGCATTTTCCTGACCGCGGAGTCACCCGTTTTCTTCCCCAGGCACCAAAAAGGCTTGATTTTTAAAAAGTGAAAGCAACACCATTTTTAGACATGGAATTCCACCCTCAATCTTGTCCTGGTGTCCTTTTTTGCATTAGGTTTCAAAAAAAAAATTCGGCTTCAGAAAACATTTTGGTTCCTGGGCAGCATTTTCCTGACCGCGGAGTCATGCGTTTTCTTCCCCAGGCACCAAAAAGGCTTGATTTTTAAAAAGTGTTAGCAACACCATTTTTAGACATGGAATTCCACCCTCAATCTTGTCCTGGTGTCCTTTTTTGCATTTTGTTTCAAAAAAAAATTCGGCTTCAAAAAACATTTTGTTTCCTGGGCAGCATTTTCCTGACCGCGGAGTCACGCGTTTTCTACCCCAGGCACCAAAAAGGCTTGATTTTTAAAAAGTGGAAGCAACACCATTTTTAGACATGGAATTCCACCCTCAATCTTGTCCTGGTGTCCTTTTTTGCCTTTGGTTCCAAAAAAAAATTGGGCTTCAAAAAACATTTTGGTTCCGGGGCAGCATTTTCCTGACCGCGGAGTCACGCGTTTTCTTCCCCAGGCACCATAAAGGCTTGATTTTTAAAAAGTGGAAGCAACACCATTTTTAGACATGGAATTCCACCCTCAATCTTGTCCTGGTGTCCATTTTTGCCTTTGGTTTCAACAAAAAATTTGGGTTCAAAAAATAGTTTGCTTCCTGGGCAGCATTTTCCTGACCATGGAGTCACGCGTTTTCTTCCCCAGGCACCGAAAAGGCTTGATTTTTAAAAAGTGGAAGCAACACCATTTTTAGACATGGAATTCCACCCTCAATCTTTTCCTGGTGTCCTTTTTTCCCTTTGGCTTCAAAAAAAAATTGGGCTTCAAAAAACATTTTTCTTCTGGGGCAGCATTTTCCTGACCGCGGAGTCACGCGTTTTCTTCCCCAGGCACCAAAATGGCTCGATTGTTAAAAAGTGGAAGCAACACCATTTTTAGACATGGAATTCCACCCTCAATCTTGTCCTAGTGTCCTTTTTTCCTTTGGTTTCAAAAAAAAATTGGGCTTCAAAAAACATTTTGCTTCCTGGGCAGCATTTTCCTGACCGCAGAGTCACGCGTTTTCTACCCCAGGCACCAAAAAGGCTCGATTTTTAAAAAGTGGAAGCAACACCATTTTTAGACATGGAATTCCACCCTCAATCTTGTCCTGGTGTCCTTTTTTGCATTAGGTTTCAAAAAAAAATTCGGCTTCTGAAAACATTTTGGTTCCTGGGCAGCATTTTCCTGACCGCGGAGTCACGCGTTTTCTTCCCCAGGCACCAAAAAGGCTTGATTTTTAAAAAGTGGAAGCAACACCATTTTTAGACATGGAATTCTACCCTCAATCTTGTCCTGGTGTCCTTTTTTGCATTCGGTTTCAAAAAAAATTGGGCTTCAGAAAACATTTTTCTTCTGGTGCAGGATTTTCCTGACCGCGGAGTCACGCGTTTTCTTCCCCAGGCACCAAAAAGGCTTGATTTTTTAAAAGTGGAAGCAACACCATTTTTAGACATGGAATTCCACTCTCAATCTTGTCCTGGTGTCCGTTTTTGCATTAGGTTTCAAAAAAAAATTCGGCTTCAGAAAACATTTTGGTTCCTGGGCAGCATTTTCCTGACCGCGGAGTCATGCGTTTTCTTCCCCAGGTACCAAAAAGGCTTGATTTTTAAAAAGTGGAAGCACCACCATTTTTAGACATGGAATTCCACCCTCAATCTTGTCCTGGTGTCCTTTTTTGCATTAGGGTTCAAAAAAAAATTCTGCTTCAAAAAACATTTTGGTTCCTGGGCAGCATTTTCCTGACCGCGGAGTCACCCGTTTTCTTCCCCAGGCACCAAAAAGGCTTGATTTTTAAAAAGTGAAAGCAACACCATTTTTAGACATGGAATTCCACCCTCAATCTTGTCCTGGTGTCCTTTTTTGCATTAGGTTTCAAAAAAAAAATTCGGCTTCAGAAAACATTTTGGTTCCTGGGCAGCATTTTCCTGACCGCGGAGTCATGCGTTTTCTTCCCCAGGCACCAAAAAGGCTTGATTTTTAAAAAGTGTTAGCAACACCATTTTTAGACATGGAATTCCACCCTCAATCTTGTCCTGGTGTCCTTTTTTGCATTTTGTTTCAAAAAAAAATTCGGCTTCAAAAAACATTTTGTTTCCTGGGCAGCATTTTCCTGACCGCGGAGTCACGCGTTTTCTACCCCAGGCACCAAAAAGGCTTGATTTTTAAAAAGTGGAAGCAACACCATTTTTAGACATGGAATTCCACCCTCAATCTTGTCCTGGTGTCCTTTTTTGCCTTTGGTTTCAAAAAAAAATTGGGCTTCAAAAAACATTTTGGTTCCGGGGCAGCATTTTCCTGACCGCGGAGTCACGCGTTTTCTTCCCCAGGCACCAAAAAGGCTTGATTTTTAAAAAGTGGAAGCAACACCATTTTTAGACATGGAATTCCACCCTCAATCTTGTCCTGGTGTCCATTTTTGCCTTTGGTTTCAACAAAAAATTTGGCTTCAAAAAATAGTTTGCTTCCTGGGCAGCATTTTCCTGACCACGGAGTCACGCGTTTTCTTCCCCAGGCACCGAAAAGGCTTGATTTTTAAAAAGTGGAAGCAACACCATTTTTAGACATGGAATTCCACCCTCAATCTTTTCCTGGTGTCCTTTTTTCCCTTTGGCTTCAAAAAAAAATTGGGCTTCAAAAAACATTTTTCTTCTGGGGCAGCATTTTCCTGACCGCGGAGTCACGCGTTTTCTTCCCCAGGCACCAAAATGGCTCGATTGTTAAAAAGTGGAAGCAACACCATTTTTAGACATGGAATTCCACCCTCAATCTTGTCCTGGTGTCCTTTTTTCCTTTGGTTTCAAAAAAAAATTGGGCTTCAAAAAACATTTTGCTTCCTGGGCAGCATTTTCCTGACCGCAGAGTCACGCGTTTTCTACCCCAGGCACCAAAAAGGCTCGATTTTTAAAAAGTGGAAGCAACACCATTTTTAGACATGGAATTCCACCCTCAATCTTGTCCTGGTGTCCTTTTTTGCATTAGGTTTCAAAAAAAAATTCGGCTTCAGAAAACATTTTGGTTCCTGGGCAGCATTTTCCTGACCGCGGAGTCACGCGTTTTCTTCCCCAGGCACCAAAAAGGCTTGATTTTTAAAAAGTGGAAGCAACACCATTTTTAGACATGGAATTCCACCCTCAATCTTGTCCTGGTGTCCTTTTTTGCATTAGGTTTCAAAAAAAAATTCGGCTTCAGAAAACATTTTGGTTCCTGGGCAGCATTTTCCTGAACGCGGAGTCACCCGTTTTCTTCCCCAGGCACCAAAAAGGCTTGATTTTTGAAAAGTGAAAGCAACACCATTTTTAGACATGGAATTCCACCCTCAATCTTGTCCTGGTGTCCTTTTTTGCCTTTGGTTTCAAAAAAAAATTGGGCTTCAAAAAACATTTTTCTTCTGGGGCAGCATTTTTCTGGCCGTGGAGTCACGCGTTTTCTTCCCCAGGCACCAAAAAGGCTTGATTTTTCAAAATTGGAAGCACCACCATTTTTAGACATGGAATTCCACCCTCAATCTTGTCCTGGTGTCCTTTTTTGCATTAGGTTTCAAAAAATTTCGACTTCAGAAAACATTTTTCTTCCTGGGCAGCATTTTCCTGACCACGGAATCACGCGTTTTCTTCCCCAGGCACCAAAAAGGCTTGATTTTTAAAAAGTGGAAGCAACACCATTTTTAGACATGGAATTCCACCCTCAACCTTGTCCTCGTGTCCATTTTTGCCTTTGGTTATAAAATAAAATTGGGCTTCAAAAAACATTTTGGTTCCTGGGCAGCATTTTCCTGACCGCGGAGTCACGCGTTTTCTTCCCCAGGCGCCAAAAAGGCTTGATTTTTTAAAAGTGGAAGCAACACCATTTTTAGACATGGAATTCCACCCTCAATCTTATCCTGGTGTCCTTTTTTGCCTTTGGTTTCAAAAAAAAATTCGGCTTCAGAAAACATTTTTCTTCCTGGGCAGCATTTTCCTGACCACGGAGTCACGCGTTTTCTTCCCCAGGCACCAAAAAGGCTTGATTTTTAAAAAGTGGAAGCAACACCATTTTTAGACATGGAATTCCACCCTCAACCTTGTCCTGGTGTCCATTTTTGCCTTTGGTTATAAAATAAAATTGGGCTTCAAAAAACATTTTGGTTCCTGGGCAGCATTTTCCTGACCGCGGAGTCACGCGTTTTCTTCCCCAGGCACCAAAAAGGCTTGATTTTTAAAAAGTGGAAGCAACACCATTTTTAGACATGGAATTCCACCCTCAACCTTGTCCTGGTGTCCTTTTTTGCATTAGGTTTAAAAAAAAAATTCGGCTTCAGAAAACATTTTGGTTACTGGGCAGCATTTTCCTGACCGCGGAGTCACGCGTTTTCTTCCCCAGGCACCAAAAAGGCTTGATTTTTAAAAAGTGGAAGCAACACCATTTTTAGACATGGAATTCCACCCTCAATCTTGTCCTGGTGTACTTTTTTGCCTTTGGTTTCAAAAAAAAATTCTGCTTCAAAAAACATTTTTCTTCTGGGGCAGCATTTTTCTGACCGTGGAGTCACGCGTTTTCTTCCCCAGGCACCAAAAAGGCTTGATTTTTAAAAAGTAGAAGCAACACCATTTTTAGACATGGAATTCCACCCTCAATCTTGTCCTGGTGTCCGTTTTTGCATTAGGTTTCAAAAAAAAATTCAGCTTCAGAAAACATTTTTCTTCCGGCGCAGGATTTTCCTGACCAAGGAATCACGCGTTTTCTTCCCCAGGCACCAAAAAGGCTTGATTTTTAAAAAGTGGAAGCAACACCATTTTTAGACATGGAATTCCACCCTCAACCTTGTCCTGGTGTCCTTTTTTGCATTAGGTTTTAAAAAAAATTCGGCTTCAGAAAACATTTTGGTTCCTGGGCAGCATTTTCCTGACCGCGGAGTCACGCGTTTTCTTCCCCAGGCACCAAAAAGGCTTGATTTTTAAAAAGTGGAAGCAACACCATTTTTAGACATGGAATTCCACCCTCAACCTTGTCCTGGTGTCCTTTTTTGCCTTTGGTTTAAAAAAAAAATTGGGCTTCAGAAAACATTTTGGTTCCTGGGCAGCATTTTCCTGACCGCGGAGTCACGCGTTTTCTTCCCCAGGCACCAAAAAGGCTTGATTTTTAAAAAGTGGAAGCAACACCATTTTTAGACATGGAATTCCACCCTCAACCTTGTCCTCGTGTCCTTTTTTGCCTTTGGTTTCAAAAAAAAATTGGGCTTCAAAAAACGTTTTGGTTCCTGGCAGCATTTTCCTGACCACGGAGTCACGCGTTTTCTTCCCCAGGCACCAAAAAGGCTTGATTTTTAAAAAGTGGAAGCAACACCATTTTTAGACATGGAATTCCACCCTCAACCTTGTCCTGGTGTCCTTTTTTGCATTAGGTTTCAAAAAAAAATTCGGCTTCAGAAAACATTTTGGTTCCTGGGCAGCATTTTCCTGACCGCGGAGTCACACGTTTTCTTCCCCAGGCACGAAAAAGGCTTGATTTTTAAAAAGTGGAAGCAACACCATTTTTAGACATGGAATTCCACCCTCAACCTTGTCCTCGTGTCCTTTTTTGCCTTTGGTTTCAAAAAAGAATTCGGCTTCAGAAAACATTTTGGTTCCTGGGCAGCATTTTCCTGACCACGGAGTCACGCGTTTTCTTCCCCAGGCACCAAAAAGGCTTGATTTTTAAAAAGTGGAAGCAACACCATTTTTAGACATGGAATTCCACCCTCAACCTTGTCCTTTTGTCCATTTTTGCCTTTGGTTTCAAAAAAAAATTCTGCTTCAAAAAACATTTTTCTTCTGGGGCAGCATTTTTTTGACCGCGGAGTCACGCGTTTTCTTCCCCAGGCACCAAAAAGGCTTGATTTTTAAAAAGTGGAAGCAACACCATTTTTAGACATGGAATTCCACCCTCAACCTTGTCCTGGTGTCCTTTTTTGCCTTTGGTTTCAAAAAAAAATTCGGCTTCAGAAAACATTTTGGTTCCTGGGCAGCATTTTCCTGACCGCGGAGTCACGCGTTTTCTTCCCCAGGCACCAAAAAGGCTTGATTTTTAAAAAGTGGAAGCAACACCATTTTTAGACATGGAATTCCACCCTCAACCTTGTCCTGGTGTCCTTTTTTGCCTTTGGTTTCAAAAAAAAATTGGGCTTCAAAAAACATTTTGGTTCCTGGCAGCATTTTCCTGACCACGGAGTCACGCGTTTTCTTCCCCAGGCACCAAAAAGGCTTGATTTTTAAAAAGTGGAAGCAACACCATTTTTAGACATGGAATTCCACCCTCAACCTTCTCCTGGTGTCCTTTTTTGCCTTTGGTTTCAAAAAAAAATTGGGCTTCAAAAAACATTTTGGTTCCTGGCAGCATTTTCCTGACCACGGAGTCACGCGTTTTCTTCCCCAGGCACCGAAAAGGCTTGATTTTTAAAAAGTGGAAGCAACACCATTTTTAGACATGGAATTCCACCCTCAATCTTTTCCTGGTGTCCTTTTTTCCCTTTGGCTTCAAAAAAAAATTGGGCTTCAAAAAACATTTTTCTTCTGGGGCAGCATTTTCCTGACCGCGGAGTCACGCGTTTTCTTCCCCAGGCACCAAAATGGCTCGATTGTTAAAAAGTGGAAGCAACACCATTTTTAGACATGGAATTCCACCCTCAATCTTGTCCTGGTGTCCTTTTTTCCTTTGGTTTCAAAAAAAAATTGGGCTTCAAAAAACATTTTGCTTCCTGGGCAGCATTTTCCTGACCGCAGAGTCACGCGTTTTCTACCCCAGGCACCAAAAAGGCTCGATTTTTAAAAAGTGGAAGCAACACCATTTTTAGACATGGAATTCCACCCTCAATCTTGTCCTGGTGTCCTTTTTTGCATTAGGTTTCAAAAAAAAATTCGGCTTCAGAAAACATTTTGGTTCCTGGGCAGCATTTTCCTGACCGCGGAGTCACGCGTTTTCTTCCCCAGGCACCAAAAAGGCTTGATTTTTAAAAAGTGGAAGCAACACCATTTTTAGACATGGAATTCCACCCTCAACCTTGTCCTGGTGTCCATTTTTGCCTTTGGTTTCAAAAAAAAATTCTGCTTCAAAAAACATTTTTCTTCTGGGGCAGCATTTTTTTGACCGCGGAGTCACGCGTTTTCTTCCCCAGGCACCAAAAAGGCTTGATTTTTAAAAAGTGGAAGCAACACCATTTTTAGACATGGAATTCCACCCTCAACCTTGTCCTGGTGTCCTTTTTTGCCTTTGGTTTCAAAAAAAAATTCGGCTTCAGAAAACATTTTGGTTCCTGGGCAGCATTTTCCTGACCGCGGAGTCACGCGTTTTCTTCCCCAGGCACCAAAAAGGCTTGATTTTTAAAAAGTGGAAGCAACACCATTTTTAGACATGGAATTCCACCCTCAACCTTGTCCTGGTGTCCTTTTTTGCCTTTGGTTTCAAAAAAAAATTGGGCTTCAAAAAACATTTTGGTTCCTGGCAGCATTTTCCTGACCACGGAGTCACGCGTTTTCTTCCCCAGGCACCAAAAAGGCTTGATTTTTAAAAAGTGGAAGCAACACCATTTTTAGACATGGAATTCCACCCTCAACCTTCTCCTGGTGTCCTTTTTTGCCTTTGGTTTCAAAAAAAAATTGGGCTTCAAAAAACATTTTGGTTCCTGGCAGCATTTTCCTGACCACGGAGTCACGCGTTTTCTTCCCCAGGCACCGAAAAGGCTTGATTTTTAAAAAGTGGAAGCAACACCATTTTTAGACATGGAATTCCACCCTCAATCTTTTCCTGGTGTCCTTTTTTCCCTTTGGCTTCAAAAAAAAATTGGGCTTCAAAAAACATTTTTCTTCTGGGGCAGCATTTTCCTGACCGCGGAGTCACGCGTTTTCTTCCCCAGGCACCAAAATGGCTCGATTGTTAAAAAGTGGAAGCAACACCATTTTTAGACATGGAATTCCACCCTCAATCTTGTCCTGGTGTCCTTTTTTCCTTTGGTTTCAAAAAAAAATTGGGCTTCAAAAAACATTTTGCTTCCTGGGCAGCATTTTCCTGACCGCAGAGTCACGCGTTTTCTACCCCAGGCACCAAAAAGGCTCGATTTTTAAAAAGTGGAAGCAACACCATTTTTAGACATGGAATTCCACCCTCAATCTTGTCCTGGTGTCCTTTTTTGCATTAGGTTTCAAAAAAAAATTCGGCTTCAGAAAACATTTTGGTTCCTGGGCAGCATTTTCCTGACCGCGGAGTCACGCGTTTTCTTCCCCAGGCACCAAAAAGGCTTGATTTTTAAAAAGTGGAAGCAACACCATTTTTAGACATGGAATTCCACCCTCAATCTTGTCCTGGTGTCCTTTTTTGCATTAGGTTTCAAAAAAAAATTCGGCTTCAGAAAACATTTTGGTTCCTGGGCAGCATTTTCCTGACCGCGGAGTCACCCGTTTTCTTCCCCAGGCACCAAAAAGGCTTGATTTTTGAAAAGTGAAAGCAACACCATTTTTAGACATGGAATTCCACCCTCAATCTTGTCCTGGTGTCCTTTTTTGCCTTTGGTTTCAAAAAAAAATTGGGCTTCAAAAAACATTTTTCTTCTGGGGCAGCATTTTTCTGGCCGTGGAGTCACGCGTTTTCTTCCCCAGGCACCAAAAAGGCTTGATTTTTCAAAATTGGAAGCACCACCATTTTTAGACATGGAATTCCACCCTCAATCTTGTCCTGGTGTCCTTTTTTGCATTAGGTTTCAAAAAATTTCGACTTCAGAAAACATTTTTCTTCCTGGGCAGCATTTTCCTGACCACGGAATCACGCGTTTTCTTCCCCAGGCACCAAAAAGGCTTGATTTTTAAAAAGTGGAAGCAACACCATTTTTAGACATGGAATTCCACCCTCAACCTTGTCCTCGTGTCCATTTTTGCCTTTGGTTATAAAATAAAATTGGGCTTCAAAAAACATTTTGGTTCCTGGGCAGCATTTTCCTGACCGCGGAGTCACGCGTTTTCTTCCCCAGGCGCCAAAAAGGCTTGATTTTTTAAAAGTGGAAGCAACACCATTTTTAGACATGGAATTCCACCCTCAATCTTATCCTGGTGTCCTTTTTTGCCTTTGGTTTCAAAAAAAAATTCGGCTTCAGAAAACATTTTTCTTCCTGGGCAGCATTTTCCTGACCACGGAGTCACGCGTTTTCTTCCCCAGGCACCAAAAAGGCTTGATTTTTAAAAAGTGGAAGCAACACCATTTTTAGACATGGAATTCCACCCTCAACCTTGTCCTGGTGTCCTTTTTTGCATTAGGTTTTAAAAAAAATTCGGCTTCAGAAAACATTTTGGTTCCTGGGCAGCATTTTCCTGACCGCGGAGTCACGCGTTTTCTTCCCCAGGCACCAAAAAGGCTTGATTTTTAAAAAGTGGAAGCAACACCATTTTTAGACATGGAATTCCACCCTCAACCTTGTCCTGGTGTCCTTTTTTGCCTTTGGTTTAAAAAAAAAATTGGGCTTCAGAAAACATTTTGGTTCCTGGGCAGCATTTTCCTGACCGCGGAGTCACGCGTTTTCTTCCCCAGGCACCAAAAAGGCTTGATTTTTAAAAAGTGGAAGCAACACCATTTTTAGACATGGAATTCCACCCTCAACCTTGTCCTCGTGTCCTTTTTTGCCTTTGGTTTCAAAAAAAAATTGGGCTTCAAAAAACGTTTTGGTTCCTGGCAGCATTTTCCTGACCACGGAGTCACGCGTTTTCTTCCCCAGGCACCAAAAAGGCTTGATTTTTAAAAAGTGGAAGCAACACCATTTTTAGACATGGAATTCCACCCTCAACCTTGTCCTGGTGTCCTTTTTTGCATTAGGTTTCAAAAAAAAATTCGGCTTCAGAAAACATTTTGGTTCCTGGGCAGCATTTTCCTGACCGCGGAGTCACACGTTTTCTTCCCCAGGCACGAAAAAGGCTTGATTTTTAAAAAGTGGAAGCAACACCATTTTTAGACATGGAATTCCACCCTCAACCTTGTCCTCGTGTCCTTTTTTGCCTTTGGTTTCAAAAAAGAATTCGGCTTCAGAAAACATTTTGGTTCCTGGGCAGCATTTTCCTGACCACGGAGTCACGCGTTTTCTTCCCCAGGCACCAAAAAGGCTTGATTTTTAAAAAGTGGAAGCAACACCATTTTTAGACATGGAATTCCACCCTCAACCTTGTCCTGGTGTCCATTTTTGCCTTTGGTTTCAAAAAAAAATTCTGCTTCAAAAAACATTTTTCTTCTGGGGCAGCATTTTTTTGACCGCGGAGTCACGCGTTTTCTTCCCCAGGCACCAAAAAGGCTTGATTTTTAAAAAGTGGAAGCAACACCATTTTTAGACATGGAATTCCACCCTCAACCTTGTCCTGGTGTCCTTTTTTGCCTTTGGTTTCAAAAAAAAATTCGGCTTCAGAAAACATTTTGGTTCCTGGGCAGCATTTTCCTGACCGCGGAGTCACGCGTTTTCTTCCCCAGGCACCAAAAAGGCTTGATTTTTAAAAAGTGGAAGCAACACCATTTTTAGACATGGAATTCCACCCTCAACCTTGTCCTGGTGTCCTTTTTTGCCTTTGGTTTCAAAAAAAAATTGGGCTTCAAAAAACATTTTGGTTCCTGGCAGCATTTTCCTGACCACGGAGTCACGCGTTTTCTTCCCCAGGCACCAAAAAGGCTTGATTTTTAAAAAGTGGAAGCAACACCATTTTTAGACATGGAATTCCACCCTCAACCTTCTCCTGGTGTCCTTTTTTGCCTTTGGTTTCAAAAAAAAATTGGGCTTCAAAAAACATTTTGGTTCCTGGCAGCATTTTCCTGACCACGGAGTCACGCGTTTTCTTCCCCAGGCACCGAAAAGGCTTGATTTTTAAAAAGTGGAAGCAACACCATTTTTAGACATGGAATTCCACCCTCAATCTTTTCCTGGTGTCCTTTTTTCCCTTTGGCTTCAAAAAAAAATTGGGCTTCAAAAAACATTTTTCTTCTGGGGCAGCATTTTTCTGGCCGTGGAGTCACGCGTTTTCTTCCCCAGGCACCAAAAAGGCTTGATTTTTCAAAATTGGAAGCACCACCATTTTTAGACATGGAATTCCACCCTCAATCTTGTCCTGGTGTCCTTTTTTGCATTAGGTTTCAAAAAATTTCGACTTCAGAAAACATTTTTCTTCCTGGGCAGCATTTTCCTGACCACGGAATCACGCGTTTTCTTCCCCAGGCACCAAAAAGGCTTGATTTTTAAAAAGTGGAAGCAACACCATTTTTAGACATGGAATTCCACCCTCAACCTTGTCCTCGTGTCCATTTTTGCCTTTGGTTATAAAATAAAATTGGGCTTCAAAAAACATTTTGGTTCCTGGGCAGCATTTTCCTGACCGCGGAGTCACGCGTTTTCTTCCCCAGGCGCCAAAAAGGCTTGATTTTTTAAAAGTGGAAGCAACACCATTTTTAGACATGGAATTCCACCCTCAATCTTATCCTGGTGTCCTTTTTTGCCTTTGGTTTCAAAAAAAAATTCGGCTTCAGAAAACATTTTTCTTCCTGGGCAGCATTTTCCTGACCACGGAGTCACGCGTTTTCTTCCCCAGGCACCAAAAAGGCTTGATTTTTAAAAAGTGGAAGCAACACCATTTTTAGACATGGAATTCCACCCTCAACCTTGTCCTGGTGTCCTTTTTTGCATTAGGTTTTAAAAAAAATTCGGCTTCAGAAAACATTTTGGTTCCTGGGCAGCATTTTCCTGACCGCGGAGTCACGCGTTTTCTTCCCCAGGCACCAAAAAGGCTTGATTTTTAAAAAGTGGAAGCAACACCATTTTTAGACATGGAATTCCACCCTCAACCTTGTCCTGGTGTCCTTTTTTGCCTTTGGTTTAAAAAAAAAATTGGGCTTCAGAAAACATTTTGGTTCCTGGGCAGCATTTTCCTGACCGCGGAGTCACGCGTTTTCTTCCCCAGGCACCAAAAAGGCTTGATTTTTAAAAAGTGGAAGCAACACCATTTTTAGACATGGAATTCCACCCTCAACCTTGTCCTCGTGTCCTTTTTTGCCTTTGGTTTCAAAAAAAAATTGGGCTTCAAAAAACGTTTTGGTTCCTGGCAGCATTTTCCTGACCACGGAGTCACGCGTTTTCTTCCCCAGGCACCAAAAAGGCTTGATTTTTAAAAAGTGGAAGCAACACCATTTTTAGACATGGAATTCCACCCTCAACCTTGTCCTGGTGTCCTTTTTTGCATTAGGTTTCAAAAAAAAATTCGGCTTCAGAAAACATTTTGGTTCCTGGGCAGCATTTTCCTGACCGCGGAGTCACACGTTTTCTTCCCCAGGCACGAAAAAGGCTTGATTTTTAAAAAGTGGAAGCAACACCATTTTTAGACATGGAATTCCACCCTCAACCTTGTCCTCGTGTCCTTTTTTGCCTTTGGTTTCAAAAAAGAATTCGGCTTCAGAAAACATTTTGGTTCCTGGGCAGCATTTTCCTGACCACGGAGTCACGCGTTTTCTTCCCCAGGCACCAAAAAGGCTTGATTTTTAAAAAGTGGAAGCAACACCATTTTTAGACATGGAATTCCACCCTCAACCTTGTCCTGGTGTCCATTTTTGCCTTTGGTTTCAAAAAAAAATTCTGCTTCAAAAAACATTTTTCTTCTGGGGCAGCATTTTTTTGACCGCGGAGTCACGCGTTTTCTTCCCCAGGCACCAAAAAGGCTTGATTTTTAAAAAGTGGAAGCAACACCATTTTTAGACATGGAATTCCACCCTCAACCTTGTCCTGGTGTCCTTTTTTGCCTTTGGTTTCAAAAAAAAATTCGGCTTCAGAAAACATTTTGGTTCCTGGGCAGCATTTTCCTGACCGCGGAGTCACGCGTTTTCTTCCCCAGGCACCAAAAAGGCTTGATTTTTAAAAAGTGGAAGCAACACCATTTTTAGACATGGAATTCCACCCTCAACCTTGTCCTGGTGTCCTTTTTTGCCTTTGGTTTCAAAAAAAAATTGGGCTTCAAAAAACATTTTGGTTCCTGGCAGCATTTTCCTGACCACGGAGTCACGCGTTTTCTTCCCCAGGCACCAAAAAGGCTTGATTTTTAAAAAGTGGAAGCAACACCATTTTTAGACATGGAATTCCACCCTCAACCTTCTCCTGGTGTCCTTTTTTGCCTTTGGTTTCAAAAAAAAATTGGGCTTCAAAAAACATTTTGGTTCCTGGCAGCATTTTCCTGACCACGGAGTCACGCGTTTTCTTCCCCAGGCACCGAAAAGGCTTGATTTTTAAAAAGTGGAAGCAACACCATTTTTAGACATGGAATTCCACCCTCAATCTTTTCCTGGTGTCCTTTTTTCCCTTTGGCTTCAAAAAAAAATTGGGCTTCAAAAAACATTTTTCTTCTGGGGCAGCATTTTCCTGACCGCGGAGTCACGCGTTTTCTTCCCCAGGCACCAAAATGGCTCGATTGTTAAAAAGTGGAAGCAACACCATTTTTAGACATGGAATTCCACCCTCAATCTTGTCCTGGTGTCCTTTTTTCCTTTGGTTTCAAAAAAAAATTGGGCTTCAAAAAACATTTTGCTTCCTGGGCAGCATTTTCCTGACCGCAGAGTCACGCGTTTTCTACCCCAGGCACCAAAAAGGCTCGATTTTTAAAAAGTGGAAGCAACACCATTTTTAGACATGGAATTCCACCCTCAATCTTGTCCTGGTGTCCTTTTTTGCATTAGGTTTCAAAAAAAAATTCGGCTTCAGAAAACATTTTGGTTCCTGGGCAGCATTTTCCTGACCGCGGAGTCACGCGTTTTCTTCCCCAGGCACCAAAAAGGCTTGATTTTTAAAAAGTGGAAGCAACACCATTTTTAGACATGGAATTCCACCCTCAATCTTGTCCTGGTGTCCTTTTTTGCATTAGGTTTCAAAAAAAAATTCGGCTTCAGAAAACATTTTGGTTCCTGGGCAGCATTTTCCTGACCGCGGAGTCACCCGTTTTCTTCCCCAGGCACCAAAAAGGCTTGATTTTTGAAAAGTGAAAGCAACACCATTTTTAGACATGGAATTCCACCCTCAATCTTGTCCTGGTGTCCTTTTTTGCCTTTGGTTTCAAAAAAAAATTGGGCTTCAAAAAACATTTTTCTTCTGGGGCAGCATTTTTCTGGCCGTGGAGTCACGCGTTTTCTTCCCCAGGCACCAAAAAGGCTTGATTTTTCAAAATTGGAAGCACCACCATTTTTAGACATGGAATTCCACCCTCAATCTTGTCCTGGTGTCCTTTTTTGCATTAGGTTTCAAAAAATTTCGACTTCAGAAAACATTTTTCTTCCTGGGCAGCATTTTCCTGACCACGGAATCACGCGTTTTCTTCCCCAGGCACCAAAAAGGCTTGATTTTTAAAAAGTGGAAGCAACACCATTTTTAGACATGGAATTCCACCCTCAACCTTGTCCTCGTGTCCATTTTTGCCTTTGGTTATAAAATAAAATTGGGCTTCAAAAAACATTTTGGTTCCTGGGCAGCATTTTCCTGACCGCGGAGTCACGCGTTTTCTTCCCCAGGCGCCAAAAAGGCTTGATTTTTTAAAAGTGGAAGCAACACCATTTTTAGACATGGAATTCCACCCTCAATCTTATCCTGGTGTCCTTTTTTGCCTTTGGTTTCAAAAAAAAATTCGGCTTCAGAAAACATTTTTCTTCCTGGGCAGCATTTTCCTGACCACGGAGTCACGCGTTTTCTTCCCCAGGCACCAAAAAGGCTTGATTTTTAAAAAGTGGAAGCAACACCATTTTTAGACATGGAATTCCACCCTCAACCTTGTCCTGGTGTCCATTTTTGCCTTTGGTTATAAAATAAAATTGGGCTTCAAAAAACATTTTGGTTCCTGGGCAGCATTTTCCTGACCGCGGAGTCACGCGTTTTCTTCCCCAGGCACCAAAAAGGCTTGATTTTTAAAAAGTGGAAGCAACACCATTTTTAGACATGGAATTCCACCCTCAACCTTGTCCTGGTGTCCTTTTTTGCATTAGGTTTAAAAAAAAAATTCGGCTTCAGAAAACATTTTGGTTACTGGGCAGCATTTTCCTGACCGCGGAGTCACGCGTTTTCTTCCCCAGGCACCAAAAAGGCTTGATTTTTAAAAAGTGGAAGCAACACCATTTTTAGACATGGAATTCCACCCTCAATCTTGTCCTGGTGTACTTTTTTGCCTTTGGTTTCAAAAAAAAATTCTGCTTCAAAAAACATTTTTCTTCTGGGGCAGCATTTTTCTGACCGTGGAGTCACGCGTTTTCTTCCCCAGGCACCAAAAAGGCTTGATTTTTAAAAAGTAGAAGCAACACCATTTTTAGACATGGAATTCCACCCTCAATCTTGTCCTGGTGTCCGTTTTTGCATTAGGTTTCAAAAAAAAATTCAGCTTCAGAAAACATTTTTCTTCCGGCGCAGGATTTTCCTGACCAAGGAATCACGCGTTTTCTTCCCCAGGCACCAAAAAGGCTTGATTTTTAAAAAGTGGAAGCAACACCATTTTTAGACATGGAATTCCACCCTCAACCTTGTCCTGGTGTCCTTTTTTGCATTAGGTTTTAAAAAAAATTCGGCTTCAGAAAACATTTTGGTTCCTGGGCAGCATTTTCCTGACCGCGGAGTCACGCGTTTTCTTCCCCAGGCACCAAAAAGGCTTGATTTTTAAAAAGTGGAAGCAACACCATTTTTAGACATGGAATTCCACCCTCAACCTTGTCCTGGTGTCCTTTTTTGCCTTTGGTTTAAAAAAAAAATTGGGCTTCAGAAAACATTTTGGTTCCTGGGCAGCATTTTCCTGACCGCGGAGTCACGCCTTTTCTTCCCCAGGCACCAAAAAGGCTTGATTTTTAAAAAGTGGAAGCAACACCATTTTTAGACATGGAATTCCACCCTCAACCTTGTCCTCGTGTCCTTTTTTGCCTTTGGTTTCAAAAAAAAATTGGGCTTCAAAAAACGTTTTGGTTCCTGGCAGCATTTTCCTGACCACGGAGTCACGCGTTTTCTTCCCCAGGCACCAAAAAGGCTTGATTTTTAAAAAGTGGAAGCAACACCATTTTTAGACATGGAATTCCACCCTCAACCTTCTCCTGGTGTCCTTTTTTGCCTTTGGTTTCAAAAAAAAATTGGGCTTCAAAAAACATTTTGGTTCCTGGCAGCATTTTCCTGACCGCGGAGTCACGCGTTTTCTTCCCCAGGCACCAAAAAGGCTTGATTTTTAAAAAGTGTAAAGAACACCATTTTTAGACATGGAATTCCACCCTCAATCTTATCCTGGTGTCCTTTTTTGGCTTTGGTTTCAAAAAAAAATAGGGCTTCAAAAAACATTTTTCTTCTGGGGCAGCATTTTTTTGACCGCGGAGTCACGCGTTTTCTTCCCCAGGCACCAAAAAGGCTTGATTTTTAAAAAGTGGAAGCAACACCATTTTTAGACATGGAATTCCACCCTCAACCTTGTCCTGGTGTCCTTTTTTGCCTTTGGTTTCAAAAAAAAATTCGGCTTCAGAAAACATTTTGGTTCCTGGGCAGCATTTTCCTGACCGCGGAGTCACGCGTTTTCTTCCCCAGGCACCAAAAAGGCTTGATTTTTAAAAAGTGGAAGCAACACCATTTTTAGACATGGAATTCCACCCTCAACCTTGTCCTGGTGTCCTTTTTTGCCTTTGGTTTCAAAAAAAAATTGGGCTTCAAAAAACATTTTGGTTCCTGGCAGCATTTTCCTGACCACGGAGTCATGCGTTTTCTTCCCCAGGCACCAAAAAGGCTTGATTTTTAAAAAGTGGAAGCAACACCATTTTTAGACATGGAATTCCACCCTCAACCTTCTCCTGGTGTCCTTTTTTGCCTTTGGTTTCAAAAAAAAATTGGGCTTCAAAAAACATTTTGGTTCCTGGCAGCATTTTCCTGACCGCGGAGTCACGCGTTTTCTTCCCCAGGCACCAAAAAGGCTTGATTTTTAAAAAGTGTAAAGAACACCATTTTTAGACATGGAATTCCACCCTCAATCTTATCCTGGTGTCCTTTTTTGGCTTTGGTTTCAAAAAAAAATAGGGCTTCAAAAAACATTTTTCTTCCGGCGCAGGATTTTCCTGACCACGGAGTCACGCGTTTTCTTCCCCAGGCACCAAAAAGGCTTGATTTTTAAAAAGTGGAAGCAACACCATTTTTAGACATGGAATTCCACCCTCAACCTTGTCCTGGTGTCCTTTTTTGCATTAAGTTTAAAAAAAAATTCGGCTTCAGAAAACATTTTGGTTCCTGGGCAGCATTTTCCTGACCGCGGAGTCACACGTTTTCTTCCCCAGGCACCAAAAAGGCTTGATTTTTAAAAAGTGTAAAGAACACCATTTTTAGACATGGAATTCCACCCTCAATCTTATCCTGGTGTCCTTTTTTGGCTTTGGTTTCAAAAAAAAATAGGGCTTCAAAAAACATTTTTCTTCCGGCGCAGGATTTTCCTGACCACGGAGTCACGCGTTTTCTTCCCCAGGCACCAAAAAGGCTTGATTTTTAAAAAGTGGAAGCAACACCATTTTTAGACATGGAATTCCACCCTCAACCTTGTCCTGGTGTCCTTTTTTGCCTTTGGTTTCAAAAAAAAATTGGGCTTCAGAAAACATTTTGGTTCCTGGGCAGCATTTTCCTGACCGCGGAGTCACGCGTTTTCTTCCCCAGGCACCAAAAAGGCTTGATTTTTGAAAAGTGGAAGCAACACCATTTTTAGACATGGAATTCCACCCTCAACCTTGTCCTGGTGTCCTTTTTTGCCTTTGGTTTCAAAAAAAAATTGGGCTTCAAAAAACGTTTTGGTTCCTGGCAGCATTTTCCTGACCACGGAGTCACGCGTTTTCTTCCCCAGGCACCAAAAAGGCTTGATTTTTAAAAAGTGGAAGCAACACCATTTTTAGACATGGAATTCCACCCTCAACCTTGTCCTGGTGTCCTTTTTTGCATTAGGTTTCAAAAAAAAATTCGGCTTCAGAAAACATTTTGGTTCCTGGGCAGCATTTTCCTGACCGCGGAGTCACGCGTTTTCTTCCCCAGGCACGAAAAAGGCTTGATTTTTAAAAAGTGGAAGCAACACCATTTTTAGACATGGAATTCCACCCTCAACCTTGTCCTCGTGTCCTTTTTTGCCTTTGGTTTCAAAAAAAAATTCGGCTTCAGAAAACATTTTGGTTCCTGGGCAGCATTTTCCTGACCGCGGAGTCACGCGTTTTCTTCCCCAGGCACCAAAAAGGCTTGATTTTTAAAAAGTGGAAGCAACACCATTTTTAGACATGGAATTCCACCCTCAACCTTGTCCTGGTGTCCTTTTTTGCCTTTGGTTTCAAAAAAAAATTGGGCTTCAAAAAACATTTTGGTTCCTGGGCAGCATTTTCCTGACCGCGGAGTCACGCATTTTCTTCCCCAGGCACGAAAAAGGCTTGATTTTTAAAAAGTGGAAGCAACACCATTTTTAGACATGGAATTCCACCCTCAACCTTGTCCTGGTGTCCTTTTTTGCCTTTGGTTTCAAAAAAAAATTGGGCTTCAAAAAACATTTTGGTTCCTGGCAGCATTTACCTGACCGCGGAGTCACGCGTTTTCTTCCCCAGGCACCAAAAAGGCTTGATTTTTAAAAAGTGGGAGCAACACCATTTTTAGACATGGAATTCCACCCTCAACCTTGTCCTGGTGTCCATTTTTGCCTTTGGTTTCAAAAAAAAATTCTGCTTCAAAAAACATTTTTCTTCTGGGGCAGCATTTTTTTGACCGCGGAGTCACGCGTTTTCTTCCCCAGGCACCAAAAAGGCTTGATTTTTAAAAAGTGGAAGCAACACCATTTTTAGACATGGAATTCCACCCTCAATCTTGTCCTGGTGTCCTTTTTTGCCTTTGGTTTCAAAAAAAAATAGGGCTTCAAAAAACATTTTTCTTCCGGCGCAGGATTTTCCTGACCACGGAGTCACGCGTTTTCTTCCCCAGGCACCAAAAAGGCTTGATTTTTAAAAAGTGGAAGCAACACCATTTTTAGACATGGAATTCCACCCTCAACCTTGTCCTGGTGTCCTTTTTTGCATTAGGTTTCAAAAAAAAATTCAGCTTCAGAAAACATTTTGGTTCCTGGGCAGCATTTTCCTGACCGCGGAGTCACACGTTTTCTTCCCCAGGCACGAAAAAGGCTTGATTTTTAAAAAGTGGAAGCAACACCATTTTTAGACATGGAATTCCACCCTCAACCTTGTCCTCGTGTCCTTTTTTGCCTTTGGTTTCAAAAAAGAATTCGGCTTCAGAAAACATTTTGGTTCCTGGGCAGCATTTTCCTGACCACGGAGTCACGCGTTTTCTTCCCCAGGCACCAAAAAGGCTTGATTTTTAAAAAGTGGAAGCAACACCATTTTTAGACATGGAATTCCACCCTCAACCTTGTCCTGGTGTCCATTTTTGCCTTTGGTTTCAAAAAAAAATTCTGCTTCAAAAAACATTTTTCTTCTGGGGCAGCATTTTTTTGACCGCGGAGTCACGCGTTTTCTTC
The DNA here is from genome assembly GCF_059756535.1 of Pantherophis guttatus. Lineage (NCBI taxonomy): Eukaryota > Metazoa > Chordata > Lepidosauria > Squamata > Colubridae > Pantherophis > Pantherophis guttatus. The sequence continues at coordinate 14,025,973 of NC_142074.1, read as the reverse complement.
CCCAGGCACCAAAAAGGCTTGATTTTTAAAAAGTGGAAGCAACACCATTTTTAGACATGGAATTCCACCCTCAACCTTGTCCTGGTGTCCTTTTTTGCCTTTGGTTTCAAAAAAAAATTCGGCTTCAGAAAACATTTTGGTTCCTGGGCAGCATTTTCCTGACCGCGGAGTCACGCGTTTTCTTCCCCAGGCACCAAAAAGGCTTGATTTTTAAAAAGTGGAAGCAACACCATTTTTAGACATGGAATTCCACCCTCAACCTTGTCCTGGTGTCCTTTTTTGCCTTTGGTTTCAAAAAAAAATTGGGCTTCAAAAAACATTTTGGTTCCTGGCAGCATTTTCCTGACCACGGAGTCACGCGTTTTCTTCCCCAGGCACCAAAAAGGCTTGATTTTTAAAAAGTGGAAGCAACACCATTTTTAGACATGGAATTCCACCCTCAACCTTCTCCTGGTGTCCTTTTTTGCCTTTGGTTTCAAAAAAAAATTGGGCTTCAAAAAACATTTTGGTTCCTGGCAGCATTTTCCTGACCGCGGAGTCACGCGTTTTCTTCCCCAGGCACCAAAAAGGCTTGATTTTTAAAAAGTGTAAAGAACACCATTTTTAGACATGGAATTCCACCCTCAATCTTATCCTGGTGTCCTTTTTTGGCTTTGGTTTCAAAAAAAAATAGGGCTTCAAAAAACATTTTTCTTCCGGCGCAGGATTTTCCTGACCACGGAGTCACGCGTTTTCTTCCCCAGGCACCAAAAAGGCTTGATTTTTAAAAAGTGGAAGCAACACCATTTTTAGACATGGAATTCCACCCTCAACCTTGTCCTGGTGTCCTTTTTTGCATTAAGTTTAAAAAAAAATTCGGCTTCAGAAAACATTTTGGTTCCTGGGCAGCATTTTCCTGACCGCGGAGTCACACGTTTTCTTCCCCAGGAACCAAAAAGGCTTGATTTTTAAAAAGTGTAAAGAACACCATTTTTAGACATGGAATTCCACCCTCAATCTTATCCTGGTGTCCTTTTTTGGCTTTGGTTTCAAAAAAAAATAGGGCTTCAAAAAACATTTTTCTTCCGGCGCAGGATTTTCCTGACCACGGAGTCACGCGTTTTCTTCCCCAGGCACCAAAAAGGCTTGATTTTTAAAAAGTGGAAGCAACACCATTTTTAGACATGGAATTCCACCCTCAACCTTGTCCTGGTGTCCTTTTTTGCATTAAGTTTAAAAAAAAACTCGGCTTCAGAAAACATTTTGGTTCCTGGGCAGCATTTTCCTGACCGTGGAGTCACGCGTTTTCTTCCCCAGGCACCAAAAAGGCTTGATTTTTAAAAAGTGGAAGCAACACCATTTTTAGACATGGAATTCCACCCTCAACCTTGTCCTGGTGTCCTTTTTTGCCTTTGGTTTCAAAAAAAAATTGGGCTTCAGAAAACATTTTGGTTCCTGGGCAGCATTTTCCTGACCGCGGAGTCACGCGTTTTCTTCCCCAGGCACCAAAAAGGCTTGATTTTTGAAAAGTGGAAGCAACACCATTTTTAGACATGGAATTCCACCCTCAACCTTGTCCTGGTGTCCTTTTTTGCCTTTGGTTTCAAAAAAAAATTGGGCTTCAAAAAACGTTTTGGTTCCTGGCAGCATTTTCCTGACCACGGAGTCACGCGTTTTCTTCCCCAGGCACCAAAAAGGCTTGATTTTTAAAAAGTGGAAGCAACACCATTTTTAGACATGGAATTCCACCCTCAACCTTGTCCTGGTGTCCTTTTTTGCATTAGGTTTCAAAAAAAAATTCGGCTTCAGAAAACATTTTGGTTCCTGGGCAGCATTTTCCTGACCGCGGAGTCACGCGTTTTCTTCCCCAGGCACGAAAAAGGCTTGATTTTTAAAAAGTGGAAGCAACACCATTTTTAGACATGGAATTCCACCCTCAACCTTGTCCTCGTGTCCTTTTTTGCCTTTGGTTTCAAAAAAAAATTCGGCTTCAGAAAACATTTTGGTTCCTGGGCAGCATTTTCCTGACCGCGGAGTCACGCGTTTTCTTCCCCAGGCACCAAAAAGGCTTGATTTTTAAAAAGTGGAAGCAACACCATTTTTAGACATGGAATTCCACCCTCAACCTTGTCCTGGTGTCCTTTTTTGCATTAGGTTTCAAAAAAAAATTCGGCTTCAGAAAACATTTTGGTTCCTGGGCAGCATTTTCCTGACCGCGGAGTCACGCGTTTTCTTCCCCAGGCACCAAAAAGGCTTGATTTTTAAAAAGTGGAAGCAACACCATTTTTAGACATGGAATTCCACCCTCAACCTTGTCCTGGTGTCCTTTTTTGCCTTTGGTTTCAAAAAAAAATTGGGCTTCAAAAAACATTTTGGTTCCTGGCAGCATTTTCCTGACCACGGAGTCACGCGTTTTCTTCCCCAGGCACCAAAAAGGCTTGATTTTTAAAAAGTGGAAGCAACACCATTTTTAGACATGGAATTCCACCCTCAACCTTGTCCTGGTGTCCTTTTTTGCATTAGGTTTCAAAAAAAAATTCGTCTTCAGAAAACATTTTGGTTCCTGGGCAGCATTTTCCTGACCGCGGAGTCACGCGTTTTCTTCCCCAGGCACGAAAAAGGCTTGATTTTTAAAAAGTGGAAGCAACACCATTTTTAGACATGGAATTCCACCCTCAACCTTGTCCTGGTGTCCTTTTTTGCCTTTGGTTTCAAAAAAAAATTGGGCTTCAAAAAACATTTTGGTTCCTGGCAGCATTTTCCTGACCGCGGAGTCACGCGTTTTCTTCCCCAGGCACCAAAAAGGCTTGATTTTTAAAAAGTGGGAGCAACACCATTTTTAGACCTGGAATTCCACCCTCAACCTTGTCCTGGTGTCCATTTTTGCCTTTGGTTTCAAAAAAAAATTCTGCTTCAAAAAACATTTTTCTTCTGGGGCAGCATTTTTCTGACCGCGGAGTCACGCGTTTTCTTCCCCAGGCACCAAAAAGGCTTGATTTTTAAAAAGTGGAAGCAACACCATTTTTAGACATGGAATTCCACCCTCAATCTTGTCCTGGTGTCCTTTTTTGCCTTTGGTTTCAAACAAAAATTCGGCTTCAGAAAACATTTTGGTTCCTGGGCAGCATTTTCCTGACCACGGAGTCATGCGTTTTCTTCCCCAGGCACCAAAAAGGCTTGATTTTTAAAAAGTGGAAGCAACACCATTTTTAGACATGGAATTCCACCCTCAATCTTGTCCTGGTGTCCTTTTTTGCCTTTGGTTTCAAAAAAAAATTCTGCTTCAAAAAACATTTTTCTTCTGGAGCAGCATTTTTCTGGCCGCAGAGTCACGCGTTTTCTTCCCCAGGCACCGAAAAGGCTTGATTTTTAAAAAGTGGAAGCAACACCATTTTTAGACATGGAATTCCACCCTCAATCTTGTCCTGGTGTCCTTTTTTACCTTTGGTTTCAAAAAAAAATTCGGCTTCAGAAAACATTTTGGTTCCTGGGCAGCATTTTCCTGACCGCGGAGTCACCCGTTTTCTTCCACAGGCACCAAAAAGGTTTGATTTTTAAAAAGTGGAAGCAACACCATTTTTAGACATGGAATTCTACCCTCAACCTTGTCCTGGTGTCCTTTTTTGCATTAGGTTTCAAAAAAAAATTCGGCTTCAGAAAACATTTTGGTTCCTGGGCAGCATTTTCCTGACCGCGGAGTCACGCGTTTTCTTCCCCAGGCACCAAAAAGGCTTGATTTTTAAAAAGTGGAAGCAACACCATTTTTAGACATGGAATTCCACCCTCAACCTTGTCCTGGTGTCCATTTTTGCCTTTGGTTATAAAAAGAAATTTGGCTTCAAAAAACAATTTGGTTCCTGGGCAGCATTTTCCTGACTGTGGAGTCACCCGTTTTCTTCCCCAGGCACCAAAAAGGCTTGATTTTTAAAAAGTGGAAGCAACACCATTTTTAGACATGGAATTCCACCCTCAACCTTTTCCTGGTGTCCATTTTTGTCTTTGGTTATAAAAAAAAATTGGGCTTCAAAAAACATTTTGGTTCCTGGGCAGCATTTTCCTGACCGCGGAGTCACGCGTTTTCTTCCCCAGGCACCAAAAAGGCTTGATTTTTAAAAAGTGGAAGCAACACCATTTTTAGACATGGAATTCCACCCTCAATCTTGTCCTGGTGTCCTTTTTTGCATTAGGTTTAAAAAAAAAATTCGGCTTCAGAAAACATTTTGGTTCCTGGGCAGCATTTTCCTGACCACGGAGTCACCTGTTTTCTTCCCCAGGCACCAAAAAGGCTTGATTTTTGAAAAGTGAAAGCAACACCATTTTTAGACATGGAATTCCACCCTCAATCTTGTCCTGGTGTCCTTTTTTGCCTTTGGTTTCAAAAAAAAATTGGGCTTCAAAAAACATTTTTCTTCTGGGGCAGCATTTTTCTCGCCGTGGAGTCACGCGTTTTCTTCCCCAGGCACCAAAAAGGCTTGATTTTTTAAAAGTGGAAGCAACACCATTTTTAGACATGGAATTCCACCCTCAATCTTATCCTGGTGTCCTTTTTTGCCTTTGGTTTCAAAAAAAAATTGGGCTTCAAAAAACATTTTTCTTCTGGGGCAGCATTTTTCTGACCGTGGAGTCACGCGTTTTCTTCCCCAGGCACCAAAAAGGCTTGATTTTTAAAAAGTGGAAGCAACACCATTTTTAGACATGGAATTCCACCCTCAACCTTTTCCTGGTGTCCATTTTTGTCTTTGGTTATAAAAAAAAATTGGGCTTCAAAAAACATTTTGGTTCCTGGGCAGCATTTTCCTGACCGCGGAGTCACGCGTTTTCTTCCCCAGGCACCAAAAAGGCTTGATTTTTAAAAAGTGGAAGCAACACCATTTTTAGACATGGAATTCCACCCTCAATCTTGTCCTGGTGTCCTTTTTTGCATTAGGTTTAAAAAAAAAATTCGGCTTCAGAAAACATTTTGGTTCCTGGCAGCATTTTCCTGACCGCGGAGTCACGCGTTTTCTTCCCCAGGCACCAAAAAGGCTTGATTTTTAAAAAGTGGGAGCAACACCATTTTTAGACCTGGAATTCCACCCTCAACCTTGTCCTGGTGTCCATTTTTGCCTTTGGTTTCAAAAAAAAATTCTGCTTCAAAAAACATTTTTCTTCTGGGGCAGCATTTTTCTGACCGCGGAGTCACGCGTTTTCTTCCCCAGGCACCAAAAAGGCTTGATTTTTAAAAAGTGGAAGCAACACCATTTTTAGACATGGAATTCCACCCTCAATCTTGTCCTGGTGTCCTTTTTTGCCTTTGGTTTCAAACAAAAATTCGGCTTCAGAAAACATTTTGGTTCCTGGGCAGCATTTTCCTGACCACGGAGTCATGCGTTTTCTTCCCCAGGCACCAAAAAGGCTTGATTTTTAAAAAGTGGAAGCAACACCATTTTTAGACATGGAATTCCACCCTCAATCTTGTCCTGGTGTCCTTTTTTGCCTTTGGTTTCAAAAAAAAATTCTGCTTCAAAAAACATTTTTCTTCTGGAGCAGCATTTTTCTGGCCGCAGAGTCACGCGTTTTCTTCCCCAGGCACCGAAAAGGCTTGATTTTTAAAAAGTGGAAGCAACACCATTTTTAGACATGGAATTCCACCCTCAATCTTGTCCTGGTGTCCTTTTTTACCTTTGGTTTCAAAAAAAAATTCGGCTTCAGAAAACATTTTGGTTCCTGGGCAGCATTTTCCTGACCGCGGAGTCACCCGTTTTCTTCCACAGGCACCAAAAAGGTTTGATTTTTAAAAAGTGGAAGCAACACCATTTTTAGACATGGAATTCTACCCTCAACCTTGTCCTGGTGTCCTTTTTTGCATTAGGTTTCAAAAAAAAATTCGGCTTCAGAAAACATTTTGGTTCCTGGGCAGCATTTTCCTGACCGCGGAGTCACGCGTTTTCTTCCCCAGGCACCAAAAAGGCTTGATTTTTAAAAAGTGGAAGCAACACCATTTTTAGACATGGAATTCCACCCTCAACCTTGTCCTGGTGTCCATTTTTGCCTTTGGTTATAAAAAGAAATTTGGCTTCAAAAAACAATTTGGTTCCTGGGCAGCATTTTCCTGACTGTGGAGTCACCCGTTTTCTTCCCCAGGCACCAAAAAGGCTTGATTTTTAAAAAGTGGAAGCAACACCATTTTTAGACATGGAATTCCACCCTCAACCTTTTCCTGGTGTCCATTTTTGTCTTTGGTTATAAAAAAAAATTGGGCTTCAAAAAACATTTTGGTTCCTGGGCAGCATTTTCCTGACCGCGGAGTCACGCGTTTTCTTCCCCAGGCACCAAAAAGGCTTGATTTTTAAAAAGTGGAAGCAACACCATTTTTAGACATGGAATTCCACCCTCAATCTTGTCCTGGTGTCCTTTTTTGCATTAGGTTTAAAAAAAAAATTCGGCTTCAGAAAACATTTTGGTTCCTGGGCAGCATTTTCCTGACCACGGAGTCACCTGTTTTCTTCCCCAGGCACTAAAAAGGCTTGATTTTTGAAAAGTGAAAGCAACACCATTTTTAGACATGGAATTCCACCCTCAATCTTGTCCTGGTGTCCTTTTTTGCCTTTGGTTTCAAAAAAAAATTGGGCTTCAAAAAACATTTTTCTTCTGGGGCAGCATTTTTCTCGCCGTGGAGTCACGCGTTTTCTTCCCCAGGCACCAAAAAGGCTTGATTTTTTAAAAGTGGAAGCAACACCATTTTTAGACATGGAATTCCACCCTCAATCTTATCCTGGTGTCCTTTTTTGCCTTTGGTTTCAAAAAAAAATTGGGCTTCAAAAAACATTTTTCTTCTGGGGCAGCATTTTTCTGACCGTGGAGTCACGCGTTTTCTTCCCCAGGCACCAAAAAGGCTTGATTTTTAAAAAGTGGAAGCAACACCATTTTTAGACATGGAATTCCACCCTCAACCTTTTCCTGGTGTCCATTTTTGTCTTTGGTTATAAAAAAAAATTGGGCTTCAAAAAACATTTTGGTTCCTGGGCAGCATTTTCCTGACCGCGGAGTCACGCGTTTTCTTCCCCAGGCACCAAAAAGGCTTGATTTTTAAAAAGTGGAAGCAACACCATTTTTAGACATGGAATTCCACCCTCAATCTTGTCCTGGTGTCCTTTTTTGCATTAGGTTTAAAAAAAAAATTCGGCTTCAGAAAACATTTTGGTTCCTGGGCAGCATTTTCCTGACCACGGAGTCACCCGTTTTCTTCCCCAGGCACCAAAAAGGCTTGATTTTTGAAAAGTGAAAGCAACACCATTTTTAGACATGGAATTCCACCCTCAATCTTGTCCTGGTGTCCTTTTTTGCCTTTGGTTTCAAAAAAAAATTGGGCTTCAAAAAACATTTTTCTTCTGGGGCAGCATTTTTCTCGCCGTGGAGTCACGCGTTTTCTTCCCCAGGCACCAAAAAGGCTTGATTTTTCAAAATTGGAAGCACCACCATTTTTAGACATGGAATTCCACCCTCAATCTTGTCCTGGTGTCCTTTTTTGCATTAGGTTTCAAAAAATTTCGACTTCAGAAAACATTTTTCTTCCTGGGCAGCATTTTCCTGACCACGGAATCAGGCGTTTTCTTCCCCAGGCACCAAAAAGGCTTGATTTTTAAAAAGTGGAAGCAACACCATTTTTAGACATGGAATTCCACCCTCAACCTTGTCCTCGTGTCCATTTTTGCCTTTGGTTATAAAATAAAATTGGGCTTCAAAAAACATTTTGGTTCCTGGGCAGCATTTTCCTGACCGCGGAGTCACGCGTTTTCTTCCCCAGGCGCCAAAAAGGCTTGATTTTTTAAAAGTGGAAGCAACACCATTTTTAGACATGGAATTCCACCCTCAATCTTATCCTGGTGTCCTTTTTTGCCTTTGGTTTCAAAAAAAAATTCGGCTTCAGAAAACATTTTTCTTCCTGGGCAGCATTTTCCTGACCACGGAGTCACGCGTTTTCTTCCCCAGGCACCAAAAAGGCTTGATTTTTAAAAAGTGGAAGCAACACCATTTTTAGACATGGAATTCCACCCTCAACCTTGTCCTGGTGTCCATTTTTGCCTTTGGTTATAAAATAAAATTGGGCTTCAAAAAACATTTTGGTTCCTGGGCAGCATTTTCCTGACCGCGGAGTCACGCGTTTTCTTCCCCAGGCACCAAAAAGGCTTGATTTTTAAAAAGTGGAAGCAACACCATTTTTAGACATGGAATTCCACCCTCAATCTTATCCTGGTGTCCTTTTTTGCCTTTGGTTTCAAAAAAAAATTGGGCTTCAAAAAACATTTTTCTTCTGGGGCAGCATTTTTCTGACCGTGGAGTCACGCGTTTTCTTCCCCAGGCACCAAAAAGGCTTGATTTTTAAAAAGTAGAAGCAACACCATTTTTAGACATGGAATTCCACCCTCAATCTTGTCCTGGTGTCCGTTTTTGCATTAGGTTTCAAAAAAAAATTCAGCTTCAGAAAACATTTTTCTTCCGGCGCAGGATTTTCCTGACCAAGGAATCACGCGTTTTCTTCCCCAGGCACCAAAAAGGCTTGATTTTTAAAAAGTGGAAGCAACACCATTTTTAAACATGGAATTCCACCCTCAACCTTGTCCTGGTGTCCATTGTTGCCTTTGGTTATTAAAAAAAATTGGGCTTCAAAAAACATTTTGGTTCCTGGGCAGCATTTTCCTGACCGCGGAGTCACGAGTTTTCTTCCCCAGGCACCAAAAAGGCTTGATTTTTAAAAAGTGGAAGCAACACCATTTTTAGACATGGAATTCCACCCTCAATCTTGTCCTGGTGTCCTTTTTTGCATTAGGGTTCAAAAAAAAATTCGGCTTCAGAAAACATTTTTCTTCCTGGGCAGCATTTTCCTGACCACGGAGTCACGCGTTTTCTTCCCCAGGCACCAAAAAGGCTTGATTTTTAAAAAGTGGAAGCAACACCATTTTTAGACATGGAATTCCACCCTCAACCTTGTCCTGGTGTCCATTTTTGCCTTTGGTTATAAAATAAAATTGGGCTTCAAAAAACATTTTGGTTCCTGGGCAGCATTTTCCTGACCGCGGAGTCACGCGTTTTCTTCCCCAGGCACCAAAAAGGCTTGATTTTTAAAAAGTGGAAGCAACACCATTTTTAGACATGGAATTCCACCCTCAATCTTATCCTGGTGTCCTTTTTTGCCTTTGGTTTCAAAAAAAAATTGGGCTTCAAAAAACATTTTTCTTCTGGGGCAGCATTTTTCTGACCGTGGAGTCACGCGTTTTCTTCCCCAGGCACCAAAAAGGCTTGATTTTTAAAAAGTGGAAGCAACACCATTTTTAGACATGGAATTCCACCCTCAACCTTTTCCTGGTGTCCATTTTTGTCTTTGGTTATAAAAAAAAATTGGGCTTCAAAAAACATTTTGGTTCCTGGGCAGCATTTTCCTGACCGCGGAGTCACGCGTTTTCTTCCCCAGGCACCAAAAAGGCTTGATTTTTAAAAAGTGGAAGCAACACCATTTTTAGACATGGAATTCCACCCTCAATCTTTTTTTTTTTTTTTTTTTTAATATAATTTTTATTAAATTTTTTTTTTTATACACAAATAAAATATAATAACAATTCTGTTTAACATCGGATTCACAGTGTTTATACATAAATACATGAATAAGTGTCTGGTGTCAGTTATACTATACATTTCTAATTGATTTCTGCACCTTTTGTTTCTTCCTTAATTCTACCATTTATCCATTCGTACCATCTTCCCCACACAGTATCATAATCAGAATTTTCATCGTCATTTATCTCATGAGTTAATTTACTTATCTCTGCACACTCTAATATTTTATTAATTATAAGGTCATCTGGTGGTAGGTCTTTCTTTTTCCAGTATTGAGCATATGCTAGTCTGGCAGCTGTAGTTATGTGTATTAGGAGGTGGACCTTTTCCTTTACGTATCCTTTCTTTACCATTCCCAGGAGAAATATTTCTGGGTTCAGATCAATATCTTCTTTAAGTATGTCTTTCAACCATCTCCAAATTTTGCTCCAAAACCTTTTTGCTTCGGGGCATGTCCACCACGTATGAAAGAAGGTGCCATGACCATGGCCACATTTCCAACAGTTTGGCTGCGCATTGGGGAACATCTTTGCTAATCTTGCAGGTGCCAAATGCCACCTATGAAGCATTTTGTAGTGATTTTCCTTATATGTGGCTGCTCTAGTTAATTTATAATTTTTATTCCAGGCTTCTTCCCATTCATTAAAATTCAAACTGTGTCCAATATTTCTCTCCCATGCTCTCAATTGATTTCTAATTATATCCTCATCTCTGTCTTCCTCTAACAAATAGTTATACAGCTTGGCCAACGCTTTTTTCCCTGGTCCCATCAAAATTTTGTCTAATCCATTATATCCTAATTCTAGGCCATACTCTTCTTTATCTTTCTGATATCTTGATTTTATTTGCAGATAAGTCCACCAATCTAAAGTTATACCTTGGTCTCTCAGGGCTTCATTAGATTTAATATTTCCCCCTCCATCGACAATGTCTTTGTATCTGCACAATTTCTCCATTCCCCACCTGTTGGGGTAAATCATTGCCTCTGCCGTGGAGAGCCAGTTTGGGACTTTTGAATAGTATCTCTGCCTGATTCCCACCCACGTTTGTATTAGGGAGTCTCTAATTTTATGCCTGTGGAAATAGGTTTTCTTTTTATTGTCTTTGTCCCATAGATAAGCATGCCACCCTTTCTGTAGGTCATGTCCTTCTAGCACTAAGGTTCTCTTATTCTCCAGGGTGATCCAATCCTTTATCCATATCAGCTTTGCTGCTCTACAATACATTTCCCAATTTGGAAGTCCAAATCCTCCCACATTCCTTTTTTCTTGTAAAATTTTAAGTGAGATCCTTGATTTTTTTCCCTCCCAAACAAATTCCCTAACGATCTTATTTAATTCTGAGAAAAAATTTTTCTTTAAAATTACTGGTAAATTTTGATATAAAAATAAGATCTTGGGGAGGATGCTCATCTTAATTGCCGCAATTTTGCCAATAAGTGATAATTTGATCTTTTTCCATCTGTCCAGATCTTGTTTTAATTTATTAATTAATGGAGTATAATTGTCTTCTTTTAGAAATGAGCACCTTTTGGTTAGCCAAATTCCTAAGTATTTTATTTTTGGGACAACTTGTAAGCCCAAGGTTTCTTCTATCTCTTTCTTCTGCATCTCAGTTACATTCTTAGTAAGTATTTTGGTTTTAGATTTGTTCAATTTAAAGCCTGCCACCTCCCCGTATTTGCCCAATTCCTCTAGTACTTTTTGTCCAGATATTAATGGGTCTTCTAATATTAACGCCACGTCATCCGCAAAGGCTTGCGTTTTATAGATCTCTTTTCTAATTTTTAGGCCTTTAATTTCCTCGTTATTTCTAATGTTCCGTAGCAAAACTTCCAGAGCCAAAATGAATAGTAGCGGTGACAAAGGGCAGCCTTGCCTTACACCTTTCTTAATTTGAAAAATTCTTGTCCTGTCACCATTTACTAGAATGCTCGCCCTCTGATTATCATAGATAGTTTTTATCATTTTTTCGAAGTTTTGCCCGAATCCCATTATTTTAATTTGCTTAGTCATAAAATTCCAGTTTAGATTATCGAATGCCTTTTGGGCATCCAAAAAAACTAAGGCCAGCTGCTTTTCTGGATGTTCTTCGTAGTACTCTAGAGTATCTAATACAGTTCTCAAGTTGTCCCTAATTTGTCGTCCCGGGAGAAATCCATTTTGGTCTTTATGAATCCAATTATTTAATATTTTTTTGGTTCTTTCTGCCATTATACACATGAATAGTTTGTAATCAGTGTTTAGAAGTGAGATCGGTCTATAATTTTGAATTTTTTTGGGGTCAGCACCTTCTTTCGGCAGTAGTGTGACATGGGCTTCCCTCCACGAATCAGGAATTTTTGAGCCCGTCAAAACCTCATTAAAAATTTCCATTAATTTGGGTTGTAAGATTTCTTCCAATTTTTTGTATATTTCTCCTGGAAATCCGTCTGGGCCAGGTGATTTGTTATTTTTGAGTTTGGAAAGGGCTTTTTTAAATTCTTCAGTTGTTATCTTAGCGTTTAGCATCTCCTTCTCTTCCTCCGTTATTTGCGGGAGCTCCGCCTTTGCCAAGTATTGGTCTATTTTTTCCTCCGAGGTCTCCTCTTCTTTGTATAAGGATTCATAGTACTCTCTCGCTCTTTCTAGTTTATCTTCTTCTTTATTTAAGAGATTTCCCTCAGCATCTTCTAATATCTGAATTGTCCCTTTTTCATTTTCCTTTTTTAATTTATAGGCCAGCCACCTGCCCGATTTGTTTGCATTCTCAAAATAGTGCTGTTTTGTTCTTTTTATTTTTTGGGCTAGCTCTTCTTGATCTAGAATATTTAATTTATGTCTCCATACCATCCAATTTTCTTTTACTACAGTATCTCTAGGCATTTTCTGGAGTTTCTTTTCTGCTTCATCTAGCTGTTTAATGAGATCTTCCCTAGATTTTCTTTTTAGTTTGTTTTTATATGCGGTATAGGATATTATTACCCCCCTCAAGTAGGCCTTCATTGTGTCCCAAACTATTTCACGGGGTGTCCCTTGATTCTCGTTTTCTCCAAAAAAAGTCTTTATTTCTCCTCTCAGTTTTTCTACGCACTCTTTGTCACATAATAGTTTTGTATTGAACCTCCATCTCTGTTGTTTCTTTCTCTTTACATTTCTCCATTTTATTTCCAGGGGATTGTGGTCTGCCCAAATGTTTGGGCTAATTTCTGCCATCTCTATTTCTAACCCCAGCGTCCTGGTAACCCAAGCCATATCTAATCTCGACCATGACTGTTGCGAGTTGGAATAGAATGTAAATTGTCTTTCGCTTGGATGCAAAGTTTGCCATATGTCGATTAAATTCATTTCCTCCACCAGATCGAAAAAGGTTTTTGGTAAAGTCACTCTTTTGTTTTTATTCATTTTATTGCTTTTATGGTCGTTATCTGGGTCTACAATTCCATTGAAATCACCTATCATGCAGATTTCATTATGTTCCATATTCCCTAATTGTTCACGTAACTTTTGAAAAAATTCTCCTTGTTTTTTGTTTGGAGCATAAATGCCCACTAGTAACATTTTAGAGTTTTCTATCGTAACTTCAACCATAAGTATTCTGCCCTTTGTATCATTATATTTCAATTCTGCTTCAATTCCTTTTTTAACATAAATTGCTACCCCTCTCTTTCTTTTTTCTGCTAATGAGGTAAATAGTTTACCATATTTTTTATACTCCAGGCATTTGCCCTCATCCTTTTTTATATGGACCTCCTGTAAGCAAATTATGTCCATATTTTGTTTTGCTAGCTTTGTAAGTGTTAATTTCCTTTTTTTACTGTCGTTTAAACCATTGACATTTACTGAAATTAATTTCAAATCCTTCATTCCTGTTTTCCTTGCTCGGCTTTAGTTCTTATTTAGTCTTACGGCTCTTACTGGTCTTATTTTTTTCTCCTTAGCTTCTTCTTCGGTCTTCTTCTCCTCCGCGGTTTCTTCCTCTTCTAGATTTGTCGCCTCTATTTCCTCCTTACTACTTTGTTCTTCTTCTGCGCCTCTTAACTGGTCGAGAAAGTCTTGTGCTGTGCTCAAGCTGTCTATTTTTATTTTTTTCCCCTGCCAGGTGATTAGCATCCCCTCTGGCAGGAGCCATCTGAATAATATATTTCTTTTATTCAATTGCACAGCCAAAAATCTGTATCCTTTTCTCACCTCCCTCACTCTTCTCGGGATCTGTTTTAGTATTATCACTTCTTTTCCTCTGTATGTTATTTGTCCATCCCTCGCCATACTGTATAAAGTATCTTTTACTTTTTTTCTTGCGAATCTAATGTGGACTTCTCTGGGGAGCCTGTTCCTCCTCGCATAATTTGTTTGGACTCTATAGACGTCGTCCAGTTCTCTAATGATCTCGCGTTTGTCTTGTTGGAGTACTTCTGCAATTAGTTCCGCCATCTTCTCTCCCAAATCCTCGTCTTTTTCTTCTTCCACATTTTGAAAGCGCAAGTAGAACGACGCCCTGTCCATCTCTAATTGTGTTAATGAATCTTCTAATTCCTTATTTTGCATCGTCAACGTCTGATCTACCATGTCCAGTTTCTTCTCATTTTGTTCTATTTTTTGCTCCGCCTTCTGGATCCTTTGTTCGTTGTTCGAGATTGAGACTTGAATCTCATTCATCTTCTGGTCCAGTTGGTGGATATCTGTTTTTAGTTCAGTGTGGTTATTGGACATTTTTTCCTGCATGGCCATCATCGTTTCTTGGATTAATGTCAATGTTGACTGAACTGTTAATAATGTTGGTGTTGCTATGGCCTTGTCTGTTTTTTGTAGTCCTTCCGTTGATTTTTGGGTAGCCGGGGAGGTCATGGATATGGTTGGATTTGAGGGGGTCTTCTTCCCTGTTTTCAGGATCGTTGATGATATGCTCGTCATTTCTTTCAAAATTATTTTTTGTTCTCTAATTATTTTCTCGATATTTCTCCAAATTTTCATACACTAGCTGTCACCTTTTTTTTTTTTTTTTTTTTTTTTATATATATATATATATATATATATATATATATATATACTTCTTCAAGGTGTAGGGGGGAGATTTTTTTTTTTTTTTTTTTTCCGGTCGATATCTATTTATCACTTATGTCACATGTATCTTAAATAAACTTAACCATCAATATCTATTCCTCAATCTACATTACTTTCCATCAATGTCTTAAATAAATAATAATTAATTGGTGTATTAAATAGTAATTGATTAATAGGGGCTTATTTCTACTTATTCGTAATTAATTCAAGACCTGGTAATTCTAATCAATAACCCATTATCAATACTCCTAGATAAATCTATGCTCTATAACTGCAATTCTTATGTTTAAATTACTGCTTAAAAGAAAAAAAAATTATTAATTCAAATTTCTATACTTCTAATTATCAATAAGTTAGTATGTTTAGGAATTATAATTCTAATATAACAATTTAGCAATATATGAAAATATTATTTGTACAGATATATATATAAATGTAAATAAATATAATTAAATATAATTAAATGGTTGAATAAATAGATATAAATCTAATAAGCTCTATAGGAATATATCTTGTATATAAGCAATTAATTAATATAGAGATCTACGTTTCTTGTTGATAACAATGTTAATATGCAGAGGATCGAAATATTGAAAAAAAGATTTTTCAGAAGAAAGAGGAAAAAGGGGGGGAAAATCTCCAAGTTTTTAGTTGGGGGCAAGCAATATTTTCCCAAAAGCAAAGGGGCAATATTCTTTCTTTCTCACTCAGCCGCCAGTCTCATCCAGTCCTAACTTCTTCTCACGTTTACTTTGTCACTGTCAAAACTGTCAAAACTCTATGGTAAGCCTCGAAGCTAGATCGTCTCCATGCCTGTCCTTTTCAGTTTGCTCTGTCAGACTTCTTCAATGGCTGCACTTCCTGTTCTCTGGCACAATTAGATAGGATCCAATCTCCAACTTAGTTCATCTTTCTGCTTTAACCAGCAAATAAAGAAAAGAGAAGTTCTTCTGAATTCTTTTAGCTTCCTTACTCCTTTTACCCACCGATCCCCTTCTTGCGCAGGTAATTTAGCAACCTCAATTTCTTATTCTCTGCGCCGGCTTGTCGAGCTCCGTGATCTTTCCGTCTATTCTCCACTCTCCGTCGCCGCTCTTTTTCTGTTTAAGCCCTTCTCGCCCGACTCCGCCGGCCCCTTCCTGATGTTCACTCACGCGTAGGCAGGGAGGACACGGTTCGATCTCGACACTGCAGCCTCCGATCTTCCTTGCTTCCCGTCTGGTTGTCAGCTACCACAGCTTCGGGTCAGCCATTGAGGCTGACTTCACACGCGTTGGCTTGACAGAGCCGCCCGGTTTAGCGAGAAGTGTGTGCGCTTCACTTTCTCGCTCACCCGACTCTCTCTATTGTCCGCGGGGCTCTCCAGGACCCGCGCCCCCGAAGGGATCCCCAAAACGCGGTGACAAACGGTAAAAAGTGGAAGCAACACCATTTTTAGACATGGAATTCCACCCTCAACCTTGTCCTCGTGTCCATTTTTGCCTTTGGTTATAAAATAAAATTGGGCTTCAAAAAACATTTTGGTTCCTGGGCAGCATTTTCCTGACCGCGGAGTCACGCGTTTTCTTCCCCAGGCGCCAAAAAGGCTTGATTTTTTAAAAGTGGAAGCAACACCATTTTTAGACATGGAATTCCACCCTCAATCTTATCCTGGTGTCCTTTTTTGCCTTTGGTTTCAAAAAAAAATTCGGCTTCAGAAAACATTTTTCTTCCTGGGCAGCATTTTCCTGACCACGGAGTCACGCGTTTTCTTCCCCAGGCACCAAAAAGGCTTGATTTTTAAAAAGTGGAAGCAACACCATTTTTAGACATGGAATTCCACCCTCAACCTTGTCCTGGTGTCCATTTTTGCCTTTGGTTATAAAATAAAATTGGGCTTCAAAAAACATTTTGGTTCCTGGGCAGCATTTTCCTGACCGCGGAGTCACGCGTTTTCTTCCCCAGGCACCAAAAAGGCTTGATTTTTAAAAAGTGGAAGCAACACCATTTTTAGACATGGAATTCCACCCTCAATCTTATCCTGGTGTCCTTTTTTGCCTTTGGTTTCAAAAAAAAATTGGGCTTCAAAAAACATTTTTCTTCTGGGGCAGCATTTTTCTGACCGTGGAGTCACGCATTTTCTTCCCCAGGCACCAAAAAGGCTTGATTTTTAAAAAGTGGAAGCAACACCATTTTTAGACATGGAATTCCACCCTCAACCTTGTCCTGGTGTCCTTTTTTGCCTTTGGTTTCAAAAAAAAATTGGGCTTCAAAAAACATTTTGGTTCCTGGCAGCATTTTCCTGACCGCGGAGTCACGCGTTTTCTTCCCCAGGCACCAAAAAGGCTTGATTTTTTAAAAGTGGGAGCAACACCATTTTTAGACATGGAATTCCACCCTCAACCTTGTCCTGGTGTCCATTTTTGCCTTTGGTTTCAAAAAAAAATTCTGCTTCAAAAAACATTTTTCTTCTGGGGCAGCATTTTTTTGACCGCGGAGTCACGCGTTTTCTTCCCCAGGCACCAAAAAGGCTTGATTTTTAAAAAGTGGAAGCAACACCATTTTTAGACATGGAATTCCACCCTCAATCTTGTCCTGGTGTCCTTTTTTGCCTTTGGTTTCAAACAAAAATTCGGCTTCAGAAAACATTTTGGTTCCTGGGCAGCATTTTCCTGACCACGGAGTCACGCGTTTTCTTCCCCAGGCACCAAAAAGGCTTGACTTTTAAAAAGTGGAAGCAACACCATTTTTAGACATGGAATTCCACCCTCAATCTTGTCCTGGTGTCCTTTTTTGCCTTTGGTTTCAAAAAAAAATTCGGCTTCAAAAAACATTTTTCTTCTGGGGCAGCATTTTTCTGACCACGGAGTCACACGTTTTCTTCCCCAGGCACCAAAAAGGCTTGATTTTTAAAAAGTGTAAGGAACACCATTTTTAGACATGGAATTCCACCCTCAATCTTATCCTGGTGTCCTTTTTTGGCTTTGGTTTCAAAAAAAAATAGGGCTTCAAAAAACATTTTTCTTCCGGCGCAGGATTTTCCTGACCACGGAGTCACGCGTTTTCTTCCCCAGGCACCAAAAAGGCTTGATTTTTAAAAAGTGGAAGCAACACCATTTTTAGACATGGAATTCCACCCTCAACCTTGTCCTGGTGTCCTTTTTTGCATTAGGTTTTAAAAAAAAATTCGGCTTCAGAAAACATTTTGGTTCCTGGGCAGCATTTTCCTGACCGCGGAGTCACGCGTTTTCTTCCCCAGGCACCAAAAAGGCTTGATTTTTAAAAAGTGGAAGCAACACCATTTTTAGACATGGAATTCCACCCTCAACCTTGTCCTGGTGTCCTTTTTTGCCTTTGGTTTCAAAAAAAAATTGGGCTTCAGAAAACATTTTGGTTCCTGGGCAGCATTTTCCTGACCGCGGAGTCACGCGTTTTCTTTCCCAGGCACCAAAAAGGCTTGATTTTTAAAAAGTGGAAGCAACACCATTTTTAGACATGGAATTCCACCCTCAACCTTGTCCTGGTGTCCTTTTTTGCCTTTGGTTTCAAAAAAAAATTCGGCTTCAAAAAACATTTTGGTTCCTGGCAGCATTTTCCTGACCACGGAGTCACGCGTTTTCTTCCCCAGGCACCAAAAAGGCTTGATTTTTAAAAAGTGGAAGCAACACCATTTTTAGACATGGAATTCCACCCTCAACCTTGTCCTGGTGTCCTTTTTTGCCTTTGGTTTCAAAAAAAAATTGGGCTTCAAAAAACATTTTGGTTCCTGGCAGCATTTTCCTGACCGCGGAGTCACGCGTTTTCTTCCCCAGGCACCAAAAAGGCTTGATTTTTAAAAAGTGGGAGCAACACCATTTTTAGACCTGGAATTCCACCCTCAACCTTGTCCTGGTGTCCATTTTTGCCTTTGGTTTCAAAAAAAAATTCTGCTTCAAAAAACATTTTTCTTCTGGGGCAGCATTTTTCTGACCGCGGAGTCACGCGTTTTCTTCCCCAGGCACCAAAAAGGCTTGATTTTTAAAAAGTGGAAGCAACCCCATTTTTAGACATGGAATTCCATCCTCAATCTTGTCCTGGTGTCCTTTTTTGCCTTTGGTTTCAAACAAAAATTCGGCTTCAGAAAACATTTTGGTTCCTGGGCAGCATTTTCCTGACCACGGAGTCACGCGTTTTCTTCCCCAGGCACCAAAAAGGCTTGATTTTTAAAAAGTGGAAGCAACACCATTTTTAGACATGGAATTCCACCCTCAACCTTGTCCTGGTGTCCTTTTTTGCATTAGGTTTTAAAAAAAAATTCGGCTTCAGAAAACATTTTGGTTCCTGGGCAGCATTTTCCTGACCGCGGAGTCACGCGTTTTCTTCCCCAGGCACCAAAAAGGCTTGATTTTTAAAAAGTGGAAGCAACACCATTTTTAGACATGGAATTCCACCCTCAACCTTGTCCTGGTGTCCTTTTTTGCCTTTGGTTTCAAAAAAAAATTGGGCTTCAGAAAACATTTTGGTTCCTGGGCAGCATTTTCCTGACCGCGGAGTCACGCGTTTTCTTCCCCAGGCACCAAAAAGGCTTGATTTTTAAAAAGTGGAAGCAACACCATTTTTAGACATGGAATTCCACCCTCAACCTTGTCCTGGTGTCCTTTTTTGCCTTTGGTTTCAAAAAAAAATTCGGCTTCAAAAAACATTTTGGTTCCTGGCAGCATTTTCCTGACCACGGAGTCACGCGTTTTCTTCCCCAGGCACCAAAAAGGCTTGATTTTTAAAAAGTGGAAGCAACACCATTTTTAGACATGGAATTCCACCCTCAACCATGTCCTGGTGTCCTTTTTTGCCTTTGCTTTCAAAAAAAAATTGGGCTTCAAAAAACATTTTGGTTCCTGGCAGCATTTTCCTGACCGCGGAGTCACGCGTTTTCTTCCCCAGGCACCAAAAAGGCTTGATTTTTAAAAAGTGGGAGCAACACCATTTTTAGACCTGGAATTCCACCCTCAACCTTGTCCTGGTGTCCATTTTTGCCTTTGGTTTCAAAAAAAAATTCTGCTTCAAAAAACATTTTTCTTCTGGGGCAGCATTTTTCTGACCGCGGAGTCACGCGTTTTCTTCCCCAGGCACCAAAAAGGCTTGATTTTTAAAAAGTGGAAGCAACCCCATTTTTAGACATGGAATTCCACCCTCAATCTTGTCCTGGTGTCCTTTTTTGCCTTTGGTTTCAAACAAAAATTCGGCTTCAGAAAACATTTTGGTTCCTGGGCAGCATTTTCCTGACCACGGAGTCACGCGTTTTCTTCCCCAGGCACCAAAAAGGCTTGATTTTTAAAAAGTGGAAGCAACACCATTTTTAGACATGGAATTCCACCCTCAATCTTGTCCTGGTGTCCTTTTTTGCCTTTGGTTTGAAAAAAAAATTCTGCTTCAAAAAACATTTTTCTTCTGGGGCAGCATTTTCCTGACCGCGGAGTCACACGTTTTCTTCCCCAGGCACCAAAAAGGCTTGATTTTTAAAAAGTGGAAGCAACACCATTTTTAGACATGGAATTCCACCCTCAATCTTGTCCTGTTGTCCTTTTTTGCCTTTGGGTTCAAAAAAAAATTCGGCTTCAAAAAACATTTTTCTTCTGGGGCAGCATTTTTCTGACCGCGGAGTCACGCGTTTTCTTCCCCAGGCACCAAAAAGGCTTGATTTTTAAAAAGTGGAAGCAACACCATTTTTAGACATGGAATTCCACCCTCAATCTTGTCCTGGTGTCCTTTTTTACATTTGGTTTCAAAAAAAAATTGGGCTTCAAAAAACATTTTGGTTCCTGGGCAGCATTTTCCTGACCGCGGAGTCACACGTTTTCTTCCCCAGGCACCGAAAAGGCTTGATTTTTAAAAAGTGTAAGGAACACCATTTTTAGACATGGAATTCCACCCTCAATCTTGTCCTGGTGTTATTTTTTGCATTAGGTTTCAAAAAAAAATTCGGCTTCAGAAAACATTTTTCTTCCGGCGCAGGATTTTCCTGACCACGGAGTCACGCGTTTTCTTCCCCAGGCACCAAAAAGGCTTGATTTTTAAAAAGTGGGAGCAACACCATTTTTAGACATGGAATTCCACCCTCAACCTTGTCCTGGTGTCCATTTTCGCCTTTGGTTATAAAAAAAAATTGGGCTTCAAAAAACATTTTGGTTCCTGGCAGCATTTTCCTGACTGCGGAGTCACGCGTTTTCTTCCCCAGGCACCAAAAAGGCTTGATTTTTAAAAAGTGGGAGCAACACCATTTTTAGACATGGAATTCCACCCTCAATCTTGTCCTGGTGTCCTTTTTTGCCTTTGGTTTCAAAAAAAAATTGGGCTTCAAAAAACATTTTGGTTCCTGGGCAGCATTTTCCTGACCGCGGAGTCACCCGTTTTCTTCCACAGGCACCAAAAAGGCTTGATTTTTAAAAAGTGGAAGCAACACCATTTTTAGACATGGAATTCCACCCTCAATCTTGTCCTGGTGTCCTTTTTTGCCTTTGGTTTCAAAAAAAAATTCTGCTTCAAAAAACATTTTTCTTCTGGGGCAGCATTTTCCTGACCGCGGAGTCACGCGTTTTCTTCCCCAGGCACCAAAAAGGCTTGATTTTTAAAAAGTGGAAGCAACACCATTTTTAGACATGGAATTCCACCCTCAATCTTGTCCTGGTGTCCTTTTTTGCCTTTGGTTTCAAAAAAAAATTCTGCTTCAAAAAACATTTTTCTTCTGGGGCAGCATTTTTCTGACCGCGGAGTCACGCGTTTTCTTCCCCAGGCACCAAAAAGGCTTGATTTTTAAAAAGTGGAAGCAACACCATTTTTAGACATGGAATTCCACCCTCAATCTTGTCCTGGTGTCCTTTATTACATTTGGTTTCAAAAAAAAATTGGGCTTCAAAAAACATTTTGGTTCCTGGGCAGCATTTTCCTGACCGCGGAGTCACACGTTTTCTTCCCCAGGCACCAAAAAGGCTTGATTTTTAAAAAGTGGAAGCAACACCATTTTTAGACATGGAATTCCACCCTCAATCTTGTCCTGGTGTCCTTTTTTGCCTTTGGGTTCAAAAAAAAATTCGGCTTCAAAAAACATTTTTCTTCTGGGGCAGCATTTTTCTGACCGCGGAGTCACGCGTTTTCTTCCCCAGGCACCAAAAAGGCTTGATTTTTAAAAAGTGGAAGCAACACCATTTTTAGACATGGAATTCCACCCTCAATCTTGTCCTGGTGTCCTTTTTTACATTTGGTTTCAAAAAAAAATTGGGCTTCAAAAAACATTTTGGTTCCTGGGCAGCATTTTCCTGACCGCGGAGTCACACGTTTTCTTCCCCAGGCACCGAAAAGGCTTGATTTTTAAAAAGTGTAAGGAACACCATTTTTAGACATGGAATTCCACCCTCAATCTTGTCCTGGTGTTATTTTTTGCATTAGGTTTCAAAAAAAAATTCGGCTTCAGAAAACATTTTTCTTCCGGCGCAGGATTTTCCTGACCACGGAGTCACGCGTTTTCTTCCCCAGGCACCAAAAAGGCTTGATTTTTAAAAAGTGGGAGCAACACCATTTTTAGACATGGAATTCCACCCTCAACCTTGTCCTGGTGTCCATTTTCGCCTTTGGTTATAAAAAAAAATTGGGCTTCAAAAAACATTTTGGTTCCTGGCAGCATTTTCCTGACTGCGGAGTCACGCGTTTTCTTCCCCAGGCACCAAAAAGGCTTGATTTTTAAAAAGTGGGAGCAACACCATTTTTAGACATGGAATTCCACCCTCAATCTTGTCCTGGTGTCCTTTTTTGCCTTTGGTTTCAAAAAAAAATTGGGCTTCAAAAAACATTTTGGTTCCTGAGCAGCATTTTCCTGACCGCGGAGTCACCCGTTTTCTTCCACAGGCACCAAAAAGGCTTGATTTTTAAAAAGTGGAAGCAACACCATTTTTAGACATGGAATTCCACCCTCAATCTTGTCCTGGTGTCCTTTTTTGCCTTTGGTTTCAAAAAAAAATTCTGCTTCAAAAAACATTTTTCTTCTGGGGCAGCATTTTCCTGACCGCGGAGTCACGCGTTTTCTTCCCCAGGCACCAAAAAGGCTTGATTTTTAAAAAGTGGAACCAACACCATTTTTAGACATGGAATTCCACCCTCAATCTTGTCCTGGTGTCCTTTTTTGCCTTTGGTTTCAAAAAAAAATTCTGCTTCAAAAAACATTTTTCTTCTGGGGCAGCATTTTTCTGACCGCGGAGTCACGCGTTTTCTTCCCCAGGCACCAAAAAGGCTTGATTTTTAAAAAGTGGAAGCAACACCATTTTTAGACATGGAATTCCACCCTCAATCTTGTCCTGGTGTCCTTTTTTACATTTGGTTTCAAAAAAAAATTGGGCTTCAAAAAACATTTTGGTTCCTGGGCAGCATTTTCCTGACCGCGGAGTCACGCGTTTTCTTCCCCAGGCACCAAAAAGGCTTGATTTTTAAAAAGTGGAAGGAACACCATTTTTAGACATGGAATTCCACCCTCAATCTTGTCCTGGTGTTCTTTTTTGCATTACGTTTCAAAAAAAAATTCGGCTTCAGAAAACATTTTTCTTCCGGCGCAGGATTTTCCTGACCACGGAGTCACGCGTTTTCTTCCCCAGGCACCAAAAAGGCTTGATTTTTAAAAAGTGGGAGCAACACCATTTTTAGACATGGAATTCCACCCTCAACCTTGTCCTGGTGTCCATTTTCGCCTTTGGTTATAAAAAAAAATTGGGCTTCAAAAAACATTTTGGTTCCTGGCAGCATTTTCCTGACTGCGGAGTCACGCGTTTTCTTCCCCAGGCACCAAAAAGGCTTGATTTTTAAAAAGTGGGAGCAACACCATTTTTAGACATGGAATTCCACCCTCAATCTTGTCCTGGTGTCCTTTTTTGCCTTTGGTTTCAAAAAAAAATTGGGCTTCAAAAAACATTTTGGTTCCTGGGCAGCATTTTCCTGACCGCGGAGTCACCCGTTTTCTTCCACAGGCACCAAAAAGGCTTGATTTTTAAAAAGTGGAAGCAACACCATTTTTAGACATGGAATTCCACCCTCAATCTTGTCCTGGTGTCCTTTTTTGCCTTTGGTTTCAAAAAAAAATTCTGCTTCAAAAAACATTTTTCTTCTGGGGCAGCATTTTCCTGACCGCGGAGTCACGCGTTTTCTTCCCCAGGCACCAAAAAGGCTTGATTTTTAAAAAGTGGAAGCAACACCATTTTTAGACATGGAATTCCACCCTCAATCTTGTCCTGGTGTCCTTTTTTGCCTTTGGTTTCAAAAAAAAATTGGGCTTCAAAAAACATTTTTCTTCTGGGGCAGCATTTTTCTGACCGCGGAGTCACGCGTTTTCTTCCCCAGGCACCAAAAAGGCTTGATTTTTAAAAAGTGGAAGCAACACCATTTTTAGACATGGAATTCCACCCTCAATCTTGTCCTGGTGTCCTTTTTTACATTTGGTTTCAAAAAAAAATTGGGCTTCAAAAAACATTTTGGTTCCTGGGCAGCATTTTCCTGACCGCGGAGTCACGCGTTTTCTTCCCCAGGCACCAAAAAGGCTTGATTTTTAAAAAGTGGAAGGAACACCATTTTTAGACATGGAATTCCACCCTCAATCTTGTCCTGGTGTTCTTTTTTGCATTACGTTTCAAAAAAAAATTCGGCTTCAGAAAACATTTTTCTTCCGGCGCAGGATTTTCCTGACCACGGAGTCACGCGTTTTCTTCCCCAGGCACCAAAAAGGCTTGATTTTTAAAAAGTGGGAGCAACACCATTTTTAGACATGGAATTCCACCCTCAACCTTGTCCTGGTGTCCATTTTCGCCTTTGGTTATAAAAAAAAATTGGGCTTCAAAAAACATTTTGGTTCCTGGCAGCATTTTCCTGACTGCGGAGTCACGCGTTTTCTTCCCCAGGCACCAAAAAGGCTTGATTTTTAAAAAGTGGGAGCAACACCATTTTTAGACATGGAATTCCACCCTCAATCTTGTCCTGGTGTCCTTTTTTGCCTTTGGTTTCAAAAAAAAATTGGGCTTCAAAAAACATTTTGGTTCCTGGGCAGCATTTTCCTGACCGCGGAGTCACCCGTTTTCTTCCACAGGCACCAAAAAGGCTTGATTTTTAAAAAGTGGAAGCAACACCATTTTTAGACATGGAATTCCACCCTCAATCTTGTCCTGGTGTCCTTTTTTGCCTTTGGTTTCAAAAAAAAATTCTGCTTCAAAAAACATTTTTCTTCTGGGGCAGCATTTTCCTGACCGCGGAGTCACGCGTTTTCTTCCCCAGGCACCAAAAAGGCTTGATTTTTAAAAAGTGGAAGCAACACCATTTTTAGACATGGAATTCCACCCTCAATCTTGTCCTGGTGTCCTTTTTTGCCTTTGGTTTCAAAAAAAAATTCTGCTTCAAAAAACATTTTTCTTCTGGGGCAGCATTTTTCTGACCGCGGAGTCACGCGTTTTCTTCCCCAGGCACCAAAAAGGCTTGATTTTTAAAAAGTGGAAGCAACACCATTTTTAGACATGGAATTCCACCCTCAATCTTGTCCTGGTGTCCTTTTTTACATTTGGTTTCAAAAAAAAATTGGGCTTCAAAAAACATTTTGGTTCCTGGGCAGCATTTTCCTGACCGCGGAGTCACGCGTTTTCTTCCCCAGGCACCAAAAAGGCTTGATTTTTAAAAAGTGGAAGGAACACCATTTTTAGACATGGAATTCCACCCTCAATCTTGTCCTGGTGTTCTTTTTTGCATTACGTTTCAAAAAAAAATTCGGCTTCAGAAAACATTTTTCTTCCGGCGCAGGATTTTCCTGACCACGGAGTCACGCGTTTTCTTCCCCAGGCACCAAAAAGGCTTGATTTTTAAAAAGTGGGAGCAACACCATTTTTAGACATGGAATTCCACCCTCAACCTTGTCCTGGTGTCCATTTTCGCCTTTGGTTATAAAAAAAAATTGGGCTTCAAAAAACATTTTGGTTCCTGGCAGCATTTTCCTGACTGCGGAGTCACGCGTTTTCTTCCCCAGGCACCAAAAAGGCTTGATTTTTAAAAAGTGGGAGCAACACCATTTTTAGACATGGAATTCCACCCTCAACCTTGTCCTGGTGTCCATTTTCGCCTTTGGTTATAAAAAAAAATTGGGCTTCAAAAAACATTTTGGTTCCTGGCAGCATTTTCCTGACTGCGGAGTCACGCGTTTTCTTCCCCAGGCACCAAAAAGGCTTGATTTTTAAAAAGTGGGAGCAACACCATTTTTAGACATGGAATTCCACCCTCAATCTTGTCCTGGTGTCCTTTTTTGCCTTTGGTTTCAAAAAAAAATTGGGCTTCAAAAAACATTTTGGTTCCTGGGCAGCATTTTCCTGACCGCGGAGTCACCCGTTTTCTTCCACAGGCACCAAAAAGGCTTGATTTTTAAAAAGTGGGAGCAACACCATTTTTAGACATGGAATTCCACCCTCAACCTTGTCCTGGTGTCCATTTTTGCCTTTGGTTATAAAAAAAAATTGGGCTTCAAAAAACATTTTGGTTCCTGGGCAGCATTTTCCTGACCACGGAGTCACCCGTTTTCTTCCACAGGCACCAAAAAGGCTTGATTTTTAAAAAGTGGAAGCAACACCATTTTTAGACATGGAATTCCACCCTCAATCTTGTCCTGGTGTCCTTTTTTGCCTTTGGTTTCAAAAAAAAATTCTGCTTCAAAAAACATTTTTCTTCTGGGGCAGCATTTTCCTGACCGCGGAGTCACACGTTTTCTTCCCCAGGCACCAAAAAGGCTTGATTTTTAAAAAGTGGAAGCAACACCATTTTTAGACATGGAATTCCACCCTCAATCTTGTCCTGGTGTCCTTTTTTACATTTGGTTTCAAAAAAAAATTGGGCTTCAAAAAACATTTTGGTTCCTGGGCAGCATTTTCCTGACCGCGGAGTCACACGTTTTCTTCCCCAGGCACCGAAAAGGCTTGATTTTTAAAAAGTGTAAGGAACACCATTTTTAGACATGGAATTCCACCCTCAATCTTGTCCTGGTGTTATTTTTTGCATTAGGTTTCAAAAAAAAATTCGGCTTCAGAAAACATTTTTCTTCCGGCGCAGGATTTTCCTGACCACGGAGTCACGCGTTTTCTTCCCCAGGCACCAAAAAGGCTTGATTTTTAAAAAGTGGGAGCAACACCATTTTTAGACATGGAATTCCACCCTCAACCTTGTCCTGGTGTCCATTTTCGCCTTTGGTTATAAAAAAAAATTGGGCTTCAAAAAACATTTTGGTTCCTGGCAGCATTTTCCTGACTGCGGAGTCACGCGTTTTCTTCCCCAGGCACCAAAAAGGCTTGATTTTTAAAAAGTGGGAGCAACACCATTTTTAGACATGGAATTCCACCCTCAATCTTGTCCTGGTGTCCTTTTTTGCCTTTGGTTTCAAAAAAAAATTGGGCTTCAAAAAACATTTTGGTTCCTGGGCAGCATTTTCCTGACCGCGGAGTCACCCGTTTTCTTCCACAGGCACCAAAAAGGCTTGATTTTTAAAAAGTGGAAGCAACACCATTTTTAGACATGGAATTCCACCCTCAATCTTGTCCTGGTGTCCTTTTTTGCCTTTGGTTTCAAAAAAAAATTCTGCTTCAAAAAACATTTTTCTTCTGGGGCAGCATTTTCCTGACCGCGGAGTCACGCGTTTTCTTCCCCAGGCACCAAAAAGGCTTGATTTTTAAAAAGTGGAAGCAACACCATTTTTAGACATGGAATTCCACCCTCAATCTTGTCCTGGTGTCCTTTTTTACATTTGGTTTCAAAAAAAAATTGGGCTTCAAAAAACATTTTGGTTCCTGGGCAGCATTTTCCTGACCGCGGAGTCACGCGTTTTCTTCCCCAGGCACCAAAAAGGCTTGATTTTTAAAAAGTGGAAGGAACACCATTTTTAGACATGGAATTCCACCCTCAATCTTGTCCTGGTGTTCTTTTTTGCATTAGGTTTCAAAAAAAAATTCGGCTTCAGAAAACATTTTTCTTCCGGCGCAGTATTTTCCTGACCACGGAGTCACGCGTTTTCTCCCCCAGGCACCAAAAAGGCTTGATTTTTAAAAAGTGGGAGCAACACCATTTTTAGACATGGAATTCCACCCTCAACCTTGTCCTGGTGTCCATTTTTGCCTTTGGTTATAAAAAAAAATTGGGCTTCAAAAAACATTTTGGTTCCTGGGCAGCATTTTCCTGACCACGGAGTCACGCGTTTTCTTCCCCAGGCACCAAAAAGGCTTGATTTTTAAAAAGTGGAAGCAACACCATTTTTAGACATGGAATTCCACCCTCAATCTTGTCCTGGTGTCCTTTTTTGCCTTTGGTTTCAAAAAAAAATTCTGCTTCAAAAAACATTTTGGTTCCTGGGCAGCATTTTCCTGACCACGGAGTCACGCGTTTTCTTCCCCAGGCACCAAAAAGGCTTGATTTTTAAAAAGTGGGAGCAACACCATTTTTAGACATGGAATTCCACCCTCAACCTTGTCCTGGTGTCCATTTTTGCCTTTGGTTATAAAAAAAAATTGGGCTTCAAAAAACATTTTGGTTCCTGGCAGCATTTTCCTGACTGCGGAGTCACGCGTTTTCTTCCCCAGGCACCAAAAAGGCTTGATTTTTAAAAAGTGGGAGCAACACCATTTTTAGACATGGAATTCCACCCTCAATCTTGTCCTGGTGTCCTTTTTTGCCTTTGGTTTCAAAAAAAAATTGGGCTTCAAAAAACATTTTGGTTCCTGGGCAGCATTTTCCTGACCGCGGAGTCACACGTTTTCTTCCACAGGCACCAAAAAGGCTTGATTTTTAAAAAGTGGAAGCAACACCATTTTTAGACATGGAATTCCACCCTCAATCTTGTCCTGGTGTCCTTTTTTGCCTTTGGTTTCAAAAAAAAATTCTGCTTCAAAAAACATTTTTCTTCTGGGGCAGCATTTTCCTGACCGCGGAGTCACGCATTTTCTTCCCCAGGCACCAAAAAGGCTTGATTTTTAAAAAGTGGAAGCAACACCATTTTTAGACATGGAATTCCACCCTCAATCTTGTCCTGGTGTCCTTTTTTACATTTGGTTTCAAAAGAAAATTGGGCTTCAAAAAACATTTTGGTTCCTGGGCAGCATTTTCCTGACCGCGGAGTCACGCGTTTTCTTCCCCAGGCACCAAAAAGGCTTGATTTTTAAAAAGTGGAAGGAACACCATTTTTAGACATGGAATTCCACCCTCAATCATGTCCTGGTGTTCTTTTTTGCATTAGGTTTCAAAAAAAAAATTCGGCTTCAGAAAACATTTTTCTTCCGGCGCAGTATTTTCCTGACCACGGAGTCACGCGTTTTCTTCCCCAGGCACCAAAAAGGCTTGATTTTTAAAAAGTGGGAGCAACACCATTTTTAGACATGGAATTCCACCCTCAACCTTGTCCTGGTGTCCATTTTTGCCTTTGGTTATAAAAAAAAATTGGGCTTCAAAAAACATTTTGGTTCCTGGCAGCATTTTCCTGACCGCGGAGTCACACGTTTTCTCCTCCAGGCACCAAAAAGGCTTGATTTTTAAAAAGTGGAAAGAACACCATTTTTAGACATGGAATTCCACCCTCAATCTTGTCCTGGTGTCCTTTTTTGCATTAGGTTTCAAAAAAAAATTCGGCTTCAGAAAACATTTTTCTTCCGGCGCAGGATTTTCCTGACCACGGAGTCACGCGTTTTCTTCCCCAGGCACCAAAAAGGCTTGATTTTTAAAAAGTGGGAGCAACACCATTTTTAGACATGGAATTCCACCCTCAATCTTGTCCTGGTGTCCTTTTTTGCCTTTGGATTCAAAAAAAAATTGGGCTTCAAAAAACATTTTGGTTCCTGGGCAGAATTTTCCTGACCGCGGAGTCACGCGTTTTCTTCCCCAGGCACCAAAAAGGCTTGATTTTTAAAAAGTGGAAGCAACACCATTTTTAGACATGGAATTCCACCCTCAATCTTGTCCTGGTGTCCTTTTTTGCCTTTGGTTTCAAAAAAAAATTCGGCTTCAAAAAACATTTTTCTTCTGGGGCAGAATTTTCCTGACCGCGGAGTCACGCGTTTTCTTCCCCAGGCACCAAAAAGGCTTGATTTTTAAAAAGTGGAAGCAACACCATTT
This sequence comes from Pantherophis guttatus, assembly GCF_059756535.1. NCBI lineage: Eukaryota > Metazoa > Chordata > Lepidosauria > Squamata > Colubridae > Pantherophis > Pantherophis guttatus. The sequence continues at coordinate 13,996,247 of NC_142074.1, read as the reverse complement.
TTAGACATGGAATTCCACCCTCAATCTTGTCCTGGTGTCCTTTTTTGCCTTTGGTTTCAAAAAAAAAATTCTGCTTCAAAAAACATTTTGGTTCCTGGGCAGCATTTTCCTGACCACGGAGTCACGCGTTTTCTTCCCCAGTCACCAAAAAGGCTTGATTTTTAAAAAGTGGGAGCAACACCATTTTTAGACATGGAATTCCACCCTCAACCTTGTCCTGGTGTCCATTTTTGCCTTTGGTTATAAAAAAAAATTGGGCTTCAAAAAACATTTTGGTTCCTGGCAGCATTTTCCTGACTGCGGAGTCACGCGTTTTCTTCCCCAGGCACCAAAAAGGCTTGATTTTTAAAAAGTGGGAGCAACACCATTTTTAGACATGGAATTCCACCCTCAATCTTGTCCTGGTGTCCTTTTTTGCCTTTGGTTTCAAAAAAAAATTCTGCTTCAAAAAACATTTTTCTTCTGGGGCAGCATTTTCCTGACCGCGGAGTCACGCATTTTCTTCCCCAGGCACCAAAAAGGCTTGATTTTTAAAAAGTGGAAGCAACACCATTTTTAGACATGGAATTCCACCCTCAATCTTGTCCTGGTGTCCTTTTTTGCCTTTGGTTTCAAAAAAAAATTCTGCTTCAAAAAACATTTTTCTTCTGGGGCAGCATTTTTCTGACCGCGGAGTCACGCGTTTTCTTCCCCAGGCACCAAAAAGGCTTGATTTTTAAAAAGTGGAAGCAACACCATTTTTAGACATGGAATTCCACCCTCAATCTTGTCCTGGTGTTCTTTTTTGCATTAGGTTTCAAAAAAAAAATTCGGCTTCAGAAAACATTTTTCTTCCGGCGCAGTATTTTCCTGACCACGGAGTCACGCGTTTTCTTCCCCAGGCACCAAAAAGGCTTGATTTTTAAAAAGTGGGAGCAACACCATTTTTAGACATGGAATTCCACCCTCAACCTTGTCCTGGTGTCCATTTTTGCCTTTGGTTATAAAAAAAAATTGGGCTTCAAAAAACATTTTGGTTCCTGGCAGCATTTTCCTGACCGCGGAGTCACACGTTTTCTCCTCCAGGCACCAAAAAGGCTTGATTTTTAAAAAGTGGAAGGAACACCATTTTTAGACATGGAATTCCACCCTCAATCTTGTCCTGGTGTCCTTTTTTGCATTAGGTTTCAAAAAAAAATTCGGCTTCAGAAAACATTTTTCTTCCGGCGCAGGATTTTCCTGACCACGGAGTCACGCGTTTTCTTCCCCAGGCACCAAAAAGGCTTGATTTTTAAAAAGTGGGAGCAACACCATTTTTAGACATGGAATTCCACCCTCAACCTTGTCCTGGTGTCCATTTTTGCCTTTGGTTATAAAAAAAAATTGGGCTTCAAAAAACATTTTGTTCCTGGGCAGCATTTTCCTGACCACGGAGTCACGCGTTTTCTTCCCCAGGCACTAAAAAGGCTTGATTTTTAAAAAGTGGAAGCAACACCATTTTTAGATATGGAATTCCACCCTCAATCTTGTCCTGGTGTCCTTTTTTGCCTTTGGATTCAAAAAAAAATTGGGCTTCAAAAAACATTTTGGTTCCTGGGCAGAATTTTCCTGACCGCGGAGTCACGCGTTTTCTTCCCCAGGCACCAAAAAGGCTTGATTTTTAAAAAGTGGAAGCAACACCATTTTTAGACATGGAATTCCACCCTCAATCTTGTCCTGGTGTCCTTTTTTGCCTTTGGTTTCAAAAAAAAATTCGGCTTCAAAAAACATTTTTCTTCTGGGGCAGAATTTTCCTGACCGCGGAGTCACGCGTTTTCTTCCCCAGGCACCAAAAAGGCTTGATTTTTAAAAAGTGGAAGCAACACCATTTTTAGACATGGAATTCCACCCTCAATCTTGTCCTGGTGTCCTTTTTTGCCTTTGGTTTCAAAAAAAAAATTCTGCTTCAAAAAACATTTTGGTTCCTGGGCAGCATTTTCCTGACCACGGAGTCACGCGTTTTCTTCCCCAGGCACCAAAAAGGCTTGATTTTTAAAAATTGGGAGCAACACCATTTTTAGACATGGAATTCCACCCTCAACCTTGTCCTGGTGTCCATTTTTGCCTTTGGTTATAAAAAAAAATTGGGCTTCAAAAAACATTTTGGTTCCTGGCAGCATTTTCCTGACTGCGGAGTCACGCGTTTTCTTCCCCAGGCACCAAAAAGGCTTGATTTTTAAAAAGTGGGAGCAACACCATTTTTAGACATGGAATTCCACCCTCAATCTTGTCCTGGTGTCCTTTTTTGCCTTTGGTTTCAAAAAAAAATTGGGCTTCAAAAAACATTTTGGTTCCTGGGCAGCATTTTCCTGACCGCGGAGTCACACGTTTTCTTCCACAGGCACCAAAAAGGCTTGATTTTTAAAAAGTGGAAGCAACACCATTTTTAGACATGGAATTCCACCCTCAATCTTGTCCTGGTGTCCTTTTTTGCCTTTGGTTTCAAAAAAAAATTCTGCTTCAAAAAACATTTTTCTTCTGGGGCAGCATTTTTCTGACCGCGGAGTCACGCGTTTTCTTCCCCAGGCACCAAAAAGGCTTGATTTTTAAAAAGTGGAAGCAACACCATTTTTAGACCTGGAATTCCACCCTCAATCTTGTCCTGGTGTCCTTTTTTACATTTGGTTTCAAAAAAAAATTGGGCTTCAAAAAACATTTTGGTTCCTGGGCAGCATTTTCCTGACCGCGGAGTCACGCGTTTTCTTCCCCAGGCACCAAAAAGGCTTGATTTTTAAAAAGTGGAAGGAACACCATTTTTAGACATGGAATTCCACCCTCAATCATGTCCTGGTGTTCTTTTTTGCATTAGGTTTCAAAAAAAAAATTCGGCTTCAGAAAACATTTTTCTTCCGGCGCAGTATTTTCCTGACCGCGGAGTCACGCGTTTTCTTCCCCAGGCCCCAAAAAGGCTTGATTTTTAAAAAGTGGGAGCAACACCATTTTTAGACATGGAATTCCACCCTCAATCTTGTCCTGGTGTCCTTTTTTGCCTTTGGTTTCAAAAAAAAATTCTGCTTCAAAAAACATTTTTCTTCTGGGGCAGCATTTTCCTGACCGCGGAGTCACGCGTTTCCTTCCCCAGGCACCAAAAAGGCTTGATTTTTAAAAAGTGGAAGCAACACCATTTTTAGACATGGAATTCCACCCTCAATCTTGTCCTGGTGTCCTTTTTTGCATTAGGTTTCAAAAAAAAATTCGGCTTCAGAAAACATTTTTCTTCCGGCGCAGTATTTTCCTGACCACGGAGTCACGCGTTTTCTTCCCCAGGCACCAAAAAGGCTTGATTTTTAAAAAGTGGGAGCAACACCATTTTTAGACATGGAATTCCACCCTCAACCTTGTCCTGGTGTCCATTTTTGCCTTTGGATATAAAAAAAAATTGGGCTTCAAAAAACATTTTGGTTCCTGGCAGCATTTTCCTGACCGCGGAGTCACGCGTTTTCTTCCCCAGGCACCAAAAAGGCTTGATTTTTAAAAAGTGGAAGCAACACCATTTTTAGACATGGAATTCCACCCTCAATCTTGTCCTGGTGTCCTTTTTTGCCTTTGGTTTCAAAAAAAAATTCTGCTTCAAAAAACATTTTTCTTCTGGGGCAGCAGTTTCCTGACCGCGGAGTCACGCGTTTTCTTCCCCAGGCACCAAAAAGGCTTGATTTTTAAAAAGTGGAAGCTACACCATTTTTAGACATGGAATTCCACCCTCAATCTTGTCCTGGTGTCCTTTTTTGCATTAGGTTTCAAAAAAAAATTGGGCTTCAAAAAACATTTTGGTTCCTGGGCAGCATTTTCCTGACCGCGCAGTCATGCCTTTTCTTCCCCAGGCACCAAAAAGGCTTGATTTTTAAAAAGTGGAAGCAACACCATTTTTAGACATGGAATTCCACCCTCAACCTTGTCCTGGTGTCCATTTTTGCCTTTGGTTATAAAAAAAAATTGGGCTTCAAAAAACATTTTGGTTCCTGGGCAGCATTTTCCTGACCGCGGAGTCACGCGTTTTCTTCCCCAGGCACCAAAAAGGCTTGATTTTTAAAAAGTGGAAGCAACACCATTTTTAGACATGGAATTCCACCCACAAACTTGTCCTGGTGTCCATTTTTGCCTTTGGTTATAAAAAAAAATTGGGCTTCAAAAAACATTTTGTTTCCTGGGCAGCATTTTCCTGACCGCGGAGTCACGCGTTTCCTTCCCCAGGCACCAAAAAGGCTTGATTTTTAAAAAGTGGAAGCAACACCATTTTTAGACATGGAATTCCACCCTCAATCTTGTCCTGGTGTCCTTTTTTGCCTTTGGTTTAAAAAAAAAATTGGGCTTCAAAAAACATTTTTCTTCTGGGGCAGCATTTTCCTGACCGCGGAGTCACCCGTTTTCTTCCCCAGGCACCAAAAAGGCTTGATTTTTAAAAAGTGGAAGCAACACCATTTTTAGACATGGAATTCAACCCTCAATCTTGTCCTGGTGTCCTTTTTTGCATTAGGTTTCAAAAAAAAATTTGGCTTCAGAAAAAATTTTGGTTCCTCGGCAGCATTTTCCTGACCGCGGAGTCACGCGTTTCCTTCCCCAGGCACCAAAAAGGCTTGATTTTTAAAAAGTGGAAGCAACACCATTTTTAGACATGGAATTCCACCCTCAATCTTGTCCTGGTGTTCTTTTTTGCATTAGGTTTCAAAAAAAAATTCGGCTTCAGAAAACATTTTGTTTCCTGGGCAGCATTTTCCTGACCGCGGAGTCACGCGTTTCCTTCCCCAGGCACCAAAAAGGCTTGATTTTTAAAAAGTGGAAGCAACACCATTTTTAGACATGGAATTCCACCCTCAATCTTGTCCTGGTGTCCTTTTTTGCCTTTGGTTTAAAAAAAAAATTGGGCTTCAAAAAACATTTTTCTTCTGGGGCAGCATTTTCCTGACCGCGGAGTCACCCGTTTTCTTCCCCAGGCACCAAAAAGGCTTGATTTTTAAAAAGTGGAAGCAACACCATTTTTAGACATGGAATTCAACCCTCAATCTTGTCCTGGTGTCCTTTTTTGCATTAGGTTTCAAAAAAAAATTTGGCTTCAGAAAAAATTTTGGTTCCTCGGCAGCATTTTCCTGACCGCGGAGTCACGCGTTTCCTTCCCCAGGCACCAAAAAGGCTTGATTTTTAAAAAGTGGAAGCAACACCATTTTTAGACATGGAATTCCACCCTCAACCTTGTCCTGGTGTCCATTTTTGCCTTTGGTTATAAAAAAAAATTGGGCTTCAAAAAACATTTTGGTTCCTGGGCAGCATTTTCCTGACCGCGGAGTCACGCGTTTTCTTCCCCAGGCACCAAAAAGGCTTGATTTTTAAAAAGTGGAAGCAACACCATTTTTAGACATGGAATTCCACCCACAAACTTGTCCTGGTGTCCATTTTTGCCTTTGGTTATAAAAAAAAATTGGGCTTCAAAAAACATTTTGTTTCCTGGGCAGCATTTTCCTGACCGCGGAGTCACGCGTTTCCTTCCCCAGGCACCAAAAAGGCTTGATTTTTAAAAAGTGGAAGCAACACCATTTTTAGACATGGAATTCCACCCTCAATCTTGTCCTGGTGTCCTTTTTTGCCTTTGGTTTAAAAAAAAAATTGGGCTTCAAAAAACATTTTTCTTCTGGGGCAGCATTTTCCTGACCGCGGAGTCACCCGTTTTCTTCCCCAGGCACCAAAAAGGCTTGATTTTTAAAAAGTGGAAGCAACACCATTTTTAGACATGGAATTCAACCCTCAATCTTGTCCTGGTGTCCTTTTTTGCATTAGGTTTCAAAAAAAAATTTGGCTTCAGAAAAAATTTTGGTTCCTCGGCAGCATTTTCCTGACCGCGGAGTCACGCGTTTCCTTCCCCAGGCACCAAAAAGGCTTGATTTTTAAAAAGTGGAAGCAACACCATTTTTAGACATGGAATTCCACCCTCAATCTTGTCCTGGTGTTCTTTTTTGCATTAGGTTTCAAAAAAAAATTCGGCTTCAGAAAACATTTTTCTTCCGGCGCAGTATTTTCCTGACCACGGAGTCACGCGTTTTCTTCCCCAGGCACCAAAAAGGCTTGATTTTTAAAAAGTGGGAGCAACACCATTTTTAGACATGGAATTCCACCCTCAACCTTGTCCTGGTGTCCATTTTTGCCTTTGGATATAAAAAAAAATTGGGCTTCAAAAAACATTTTGGTTCCTGGCAGCATTTTCCTGACCGCGGAGTCACGCGTTTTCTTCCCCAGGCACCAAAAAGGCTTGATTTTTAAAAAGTGGAAGCAACACCATTTTTAGACATGGAATTCCACCCTCAATCTTGTCCTGGTGTCCTTTTTTGCCTTTGGTTTCAAAAAAAAATTCTGCTTCAAAAAACATTTTTCTTCTGGGGCAGCATTTTCCTGACCGCGGAGTCACGCGTTTCCTTCCCCAGGCACCAAAAAGGCTTGATTTTTAAAAAGTGGAAGCAACACCATTTTTAGACATGGAATTCCACCCTCAATCTTGTCCTGGTGTCCTTTTTTGCATTAGGTTTCAAAAGAAAATTGGGCTTCAAAAAACATTTTGGTTCCTGGGCAGCATTTTCCTGACCGCGCAGTCACGCCTTTTCTTCCCCAGGCACCAAAAAGGCTTGATTTTTAAAAAGTGGAAGCAACACCATTTTTAGACATGGAATTCCACCCTCAACCTTGTCCTGGTGTCCATTTTTGCCTTTGGTTATAAAAAAAAATTGGGCTTCAAAAAACATTTTGGTTCCTGGGCAGCATTTTCCTGACCGCGGAGTCACGCGTTTTCTTCCCCAGGCACCAAAAAGGCTTGATTTTTAAAAAGTGGAAGCAACACCATTTTTAGACATGGAATTCCACCCTCAATCTTGTCCTGGTGTCCTTTTTTGCCTGTGGTTTAAAAAAAAATTGGGCTTCAAAAAACATTTTTCTTCTGGGGCAGCATTTTCCTGACCGCGGAGTCACGCGTTTTCTTCCCCAGGCACCAAAAAGGCTTAATTTTTAAAAAGTGGAAGCAACACCATTTTTAGACATGGAATTCCACCCTCAACCTTGTCCTGATGTCCATTTTTGCCTTTGGTTATAAAAAAAAATTGGGCTTCAAAAAACATTTTGGTTCCTGGGCAGCATTTTCCTGACCGCGGAGTCACGCGTTTCCTTCCCCAGGCACCAAAAAGGCTTGATTTTTAAAAAGTGGAAGCAACACCATTTTTAGACATGGAATTCCACCCTCAATCATGTCCTGGTATCCTTTTTTGCCTTTGGTTTAAAAAAAAAATTGGGCTTCAAAAAACATTTTTCTTCTGGGGCAGCATTTTCCTGACCGCGGAGTCACGCGTTTTCTTCCCCAGGCACCAAAAAGGCTTGATTTTTAAAAAGTGGAAGAAACACCATTTTTAGACATGGAGTTCCACCCTCAACCTTGTCCTGGTGTCCTTTTTTGCCTTTGGATTCAAAAAAAAATTGGGCTTCAAAAAAAATTTTTCTTGAGGCGCAGGATTTTCCTGACCACGGATTCACGCGTTTTCTTCCCCAGGCATCAAAAAGGCTTGATTTTTAAAAAGTGGAAGAAACACCATTTTTAGACATGGAGTTCCACCCTCAACCTTGTCCTGGTGTCCATTTTTGCCTTTGGTTATAAAAAAAAATTGGGCTTCAAAATACATTTTTCTTCCGGCGCAGGATTTTCCTGACCACGGAGTCACACGTTTTCTTCCCCAGGCATCAAAAAGGCTTGATTTTTAAAAAGTGGAAGCAACACCATTTTTAGACATGGAATTCCACCCTCAATCTTGTCCTGGTTTCCTTTTTTGCATTAGGTTTCAAAAAAAAATTGGGCTTCAAAAAACATTTTGGTTCCTGGGCAGCATTTTCCTGACCGCGCAGTCACGCGTTTTCTTCCCCAGGCACCAAAAAGGCTTGATTTTTAAAAAGTGGAACCAACACCATTTTTAGACATGGAATTCCACCCTCAACCTTGTCCTGGTGTCCATTTTTGCCTTTGGTTATAAAAAAAAATTTGGCTTCAAAAAACATTTTGGTTCCTGGGCAGCATATTCCTGACCGCGGAGTCACGCGTTTCCTTCCCCAGGCACCAAAAAGGCTTGATTTTTAAAAAGTGGAAGCAACACCATTTTTAGACATGGAATTCCACCCTCAATCTTGTCCTGGTGTCCTTTTTTGCCTGTGGTTTAAAAAAAAATTGGGCTTCAAAAAACATTTTTCTTCTGGGGCAGCATTTTCCTGACCGCGGAGTCACGCGTTTTCTTCCCCAGGCACCAAAAAGGCTTAATTTTTAAAAAGTGGAAGCAACACCATTTTTAGACATGGAATTCCACCCTCAACCTTGTCCTGATGTCCATTTTTGCCTTTGGTTATAAAAAAAAATTGGGCTTCAAAAAACATTTTGGTTCCTGGGCAGCATTTTCCTGACCGCGGAGTCACGCGTTTCCTTCCCCAGGCACCAAAAAGGCTTGATTTTTAAAAAGTGGAAGCAACACCATTTTTAGACATGGAATTCCACCCTCAATCATGTCCTGGTATCCTTTTTTGCCTTTGGTTTAAAAAAAAAATTGGGCTTCAAAAAACATTTTTCTTCTGGGGCAGCATTTTCCTGACCGCGGAGTCACGCGTTTTCTTCCCCAGGCACCAAAAAGGCTTGATTTTTAAAAAGTGGAAGAAACACCATTTTTAGACATGGAGTTCCACCCTCAACCTTGTCCTGGTGTCCATTTTTGCCTTTGGTTATAAAAAAAAATTGGGCTTCAAAAAACGTTTTGGTTCCTGGGCAGCATTTTCCTGACCGCGGAGTCACGCGTTTTCTTCCCCAGGCACCAAAAAGGCTTGATTTTTAAAAAGTGGAAGCAACACCATTTTTAGACATGGAATTCCACCCACAACCTTGTCCTGGTGTCCATTTTTGCCTTTGGTTATAAAAAAAAATTGGGCTTCAAAAAACATTTTGTTTCCTGGGCAGCATTTTCCTGACCGCGGAGTCACGCGTTTCCTTCCCCAGGCACCAAAAAGGCTTGATTTTTAAAAAGTGGAAGCAACACCATTTTTAGACATGGAATTCCACCCTCAATCTTGTCCTGGTGTCCTTTTTTGCCTTTGGTTTAAAAAAAAAATTGGGCTTCAAAAAACATTTTTCTTCTGGGGCAGCATTTTCCTGACCGCGGAGTCACGCGTTTTCTTCCCCAGGCACCAAAAAGGCTTGATTTTTAAAAAGTGGAAGCAACACCATTTTTAGACATGGAATTCAACCCTCAATCTTGTCCTGGTGTCCTTTTTTGCATTAGGTTTCAAAAAAAAATGTGGCTTCAGAAAAAATTTTGGTTCCTCGGCAGCATTTTCCTGACCGCGGAGTCACGCGTTTCCTTCCCCAGGCACCAAAAAGGCTTGATTTTTAAAAAGTGGAAGCAACACCATTTTTAGACATGGAATTCCACCCTCAATCTTGTCCTGGTGTCCTTTTTTGCCTTTGGTTTAAAAAAAAAATTGGGCTTCAAAAAACATTTTTCTTCTGGGGCAGCATTTTCCTGACCGCGGAGTCACGCGTTTTCTTCCCCAGGCACCAAAAAGGCTTGATTTTTAAAAAGTGGAAGAAACACCATTTTTAGACATGGAGTTCCACCCTCAACCTTGTCCTGGTGTCCTTTTTTGCCTTTGGATTCAAAAAAAAATTGGGCTTCAAAAAATTTTTTTCTTGAGGCGCAGGATTTTCCTGACCACGGATTCACGCGTTTTCTTCCCCAGGCATCAAAAAGGCTTGATTTTTAAAAAGTGGAAGAAACACCATTTTTAGACATGGTGTTCCACCCTCAACCTTGTCCTGGTGTCCATTTTTGCCTTTGGTTATAAAAAAAAATTGGGCTTCAAAAAACGTTTTGGTTCCTGGGCAGCATTTTCCTGACCGCGCAGTCACGCGTTTTCTTCCCCAGGCACCAAAAAGGCTTGATTTTTAAAAAGTGGAAGCAACACCATTTTTAGACATGGAATTCCACCCACAACCTTGTCCTGGTGTCCATTTTTGCCTTTGGTTATAAAAAAAAATTGGGCTTCAAAAAACATTTTGTTTCCTGGGCAGCATTTTCCTGACCGCGGAGTCACGCGTTTCCTTCCCCAGGCACCAAAAAGGCTTGATTTTTAAAAAGTAGAAGCAACACCATTTTTAGACATGGAATTCCACCCTCAATCTTGTCCTGGTGTCCTTTTTTGCCTTTGGTTTAAAAAAAAATTTGGCTTCAAAAAACATTTTGGTTTCTGGGCAGCATATTCCTGACCGCGGAGTCACGCGTTTCCTTCCCCAGGCACCAAAAAGGCTTGATTTTTAAAAAGTGGAAGCAACACCATTTTTAGACATGGAATTCCACCCTCAATCTTGTCCTGGTGTCCTTTTTTGCATTAGGTTTCAAAAAAAAATTGGGCTTCAAAAAATATTTTGGTTCCTGGGCAGCATTTTCCTGACCGCGCAGTCACGCGTTTTCTTCCCCAGGCACCAAAAAGGCTTAATTTTTAAAAAGTGGAAGCAACACCATTTTTAGACATGGAATTCCACCCTCAATCATGTCCTGGTATCCTTTTTTGCCTTTGGTTTAAAAAAAAAATTGGGCTTCAAAAAACATTTTTCTTCTGGGGCAGCATTTTCCTGACCGCGGAGTCACGCGTTTTCTTCCCCAGGCACCAAAAAGGCTTGATTTTTAAAAAGTGGAAGCAACACCATTTTTAGACATGGAATTCCACCCTCAATCTTATCCTGCTGTCCTTTTTTGCCTTTGGTTTCAAAAACAATTGGGCTTCAAAAAACATTTTTCTTCCGGCGCAGGATTTTCCTGACCACGGAGTCACGCGTTTTCTTCCCCAGGCACCAAAAAGGCTTGATTTTTAAAAAGGGGAAGCAACACCATTTTTAGACATGGAATTCCACCCTCAACCTAGTCCTCGTGTCCATTTTTGCCTTTGGTTATAAAAAAAAATTGGGCTTCAAAAAACGTTTTTCTTCTGGGGCAGCTTTTTCCTGACCGCGGAGTCACACGTTTTCTTCCCCAGGCACCAAAAAGGCTTGATTTTTAAAAAGTGGAAGGAACACCATTTTTAGACATGGAATTCCACCCTCAATCTTGTCCTGGTGTCCTTTTTTGCATTAGGTTTCAAAAAAAAATTGGGCTTCAAAAAACATTTTTCTTCTGGGGCAGCATTTTCCTGACCGCGGAGTCACGCGTTTTCTTCCCCAGGCACCAAAAAGGCTTGATTTTTAAAAAGTGGAAGCAACACCATTTTTAGACATGGAATTCCACCCTCAATCTTATCCTGGTGTCCTTATTTGCCTTTGGTTTCAAAAAAAATTGGGCTTCAAAAAACATTTTTCTTCCGGCGCAGTATTTTCCTGACCACGGAGTCATGCGTTTTCTTCCCCAGGCACCAAAAAGGCTTGATTTTTAAAAAGTGGAAGCAACACCATTTTTAGACATGGAATTCCACCCTCAACCTAGTCCTAGTGTCCATTTTTGCCTTTGGTTATAAAAAAAAATTGGGCTTCAAAAAACGTTTTTCTTCTGGGGCAGCTTTTTCCTGACCGCGGAGTCACACGTTTTCTTCCCCAGGCACCAAAAAGGCTTGATTTTTAAAAAGTGGAAGGAACACCATTTTTAGACATGGAATTCCACCCTCAATCTTGTCCTGGTGTCCTTTTTTGCATTAGGTTTCAAAAAAAAATTGGGCTTCAAAAAACATTTTTCTTCTGGGGCAGCATTTTCCTGACCGCGGAGTCACGCGTTTTCTTCCCCAGGCACCAAAAAGGCTTGATTTTTAAAAAGTGGAAGCAACACCATTTTTAGACATGGAATTCCACCCTCAATCTTATCCTGGTGTCCTTTTTTGCCTTTGGTTTCAAAAAAAATTGGGCTTCAAAAAACATTTTTCTTCCGGCGCAGGATTTTCCTGACCACGGAGTCACGCGTTTTCTTCCCCAGGCACCAAAAAGGCTTGATTTTTAAAAAGTGGAAGCAACACCATTTTTAGACATGGAATTCCACCCTCAACCTAGTCCTCGTGTCCATTTTTGCCTTTGGTTATAAAAAAAAATTGGGCTTCAAAAAACGTTTTTCTTCTGGGGCAGCTTTTTCCTGACCGCGGAGTCACACGTTTTCTTCCCCAGGCACCAAAAAGGCTTGATTTTTAAAAAGTGGAAGGAACACCATTTTTAGACATGGAATTCCACCCTCAATCTTGTCCTGGTGTCCTTTTTTGCCTTTGGTTTAAAAAAAAAATTGGGCTTCAAAAAACATTTTTCTTCTGGGGCAGCATTTTCCTGACCGCGGAGTCACCCGTTTTCTTCCCCAGGCACCAAAAAGGCTTGATTTTTAAAAAGTGGAAGCAACACCATTTTTAGACATGGAATTCAACCCTCAATCTTGTCCTGGTGTCCTTTTTTGCATTAGGTTTCAAAAAAAAATTTGGCTTCAGAAAAAATTTTGGTTCCTCGGCAGCATTTTCCTGACCGCGGAGTCACGCGTTTCCTTCCCCAGGCACCAAAAAGGCTTGATTTTTAAAAAGTGGAAGCAACACCATTTTTAGACATGGAATTCCACCCTCAATCTTGTCCTGGTGTCCTTTTTTGCCTTTGGTTTAAAAAAAAAATTTGGCTTCAAAAAAATTTTTCTTCTGGGGCAGCATTTTCCTGACCACGGAGTCACCCGTTTTCTTCCCCAGGCACCAAAAATGCTTGATTTTTAAAAAGTGGAAGCAACACCATTTTTAGACATGGAATTCCACCCTCAATCTTATCCTGGTGTCCTTTTTTGCCTTTGGTTTCAAAAAAAAATTGGGCTTCAAAAAACATTTTTCTTCCGGCGCAGGATTTTCCTGACCACGGAGTCACGCGTTTTCTTCCCCAGGCACCAAAAAGGCTTGATTTTTAAAAAGTGGAAGCAACACCATTTTTAGACATGGAATTCCACCCTCAACCTAGTCCTCGTGTCCATTTTTGCCTTTGGTTATAAAAAAAAATTGGGCTTCAAAAAACGTTTTTCTTCTGGGGCACCAAAAAGGCTTGATTTTTAAAAAGTGGAAGCAACACCATTTTTAGACATGGAATTCCACCCTCAATCTTGTCCTGGTTTCCTTTTTTGCATTAGGTTTCAAAAAAAAATTGGGCTTCAAAAAACATTTTGGTTCCTGGGCAGCATTTTCCTGAACGCGCAGTCACGCGTTTTCTTCCCCAGGCACCAAAAAGGCTTGATTTTTAAAAAGTGGAACCAACACCATTTTTAGACATGGAATTCCACCCTCAACCTTGTCCTGGTGTCCATTTTTGCCTTTGGTTATAAAAAAAAATTGGGCTTCAAAAAACATTTTGGTTCCTGGGCAGCATATTCCTGACCGCGGAGTCACGCGTTTCCTTCCCCAGGCACCAAAAAGGCTTGATTTTTAAAAAGTGGAAGCAACACCATTTTTAGACATGGAATTCCACCCTCAATCTTGTCCTGGTGTCCTTTTTTGCCTGTGGTTTAAAAAAAAATTGGGCTTCAAAAAACATTTTTCTTCTGGGGCAGCATTTTCCTGACCGCGGAGTCACGCGTTTTCTTCCCCAGGCACCAAAAAGGCTTAATTTTTAAAAAGTGGAAGCAACACCATTTTTAGACATGGAATTCCACCCTCAACCTTGTCCTGATGTCCATTTTTGCCTTTGGTTATAAAAAAAAATTGGGCTTCAAAAAACATTTTGGTTCCTGGGCAGCATTTTCCTGACCGCGGAATCACGCGTTTCCTTCCCCAGGCACCAAAAAGGCTTGATTTTTAAAAAGTGGAAGCAACACCATTTTTAGACATGGAATTCCACCCTCAATCATGTCCTGGTATCCTTTTTTGCCTTTGGTTTAAAAAAAAAATTGGGCTTCAAAAAACATTTTTCTTCTGGGGCAGCATTTTCCTGACCGCGGAGTCACGCGTTTTCTTCCCCAGGCACCAAAAAGGCTTGATTTTTAAAAAGTGGAAGAAACACCATTTTTAGACATGGAGTTCCACCCTCAACCTTGTCCTGGTGTCCTTTTTTGCCTTTGGATTCAAAAAAAAATTGGGCTTCAAAAAACATTTTTCTTGAGGCGCAGGATTTTCCTGACCACGGATTCACGCGTTTTCTTCCCCAGGCACCAAAAAGGCTTGATTTTTAAAAAGTGGAAGCAACACCATTTTTAGACATGGAATTCCACCCTCAACCTAGTCCTCGTGTCCATTTTTGCCTTTGGTTATAAAAAAAAATTGGGCTTCAAAAAACGTTTTTCTTCTGGGGCAGCATTTTCCTGACCGCGGAGTCACACGTTTTCTTCCCCAGGCACCAAAAAGGCTTGATTTTTAAAAAGTGGAAGCAACACCATTTTTAGACATGGAATTCCACCCTCAATCTTGTCCTGGTTTCCTTTTTTGCATTAGGTTTCAAAAAAAAATTGGGCTTCAAAAAACATTTTGGTTCCTGGGCAGCATTTTCCTGACCGCGCAGTCACGCGTTTTCTTCCCCAGGCACCAAAAAGGCTTGATTTTTAAAAAGTGGAACCAACACCATTTTTAGACATGGAATTCCACCCTCAACCTTGTCCTGGTGTCCATTTTTGCCTTTGGTTATAAAAAAAAATTGGGCTTCAAAAAACATTTTGGTTCCTGGGCAGCATATTCCTGACCGCGGAGTCACGCGTTTCCTTCCCCAGGCACCAAAAAGGCTTGATTTTTAAAAAGTGGAAGCAACACCATTTTTAGACATGGAATTCCACCCTCAATCTTGTCCTGGTGTCCTTTTTTGCCTGTGGTTTAAAAAAAAATTGGGCTTCAAAAAACATTTTTCTTCTGGGGCAGCATTTTCCTGACCGCGGAGTCACGCGTTTTCTTCCCCAGGCACCAAAAAGGCTTAATTTTTAAAAAGTGGAAGCAACACCATTTTTAGACATGGAATTCCACCCTCAACCTTGTCCTGATGTCCATTTTTGCCTTTGGTTATAAAAAAAAATTGGGCTTCAAAAAACATTTTGGTTCCTGGGCAGCATTTTCCTGACCACGGAGTCACGCGTTTCCTTCCCCAGGCACCAAAAAGGCTTGATTTTTAAAAAGTGGAAGCAACACCATTTTTAGACATGGAATTCCACCCTCAATCATGTCCTGGTATCCTTTTTTGCCTTTGGTTTAAAAAAAAAATTGGGCTTCAAAAAACATTTTTCTTCTGGGGCAGCATTTTCCTGACCGCGGAGTCACGCGTTTTCTTCCCCAGGCACCAAAAAGGCTTGATTTTTAAAAAGTGGAAGAAACACCATTTTTAGACATGGAGTTCCACCCTCAACCTTGTCCTGGTGTCCTTTTTTGCCTTTGGATTCAAAAAAAAATTGGGCTTCAAAAAAAATTTTTCTTGAGGCGCAGGATTTTCCTGACCACGGATTCACGCGTTTTCTTCCCCAGGCATCAAAAAGGCTTGATTTTTAAAAAGTGGAAGAAACACCATTTTTAGACATGGAGTTCCACCCTCAACCTTGTCCTGGTGTCCATTTTTGCCTTTGGTTATAAAAAAAAATTGGGCTTCAAAATACATTTTTCTTCCGGCGCAGGATTTTCCTGACCACGGAGTCACACGTTTTCTTCCCCAGGCATCAAAAAGGCTTGATTTTTAAAAAGTGGAAGCAACACCATTTTTAGACATGGAATTCCACCCTCAATCTTGTCCTGGTTTCCTTTTTTGCATTAGGTTTCAAAAAAAAATTGGGCTTCAAAAAACATTTTGGTTCCTGGGCAGCATTTTCCTGACCGCGCAGTCACGCGTTTTCTTCCCCAGGCACCAAAAAGGCTTGATTTTTAAAAAGTGGAACCAACACCATTTTTAGACATGGAATTCCACCCTCAACCTTGTCCTGGTGTCCATTTTTGCCTTTGGTTATAAAAAAAAATTGGGCTTCAAAAAACATTTTGGTTCCTGGGCAGCATATTCCTGACCGCGGAGTCACGCGTTTCCTTCCCCAGGCACCAAAAAGGCTTGATTTTTAAAAAGTGGAAGCAACACCATTTTTAGACATGGAATTCCACCCTCAATCTTGTCCTGGTGTCCTTTTTTGCCTGTGGTTTAAAAAAAAATTGGGCTTCAAAAAACATTTTTCTTCTGGGGCAGCATTTTCCTGACCGCGGAGTCACGCGTTTTCTTCCCCAGGCACCAAAAAGGCTTAATTTTTAAAAAGTGGAAGCAACACCATTTTTAGACATGGAATTCCACCCTCAACCTTGTCCTGATGTCCATTTTTGCCTTTGGTTATAAAAAAAAATTGGGCTTCAAAAAACATTTTGGTTCCTGGGCAGCATTTTCCTGACCGCGGAGTCACGCGTTTCCTTCCCCAGGCACCAAAAAGGCTTGATTTTTAAAAAGTGGAAGCAACACCATTTTTAGACATGGAATTCCACCCTCAATCATGTCCTGGTATCCTTTTTTGCCTTTGGTTTAAAAAAAAAATTGGGCTTCAAAAAACATTTTTCTTCTGGGGCAGCATTTTCCTGACCGCGGAGTCACGCGTTTTCTTCCCCAGGCACCAAAAAGGCTTGATTTTTAAAAAGTGGAAGAAACACCATTTTTAGACATGGAGTTCCACCCTCAACCTTGTCCTGGTGTCCTTTTTTGCCTTTGGATTCAAAAAAAAATTGGGCTTCAAAAAAAATTTTTCTTGAGGCGCAGGATTTTCCTGACCACGGATTCACGCGTTTTCTTCCCCAGGCATCAAAAAGGCTTGATTTTTAAAAAGTGGAAGAAACACCATTTTTAGACATGGAGTTCCACCCTCAACCTTGTCCTGGTGTCCATTTTTGCCTTTGGTTATAAAAAAAAATTGGGCTTCAAAAAACGTTTTGGTTCCTGGGCAGCATTTTCCTGACCGCGGAGTCACGCGTTTTCTTCCCCAGGCACCAAAAAGGCTTGATTTTTAAAAAGTGGAAGCAACACCGTTTTTAGACATGGAATTCCACCCACAACCTTGTCCTGGTGTCCATTTTTGCCTTTGGTTATAAAAAAAAATTGGGCTTCAAAAAACATTTTGTTTCCTGGGCAGCATTTTCCTGACCGCGGAGTCACGCGTTTCCTTCCCCAGGCACCAAAAAGGCTTGATTTTTAAAAAGTGGAAGCAACACCATTTTTAGACATGGAATTCCACCCTCAATCTTGTCCTGGTGTCCTTTTTTGCCTTTGGTTTAAAAAAAAAATTGGGCTTCAAAAAACATTTTTCTTCTGGGGCAGCATTTTCCTGACCGCGGAGTCACGCGTTTTCTTCCCCAGGCACCAAAAAGGCTTGATTTTTAAAAAGTGGAAGCAACACCATTTTTAGACATGGAATTCAACCCTCAATCTTGTCCTGGTGTCCTTTTTTGCATTAGGTTTCAAAAAAAAATTTGGCTTCAGAAAAAATTTTGGTTCCTCGGCAGCATTTTCCTGACCGCGGAGTCACGCGTTTCCTTCCCCAGGCACCAAAAAGGCTTGATTTTTAAAAAGTGGAAGCAACACCATTTTTAGACATGGAATTCCACCCTCAATCTTGTCCTGGTGTCCTTTTTTGCCTTTGGTTTAAAAAAAAAATTTGGCTTCAAAAAACATTTTGGTTTCTGGGCAGCATATTCCTGACCGCGGAGTCACGCGTTTCCTTCCCCAGGCACCAAAAAGGCTTGATTTTTAAAAAGTGGAAGCAACACCATTTTTAGACATGGAATTCCACCCTCAATCTTGTCCTGGTGTCCTTTTTTGCATTAGGTTTCAAAAAAAAATTGGGCTTCAAAAAATATTTTGGTTCCTGGGCAGCATTTTCCTGACCGCGCAGTCACGCGTTTTCTTCCCCAGGCACCAAAAAGGCTTAATTTTTAAAAAGTGGAAGCAACACCATTTTTAGACATGGAATTCCACCCTCAATCATGTCCTGGTATCCTTTTTTGCCTTTGGTTTAAAAAAAAAATTGGGCTTCAAAAAACATTTTTCTTCTGGGGCAGCATTTTCCTGACCGCGGAGTCACGCGTTTTCTTCCCCAGGCACCAAAAAGGCTTGATTTTTAAAAAGTGGAAGCAACACCATTTTTAGACATGGAATTCCACCCTCAATCTTATCCTGGTGTCCTTTTTTGCCTTTGGTTTCAAAAAAAATTGGGCTTCAAAAAACATTTTTCTTCCGGCGCAGGATTTTCCTGACCACGGAGTCACGCGTTTTCTTCCCCAGGCACCAAAAAGGCTTGATTTTTAAAAAGTGGAAGCAACACCATTTTTAGACATGGAATTCCACCCTCAACCTAGTCCTCGTGTCCATTTTTGCCTTTGGTTATAAAAAAAAATTGGGCTTCAAAAAACGTTTTTCTTCTGGGGCAGCTTTTTCCTGACCGCGGAGTCACACGTTTTCTTCCCCAGGCACCAAAAAGGCTTGATTTTTAAAAAGTGGAAGGAACACCATTTTTAGACATGGAATTCCACCCTCAATCTTGTCCTGGTTTCCTTTTTTGCATTAGGTTTCAAAAAAAAATTGGGCTTCAAAAAACATTTTGGTTCCTGGGCAGCATTTTCCTGACCGCGCAGTCACGCGTTTTCTTCCCCAGGCACCAAAAAGGCTTGATTTTTAAAAAGTGGAACCAACACCATTTTTAGACATGGAATTCCACCCTCAATCTTATCCTGGTGTCCTTTTTTGCCTTTGGTTTCAAAAAAAATTGGGCTTCAAAAAACATTTTTCTTCCGGCGCAGGATTTTCCTGACCACGGAGTCACGCGTTTTCTTCCCCAGGCACCAAAAAGGCTTGATTTTTAAAAAGTGGAAGCAACACCATTTTTAGACATGGAATTCCACCCTCAACCTAGTCCTCGTGTCCATTTTTGCCTTTGGTTATAAAAAAAAATTGGGCTTCAAAAAACGTTTTTCTTCTGGGGCAGCTTTTTCCTGACCGCGGAGTCACACGTTTTCTTCCCCAGGCACCAAAAAGGCTTGATTTTTAAAAAGTGGAAGGAACACCATTTTTAGACATGGAATTCCACCCTCAATCTTGTCCTGGTGTCCTTTTTTGCATTAGGTTTCAAAAAAAAATTGGGCTTCAAAAAACATTTTTCTTCTGGGGCAGCATTTTCCTGACCGCGGAGTCACGCGTTTTCTTCCCCAGGCACCAAAAAGGCTTGATTTTTAAAAAGTGGAAGCAACACCATTTTTAGACATGGAATTCCACCCTCAATCTTATCCTGGTGTCCTTTTTTGCCTTTGGTTTCAAAAAAAATTGGGCTTCAAAAAACATTTTTCTTCCGGCGCAGGATTTTCCTGACCACGGAGTCACGCGTTTTCTTCCCCAGGCACCAAAAAGGCTTGATTTTTAAAAAGTGGAAGCAACACCATTTTTAGACATGGAATTCCACCCTCAACCTAGTCCTCGTGTCCATTTTTGCCTTTGGTTATAAAAAAAAATTGGGCTTCAAAAAACGTTTTTCTTCTGGGGCAGCTTTTTCCTGACCGCGGAGTCACGCGTTTCCTTCCCCAGGCACCAAAAAGGCTTGATTTTTAAAAAGTGGAAGCAACACCATTTTTAGACATGGAATTCCACCCTCAATCTTGTCCTGGTGTCCTTTTTTGCCTGTGGTTTAAAAAAAAATTGGGCTTCAAAAAACATTTTTCTTCTGGGGCAGCATTTTCCTGACCGCGGAGTCACGCGTTTTCTTCCCCAGGCACCAAAAAGGCTTAATTTTTAAAAAGTGGAAGAAACACCATTTTTAGACATGGAATTCCACCCTCAACCTTCTCCTGGTGTCCATTTTTGCCTTTGGTTATAAAAAAAAATTGGGCTTCAAAAAACATTTTGGTTCCTGGGCAGCATTTTCCTGACCGCGGAGTCACGCGTTTCCTTCCCCAGGCACCAAAAAGGCTTGATTTTTAAAAAGTGGAAGCAACACCATTTTTAGACATGGAATTCCACCCTCAATCTTGTCCTGGTGTCCTTTTTTGCATTAGGTTTCAAAAAAAAATTGGGCTTCAAAAAACATTTTGGTTCCTGGGCAGCATTTTCCTGACCGCGCAGTCACGCGTTTTCTTCCCCAGGCACCAAAAAGGCTTGATTTTTAAAAAGTGGAACCAACACCATTTTTAGACATGGAATTCCACCCTCAACCTTGTCCTGGTGTCCATTTTTGCCTTTGGTTATAAAAAAAAATTTGGCTTCAAAAAACATTTTGGTTCCTGGGCAGCATATTCCTGACCGCAGAGTCACGTGTTTCCTTCCCCAGGCACCAAAAAGGCTTGATTTTTAAAAAGTGGAAGCAACACCATTTTTAGACATGGAATTCCACCCTCAATCTTGTCCTGGTGTCCTTTTTTGCCTGTGGTTTAAAAAAAAATTGGGCTTCAAAAAACATTTTTCTTCTGGGGCAGCATTTTCCTGACCGCGGAGTCATGCGTTTTCTTCCCCAGGCACCAAAAAGGCTTAATTTTTAAAAAGTGGAAGCAACACCATTTTTAGACATGGAATTCCACCCTCAACCTTGTCCTGGTGTCCATTTTTGCCTTTGGTTATAAAAAAAAATTGGGCTTCAAAAAACATTTTGGTTCCTGGGCAGCATTTTCCTGACCGCGGAGTCACGCGTTTCCTTCCCCAGGCACCAAAAAGGCTTGATTTTTAAAAAGTGGAAGCAACACCATTTTTAGACATGGAATTCCACCCTCAATCATGTCCTGGTATCCTTTTTTGCCTTTGGTTTAAAGAAAAAATTGGGCTTCAAAAAACATTTTTCTTCTGGGGCAGCATTTTCCTGACCACGGAGTCACGCGTTTTCTTCCCCAGGCACCAAAAAGGCTTGATTTTTAAAAAGTGGAAGCAACACCATTTTTAGACATGGAATTCCACCCTCAATCTTATCCTGGGGTCCTTTTTTGCCTTTGGTTTCAAAAAAAATTGGGCTTGAAAAAACATTTTTCTTCCGGCGCAGGATTTTCCTGACCACGGAGTCACGCGTTTTCTTCCCCAGGCACCAAAAAGGCTTAATTTTTAAAAAGTGGAAGCAACACCATTTTTAGACATGGAATTCCACCCTCAACCTAGTCCTCGTGTCCACTTTTGCCTTTGGTTATAAAAAAAAATTGGGCTTCAAAAAACATTTTGGTTCCTGGGCAGCATTTTCCTGACCGCGGAGTCACGCGTTTCCTTCCCCAGGCACCAAAAAGGCTTGATTTTTAAAAAGTGGAAGCAACACCATTTTTAGACATGGAATTCCACCCTCAATCATGTCCTGGTATCCTTTTTTGCCTTTGGTTTAAAAAAAAAATTGGGCTTCAAAAAACATTTTTCTTCTGGGGCAGCATTTTCCTGACCACGGAGTCACGCGTTTTCTTCCCCAGGCACCAAAAAGGCTTGATTTTTAAAAAGTGGAAGCAACACCATTTTTAGACATGGAATTCCACCCTCAATCTTATCCTGGGGTCCTTTTTTGCCTTTGGTTTCAAAAAAAATTGGGCTTGAAAAAACATTTTTCTTCCGGCGCAGGATTTTCCTGACCACGGAGTCACGCGTTTTCTTCCCCAGGCACCAAAAAGGCTTGATTTTTAAAAAGTGGAAGCAACACCATTTTTAGACATGGAATTCCACCCTCAACCTAGTCCTCGTGTCCACTTTTGCCTTTGGTTATAAAAAAAAATTGGGCTTCAAAAAACATTTTGGTTCCTGGGCAGCATTTTCCTGACCGCGGAGTCACGCGTTTCCTTCCCCAGGCACCAAAAAGGCTTGATTTTTAAAAAGTGGAAGCAACACCATTTTTAGACATGGAATTCCACCCTCAATCATGTCCTGGTATCCTTTTTTGCCTTTGGTTTAAAAAAAAAATTGGGCTTCAAAAAACATTTTTCTTCTGGGGCAGCATTTTCCTGACCACGGAGTCACGCGTTTTCTTCCCCAGGCACCAAAAAGGCTTGATTTTTAAAAAGTGGAAGCAACACC
Source organism: Pantherophis guttatus (assembly GCF_059756535.1). Taxonomy (NCBI): domain Eukaryota; kingdom Metazoa; phylum Chordata; class Lepidosauria; order Squamata; family Colubridae; genus Pantherophis; species Pantherophis guttatus. The sequence continues at coordinate 13,974,298 of NC_142074.1, read as the reverse complement.
ATTTTTAGACATGGAATTCCACCCTCAATCTTATCCTGGGGTCCTTTTTTGCCTTTGGTTTCAAAAAAAATTGGGCTTGAAAAAACATTTTTCTTCCGGCGCAGGATTTTCCTGACCACGGAGTCACGCGTTTTCTTCCCCAGGCACCAAAAAGGCTTGATTTTTAAAAAGTGGAAGCAACACCATTTTTAGAGATGGAATTCCACCCTCAACCTAGTCCTCGTGTCCATTTTTGCCTTTGGTTATAAAAAAAAATTGGGCTTCAAAAAACGTTTTTCTTCTGGGGCAGCATTTTCCTGACCGCGGAGTCACACGTTTTCTTCCCCAGGCACCAAAAAGGCTTGATTTTTAAAAAGTGGAAGCAACACCATTTTTAGACATGGAATTCCACCCTCAATCTTTTCCTGGTGTCGTTTTTTGCATTAGGTTTCAAAAAAAAATTGGGAGTCAAAAAACATTTTGGTTCCTGGGCAGCATTTTCCTGACCGCGCAGTCACGCGTTTTCTTCCCCAGGCACCAAAAAGGCTTGATTTTTAAAAAGTGGAACCAACACCATTTTTAGACATGGAATTCCACCCTCAACCTTGTCCTGGTGTCCATTTTTGCCTTTGGTTATAAAAAAAAATTTGGCTTCAAAAAACATTTTGGTTCCTGGGCAGCAAATTCCTGACCGCGGAGTCACGCGTTTCCTTCCCCAGGCACCAAAAAGGCTTGATTTTTAAAAAGTGGAAGCAACACCATTTTTAGACATGGAATTCCACCCTCAATCTTGTCCTGGTGTCCATTTTTGCCTTTGGTTATAAAAAAAAATTGGGCTTCAAAAAACATTTTGGTTCCTGGGCAGCATATTCCTGACCGCGGAGTCACGCGTTTCCTTCCCCAGGCACCAAAAAGGCTTGATTTTTAAAAAGTGGAAGCAACACCATTTTTAGACATGGAATTCCACCCTCAATCTTGTCCTGGTGTCCTTTTTTGCCTGTGGTTTAAAAAAAAAATTGGGCTTCAAAAAACATTTTTCTTCTGGGGCAGCATTTTCCTGACCGCGGAGTCACGCGTTTTCTTCCCCAGGCACCAAAAAGGCTTAATTTTTAAAAAGTGGAAGCAACACCATTTTTAGACATGGAATTCCACCCTCAACCTTGTCCTGGTGTCCATTTTTGCCTTTGGTTATAAAAAAAAATTGGGCTTCAAAAAACATTTTGGTTCCTGGGCAGCATTTTCCTGACCGCGGAGTCACGCGTTTCCTTCCCCAGGCACCAAAAAGGCTTGATTTTTAAAAAGTGGAAGCAACACCATTTTAAGACATGGAATTCCACCCTCAATCATGTCCTGGTATCCTTTTTTGCCTTTGGTTTAAAAAAAAAATTGGGCTTCAAAAAACATTTTTCTTCTGGGGCAGCATTTTCCTGACCGCGGAGTCACGCGTTTTCTTCCCCAGGCACCAAAAAGGCTTGATTTTTAAAAAGTGGAAGCAACACCATTTTTAGACATGGAATTCCACCCTCAATCTTGTCCTGGTGTCCTTTTTTGCATTAGGTTTCAAAAAAAAATTTGGCTTCAGAAAAAATTTTGGTTCCTGGGCAGCATTTTCCTGACCGCGGAGTCACGCGTTTCCTTCCCCAGGCACCAAAAAGGCTTGATTTTTAAAAAGTGGAAGCAACACCATTTTTAGACATGGAATTCCACCCTCAATCTTGTCCTGGTGTCCTTTTTTGCCTTTGGTTTAAAAAAAAAATTCGGCTTCAAAAAACATTTTTCTTCTGGGGCAGCATTTTCCTGACCGCGGAGTCACGCGTTTTCTTCCCCAGGCACCAAAATGGCTTGATTTTTAAAAAGTGGAAGCAACACCATTTGTAGACATGGAATTCCACCCTCAATCTTGTCCTGGTATCCTTTTTTGCATTAGGTTTCAAAAAAAAATTTGGCTTCAAAAAACATTTTTCTTGTGGGGCAGGATTTTCCTGACCACGGAGTCACGCGTTTTCTTCCCCAGGCACCAAAAAGGCTTGATTTTTAAAAAGTGGAAGCAACACCATTTTTAGAGATGGAATTCCACCCTCAACCTAGTCCTCGTGTCCATTTTTGCCTTTGGTTATAAAAAAAAATTGGGCTTCAAAAAACGTTTTTCTTCTGGGGCAGCATTTTGCTGACCGCGGAGTCACACGTTTTCTTCCCCAGGCACCAAAAAGGCTTGATTTTTAAAAAGTGGAAGCAACACCATTTTTAGACATGGAATTCCACCCTCAATCTTTTCCTGGTGTCGTTTTTTGCATTAGGTTTCAAAAAAAAATTGGGAGTCAAAAAACATTTTGGTTCCTGGGCAGCATTTTCCTGACCGCGCAGTCACGCGTTTTCTTCCCCAGGCACCAAAAAGGCTTGATTTTTAAAAAGTGGAACCAACACCATTTTTAGACATGGAATTCCACCCTCAACCTTGTCCTGGTGTCCATTTTTGCCTTTGGTTATAAAAAAAAATTTGGCTTCAAAAAACATTTTGGTTCCTGGGCAGCATATTCCTGACCGCGGAGTCACGCGTTTCCTTCCCCAGGCACCAAAAAGGCTTGATTTTTAAAAAGTGGAAGCAACACCATTTTTAGACATGGAATTCCACCCTCAATCTTGTCCTGGTGTCCATTTTTGCCTTTGGTTATAAAAAAAAATTGGGCTTCAAAAAACATTTTGGTTCCTGGGCAGCATATTCCTGACCGCGGAGTCACGCGTTTCCTTCCCCAGGCACCAAAAAGGCTTGATTTTTAAAAAGTGGAAGCAACACCATTTTTAGACATGGAATTCCACCCTCAATCTTGTCCTGGTGTCCTTTTTTGCCTGTGGTTTAAAAAAAAAATTGGGCTTCAAAAAACATTTTTCTTCTGGGGCAGCATTTTCCTGACCGCGGAGTCACGCGTTTTCTTCCCCAGGCACCAAAAAGGCTTAATTTTTAAAAAGTGGAAGCAACACCATTTTTAGACATGGAATTCCACCCTCAACCTTGTCCTGGTGTCCATTTTTGCCTTTGGTTATAAAAAAAAATTGGGCTTCAAAAAACATTTTGGTTCCTGGGCAGCATTTTCCTGACCGCGGAGTCACGCGTTTCCTTCCCCAGGCACCAAAAAGGCTTGATTTTTAAAAAGTGGAAGCAACACCATTTTAAGACATGGAATTCCACCCTCAATCATGTCCTGGTATCCTTTTTTGCCTTTGGTTTAAAAAAAAAATTGGGCTTCAAAAAACATTTTTCTTCTGGGGCAGCATTTTCCTGACCGCGGAGTCACGCGTTTTCTTCCCCAGGCACCAAAAAGGCTTGATTTTTAAAAAGTGGAAGCAACACCATTTTTAGACATGGAATTCCACCCTCAATCTTGTCCTGGTGTCCTTTTTTGCATTAGGTTTCAAAAAAAAATTTGGCTTCAGAAAAAATTTTGGTTCCTGGGCAGCATTTTCCTGACCGCGGAGTCACGCGTTTCCTTCCCCAGGCACCAAAAAGGCTTGATTTTTAAAAAGTGGAAGCAACACCATTTTTAGACATGGAATTCCACCCTCAATCTTGTCCTGGTGTCCTTTTTTGCCTTTGGTTTAAAAAAAAAATTCGGCTTCAAAAAACATTTTTCTTCTGGGGCAGCATTTTCCTGACCGCGGAGTCACGCGTTTTCTTCCCCAGGCACCAAAATGGCTTGATTTTTAAAAAGTGGAAGCAACACCATTTGTAGACATGGAATTCCACCCTCAATCTTGTCCTGGTATCCTTTTTTGCATTAGGTTTCAAAAAAAAATTTGGCTTCAAAAAACATTTTTCTTGTGGGGCAGCATTTTCCTGACCGCGGAGTCACGCGTTTTCTTCCCCAGGCACCAAAAAGGCTTGATGTTTAAAAATTGGAAGCAATACCATTTTTAGACATGGAATTCCAACCTCAACCTTGTCCTGGTGTCCATTTTTGCCTTTGGTTATAAAAAAAAATTGGGCTTCAAAAAAAGTTTTTCTTCTGGGGCAGCATTTTCCTGACCGCGGAGTCACGCGTTTTCTTCCCCAGGCACCAAAAAGGCTTGATTTTTAAAAAGTGGAAGCAACACCATTTTTAGACATGGAATTCCACCCTCAATCTTGTCCTGGTGTCCTTTTTTGCATTAGGTTTCAAAAAAAAATTTGGCTTCAGAAAAAATTTTGGTTCCTGGGCAGCATTTTCCTGACCGCGGAGTCACGCGTTTCCTTCCCCAGGCACCAAAAAGGCTTGATTTTTAAAAAGTGGAAGCAACACCATTTTTAGACATGGAATTCCACCCTCAATCTTGTCCTGGTGTCCTTTTTTGCCTTTGGTTTAAAAAAAAAATTCGGCTTCAAAAAACATTTTTCTTCTGGGGCAGCATTTTCCTGACCGCGGAGTCACGCGTTTTCTTCCCCAGACACCAAAAAGGCTTGATTTTTAAAAAGTGGAAGCAACACCATTTTTAGACATGGAATTCCACCCTCAATCTTGTCCTGGTGTCCTTTTTTGCATTAGGTTTCAAAAAAAAATTTGGCTTCAGAAAAAATTTTGGTTCCTGGGCAGCATTTTCCTGACCGCGGAGTCACGCGTTTCCTTCCCCAGGCACCAAAAAGGCTTGATTTTTAAAAAGTGGAAGCAACACCATTTTTAGACATGGAATTCCACCCTCAATCTTGTCCTGGTGTCCTTTTTTGCCTTTGGTTTAAAAAAAAAATTCGGCTTCAAAAAACATTTTTCTTCTGGGGCAGCATTTTCCTGACCGCGGAGTCACGCGTTTTCTTCCCCAGGCACCAAAAAGGCTTGATTTTTAAAAAGTGGAAGCAACACCATTTTTAAACATGGAATTCCACACTCAACCTTGTCCTGGTGTCCATTTTTGCCTTTGGTTATAAAAAAAAATTGGGCTTCAAAAAAAGTTTTTCTTCTGGGGCAGCATTTTCCTGACCGCGGAGTCACGCGTTTTCTTCCCCAGGCACCAAAAAGGCTTGATTTTTAAAAAGTGGAAGCAACACCATTTTTAGACATGGAATTCCACCCTCAATCTTGTCCTGGTGTCCTTTTTTGCATTAGGTTTCAAAAAAAATTTGGCTTCAGAAAAAATTTTGGTTCCTGGGCAGCATTTTCCTGACCGCGGAGTCATGCGTTTTCTTCCCCAGGCATCAAAAAAGCTTGATTTTTAAAAAGTGGAAGCAACACCATTTTTAGACATGGAATTCCACCCTCAATCTTATCCTGGTGTCCTTTTTTGCCTTTGGTTTCAAAAAAAAATTGGGCTTCAAAAAACATTTTTCTTCTGGTGCAGGATTTTCCTGACGACGGAGTCACGCGTTTTCTTCCCCAGGCACCAAAAAGGCTTGATTTTTAAAAAGTGGAAGCAACACCATTTGTAGACATGGAATTCCACCCTCAATCTTGTCCTGGTGTCCTTTTTTGCCTTTCGTTTAAAAAAAAAATTGGGCTTCAAAAAACATTTTTCTTCTGGGGCAGCATTTTCCTGACCGCGGAGTTACCCGTTTTCTTCCCCAGGCACCGAAAAGGCTTGATTTTTAAAAATTGGAAGCAACACCATTTTTAGACATGGAATTCCACCCTCAATCTTGTCCTGGTGTCCTTTTTTGCATTAGGTTTCAAAAAAAAATTTGGCTTCAGAAAAAATTTTGGTTCCTCGGCAGCATTTTCCTGACCGCGGAGTCACGCGTTTCCTTCCCCAGGCACCAAAAAGGCTTGATTTTTAAAAAGTGGAAGCAACACCATTTTTAGACATGGAATTCCACCCTCAATCTTGTCCTGGTGTCCTTTTTTGCCTTTGGTTTAAAAAAAAAATTGGGCTTCAAAAAACATTTTTCTTCTGGGGCAGCATTTTCCTGACCGCGGAGTCACCCGTTTTCTTCCCCAGGCACCAAAAAGGCTTGATTTTTAAAAAGTGGAAGCAACACCATTTTTAGACATGGAATTCCACCCTCAATCTTGTCCTGGTGTCCTTTTTTTCCTTCGGTTTCAAAAAAAAAATTGGGCTTCTAAAAACATTTTTCTTCCGGGGCAGCATTTTCCTGACCGGGGAGTCACACGTTTTCTTCCCCAGGCACCAAAAAGGCTTGATTTTTAAAAAGTGGAAGCAACACCATTTTTAGACATGGAATTCCACCCTCAATCTTGTCCTGGTGTCCTTTTTTGCCTTTGGTTTAAAAAAAAAATTCGGCTTCAGAAAACATTTTGGTTCCTGGGCAGCATTTTCCTGACCGCGCTGTCACGCGTTTTCTTCCCCAGGCACCAAAAAGGCTTGATTTTTAAAAAGTGGAAGCAACACCATTTTTAGACATGGAATTCCACCCTCAATCATGTCCTGGTAATCTTTTTTTGCCTTTGGTTTAAAAAAAAAATTGGGCTTCAAAAAACATTTTTCTTCCGGCGCAGGATTTTCCTGACAACGGAGTCACGCGTTTTCTTCCCCAGGCACCAAAAAGGCTTGATTTTTAAAAAGTGGAAGCAACACCATTTTTAGACATGGAATTCCACCCTCAACCTTATCCTGGTGTCCATTTTTGCCTTTGGTTATAAAAAAAAATTGGGCTTCAAAAAAAGTTTTTCTTCTGGGGCAGCATTTTCCTGACCGCGGAGTCACGCGTTTTCTTCCCCAAGCACCAAAAAGGCTTGATTTTTAAAAAGTGGAAGCAACACCATTTTTAGACATGGAATTCCACCCTCAACCTTGTCCTGGTGTCCATTTTTGCCTTTGGTTATAAAAAAAAATTGGGCTTCAAAAAACATTTTGGTTACTGGGCAGCATTTTCCTGACCGCGGAGTCATGCGTTTTCTTCCCCAGGCACCAAAAAGGCTTGATTTTTAAAAAGTGGAAGCAACACCATTTTTAGACATGGAATTCCACCCTCAATCTTATCCTGGTGTCCTTTTTTGCCTTTGGTTTAAAGAAAAAATTGGGCTTCAAAAAACATTTTTCTTCTGGGGCAGCATTTTCCTGACCGCGGAGTCACGCGTTTTCTTCCCCAGGCACCTAAAAGGCTTGATTTTTAAAAAGTGGAAGCAACACCATTTTTAGACATGGAATTCCACCCTCAACCTTGTCCTGGTGTCCATTTTTGCCTTTGGTTATAAAAAAAAATTGGGCTTCAAAAAACATTTTGGTTCCTGGGCAGCATTTTCCTGACCGCGGAGTCACGCGTTTTCTTCCCCAGGCACCAAAAAGGCTTGATTTTTAAAAAGTGGAAGCAACACCATTTTTAGACATGGAATTCCACCCTCAACCTTGTCCTGGTGTCCATTTTTGCCTTTGGTTATAAAAAAAAATTGGGCTTCAAAAAACATTTTGGTTCCTGGGCAGCATTTTCCTGACCGCGGAGTAACGCGTTTTCTTCCCCAGGCACCAAAAAGGCTTGATTTTTAAAAAGTGGAAGCAACACCATTTTTAGACATGGAATTCCACCCTCAATCTTGTCCTGGTGTCCTTTTTTGCCTGTGGTTTAAAAAAAAAATTGGGCTTCAAAAAACATTTTTCTTCTGGGGCAGCATTTTCCTGACCGCGGAGTCACGCGTTTTCTTCCCCAGGCACCAAAAAGGCTTAATTTTTAAAAAGTGGAAGCAACACCATTTTTAGACATGGAATTCCACCCTCAATCTTATCCTCGTGTCCTTTTTTGCCTTTGGTTTCAAAAAAAAATTGGGCTTCAAAAAACATTTTTCTTCCGGCGCAGGATTTTCCTGACCGCGGAGTCACGCGTTTTCTTCCCCAGGCACCAAAAAGGCTTGATGTTTAAAAAGTGGAAGCAACACCATTTTTAGACATGGAATTCCACCCTCAACCTAGTCCTCGTGTCCATTTTTGCCTTTGGTTATAAAAAAAAATTGGGCTTCAAAAAACGTTTTTCTTCTGGGGCAGCATTTTCCTGACCGCGGAGTCACACGTTTTCTTCCCCAGGCACCAAAAAGGCTTGATTTTTAAAAAGTGGAAGCAGCAACATTTTTAGACATGGAATTTCACCCTCAATCTTGTCCTGGTGTCCTTTTTTGCATTAGGTTTCAGAAAAAAATTTGGCTTCAGAAAAAATTTTGGTTCCTGGGCAGCATTTTCCTGACCGCGGAGTCATGCGTTTTCTTCCCCAGGCATCAAAAAAGCTTGATTTTTAAAAAGTGGAAGCAACACCATTTTTAGACATGGAATTCCACCCTCAATCTTATCCTGGTGTCCTTTTTTGCCTTTGGTTTCAAAAAAAAATTGGGCTTCAAAAAACATTTTTTTTCCGGCGAAGGATTTTCCTGACCACGGAGTCACGCGTTTTCTTCCCCAGGCACCAAAAAGGCTTGATTTTTAAAAAGTGGAAGCAACACCATTTTTAGACATGGAATTCCACCCTCAACCTTGTCCTGGTGTCCATTTTTGCCTTTGGTTATAAAAAAAAATTGGGCTTCAAAAAACATTTTGGTTACTGGGCAGCATTTTCCTGACCGCGGAGTCATGCGTTTTCTTCCCCAGGCACCAGAAAGGCTTGATTTTTAAAAAGTGGAAGCAACACCATTTTTAGACATGGAATTCCACCCTCAATCTTGTCCTGGTGTCCTTTTTTGCCTTTGGTTTAAAGAAAAAATTGGGCTTCAAAAAACATTTTTCTTCTGGGGCAGCATTTTCCTGACCGCGGAGTCACGCGTTTTCTTCCCCAGGCACCAAAAAGGCTTGATTTTTAAAAAGTGGAAGCAACACCATTTTTAGACATGGAATTCCACCCTCAACCTTGTCCTGGTGTCCATTTTTGCCTTTGGTTATAAAAAAAAATTGGGCTTCAAAAAACATTTTGGTTCCTGGGCAGCATTTTCCTGACCGCGGAGTCACGCGTTTTCTTCCCCAGGCACCAAAAAGGCTTGATTTTTAAAAAGTGGAAGCAACACCATTTTTAGACATGGAATTCCACCCTCAACCTTGTCCTGGTGTCCATTTTTGCCTTTGGTTATAAAAAAAAATTGGGCTTCAAAAAACATTTTGGTTCCTGGGCAGCATTTTCCTGACCGCGGAGTAACGCGTTTTCTTCCCCAGGCACCAAAAAGGCTTGATTTTTAAAAAGTGGAAGCAACACCATTTTTAGACATGGAATTCCACCCTCAATCTTGTCCTGGTGTCCTTTTTTGCATTAGGTTTCAAAAAAAAATTGGCTTCAGAAAAAATTTTGGTTCCTGGGCAGCATTTTCCTGACCGCGGAGTCACGCGTTTTCTTCCCCAGGCACCAAAAAGGCTTGATTTTTAAAAAGTGGAACCAACACCATTTTTAGACATGGAATTCCACCCTCAATCTTGTCCTGGTGTCCTTTTTTGCCTTTGGTTTAAAAAAAAAATTGGGCTTCAAAAAACATTTTTCTTCTGGGGCAGCATTTTCCTGACCGAGGAGTCACGCGTTTTCTTCCCCAGGCAGCAAAAAGGCTTGATTTTTAAAAAGTGGAAGCAACACCATTTTTAGACATGGAATTCCACCCTCAATCTTGTCCTGTTGCCCTTTTTTGCATTAGGTTTCAAAAAAAAATTCGGCTTCAGAAAATATTTTGGTTCCTGGGCAGCATTTTCCTGACCGCGGAGTCATGCGTTTTCTTCCCTAGGCATCAAAAAGCCTAATTTTTAAAATGTGGAAGCAACACCATTTTTAGACATGGAATTCCACCCTCAATCTTGTCCTGGTGTCCTTTTTTGCCTTTGGTTTAAAAAAAAAATTGGGCTTCAAAAAATATTTTTCTTCTGGGGCACCATTTTCCTGACCGCGGAGTCAGGCATTTTCTTCCCCAGGCATCAAAAAGGCTTGATTTTTAAAAAGTGGAAGCAACACCATTTTTAAACATGGAATTCCACCCTCAATCTTGTCCTGGTGTCCTTTTTTGCCTTTGGTTTCAAAAAAAAATTGGGCTTCAAAAAACATTTTTCTTCCGGCGCAGGATTTTCCCGACCGCGGAGTCACGCGTTTTCTTCCCCAGGCACCAAAAAGGCTTGATTTTTAAAAAGTGGAACCAACACCATTTTTAGACATGGAATTCCACCCTCAACCTTGTCCTGGTGTCCGTTTTTGCCTTTGGTTATAAAAAAAAATTGGGCTTCAAAAAACATTTTGGTTCCTGGGCAGCATTTTCCTGACCGCGGAGTCATGCGTTTTCTTCCCCAGGCATCAAAAAGGCTTGATTTTTAAAAACTGGAAGCAACACCATTTTTAGACATGGAATTCCACCCTCAATCTTGTCCTGGTGTCCTTTTTTGCCTTTGGTTTCAAAAAAAAATTGGGCTTCAAAAAACATTTTTCTTCCGGCGCAGGATTTTCCGGACCACGGAGTCACGCGTTTTCTTCCCCAGACACCAAAAAGGCTTGATTTTTAAAAAGTTGAAGCAACACCATTTTTAGACATGGAATTCCACTCTCAACCTTGCCCTGGTGTACATTTTTGCCTTTGCTTATAAAAAAAAAATTGGGCTTCAAAAAACATTTTGGTTCCTGGGCAGCATTTTCCTGACCGCGGAGTCACGCGTTTCCTTCCCCAGGCAGCAAAAAGGCTTGATTTTTAAAAAGTGGAAGCAACACCATTTTTAGACATGGAATTCCACCCTCAATCTTGTCCTAGTGTCCTTTTTTGCCTTTGGTTTAAAATAAAAATTGGGCTTCAAAAAACATTTTTCTTCTGAGGCAGCATTTTCCTGACCGCGAAGTCACGCGTTTTCTTCCCCAGGCACCAAAAAGGCTTGATTTTTAAAAAGTGGAAGCAACACCATTTTTAGACATGGAATTCCACCCTCAATCTTGTCCTGGTGTCCTTTTTTGCATTAGGTTTCAAAAAAAAATTGGCTTCAGAAAAAATTTTGGTTCCTGGGCAGCATTTTCCTGAACGCGGAGTCATGCGTTTTCTTCCCCAGGAATCAAAAAGGCTTGATTTTTAAAAAGTGGAAGCAACACCATTTTTAGACATGGAATTCCACCCTCAATCTTGTCCTGGTGTCCTTTTTTGCCTTTGGTTTAAAGAAAAAATTGGGCTTCAAAAAACATTTTTCTTCTGGGGCAGCATTTTCCTGACCGCGGAGTCACGCGTTTTCTTCCCCAGGCACCAAAAAGGCTTGATTTTTAAAAAGTGGAAGCAACACCATTTTTAGACATGGAATTCCACCCTCAACCTTGTCCTGGTGTCCATTTTTGCCTTTGGTTATAAAAAAAAATTGGGCTTCAAAAAACATTTTGGTTCCTGGGCAGCATTTTCCTGACCGCGGAGTCATGCGTTTTCTTCCCCAGGCACCAAAAAGGCTTGATTTTTAAAAAGTGGAAGCAACACCATTTTTAGACATGGAATTCCACCCTCAACCTTGTCCTGGTGTCCATTTTTGCCTTTGGTTATAAAAAAAAATTGGGCTTCAAAAAACATTTTGGTTCCTGGGCAGCATTTTCCTGACCGCGGAGTCACGCGTTTTCTTCCCCAGGCACCAAAAAGGCTTGATTTTTAAAAAGTGGAAGCAACACCATTTTTAGACATGGAATTCCACCCTCAATCTTGTCCTGGTGTCCTTTTTTGCATTAGGTTTGAAAAAAAAATTGGCTTCAGAAAAAATTTTGGTTCCTGGGCAGCATTTTCCTGACCGCGGAGTCACGCGTTTTCTTCCCCAGGCACCAAAAAGGCTTGATTTTTAAAAAGTGGAACCAACACCATTTTTAGACATGGAATTCCACCCTCAATCTTGTCCTGGTGTCCTTTTTTGCCTTTGGTTTAAAAAAAAAATTGGGCTTCAAAAAACATTTTTCTTCTGGGGCAGCATTTTCCTGACCGAGGAGTCACGCGTTTTCTTCCCCAGGCACCAAAAAGGCTTGATTTTTAAAAAGTGGAAGCAACACCATTTTTAAACATGGAATTCCACCCTCAATCTTGTCCTGGTGTCCTTTTTTGCCTTTGGTTTCAAAAAAAAATTGGGCTTCAAAAAACATTTTTCTTCCGGCGCAGGATTTTCCCGACCACGGAGTCACGCGTTTTCTTCCCCAGGCACCAAAAAGGCTTGATTTTTAAAAAGTGGAAGCAACACCATTTTTAGACATGGAATTCCAACCTCAACCTTGTCCTGGTGTCCATTTTTGCCTTTGGTTATAAAAAAAAATTGGGCTTCAAAAAACATTTTGGTTCCTGGGCAGCATTTTCCTGACCGCGGAGTCACGCGTTTTCTTCCCCAGGCACCAAAAAGGCTTGATTTTTAAAAAGTGGAACCAACACCATTTTTAGACATGGAATTCCACCCTCAATCTTGTCCTGGTGTCCGTTTTTGCCTTTGGTTATAAAAAAAAATTGGGCTTCAAAAAACATTTTGGTTCCTGGGCAGCATTTTCCTGACCGCGGAGTCATGCGTTTTCTTCCCCAGGCATCAAAAAGGCTTGATTCTTAAAAACTGGAAGCAACACCATTTTTAGACATGGAATTCCACCCTCAATCTTGTCCTGGTGTCCTTTTTTGCCTTTGGTTTCAAAAAAAAATTGGGCTTCAAAAAACATTTTTCTTCCGGCGCAGGATTTTCCGGACCACGGAGTCACGCGTTTTCTTCCCCAGACACCAAAAAGGCTTGATTTTTAAAAAGTTGAAGCAACACCATTTTTAGACATGGAATTCCACCCTCAACCTTGTCCTGGTGTACATTTTTGCCTTTGGTTATAAAAAAAAAATTGGGCTTCAAAAAACATTTTGGTTCCTGGGCAGCATTTTCCTGACCGCGGAGTCACGCGTTTCCTTCCCCAGGCAGCAAAAACGCTTGATTTTTAAAAAGTGGAAGCAACACCATTTTTAGACATGGAATTCCACCCTCAATCTTGTCCTAGTGTCCTTTTTTGCCTTTGGTTTAAAATAAAAATTGGGCTTCAAAAAACATTTTTCTTCTGAGGCAGCATTTTCCTGACCGCGGAGTCACGCGTTTTCTTCCCCAGGCACCAAAAAGGCTTGATTTTTAAAAAGTGGAAGCAACACCATTTTTAGACATGGAATTCCACCCTCAATCTTGTCCTGGTGTCCTTTTTTGCATTAGGTTTCAAAAAAAAATTGGCTTAAGAAAAAATTTTGGTTCCTGGGCAGCATTTTCCTGAACGCGGAGTCATGCGTTTTCTTCCCCAGGCATCAAAAAGGCTTGATTTTTAAAAAGTGGAAGCAACACCATTTTTAGACATGGAATTCCACCCTCAATCTTGTCCTGGTGTCCTTTTTTGCCTTTGGTTATAAAAAAAAATTGGGCTTCAAAAAACGTTTTTCTTCTGGGGCAGCATTTTCCTGACCACGGAGTCACACGTTTTCTTCCCCAGGCACCAAAAAGGCTTGATTTTTAAAAAGTGGAAGCAACACCATTTTTAGACATGGAATTCCACCCTCAATCTTGTCCTGGTGTCCTTTTTTGCATTAGGTTTCAAAAAAAAATTGGGCTTCAAAAAACATTTTGGTTCCTGGGCAGCATTTTCCTGACCGCGCAGTCACGTGTTTTCTTCCCCAGGCACCAAAAAGGCTTGATTTTTAAAAAGTGGAACCAACACCATTTTTAGACATGGAATTCCACCCTCAACCTTGTCCTGGTGTCCATTTTTGCCTTTGGTTATAAAAAAAAATTGGGCTTCAAAAAACATTTTGGTTCCTGGGCAGCATATTCCTGACCGCGGAGTCACGCGTTTCCTTCCCCAGGCACCAAAAAGGCTTGATTTTTAAAAAGTGGAAGCAACACCATTTTTAGACATGGAATTCCACCCTCAATCTTGTCCTGGTGTCCTTTTTTGCCTGTGGTTTAAAAAAAAAATTGGGCTTCAAAAAACATTTTTCTTCTGGGGCAGCATTTTCCTGACCGCGGAGTCACGCGTTTTCTTCCCCAGGCACCAAAAAGGCTTAATTTTTAAAAAGTGGAAGCAACACCATTTTTAGACATGGAATTCCACCCTCAACCTTGTCCTGGTGTCCATTTTTGCCTTTGGTTATAAAAAAAAATTGGGCTTCAAAAAACATTTTGGTTACTGGGCAGCATTTTCCTGACCGGGGAGTCATGCGTTTTCTTCCCCAGGCACCAGAAAGGCTTGATTTTTAAAAAGTGGAAGCAACACCATTTTTAGACATGGAATTCCACCCTCAATCTTGTCCTGGTGTCCTTTTTTGCCTTTGGTTTAAAGAAAAAATTGGGCTTCAAAAAACATTTTTCTTCTGGGGCAGCATTTTCCTGACCGCGGAGTCACGCGTTTTCTTCCCCAGGCACCAAAAAGGCTTGATTTTTAAAAAGTGGAAGCAACACCATTTTTAGACATGGAATTCCACCCTCAACCTTGTCCTGGTGTCCATTTTTGCCTTTGGTTATAAAAAAAAATTGGGCTTCAAAAAACATTTTGGTTCCTGGGCAGCATTTTCCTGACCGCGGAGTCACGCGTTTTCTTCCCCAGGCACCAAAAAGGCTTGATTTTTAAAAAGTGGAAGCAACACCATTTTTAGACATGGAATTCCACCCTCAATCTTGTCCTGGTGTCCATTTTTGCCTTTGGTTATAAAAAAAAATTGGGCTTCAAAAAACATTTTGGTTCCTGGGCAGCATTTTCCTGACCGCGGAGTAACGCGTTTTCTTCCCCAGGCACCAAAAAGGCTTGATTTTTAAAAAGTGGAAGCAACACCATTTTTAGACATGGAATTCCACCCTCAATCTTGTCCTGGTGTCCTTTTTTGCATTAGGTTTCAAAAAAAAATTGGCTTCAGAAAAAATTTTGGTTCCTGGGCAGCATTTTCCTGACCGCGGAGTCACGCGTTTTCTTCCCCAGGCACCAAAAAGGCTTGATTTTTAAAAAGTGGAACCAACACCATTTTTAGACATGGAATTCCACCCTCAATCTTGTCCTGGTGTCCTTTTTTGCCTTTGGTTTAAAAAAAAAATTGGGCTTCAAAAAACATTTTTCTTCTGGGGCAGCATTTTCCTGACCGCGGAGTCAGGCATTTTCTTCCCCAGGCATCAAAAAGGCTTGATTTTTAAAAAGTGGAAGCAACACCATTTTTAAACATGGAATTCCACCCTCAATCTTGTCCTGGTGTCCTTTTTTGCCTTTGGTTTCAAAAAAAAATTGGGCTTCAAAAAACATTTTTCTTCCGGCGCAGGATTTTCCCGACCACGGAGTCACGCGTTTTCTTCCCCAGGCACCAAAAAGGCTTGATTTTTAAAAAGTGGAAGCAACACCATTTTTAGACATGGAATTCCACCCTCAACCTTGTCCTGGTGTCCATTTTTGCCTTTGGTTATAAAAAAAAATTGGGCTTCAAAAAACATTTTGGTTCCTGGGCAGCATTTTCCTGACCGCGGAGTCACGCGTTTTCTTCCCCAGGCACCAAAAAGGCTTGATTTTTAAAAAGTGGAACCAACACCATTTTTAGACATGGAATTCCACCCTCAACCTTGTCCTGGTGTCCGTTTTTGCCTTTGGTTATAAAAAAAAATTGGGCTTCAAAAAACATTTTGGTTCCTGGGCAGCATTTTCCTGACCGCGGAGTCATGCGTTTTCTTCCCCAGGCACCAAAAAGACTTGATTTTTAAAAACTGGAAGCAACACCATTTTTAGACATGGAATTCCACCCTCAATCTTGTCCTGGTGTCCTTTTTTGCCTTTGGTTTCAAAAAAAAATTGGGCTTCAAAAAACATTTTTCTTCCGGCGCAGGATTTTCCGGACCACGGAGTCACGCGTTTTCTTCCCCAGACACCAAAAAGGCTTGATTTTTAAAAAGTTGAAGCAACACCATTTTTAGACATGGAATTCCACCCTCAACCTTGTCCTGGTGTACATTTTTGCCTTTGGTTATAAAAAAAAAATTGGGCTTCAAAAAACATTTTGGTTCCTGGGCAGCATTTTCCTGACCGCGGAGTCACGCGTTTCCTTCCCCAGGCAGCAAAAAGGCTTGATTTTTAAAAAGTGGAAGCAACACCATTTTTAGACATGGAATTCCACCCTCAATCTTGTCCTAGTGTCCTTTTTTGCCTTTGGTTTAAAATAAAAATTGGGCTTCAAAAAACATTTTTCTTCTGGGGCAGCATTTTCCTGACCGCGGAGTCACGCGTTTTCTTCCCCAGGCACCAAAAAGGCTTGATTTTTAAAAAGTGGAAGCAACACCATTTTTAGACATGGAATTCCACCCTCAATCTTGTCCTGGTGTCCTTTTTTGCATTAGGTTTCAAAAAAAAATTGGCTTCAGAAAAAATTTTGGTTCCTGGGCAGCATTTTCCTGAACGCGGAGTCATGCGTTTTCTTCCCCAGGCATCAAAAAGGCTTGATTTTTAAAAAGTGGAAGCAACACCATTTTTAGACATGGAATTCCACCCTCAATCTTGTCCTGGTGTCCTTTTTTGCCTTTGGTTTAAAAAAAAAATTGGGCTTCAAAAAACATTTTTCTTCTGGGGCAGCATTTTCCTGACCGGGGAGTCACCCGTTTTCTTCCCCAGGCACCAAAAAGGCTTGATTTTTAAAAAGTGGAAGCAACACCATTTTTAGACATGGAATTCCACCCTCAATCTTGTCCTGTTGTCCTTTTTTGCCTTTGGTTTAAAAAAAATTGGGATTCAAAAAACATTTTTCTTCTGGGGCAGCATTTTCCTGACCGCGGAGTCACGCGTTTTCTTCCCCAGGCACCAAAAAGGCTTGATTTTTAAAAAGTGGAAGCAACACCATTTTTAGACATGGAATTCCACCCTCAACCTTGTCCTGGTGTCCATTTTTGCCTTTGGTTATAAAAAAAATTGGGCTTCAAAAAACATTTTGGTTCCTGGGCAGCATTTTCCTGACCGCGGAGTCACGCGTTTTCTTCCCCAGGCACCAAAAAGGCTTGATTTTTAAAAAGTGGAAGCAACACCATTTTTAGACATGGAATTCCACCCTCAATCTTGTCCTGGTGTCCTTTTTTGCATTAGGTTTAAAAAAAATTCGGCTTCAGAAAACATTTTGGTTCCTGGGCAGCATTTTCCTGACCACGGAGTCATGCGTTTTCTTCCCCAGGCATCAAAAAGGCTAATTTTTAAAAAGTGGAAGCAACACCATTTTTAGACATGGAATTCCACCCTCAATCTTGTCCTGGTGTCCTTTTTTGCCTTTGGTTTAAAAAAAAAATTGGGCTTCAAAAAACATATTTCTTCTGGGGCAGCATTTTCCTGACCGCGGAGTCACGCGTTTTCTTCCCCAGGCACCAAAAAGGCTTGATTTTTACAAAGTGGAAGCAACACCATTTTTAGACTTGGAATTCCACCCTCAATCTTGTCCTGGTGTCCTTTTTTGCCTTTGGTTTAAAAAAAAATTGGGCTTCAAAAAACATTTTTCTTCTGGGGCAGCATTTTCCTGACCGCGGAGTCACGCGTTTTCTTCCCCAGGCACCAGAAAGGCTTGATTTTTAAAAAGTGGAAGCAACACCATTTTTAGACATGGAATTCCACCCTCAATCTTATCCTGGTGTCCTTTTTTGCCTTTGGTTTCAAAAAAAAATTTGGCTTCAAATAACATTTTTCTTCCGGCGCAGGATTTTCCTGACCGCGGAGTCAGGCGTTTTCTTCCCCAGGCACCAAAAGGCTTGATTTTTAAAAAGTGGAAGCAACACCATTTTTAGACATGGAATTCCACCCTCAATCTTGTCCTGGTGGCCTTTTTTGCATTAGGTTTCAAAAAAAAATTTGGCTTCAGAAAATATTTTGGTTCCTGGGCAGCATTTTCCTGACCACGGAGTCATGCGTTTTCTTCCCCAGGCATCAAAAAGGCTAATTTTTAAAAAGTGGAAGCAACACCATTTTTAGACATGGAATTCCACCCTCAATCTTCTCCTGGTGTCCTTTTTTGCATTTGGTTTCAAAAAAAAATTGGGCTTCAAAAAAACATTTTGGTTCCTGGGCAGCATTTTCCTGACCGCGGAGTCAGGCGTTTTCTTCCCCAGGCACCAAAAGGCTTGATTTTTAAAAAGTGGAAGCAACACCATTTTTAGACATGGAATTCCACCCTCAATCTTATCCTGGTGTCCTTTTTTGCCTTTGGTTTCAAAAAATTTTTTTGCTTCAAATAACATTTTTCTTCCGGCGCAGGATTTTCCTGACCAGGGAGTCACGCGTTTTCTTCCCCAGGCACCAAAAAGGCTTGATTTTTAAAAAGTGGAAGCAACACCATTTTTAGACATGGAATTCCACCCTCAATCTTGTCCTGGTGGCCTTTTTTGCATTAGGTTTCAAAAAAAAATTTGGCTTCAGAAAATATTTTGGTTCCTGGGCAGCATTTTCCTGACCACGGAGTCATGCGTTTTCTTCCCCAGGCATCAAAAAGGCTAATTTTTAAAAAGTGGAAGCAACACCATTTTTAGACATGGAATTCCACACTCAATCTTGTCCTGGTGTCCTTTTTTGCCTTTGGTTTAAAAAAAAATTGGGCTTCAAAAAACATTTTTCTTCTGGGGCAGCATTTTCCTGACCGCGGAGTCACGCCTTTTCTTTCCCAGGCACCAAAAAGGCTTGATTTTTAAAAAGTGGAAGCAACATCATTTTTAGACATGGAATTCCACCCTCAACCTTGTCCTGGTGTCCATTTTTGCCTTTGGTTTCAAAAAAAAATTTGGCTTCAAATAACATTTTTCTTCCGGCGCAGGATTTTCCTGACCAGGGAGTCACGCGTTTTCTTCCCCAGGCACCAAAAAGGATTGATTTTTAAAAAGTGGAAGCAACACCATTTTTAGACATGGAATTCCACCCTCAATCTTCTCCTGGTGTCCTTTTTTGCATTTGGTTTCAAAAAAAAATTGGGCTTCAAAAAAACATTTTGGTTCCTGGGCAGCATTTTCCTGACCGCAGAGTCAGGCGTTTTCTTCCCCAGGCACCAAAAGGCTTGATTTTTAAAAAGTGGAAGCAACACCATTTTTAGACATGGAATTCCACCCTCAATCTTATCCTGGTGTCCTTTTTTGCCTTTGGTTTCAAAAATTTTTTTTGCTTCAAATAACATTTTTCTTCCGGCGCAGGATTTTCCTGACCAGGGAGTCACGCGTTTTCTTCCCCAGGCACCAAAAAGGCTTGATTTTTAAAAAGTGGAAGCAACACCATTTTTAGACATGGAATTCCACCCTCAATCTTGTCCTGGTGGCCTTTTTTGCATTAGGTTTCAAAAAAAAATTTGGCTTCAGAAAATATTTTGGTTCCTGGGCAGCATTTTCCTGACCACGGAGTCATGCGTTTTCTTCCCAGGCATCAAAAAGGCTAATTTTTAAAAAGTGGAAGCAACACCATTTTTAGACATGGAATTCCACACTCAATCTTGTCCTGGTGTCCTTTTTTGCCTTTGGTTTAAAAAAAAATTGGGCTTCAAAAAACATTTTTCTTCTGGGGCAGCATTTTCCTGACCGCGGAGTCACGCCTTTTCTTTCCCAGGCACCAAAAAGGCTTGATTTTTAAAAAGTGGAAGCAACATCATTTTTAGACATGGAATTCCACCCTCAACCTTGTCCTGGTGTCCATTTTTGCCTTTGGTTTCAAAAAAAAATTTGGCTTCAAATAACATTTTTCTTCCGGCGCAGGATTCTCCTGACCAGGGAGTCACGCGTTTTCTTCCCCAGGCACCAAAAAGGATTGATTTTTAAAAAGTGGAAGCAACACCATTTTTAGACATGGAATTCCACCCTCAATCTTCTCCTGGTGTCCTTTTTTGCATTTGGTTTCAAAAAAAAATTGGGCTTCAAAAAAACATTTTGGTTCCTGGGCAGCATTTTCCTGACCGCAGAGTCAGGCGTTTTCTTCCCCAGGCACCAAAAGGCTTGATTTTTAAAAAGTGGAAGCAACACCATTTTTAGACATGGAATTCCACCCTCAATCTTTTCCTGGTGTCCTTTTTTGCCTTTGGTTTCAAAAATTTTTTTTGCTTCAAATAACATTTTTCTTCCGGCGCAGGATTTTCCTGACCAGGGAGTAACGCGTTTTCTTCCCCAGGCACCAAAAAGGCTTGATTTTTAAAAAGTGGAAGCAACACCATTTTTAGACATGGAATTCCACCCTCAATCTTGTCCTGGTGGCCTTTTTTGCATTAGGTTTCAAAAAAAAATTTGGCTTCAGAAAATATTTTGGTTCCTGGGCAGCATTTTCCTGACCACGGAGTCATGCGTTTTCTTCCCCAGGCATCAAAAAGGCTAATTTTTAAAAAGTGGAAGCAACACCATTTTTAGACATGGAATTCCACCCTCAATCTTCTCCTGGTGTCCTTTTTTGCATTTGGTTTCAAAAAAAAATTGGGCTTCAAAAAAACATTTTGGTTCCTGGGCAGCATTTTCCTGACCGCGGAGTCAGGCGTTTTCTTCCCCAGGCACCAAAAGGCTTGATTTTTAAAAAGTGGAAGCAACACCATTTTTAGACATGGAATTCCACCCTCAATCTTATCCTGGTGTCCTTTTTTGCCTTTGGTTTCAAAAATTTTTTTTGCTTCAAATAACATTTTTCTTCCGGCGCAGCATTTTCCTGACCACGGAGTCATGCGTTTTCTTCCCCAGGCATCAAAAAGGCTAATTTTTAAAAAGTGGAAGCAACACCATTTTTAGACATGGAATTCCACCCTCAATCTTCTCCTGGTGTCCTTTTTTGCATTTGGTTTCAAAAAAAAATTGGGCTTCAAAAAAACATTTTGGTTCCTGGGCAGCATTTTCCTGACCGCGGAGTCAGGCGTTTTCTTCCCTAGGCACCAAAAGGCTTGATTTTTAAAAAGTGGAAGCAACACCATTTTTAGACATGGAATTCCACCCTCAATCTTATCCTGGTGTCCTTTTTTGCCTTTGGTTTCAAAAATTTTTTTTGCTTCAAATAACATTTTTCTTCCGGCGCAGGATTTTCCTGACCAGGGAGTCACGCGTTTTCTTCCCCAGGCACCAAAAAGGCTTGATTTTTAAAAAGTGGAAGCAACACCATTTTTAGACATGGAATTCCACCCTCAATCTTGTCCTGGTGGCCTTTTTTGCATTAGGTTTCAAAAAAAAATTTGGCTTCAGAAAATATTTTGGTTCCTGGGCAGCATTTTCCTGACCACGGAGTCATGCGTTTTCTTCCCCAGGCATCAAAAAGGCTAATTTTTAAAAAGTGGAAGCAACACCATTTTTAGACATGGAATTCCACACTCAATCTTCTCCTGGTGTCCTTTTTTGCATTTGGTTTCAAAAAAAAATTGGGCTTCAAAAAAACATTTTGGTTCCTGGGCAGCATTTTCCTGACCGCGGAGTCAGGCGTTTTCTTCCCCAGGCACCAAAAGGCTTGATTTTTAAAAAGTGGAAGCAACACCATTTTTAGACATGGAATTCCACCCTCAATCTTATCCTGGTGTCCTTTTTTGCCTTTGGTTTCAAAAATTTTTTTTGCTTCAAATAACATTTTTCTTCCGGCGCAGGATTTTCCTGACCAGGGAGTCACGCGTTTTCTTCCCCAGGCACCAAAAAGGCTTGATTTTTAAAAAGTGGAAGCAACACCATTTTTAGACATGGAATTCCACCCTCAATCTTGTCCTGGTGTCCATTTTTGCCTTTGGTTATAAAAAAAAATTGGGCTTCAAAAAACATGTTGGTTTTTGGGCAGCATTTTCCTGACTGCGGAGTCACGCATTTTCTTCCCCAGGCACCAAAAGGCTTGATTTTTAAAAAGTGGAAGCAACACCATTTTTAGACATGGAATTCCACCCTCAATCTTATCCTGGTGTCCTTTTTTACCTTTGGTTTCAAAAAAAAATTTGGCTTCAAATAACATTTTTCTTCCGGCGCAGGATTTAACTGACCAGGGAGTCACGCGTTTTCTTCCCCAGGCACCAAAAAGGCTTGATTTTTAAAAAGTGGAAGCAACACCATTTTTAGACATGGAATTCCACCCTCAATCTTCTCCTGGTGTCCTTTTTTGCATTTGGTTTCAAAAAAAAATTGGGCTTCAAAAAAACATTTTGGTTCCTGGGCAGCATTTTCCTGACCGCGGAGTCAGGCGTTTTCTTCCCCAGGCACCAAAAGGCTTGATTTTTAAAAAGTGGAAGCAACACCATTTTTAGACATGGAATTCCACCCTCAATCTTATCCTGGTGTCCTTTTTTGCCTTTGGTTTCAAAAATTTTTTTTGCTTCAAATAACATTTTTCTTCCGGCGCAGGATTTTCCTGACCAGGGAGTCACGCGTTTTCTTCCCCAGGCACCAAAAAGGCTTGATTTTTAAAAAGTGGAAGCAACACCATTTTTAGACATGGAATTCCACCCTCAATCTTGTCCTGGTGTCCATTTTTGCCTTTGGTTATAAAAAAAAATTGGGCTTCAAAAAACATGTTGGTTTTTGGGCAGCATTTTCCTGACTGCGGAGTCACGCATTTTCTTCCCCAGGCACCAAAAGGCTTGATTTTTAAAAAGTGGAAGCAACACCATTTTTAGACATGGAATTCCACCCTCAATCTTATCCTGGTGTCCTTTTTTACCTTTGGTTTCAAAAAAAAATTTGGCTTCAAATAACATTTTTCTTCCGGCGCAGGATTTAACTGACCAGGGAGTCACGCGTTTTCTTCCCCAGGCACCAAAAAGGCTTGATTTTTAAAAAGTGGAAGCAACACCATTTTTAGACATGGAATTCCACCCTCAATCTTGTCCTGGTGGCCTTTTTTGCATTAGGTTTCAAAAAAAAATTTGGCTTCAGAAAATATTTTGGTTCCTGGGCAGCATTTTCCTGACCACGGAGTCATGCGTTTTCTTCCCCAGGCATCAAAAAGGCTAATTTTTAAAAAGTGGAAGCAACACCATTTTTAGACATGGAATTCCACCCTCAATCTTGTCCTGGTGTCCTTTTTTGCCTTTGGTTTAAAAAAAAATTGGGCTTCAAAAAACATTTTTCTTCTGGGGCAGCATTTTCCTGACCGCGGAGTCACGCGTTTTCTTCCCCAGGCACCAAAAAGGCTTGATTTTTAAAAAGTGGAAGCAACACCATTTTTAGACTTGGAATTCCACCCTCAATCTTGTCCTGGTGTCCTTTTTTGCCTTTGGTTTAAAAAAAAATTGGGCTTCAAAAAACATTTTTCTTCTTGGGCAGCATTTTCCTGACCGCGGAGTCACGCGTTTTCTTTCCCAGGCACCAAAAAGGCTTGATTTTTAAAAAGTGGAAGCAAAACCATTTTTAGACATGGAATTCCACCCTCAACCTTGTCCTGGTGTCAATTTTTGCCTTTGGTTATAAAAAAAAATTGGGCTTCAAAAAACATGTTGGTTTTTGGGCAGCATTTTCCTGACTGCGGAGTCACGCATTTTCTTCCCCAGGCAACAATAAGGCTTGATTTGTAAAAAGTGGAAGCAACACCATTTTTAGACATGGAATTCCACCCTCAACCTTGTCCTGGTGTCCATTTTTGCCTTTGGTTATAAAAAATTTGGGCTTCAAAAAACATTTTGGTTCCTGGGCAGCATTTTCCTGACCGCGGAGTCACGCGTTTCCTTCCCCAGGCACCAAAAAGGCTTCATTTTTAAAAAGTCGAAGCAACACCATTTTTAGACATGGAATTCCACCCTCAATCTTGTCCTGGTGTCCTTTTTTGCATTAGGTTTCAAAAAAAAAATTGGCTTCAGAAAAAATTTTGGTTCCTGGGCAGCATTTTCCTGGCCACGGAGTCATGCGTTTTCTTCCCCAGGCATCAAAAAGGCTTGATTTTTAAAAAGTGGAAGCAACACCATTTTTAGACATGGAATTCCACCCTCAATCTTATCCTGGTGTCCTTTTTTGCCTTTGGTTTCAAAAAAAAATTGGGCTTCAAAAAACATTTTTCTTCCGGCGCAGGATTTTCCTGACCACGGAGTCACGCGTTTTCTTCCCCAGGCACCAAAAAGGCTTGATTTTTAAAAAGTGGAAGCAACACCATTTTTAGACATGGAATTCCACCCTCAACCTTGTCCTGGTGTCCATTTTTGCCTTTGGTTATAAAAAAAAAATTTGGCTTCAAAAAACAATTTGGTTCCTGGGCAGCATTTTCCTGACCGCGGAGTCATGCATTTTCTTCCCCAGACACCAAAAAGACTTGATTTTTAAAAAGTGGAAGCAACACCATTTTTAGACATGGAATTCCACACTCAATCTTGTCCTGGTGTCCTTTTTTGCCTTTGGTTTAAAAAAAAATTGGGCTTCAAAAAACATTTTTCTTCTGGGGCAGCATTTTCCTGACCGCGGAGTCACGCGTTTTCTTTCCCAGGCACCAAAAAGGCTTGATTTTTAAAAAGTGGAAGCAACATCATTTTTAGACATGGAATTCCACCCTCAACCTTGTCCTGGTGTCCATTTTTGCCTTTGGTTTCAAAAAAAAATTTGGCTTCAAATAACATTTTTCTTCCGGCGCAGGATTTTCCTGACCAGGGAGTCACGCGTTTTCTTCCCCAGGCACCAAAAAGGATTGATTTTTAAAAAGTGGAAGCAACACCATTTTTAGACATGGAATTCCACCCTCAATCTTCTCCTGGTGTCCTTTTTTGCATTTGGTTTCAAAAAAAAATTGGGCTTCAAAAAAACATTTTGGTTCCTGGGCAGCATTTTCCTGACCGCAGAGTCAGGCGTTTTCTTCCCCAGGCACCAAAAGGCTTGATTTTTAAAAAGTGGAAGCAACACCATTTTTAGACATGGAATTCCACCCTCAATCTTTTCCTGGTGTCCTTTTTTGCCTTTGGTTTCAAAAATTTTTTTTGCTTCAAATAACATTTTTCTTCCGGCGCAGGATTTTCCTGACCAGGGAGTAACGCGTTTTCTTCCCCAGGCACCAAAAAGGCTTGATTTTTAAAAAGTGGAAGCAACACCATTTTTAGACATGGAATTCCACCCTCAATCTTGTCCTGGTGGCCTTTTTTGCATTAGGTTTCAAAAAAAAATTTGGCTTCAGAAAATATTTTGGTTCCTGGGCAGCATTTTCCTGACCACGGAGTCATGCGTTTTCTTCCCCAGGCATCAAAAAGGCTAATTTTTAAAAAGTGGAAGCAACACCATTTTTAGACATGGAATTCCACCCTCAATCTTCTCCTGGTGTCCTTTTTTGCATTTGGTTTCAAAAAAAAATTGGGCTTCAAAAAAACATTTTGGTTCCTGGGCAGCATTTTCCTGACCGCGGAGTCAGGCGTTTTCTTCCCCAGGCACCAAAAGGCTTGATTTTTAAAAAGTGGAAGCAACACCATTTTTAGACATGGAATTCCACCCTCAATCTTATCCTGGTGTCCTTTTTTGCCTTTGGTTTCAAAAATTTTTTTTGCTTCAAATAACATTTTTCTTCCGGCGCAGGATTTTCCTGACCAGGGAGTCACGCGTTTTCTTCCCCAGGCACCAAAAAGGCTTGATTTTTAAAAAGTGGAAGCAACACCATTTTTAGACATGGAATTCCACCCTCAATCTTGTCCTGGTGGCCTTTTTTGCATTAGGTTTCAAAAAAAAATTTGGCTTCAGAAAATATTTTGGTTCCTGGGCAGCATTTTCCTGACCACGGAGTCATGCGTTTTCTTCCCCAGGCATCAAAAAGGCTAATTTTTAAAAAGTGGAAGCAACACCATTTTTAGACATGGAATTCCACACTCAATCTTGTCCTGGTGTCCTTTTTTGCCTTTGGTTTAAAAAAAAATTGGGCTTCAAAAAACATTTTTCTTCTGGGGCAGCATTTTCCTGACCGCGGAGTCACGCGTTTTCTTTCCCAGGCACCAAAAAGGCTTGATTTTTAAAAAAAGGGAAGCAACATCATTTTTAGACATGGAATTCCACCCTCAACCTTGTCCTGGTGTCCATTTTTGCCTTTGGTTATAAAAAAAAATTGGGCTTCAAAAAACATGTTGGTTTTTGGGCAGCATTTTCCTGACTGCGGAGTCACGCATTTTCTTCCCCAGGCACCAAAAGGCTTGATTTTTAAAAAGTGGAAGCAACACCATTTTTAGACATGGAATTCCACCCTCAATCTTATCCTGGTGTCCTTTTTTGCCTTTGGTTTCAAAAAAAAATTTGGCTTCAAATAACATTTTTCTTCCGGCGCAGGATTTAACTGACCAGGGAGTCACGCGTTTTCTTCCCCAGGCACCAAAAAGGCTTGATTTTTAAAAAGTGGAAGCAACACCATTTTTAGACATGGAATTCCACCCTCAATCTTGTCCTGGTGGCCTTTTTTGCATTAGGTTTCAAAAAAAAATTTGGCTTCAGAAAATATTTTGGTTCCTGGGCAGCATTTTCCTGACCACGGAGTCATGCGTTTTCTTCCCCAGGCATCAAAAAGGCTAATTTTTAAAAAGTGGAAGCAACACCATTTTTAGACATGGAATTCCACCCTCAATCTTGTCCTGGTGTCCTTTTTTGCCTTTGGTTTAAAAAAAAATTGGGCTTCAAAAAACATTTTTCTTCTGGGGCAGCATTTTCCTGACCGCGGAGTCACGCGTTTTCTTCCCCAGGCACCAAAAAGGCTTGATTTTTAAAAAGTGGAAGCAACACCATTTTTAGACTTGGAATTCCACCCTCAATCTTGTCCTGGTGTCCTTTTTTGCCTTTGGTTTAAAAAAAAATTGGGCTTCAAAAAACATTTTTCTTCTTGGGCAGCATTTTCCTGACCGCGGAGTCACGCGTTTTCTTTCCCAGGCACCAAAAAGGCTTGATTTTTAAAAAGTGGAAGCAACACCATTTTTAGACATGGAATTCCACCCTCAACCTTGTCCTGGTGTCAATTTTTGCCTTTGGTTATAAAAAAAAATTGGGCTTCAAAAAACATGTTGGTTTTTGGGCAGCATTTTCCTGACTGCGGAGTCACGCATTTTCTTCCCCAGGCACCAATAAGGCTTGATTTGTAAAAAGTGGAAGCAACACCATTTTTAGACATGGAATTCCACCCTCAACCTTGTCCTGGTGTCCATTTTTGCCTTTGGTTATAAAAAATTTGGGCTTCAAAAAACATTTTGGTTCCTGGGCAGCATTTTCCTGACCGCGGAGTCACGCGTTTCCTTCCCCAGGCACCAAAAAGGCTTCATTTTTAAAAAGTCGAAGCAACACCATTTTTAGACATGGAATTCCACCCTCAATCTTGTCCTGGTGTCCTTTTTTGCATTAGGTTTCAAAAAAAAAATTGGCTTCAGAAAAAATTTTGGTTCCTGGGCAGCATTTTCCTGGCCACGGAGTCATGCGTTTTCTTCCCCAGGCATCAAAAAGGCTTGATTTTTAAAAAGTGGAAGCAACACCATTTTTAGACATGGAATTCCACCCTCAATCTTATCCTGGTGTCCTTTTTTGCCTTTGGTTTCAAAAAAAAATTGGGCTTCAAAAAACATTTTTCTTCCGGCGCAGGATTTTCCTGACCACGGAGTCACGCGTTTTCTTCCCCAGGCACCAAAAAGGCTTGATTTTTAAAAAGTGGAAGCAACACCATTTTTAGACATGGAATTCC
This sequence comes from Pantherophis guttatus, assembly GCF_059756535.1. NCBI lineage: Eukaryota > Metazoa > Chordata > Lepidosauria > Squamata > Colubridae > Pantherophis > Pantherophis guttatus. The sequence continues at coordinate 13,946,934 of NC_142074.1, read as the reverse complement.
ACCCTCAACCTTGTCCTGGTGTCCATTTTTGCCTTTGGTTATAAAAAAAAAATTTGGCTTCAAAAAACAATTTGGTTCCTGGGCAGCATTTTCCTGACCGCGGAGTCATGCATTTTCTTCCCCAGACACCAAAAAGACTTGATTTTTAAAAAGTGGAAGCAACACCATTTTTAGACATGGAATTCCACCCTCAATCTTGTCCTGGTGTCCTTTTTTGCATTAGGTTTCAAAAAAAAACTCGGCTTCAGAAATCATTTTGGATCCTGGGCAGCATTTTCCTGACCGCGGAGTCATGCGTTTTCTTCCCCAGGGACCATAAAGGCTTGATTTTTAAAAAGTGGAAGCAACACCATTTTTAGACATGGAATTCCACCCTCAACCTTGTCCTGGTGTCCTTTTTTGCCTTTGGTTTCAAAAAAAAATTGGGCTTCAAAAAACATTTTTCTTCCGGTGCAGGATTTTCCTGACCACGGAGTCACGCGTTTTCTTCCCCAGGCACCAAAAAGGATTGATTTTTAAAAAGTGGAAGCAACACCATTTTTAGACATGGAATTCCACCCTCAATCTTCTCCTGGTGTCCTTTTTTGCATTTGGTTTCAAAAAAAAATTGGGCTTCAAAAAAACATTTTGGTTCCTGGGCAGCATTTTCCTGACCGCGGAGTCAGGCGTTTTCTTCCCCAGGCACCAAAAGGCTTGATTTTTAAAAAGTGGAAGCAACACCATTTTTAGACATGGAATTCCACCCTCAATCTTATCCTGGTGTCCTTTTTTGCCTTTGGTTTCAAAAATTTTTTTTGCTTCAAATAACATTTTTCTTCCGGCGCAGGATTTTCCTGACCAGGGAGTCACGCGTTTTCTTCCCCAGGCACCAAAAAGGCTTGATTTTTAAAAAGTGGAAGCAACACCATTTTTAGACATGGAATTCCACCCTCAATCTTGTCCTGGTGGCCTTTTTTGCATTAGGTTTCAAAAAAAAATTTGGCTTCAGAAAATATTTTGGTTCCTGGGCAGCATTTTCCTGACCACGGAGTCATGCGTTTTCTTCCCCAGGCATCAAAAAGGCTAATTTTTAAAAAGTGGAAGCAACACCATTTTTAGACATGGAATTCCACACTCAATCTTGTCCTGGTGTCCTTTTTTGCCTTTGGTTTAAAAAAAAATTGGGCTTCAAAAAACATTTTTCTTCTGGGGCAGCATTTTCCTGACCGCGGAGTCACGCGTTTTCTTTCCCAGGCACCAAAAAGGCTTGATTTTTAAAAAGTGGAAGCAACATCATTTTTAGACATGGAATTCCACCCTCAACCTTGTCCTGGTATCCATTTTTGCCTTTGGTTATAAAAAAAAATTGGGTTTCAAAAAACATGTTGGTTTTTGGGCAGCATTTTCCTGACTGCGGAGTCACGCATTTTCTTCCCCAGGCACCAAAAAGGCTTGATTTTTAAAAAGTGGAAGCAACACCATTTTTAGACATGGAATTCCACCCTCAATCTTGTCCTGGTGGCCTTTTTTGCATTAGGTTTCAAAAAAAAATTTGGCTTCAGAAAATATTTTGGTTCCTGGGCAGCATTTTCCTGACCACGGAGTCATGCGTTTTCTTCCCCAGGCATCAAAAAGGCTAATTTTTAAAAAGTGGAAGCAACACCATTTTTAGACATGGAATTCCACCCTCAATCTTGTCCTGGTGTCCTTTTTTGCCTTTGGTTTAAAAAAAAATTGGGCTTCAAAAAACATTTTTCTTCTGGGGCAGCATTTTCCTGACCGCGGAGTCACGCGTTTTCTTCCCCAGGCACCAAAAAGGCTTGATTTTTAAAAAGTGGAAGCAACACCATTTTTAGACATGGAATTCCACCCTCAATCTTGTCCTGGTGGCCTTTTTTGCATTAGGTTTCAAAAAAAAATTTGGCTTCAGAAAATATTTTGGTTCCTGGGCAGCATTTTCCTGACCACGGAGTCATGCGTTTTCTTCCCCAGGCATCAAAAAGGCTAATTTTTAAAAAGTGGAAGCAACACCATTTTTAGACATGGAATTCCACCCTCAATCTTGTCCTGGTGTCCTTTTTTGCCTTTGGTTTAAAAAAAAATTGGGCTTCAAAAAACATTTTTCTTCTGGGGCAGCATTTTCCTGACCGCGGAGTCACGCGTTTTCTTCCCCAGGCACCAAAAAGGCTTGATTTTTAAAAAGTGGAAGCAACACCATTTTTAGACTTGGAATTCCACCCTCAATCTTGTCCTGGTGTCCTTTTTTGCCTTTGGTTTAAAAAAAAATTGGGCTTCAAAAAACATTTTTCTTCTTGGGCAGCATTTTCCTGACCGCGGAGTCACGCGTTTTCTTTCCCAGGCACCAAAAAGGCTTGATTTTTAAAAAGTGGAAGCAACACCATTTTTAGACATGGAATTCCACCCTCAACCTTGTCCTGGTGTCCATTTTTGCCTTTGGTTATAAAAAAAAATTGGGCTTCAAAAAACATGTTGGTTTTTGGGCAGCATTTTCCTGACTGCGGAGTCACGCATTTTCTTCCCCAGGCACCAATAAGGCTTGATTTGTAAAAAGTGGAAGCAACACCATTTTTAGACATGGAATTCCACCCTCAACCTTGTCCTGGTGTCCATTTTTGCCTTTGGTTATAAAAAATTTGGGCTTCAAAAAACATTTTGGTTCCTGGGCAGCATTTTCCTGACCGCGGAGTCACGCGTTTCCTTCCCCAGGCACCAAAAAGGCTTCATTTTTAAAAAGTCGAAGCAACACCATTTTTAGACATGGAATTCCACCCTCAATCTTGTCCTGGTGTCCTTTTTTCCCTTTGGTTTCAACAAAAAATTTGGCTTCAAAAAATAGTTTGCTTCCTGGGCAGCATTTTTCTGACCGCAGGGTCACGCGTTTTCTTCCCCAGGTACCAAAAAGGCTTGATTTTTAAAAAGTGGAAGCAACACCATTTTTAGACATGGAATTCCACCCTCAATCTTCTCCTGGTGTCCTTTTTTGCCTTTGGTTTCAAAAAAAATTGGGCTTCAAAGAACATTTTTCTTCCGGCGCAGGATTTTCCTGACCGCGGAGTCACGCGTTTTCTTCCCCAGGCACCAAAAAGGCTTGATTTTTAAAAAGTGGAAGCAACACCATTTTTAGACATGGAATTCCACCCTCAACCTTTTCCTGGTGTCCATTTTTGCCTTTGGTTATAAAAAAAAAAATTTGCTTCAAAAAACAATTTGGTTCCTGGGCAGCATTTTCCTGACCGCGGAGTCATGCGTTTTCTTCCCCAGGCACCAAAAAGACTTGATTTTTAAAAAGTGGAAGCAACACCATTTTTAGACATGGAATTCCACCCTCAATCTTGTCCTGGTGGCCTTTTTTGCATTAGGTTTCAAAAAAAACTCGGCTTCAGAAATCATTTTGGATCCTGGGCAGCATTTTCCTGACCGCGGAGTCATGCGGTCATGAGTTTTCTTCCCCAGGGACCATAAAGGCTTGATTTTTAAAAAGTGGAAGCAACACCATTTTTAGACATGGAATTCCACCCTCAATCTTGTCCTGGTGTCCTTTTTTGCCTTTGGTTTCAAAAAAAAATTGGGCTTCAAAAAACATTTTTCTTCCGGTGCAGGATTTTCCTGACCATGGAGTCACGCGTTTTCTTCCCCAGGCACCAAAAAGGCTTGATTTTTAAAAAGTGGAAGCAACACCATTTTTAGACATGGAATTCCACCCTCAACCTTGTCCTGGTGTCCATTTTTGCCTTTGGTTATAAAAAAAAATTTGGCTTCAAAAAATAGTTTGCTTCCTGGGTAGCATTTTTCTGACTGCAGAGTCACGCGTTTTCTTCCCAAGGCACCAAAAAGGCTTGATTTTTGAAAAGTGGAAGCAACACCATTTTTAGACATGGAATTCCACCCTCAATCTTGTCCTGGTAGACTTTTTTGTATTTGGTTTCAAAAAAAAATTGGGCTTCAAAAAACATTTTTCTTCCGGTGTAGGATTTTCCTGACCACGGAGTCACGCGTTTTCTTCCCCAGGCATCAAAAAGGCTTGATTTTTAAAAAGTGGAAGCAACACCAGTTTTAGACATGGAATTCCACCCTCAACCTTGTCCTGGTGTCCTTTTTTGCATTAGGTTTCAAAAAAAAATTCGGCTTCAGAAAATATTTTGGTTCCTGGGCAGCATTTTCCTGACCGCGGAGTCACGCGTTTTCTTCCCCAGGCATCAAAAAGGCTTGATTTTTAAAAAGTGGAAGCAACATCATTTTTAGACATGGAATTCCACCCTCAATCTTGTCCTGGTGTCCTTTTTTCCCTTTGGTTTCAACAAAAAATTTGGCTTCAAAAAATAGTTTGCTTCCTGGGCAGCATTTTTCTGACCGCAGGGTCACGCGTTTTCTTCCCCAGGTACCAAAAAGGCTTGATTTTTAAAAAGTGGAAGCAACACCATTTTTAGACATGGAATTCCACCCTCAATCTTGTCCTGGTGTCCTTTTTTGCCTTTGGTTTCAAAAAAAAATTGGGCTTCAAAAAACATTTTTCTTCCGGCGCAGGATTTTCCTGACCGCGGAGTCACGGGTTTTCTTCCCCAGGCACCAAAAAGGATTGATTTTTAAAAAGTGGAAGCAACACCATTTTTAGACATGGAATTCCACCCTCAATCTTGTCCTGGTGTCCTTTTTTGCCTTTGGTTTCAAAAAAAAATTGGGCTTCAAAAAACATTTTTCTTCCGGCGCAGGATTTTCCTGACCGCGGAGTCACGCGTTTTCTTCCCCACGCACCAAAAAGGCTTGATTTTTAAAAAGTGGAAGCAACACCATTTTTAGACATGGAATTCCACCCTCAATCTTGTCCTGGTGTCCATTTTTGCCTTTGGTTATAAAAAAAAATTTGGCTTCAAAAAATAGTTTGCTTCCTGGGCAGCATTTTTCTGACTGCAGAGTCACGCGTTTTCTTCCCCAGGCACCAAAAAGGCTTGATTTTTGAAAAGTGGAAGCAACACCATTTTTGGACATGGAATTCCACCCTCAATCTTGTCCTGGTGTCCTTTTTTGACTTTGGTTTCAAAAAAAAATTGGGCTTCAAAAAACATTTTGGTTCCTGGGCAGCATTTTCCTGACCGCGGAGTCACGCGTTTTCTTCCCCAGGCATCAAAAAGGCTTGATTTTTAAAAAGTGGAAGCAACACCATTTTTAGACATGGAATTCCACCCTCAATCTTGTCCTGGTGTCCTTTTTTCCCTTTGGTTTCAACAAAAAATTTGGCTTCAAAAAATAATTTGCTTCCTGGGCAGCATTTTTCTGACCGCAGAGTCACGCGTTTTCTTCCCCAGGTACCAAAAAGGCTTGATTTTTAAAAAGTGGAAGCAACACCATTTTTAGACATGGAATTCCACCCTCAATCTTGTCCTGGTGTCCTTTTTTGCCTTTGGTTTCAAAAAAAAATTGGGCTTCAAAAAACATTTTTCTTCCGGCGCAGGATTTTCCTGACCGCGGAGTCACGCGTTTTCTTCCCCACGCACCAAAAAGGCTTGATTTTTAAAAAGTGGAAGCAACACCATTTTTAGACATGGAATTCCACCCTCAATCTTGTCCTGGTGTCCATTTTTGCCTTTGGTTATAAAAAAAAATTTGGCTTCAAAAAATAGTTTGCTTCCTGGGCAGCATTTTTCTGACCGCAGAGTCACGCGTTTTCTTCCCCAGGCACCAAAAAGGCTTGATTTTTGAAAAGTGGAAGCAACACCATTTTTAGACATGGAATTCCACCCTCAATCTTGTCCTGGTATCCTTTTTTGTATTTGGTTTCAAAAAAAAATTGGGCTTCAAAAAACATTTTTCTTCCGGTGTAGGATTTTCCTGACCACGGAGTCACGCATTTTCTTCCCCAGGCACCAAAAAGGCTTGATTTTTAAAAAGTGGAAGCAACACCATTTTTAGACATGGAATTCCACCCTCAATCTTGTTCTGGTGTCCTTTTTTCCCTTTGGTTTCAACAAAAAATTTGGCTTCAAAAAATAGTTTGCTTCCTGGGCAGAATTTTTCTGACCGCAGGGTCACGCGTTTTCTTCCCCAGGCATCAAAAAGCCTTGATTTTTAAAAAGTGGAAGCAACACCATTTTTAGACATGGAATTCCACCCACAACCTTGTCCTGGTGTCCATTTTTGCCTTTGGTTATAAAAAAAAATTTGGCTTCAAAAAACATTTTGGTTCCTGGGCAGCATTTTCCTGACCGCGGAGTCACGCGTTTTCTTCCCCAGGCATCAAAAAGGCTTGATTTTTGAAAAGTGGAAGCAACACCATTTTTAGACATGGAATTCCACCCTCAATCTTGTCCTGGTATCCTTTTTTGTATTTGGTTTCAAAAAAAAATTGGGCTTCAAAAAACATTTTTCTTCCGGTGTAGGATTTTCCTGACCACGGAGTCACGCGTTTTCTTCCCCAGGCACCAAAAAGGCTTGATTTTTAAAAAGTGGAAGCAACACCATTTTTAGACATGGAATTCCACCCTCAACCTTGTCCTGGTGTCCTTTTTTGCCTTTGGTTTCAAAAAAAAATTGGGCTTCAAAAAACATTTTTCTTCCGGTGCAGGATTTTCCTGACCACGGAGTCACGCGTTTTCTTCCCCAGTCACCAAAAAGGCTTGATTTTTAAAAAGTGGAAGCAACACCATTTTTGGACATGGAATTCCACCCTCAATCTTGTCCTGGTGTCCTTTTTTGACTTTGGTTTCAAAAAAAAATTGGGCTTCAAAAAACATTTTGGTTCCTGGGCAGCATTTTCCTGACCGCGGAGTCACGCGTTTTCTTCCCCAGGCATCAAAAAGGCTTGATTTTTAAAAAGTGGAAGCAACACCATTTTTAGACATGGAATTCCACCCTCAATCTTGTCCTGGTGTCCTTTTTTCCCTTTGGTTTCAACAAAAAATTTGGCTTCAAAAAATAGTTTGCTTCCTGGGCAGCATTTTTCTAACCGCAGAGTCACGCGTTTTCTTCCCCAGGTACCAAAAAGGCTTGATTTTTAAAAAGTGGAAGCAACACCATTTTTAGACATGGAATTCCACCCTCAATCTTGTCCTGGTAGACTTTTTTGTATTTGGTTTCAAAAAAAAATTGGGCTTCAAAAAACATTTTTCTTCCGGTGTAGGATTTTCCTGACCACGGAGTCACGCGTTTTCTTCCCCACGCACCAAAAAGGCTTGATTTTTAAAAAGTGGAAGCAACACCATTTTTAGACATGGAATTCCACCCTCAATCTTGTCCTGGTGTCCATTTTTGCCTTTGGTTATAAAAAAAAATTTGGCTTCAAAAAATAGTTTGCTTCCTGGGCAGCATTTTTCTGACCGCAGAGTCACGCGTTTTCTTCCCCAGGCACCAAAAAGGCTTGATTTTTGAAAAGTGGAAGCAACACCATTTTTAGACATGGAATTCCACCCTCAATCTTGTTCTGGTGTCCTTTTTTCCCTTTGGTTTCAACAAAGAATTTGGCTTCAAAAAATAGTTTGCTTCCTGGGCAGCATTTTTCTGACCGCAGGGTCACGCGTTTTCTTCCCCAGGCATCAAAAAGCCTTGATTTTTAAAAAGTGGAAGCAACACCATTTTTAGACATGGAATTCCACCCTCAATCTTGTCCTGGTGTCCTTTTTTGCCTTTGGTTTCAAAAAAAAATTGGGCTTCAAAAAACATTTTTCTTCCGGCGCAGGATTTTCCTGACCGCGGAGTCACGCGTTTTCTTCCCCAGGCACCAAAAAGGCTTGATTTTTAAAAAGTGGAAGCAACACCATTTTTAGACATGGAATTCCACCCACAACCTTGTCCTGGTGTCCATTTTTGCCTTTGGTTATAAAAAAAAAATTGGCTTCAAAAAACATTTTGGTTCCTGGGCAGCATTTTCCTGACCCCGGAGTCACGCGTTTTCTTCCCCAGGCATCAAAAAGGCTTGATTTTTGAAAAGTGGAAGCAACACCATTTTTAGACATGGAATTCCACCCTCAATCTTGTCCTGGTATCCTTTTTTGTATTTGGTTTCAAAAAAAAATTGGGCTTCAAAAAACATTTTTCTTCCGGTGTAGGATTTTCCTGACCACGGAGTCACGCGTTTTCTTCCCCAGGCACCAAAAAGGCTTGATTTTTAAAAAGTGGAAGCAACACCATTTTTAGACATGGAATTCCACCCTCAACCTTGTCCTGGTGTCCTTTTTTGCCTTTGGTTTCAAAAAAAAATTGGGCTTCAAAAAACATTTTTCTTCCGGTGCAGGATTTTCCTGACCATGGAGTCACGCGTTTTCTTCCCCAGTCACCAAAAAGGCTTGATTTTTAAAAAGTGGAAGCAACACCATTTTTGGACATGGAATTCCACCCTCAATCTTGTCCTGGTGTCCTTTTTTGACTTTGGTTTCAAAAAAAAATTGGGCTTCAAAAAACATTTTGGTTCCTGGGCAGCATTTTCCTGACCGCGGAGTCACGCGTTTTCTTCCCCAGGCATCAAAAAGGCTTGATTTTTAAAAAGTGGAAGCAACACCATTTTTAGACATGGAATTCCACCCTCAATCTTGTCCTGGTGTCCTTTTTTCCCTTTGATTTCAACAAAAAATTTGGCTTCAAAAAACATTTTTTTTCCGGTGCAGGATTTTCCTGACCATGGAGTCACGCGTTTTCTTCCCCAGGCACCAAAAAGGCTTGATTTTTAAAAAGTGGAAGCAACACCATTTTTAGACATGGAATTCCATCCTTAATCTTGTCCTGGTGTCCTTTTTTGCCTTTGGTTTCAAAAAAAAATTCGGCTTCAGAAAATATTTTGGTTCCTGGGCATCATTTTCCTGACTGCGGAGTCATGCGTTTTCTTCCCCAGGCATCAAAAAGGCTTGATTTTTAAAAAGTGGAAGCAACACCATTTTTAGACATGGAATTCCACCCTCAATCTTGTCCTGGTGTCCTTTTTTGCCTTTGGTTTCAAAAAAAAATTGGGCTTCAAAAAACATTTTTCTTCCGGCGCAGGATTTTCCTGACCGCGGAGTCACGCGTTTTCTTCCCCAGGCACCAAAAAGGCTTGATTTTTAAAAAGTGGAAGCAACACCATTTTTAGACATGGAATTCCACCCACAACCTTGTCCTGGTGTCCATTTTTGCCTTTGGTTATAAAAAAAAATTTGGCTTCAAAAAATAGTTTGCTTCCTGGGCAGCATTTTCCTGACTGCGGAGTCATGCGTTTTCTTCCCCAGGCATCAAAAAGGCTTGATTTTTAAAAAGTGGAAGCAACACCATTTTTAGACATGGAATTCCACCCTCAATCTTGTCCTGGTGTCCTTTTTTCCCTTTGGTTTCAACAAAAAATTTGGCTTCAAAAAATAGTTTGCTTCCTGGGCAGCATTTTTCTGACCGCAGAGTCACGCGTTTTCTTCCCCAGGTACCAAAAAGGCTTGATTTTTAAAAAGTGGAAGCAACACCATTTTTCGACATGGAATTCCACCCTCAATCTTGTCCTGGTGTCCTTTTTTGCCTTTGGTTTCAAAAAAAAATTTGGCTTCAAAAAACATTTTTCTTCCGGCGCAGGATTTTCCTGACCGCGGAGTCACGCGTTTTCTTCCCCACGCACCAAAAAGGCTTGATTTTTAAAAAGTGGAAGCAACACCATTTTTAGACATGGAATTCCACCCTCAATCTTGTCCTGGTATCCTTTTTTGTATTTGGTTTCAAAAAAAAATTGGGCTTCAAAAAACATTTTTCTTCCGGTGTACGATTTTCCTGACCACGGAGTCACGCGTTTTCTTCCCCAGGCACCAAAAAGGCTTGATTTTTAAAAAGTGGAAGCAACACCATTTTTAGACATGGAATTCCACCCTCAATCTTGTCCTGGTGTCCATTTTTGCCTTTGGTTATAAAAAAAAATTGGGCTTCAAAAAATAGTTTCCTTCCTGGGCAGCATTTTTCTGACCGCAGAGTCACGCGTTTTCTTCCCCAGGCACCAAAAAGGCTTGATTTTTGAAAAGTGGAAGCAACACCATTTTTAAACATGGAATTCCACCCTCAATCTTGTCCTGGTATCCTTTTTTGTATTTGGTTTCAAAAAAAAATTGGGCTTCAAAAAACATTTTTCTTCCGGTGTACAATTTTCCTGACCACGGAGTCACGCGTTTTCTTCCCCAGGCACCAAAAAGGCTTGATTTTTAAAAAGTGGAAGCAACACCATTTTTAGACATGGAATTCCACCCTCAATCTTGTCCTGGTGTCCTTTTTTGCCTTTGGTTTCAAAAAAAAATTGGGCTTCAAAAAACATTTTTCTTCCGGTGCAGGATTTTCCTGACCGCGGAGTCACGCGTTTTCTTCCCCAGGCATCAAAAAGGCTTGATTTTTAAAAAGTGGAAGCAACACCATTTTTAGACATGGAATTCCACCCTCAATCTTGTCCTGGTGTCCTTTTTTCCCTTTGGTTTCAACAAAAAATTTGGCTTCAAAAAATAGTTTGGTTCCTGGGCAGCATTTTTCTGACCGCAGAGTCACGCGTTTTCTTCCCCAGGAACCAAAAAGGCTCAATTTTTAAAAAGTGGAAACAACACCATTTTTAAACATGGAATTTCACCCCAAAACTCATCCTGGTGTCCGTTTTTGCATTTTTTTTCAAAAAAAAAATTTGGCTTCAAAAAACAGTTTGGTTCCTGGGCAGCATTTTCTTGACGGTGGAGTCAAGTGTTTTTTTCCCCAGGCACCTAAAAGGCTTGGTTTTTAAAAAGTGGAAGCAACAAAATTTTTAAACATGGAATTCCACCTCGCATCTCATCCTTGTGTCCATTTTTGCCTTTGGTTTCAAAAAAAAATTTGGCTTCAAAAAACAGTTTGGTTCCTGGGCAGCATTTTCCTGACCGCGGAGTCACGCATTTTCTTCCCCAGGTATCAAAAAGGCTCGATTTTTAAAAAGTGGAAGCAACACCATTTTTAGACATGGAATTCCACACTCAATTTTGTCCTTTTTTCCTTTTTGCCTTTGGTTTCAATTTTTTTTTTACTACCGGTTCTATGGGCCTGGGTCTTTTTGAGTGCTGCCGTGTCAGAAACTGGAATAGCTGGTCTTTCATTTTCCTGTGTGAGCATGAGTGGTGACATCCAAATATTTTTACTACCGGTTCTGTGAGCGTAGCTTGGTGGGGGTGGTGAGGCTTGGTGGGTGTGGCAGAGGAAGGATACTGCAAAATCTCCATTCCCACCCCACACCAGTGGAAGGATACTGCAAAATCCCCATTCCCACCCCACTCGTGGGGGAAGGATACTGCAAAATCCCCATTCCCTCTCCACTCCTCGGGGAAGGATACTGCAAAATCCCCATTCCCTCCCCACTCCTGGGGGAAAGATACTGCAAAATCTCCATTCCCACCCCACTCCAGGGGAAGGATACTGCAAAATCTCCATTCCCACCCCACTCCAGGGGAAGTACTGGAAAATCCCCATTCCCTCCCCACTCTTGGGGGAAGGATATTGCCAAATCTTCATTCCCTCCCCACTCCTGGGGGAAGGATATTGCCAAATCTCCATTCCTACCCCCCTCTTGGGCCTGCCAGAGGTGGTATTTGCTGGTTCTCCAAACAACTCAAAATTTCCGCTACCGGTTCTCCAGAACCTGTCAAAACCTGCTGGATTTCACCCCTGAGCTACATCTTTGTTATGTAGAATAGACTGGCCTTAATGGCCCATTGACAAAGGTGTGGAGGGGGGGCTGAGTTTCTGCCTCTCTTTTAGGGGAAATATTCTGCCCTTTTTAATATTTCCTAAAATATCTCATTTTCCTAGGAGAGGGGTGGGCGCTAACTTCCTACAGGTCATAATTGAGAGAGGAGGCTAAATGCATCTCCTTGCACATCTTGGATGACATTTTTTGGGGGGGGAAAACAGATCCAGGGACATTTAAAACCAAAACAAAGATTTTTAGTTGATTTTATTTAATGCTCCTGACCATCTCTCCTAGGTTTTTTTTAAAGCTGCTGCTTCTTCCTTTAAAATGAATTATGCGCTTGTTGTTTCAGCAATGGGATAGGAATCATGGTGTGAATTTTAAGTCATGGACAGGCTATCAGGCAACCTTGCGAGCGAGAAAGGTGGTCTATCTTGTCTCCTTTGGGGGTTTTTGTGCTTTTCTGCCCAGGTATAAAAACAGTTTGACAAAACACACTGAGCTTTAATGAGGCTTAGCATACTGATGAACGCAGTCCCTGTAGGGTATAGACTATGATTTATTGCTTTGCACATGGAGATACCGAGTTTGGTACTTTCTCAGATCATTGTAAAATGAACGAGGGCTTAGCTTTTTGTGTGAAGCTGAAGCTATGGAGACAATCAAGTTTCATCTCCTGCTCAGGGCAGAATCCAAATTAAAACATCCTGAACAGTCAGCTGACTGGTGGATGCTTGAATCCTACAACAGAGAGCCCATCCCTACAGTAGGGAACCCATCACCTCCCTACCTGTAGACATGGTTAGTCCTTCAAGGTAATCGAGACCAAGCAATCAATGTTACAAATGTTGTTCTTGTTTTAACCATCCAGTTGCATCTGACTCTTGGCAACTCTATAGGCAAGTGCTCTCCATGGTACTCTGGATAGCAATAGCACTTGGATTTATATACCGCTTCACAGTGTTTTACAGCCCTTTCTAAATGGTTTACAGAGTCAGCATCTTGCCCCCAACAATTTGGGTCCCCATTTTACCCATCTCAGAAGGATGGAAGGCTGAGTCAACCTTGAGCCGGTCAGGATCGAACTGCTGACAGTGAGCAGAATTATCCTGCAATACTACATTCCAACCACAAGGGAGGGAGGGAGGGAGGGAGGGAGGGAGGGAAGGAAGGAAGGAAGGAAGGAAGGAAGGAAGGAAGGAAGGAAGGAAGGAAGGAAGGAAGGAAAATAGCACTTGGATTTATATACCGCTTCACAGTGCTTTACAGTCCTTTCTAAACGGTTTACAGAGTCAGCATATTTGCCCCCAACAATTTGGGTCCTCATTTTACCCACCTCGGAAGGATGGAAGGCTGAGTCAACCTTGAGCCTGGTGAGTTTTGAACTGCCAAATTGCAGGCAGTCGGCATTCAGCAGAAGTAGCCTGCAATACTGCACTCTAACCACTCCACCAGCATGGCTCATGGATGTTTATTTTTGTATCAGTTTTGATGGTGTCAAGCCAGCGAGTTCTTTGCTTGCCCGTTGCCTCCGACGCAGAGCCCTCATCAGAACCTTCCCCAGACTCCAGGACTGGCCCATGTTCCTCCCCAACCTCCTCACTGTCGGAGTCTGCCACCAGCTCCACTGGCCGCTGGTGGGCCACAACAGACTGGGGCTGAAAGGTGAAAGTGGAAGCAGTATGCTCTGTCCCATATTTCGGTACACCAAGTTGCCCTGATAGACCTGTCTCCTGGAAAAAAAACACTCTGACCCTACCTAGGTCGAAATATTTTTTAAGTTCAGAACAACAAGATAATTCCAGAAGTGTCTCAGGTAGACAACTCCCCAAGTGAGTAAGAAGATGGAGGAGCATGGATGACACCATCAGACCTGTAAGATTCTGCTCTTACAGCCAATCTCAATAAAAGTAGTTCTTTTCTGTGGAGTTGATGACTTGGTTTAGTCTATCTAGTGGGGTTGACACTAGAGAACTGGTTTCCTTGCATTCCTCTTATAAAGAATTACTCTATTCTTTAGAGTAGAGTAGAGTAGAGTAGAGTAGAGTAGAGTAGAGTAGAATAGAATAGAATAGAATAGAATAGAATAGAATAGAATAGAATAGAATAGAATAGAATAGAATAGGAATTCTTTATTGGCCAAGTGTGATTGGACACCCTAGGAATTTTTCTCTGGTGCATAGGCTCTCAGTGCACATCAAAAGACAAGATACATTCGTCAAGAATCATAAGGTACTACATTTAATGATAGTCATAGGCAGTGGTGGGATTCAGCTGGTTCACACCACTTTGGGAGAACCGGTTCTTAACTTTCTGAGCAGTTTGGTGAACTGGTTGTTGGAAGAAATCATTAGGGCAGAGAACCGGTTGTTAAATTATTTGAATCCCACCATGGTACAAACCCTAGGGTACAAATAAGCAATCAAATCATACTAGGAAACAGTACAAATCGTAAGGATACAGCAACAAGTTACAGTCATACAGTCATAAGTGGGAGGAGATGGGTGATAGGAACGATGAGATTAATAGTAATAGTAATGCAGACTTAGTGAATAGTTTGACAGTGTTGAGGGAATTATTTGTTTAGCAGAGTGATGGCGTTCGGGGAAAAAAAACCGTTCTTGTGTCTAGTTGTTTGGCAGTGCTCTATACCATCGTTTTATGGGTAGGAGCTGAAGCAATTTATAATAGGAATGTTATCCTAATATTTGACTTGATCCTGCCTCCCTCTACAACCTCTTGGCTGTGCTCTGTACTGTAGAGATGCTGGGGTTTTTTGGTTAAGTTTCCAGTGCAACCGGGACTGTTTTCTCAAGAGTCTTTTCTCACAGTTCAATCTCCAGAAATACTACTGAACTGTCACTGGCTGTCAGACAGATCCTTTCCATTTCCTTCTTTTTCCTTAGTACAAATTAGCTGGGAGCTTTAATCATGGTAGAAGAATGTGCTTTCAACATCCCTTTGATTTTGTTTTAGTTGAGTTGAGATTAATTAGATAATTACTCACATGTAGCCAGCAGGCCAGTCATTAAGGCCACCGTGCTTGCTAATTAAAAAAGCTAGTTTTTTGCCACAATTCCTGCCCCCACCTCCCATGGGAACGGCACCATTAGACCCTGCATCCATGGCTCTTTTGTTATGCAGATGAGGAGTCTGCTTTCCCATAATCTAAAGTCCACATGCCAAAATGTGAATGAGTGCTCAGTGGTTGGACAGTGGTTGACGGAACATACAAAGATCCAGGTCTATAGAGCCAGCACCAATTTTGCCTCATTGCAGCAAACAGCAAACAGCCAGCTTTACTTTCATTTTCGTTTTCAGCATAGCTTGATTAGCACAAGGAAGAAAGAAAAAATCTGCTCCCAGCAATTTACCTTTTTGCAGCAAGCAGCAGAGCCCCGCGCAAAACAGCTGAGAGCAAATCAGCTGAGAGTCGGGAGGCCGATCCAATCAACTTGTGCTAATTAGGCTGTGCTGAAGTTGAAAGGAGCTGTTTTTTCTTGCTGTTTGCTTGCAAGGAGGTAACTGCTGTGAGGCAGAGGCCAAAGGGTGGGGGGCCAGTGGGTGGGTGGGGCTACATTTGATGTATAAGACGCACCTAAATTTTCACCCCCTTTTAGGGGGGAAAAAGGTGCGTCTTATACTCCGAAAAATACAGTAAATAAGAGACAATTCAAGAATTCAAGGTGGACTGAATTTAGATCTCTTGTGGGTGCAAAGGGACTCGAGGCTGGTAACATATTTGACTCCTCCCTCGGGCTCAGCCTGGTCATCTGCTACAAAGATCTGATGTATGGGTACCCTTAGACCAGGGGCGTCAAACTCATGTCATCATGATGTCGCCACATGATGTATCGTGACTTTTTTCCCTTTCGCTAAACGGGGCGTGGGCGTGGCCAGCATGTGACAAATCCGGCCCTTGGGCCATCAGTTTGACAGCCCTGTCTTAGACCATCTAAGACTTTAGCAGCAGGTTTTCTTGGCCATCATCACTCTGTCTTTCATTCAGCCTCTGAATGCCACATTTTCAACAGCATTTATAGTCCATTTCATCAGTTCGATGCAGAATTGCTCCGTATGTTTCATCCGTTCTAAATCCGGACACTCAGATCTTCTCATTATGCCTTGTGCTGATTGTTAAATATGTCTTTTCCCCATCTCTTCAAAGAAAAGGCTCAGTGTGAATGGAATATTGGCCATGCTGACAAGAACAGGTGGCTTGACAAGATAAGCTAAATTGTTTCAGCTATTGAGTGGACAGCTGAGTTAGAATATCTCTGGAAAGCGCCTTTTTGATATTTTGGGATTTTGATGGCAGAAGTGCTACTTGAGAATCGGATTCTTGGGTTAATATCTACCCTCTTCCGAGGAGAGTCTTTGAAAAGTTCTTCTCTCTTTCAAACGGTTACATCATGACTATTTTCTCTAACCAAATGCCTCCAGATGTGATGTGACTGCAACTATCTGGGGATTTTGAGACTTGCAAGCCCAGTATTGCTGGAAGGGAACCAGTTTAATGATGGTTGGCCAAGGGAAGCAAGAAGTGACTGACCTTTTAAAGTAGTATTTTTCAAATTTGGCTATTGTAAGTTGTTGTCGGGCACAAATAACCGGTGGATTGCCCCCGGTTTGGACCAGTTCAGGCACAAATAACCAGCGGGAGGCTCCACCCACTGACCCAGAGGTCATCATTGTCACTGCGTTCTTGTATTTGTCAGCTGGGCTCCCATTCTGAGACTTACGGTAGACAGTCTGAGTCTTATCACTAAGCTACTGCGCATGTCCACATTCTTTCACTTTCTTCTAACTTTCTTTGTTCGCCTGCCAAGAGGTAAGGCAGGAATGCTGCCAAGATGTAATTAA
Source organism: Pantherophis guttatus (assembly GCF_059756535.1). Classification (NCBI taxonomy): domain Eukaryota; kingdom Metazoa; phylum Chordata; class Lepidosauria; order Squamata; family Colubridae; genus Pantherophis; species Pantherophis guttatus. The sequence continues at coordinate 13,930,442 of NC_142074.1, read as the reverse complement.
TAGCTAGTAAGACTGTTTTTACTTCTTTATTTTAATTTAATTTCGAATTTATATACCGCCCTTCTCCCTGAGGACTCAGGGCGGTGTACAGCCAAGATAAAAAACATAGAATACAAATATTAAAACATTTAAAAATATATATAAAATTTGGCCCAGAAAATTAAAAATCACAGACTAATTAAAAGGATTTAAAAATTTTAAAATTTCTTCTTAAGCCAACCCGGCTTGCTGAAAAAGATAGGTTTTCAGGGAACGACGGAAGGCATTGAGGTCCTGGATTCTTCTTATCTCCAGGGGCAACTGATTCCAGAGGGTGGGAGCCCCCACAGAGAAAGCCCTCCCCCTGGGGGCCACCAGCCTACATTGTTTGGCTGATGGCACCCTGAGGAGGCCCTCTCTGTGGGAGCGCACGGGTCGATGGGAGGTCATCGGTAGCAGCAGGCGGTCTCGGAGATAGCTAGGCCCTATGCCATGGAGCGCTTTAAAGGTGATAACCAACACCTTGAAGCGCACCCGGAAGACCACCGGGAGCCAGTGCAGCTCGCGCAGGAGCGGTGTTACATGGGAGCGCCATGTTGCTCCCATCACTACCCGCGCTGCTGCATTCTGGACCAGCTGGAGCCTCCGGGTGCTCTTCAAGGGGAGCCCCATGTAGAGAGCGTTACAGTAGTCAAGGCGAGAGGTGACGAGGGCATGAGTGACTGTGCACAGGGAATCCCGATCAAGAAAGGGCCGCAACTGGCGAATCAGGCGAACCTGATAAAAGGTCCCCCTGGTAACAGCCGTCAGATGTTCCTCCAAAGACAGCTGCCTATCCAGGAGGACTCCCAGATTGCGAGCCCTTTCAGTGGGGGCCAAAGACTCGCCCCCAATAGTCAGTGATGGAGTCAACTGACTATATCGGGATGCCGGGAGCCACAGCCACTCAGTCTTGGAAGGGTTGAGCCTGAGCCTGTTCCTCCCCATCCAGATCCGCACAGCCTCCAGGCACTGGGACATCACTTCAAGGGCATCGTTGGGGTGGCCTGGGATGGAGATGTACAGCTGGGTGTCATCAGCGTACTGGTGGTATCTCACCCCAAAGCCACGGATGATCTCGCCCAGCGGCTTCACATAAATGTTGAACAGAAGGGGCGAGAGGACCGATCCCTGCGGCACTCCACAAATGAGAGGCCTCGAGGTCGACCTCTGCCCCCCTGCCAACACAAACTGCGACCGGTCAGAGAGAAAGGAGGAGAACCACCGTAACACGGTGCCTCCCACCCCCAACTCTTCCAGCCGGTGCAGCATGATACCATGGTCGATGGTATCAAAAGCCGCTGAGAGATCTAATAGGACCAGAACAGAGGAATAACCCCTGTCCCGAGCCCTCCAGAGATCATCAACCAGCGCGACCAATGCCGTTTCCGTGCTGTGCCCAGACCTGAACATTTATAATAAAATGTGTTTTATTAGAATATATCTCGGGTTTTATTTTTCTTTAAAAGTATACTCCAAGGAAAAGCCACGATCCATCTCTAATTAGGTGCAATTATCCAAAGCGGAATGGGATTAATTAATTAATTGCCACCCTGACAATCATAAGTGATCTGCGCATGTGCAGAGCGCATTCAGGTGCAATGCGAACCAGTAGTACAGGTAAGTAGAACCCACCCCTGACCAGGAGCATTTGTTGAGTTCAAAACACCGAAGAGTTTATTATTGCTACCTCTAGTACCATGATGGCACGTGTGCCACAGGTGGCACGCGAAGCCATGTCGGTGGGCACACGAGCAATGCCCTAACTCAGCTCAAGTGTGCATGCACTTGCCAGACAGCTAATTTTCGAGCCTTCTGGGTCCACCAGAAGTCGGGAAACAGGCTGTTTCCGGCCTCCAGAGGGCTTCCGGTGTGTGGAAGGCTGTTTTTGCCCTCCCCAGGCTCCTAGAAAGCCTCTGGACCCTGGGAAGAGTGAAAAATGGGCCTTCCGGTCCCACCGGAAGTCAGGAAATGAGCCATTTCCAGCTCCCGGAGGCCCTTCAGGGAGGTGGGGAAGGTCGTTCCAGGAAAGCCTCTGGAGCCTGGGGAGGGCAAAAATCAGGCCTACAGTGCCTACTGTGCCATCGCGTGCCAAAAGCAGAGGGAGCATGGAGCGGGGGGGGGTGTTGTGTGCACATGCAATTAGTTCATCTGGTTGGTTAAAGCTCTGGAAAAGTTCTGTTTGTGACTCTGTGCCAAGTTTGGCCCTGCCCTGCATCTGGAAATTAGCTCTCTGGCAGCGTTCCACGTGAGATAGGTGAGTGTTGATAACCTTCCTCTGAAAGACTGTTTATCAAGCCTTGCGGACTGTAAATGAAAGTAATTTACAGTCGGATAAATAAAAGAGGTTTTGCGGGACTAAGACTTTGCTTCATGCTTTCTAAGGAAGCCAAGGTCAGAACATTCAAGGGGTGCTGGACTTAGGTCTCTTGTGTCAATGTAATGATTCCAAACTGATGACATGTTTAACCCTGCCTTCCAGTTTAGCATACTCTTCTCCTACAGTTGCCCTTGAGTCAATGTTGACTCCTGGGGATCGTCTGGATTAATCTCTGCAGTTTGATAAAATTTCAGAAGTGGTTTGCCATTGTCCTTTTCTACCTAGGACAGAGAGAGAAGGACTGGCCAACAGTCACCCAGCTGGCTTTGTGCCCAAGCTGGGACTAGAATCCATGGTCTTCTAATTTCTAGCCCAGTGCATTAACCACTACAGCAAACTGGCTGCCTATCTTAAAGTTGCCAAGTTTTAGAAGCACTGATTTAGAGCAAATTGAATCGGGGAACTTCTGCTTCATGTCGCTAAAAACAATTAGGGCTTGCTTTGACTGCGACGTTAGATCCCAGTTTAATTCTGTTTTGAATAGGCCCTCTAAAATGAATGTCTAAAGCTGTAGCTTTCTTTTTTTTTTCTTTGCAACATTGAGCTCTTGAGTTTCAAAGGAAAAACCTGCCCCGTCATCTACCTTCTTGTCATATTTCATTGTATTTTATGACAATGTTTTAATTGAATATTCTGTATGCCAGCTTGATTATTATTACCGGTGTTTTTTTTTTTTTTTTACAAAATTGAATGACTGGGATATACATACATCTATGAATAAATAAGTCACTTGAAATGAGAATATTGCCAAGGTAATTCTTCCAGCATTAAAATTAGTATAGAACCTGAAAATATGCTGCAAATGTCCGTGGCTGGTTTCATAATTTGGAGAAAGAGCTGGAGGTGGGAGGAGGAAAGCATTGTTATTCCAGTTCTCCATAAACTTTCATGGCAAGCCCCAACATGCATTTTGAGCCAAGCTGTCATTATTGTCTTCTTCTTCTTCTTCTTCTTCTTCTTCTTCTTCTTCTTCTTCTTCTTCTTCTTCTTCTTCTTCTTCTTCTTCTTCTTCTTCTTCTCCTCCTCCTCCTCCTCCTCCTCCTTCCTCCTCCTCCTCCTCCTCCTCCTCCACCACCTTCCCTTCCTTCCTTCCTTCCTTCCTTCCTTCCTTCCTTCCTTCCTTCCTTCCTTCCTTCTTCTCTAAGCAGTTTACAGAGTCATCATCTTGCCCCCAACGATCTGGGTCCTTATTTTACCCACCTCAGAAGGATGGAAGACTGAGTCAACCTTGAGCTGGTGAGAATTGACCTGCCAAATTGCAGGCAGCCAGCAGTCAGCAGAAGTAGCCTGCAGTACCGCACTCTAACCACTGCGCCACTATGGCTCATCATATTATTACTAAAGAGTAAATCTGAAGTTAAAAAAATGCAGAAGTAATGCCATAATTTTTAAAGCTTTATTGTCACTTGAAATTACTGTATGAAGAACTGATTTGTTGCTGTTCATCTTTTTTGATCTTTCCGATTTTTTTTAAAATTGCCATCAGGACAGGTGCACTAAATCTGCCATAAAAACTCCTTGGTATGGAAGAGGAAATAGAAGATGAATGTGGTCATCCAAGTGTCCTTGGCCCATGACTGTAAGGTAGAGAATTGACTTTAATACCCTCCATTAACCCGAATCTTGGACAATTTGCAACACCTTCATGCAATTGTTCCTTCCAAGAACAAAGGTGCCCTCCCTGAAGTAATATATTTTTGGAATCTCAGTGGCTAAGCTCCTGATTCTATGGGATGAGGAAAGGTTTGGGGGAAATGGTAATAATAATTATTTTTATTATTTTGATGATTAGCATAGTGGATCACTCGAGCTTAAAATGTTTGGTTCCACGAATGCTATATCCTCTCCTATTAAGGTGAAAATTGTCCCACATTGCTTTGAAAAGGTACATTATCTTCTTCAAGTTCCGCAACTTCTACACAATACCATAGGTTTCCTTAACGTCAAGTTGTAATGGCTACATTCAGAGGAATCCAAAATTATTAGGTCATAGAAAATTTCGTTTCCAACAATGGAACTCGTCTTAGCCACCAAAGTCTGCCTGTGTTTCAAGGCTTTCTGATTCACAGCTGGTTTTAAAAAAAAATAAAGAAACCTTATAAGACCGAGAGAACATCTAGCATTTTTCTGTTGCATTTCAGGATTTATTTTATTTATTTATGCTCCCTTAACATCATGAATTATGCATCAATACAAAAAAAAAAAAAAAGTAAGATAGGATTTTATGGCAATTAAGAAAGGTCACTGCAGAAATCGCCGGAGGACTTAACACCTCCTGGCACAAAATCTGAAGAAGTTGTGAATCTCTCCTAGCATGAGGAGACATATCAGCGTTCTGATGCATATAAAGATGGCATCGGAAGCTGGCGAAGACTTATTTTTCATTGCTACGGAAACCAAGAAACTTTAGTAATGGATATAAGTTGAAGCGATCTAGATTTCATTTAAATGTCAGGAAAAAAACTGCCCTGATGGTAAGATCTGGGCAACCCTAGAATAGTTTCAATAAAGGAGGATATTTGTAGTCCAGGGTTGACATGAGAGGTCCTTGGTGCTCTCTGAGCTTGGCTGTTTTCTTGCAAATGTTTCGTTACACAAACTCGGTAGTATCATCAGTGCTAGAAGGGAGGGGGAGAGGAAGAGGAGAAGGAAGAGGAGGAAAAGGAGGAGGAGGAAGAAGAAGAGGAGTACTATGGGGTCAGTGGTGAAATGTAAAATTTGTTACCGCATGTTGCAGAGGTTTGGGAAGAGACAGAAATTTTGATGAAATCTCTTTCATCAAAATGTCTGGATGATGTCTGAATTTGTCTGGATGATCCAAGCCATTTCATTCAATGTTTCTGAGGGGGAAAATGGGAGGGTCAACCTGGCTTATATTTGTTATGTATTGTATATAGTTGTCCGTTTAAGTTCTCAGTCTGGTCCTCTGTTGCAGCGGGAAAATACTCTCTCCTGATTGGTTGTGGGCTGATCAGCTTCCTTATAAAAGGAGCTGTGTCAGCCAGGGAGCAACAGTGGCCTCACAGGCAGTATGGAATAAAGAGCTGTTAGAAATCACACTGGCCTCACCTTCATTCTTCACCCAGAATATAACAATTTTTCCAGGGGTGAAATCCAGCAGGTTCTGACAGGTTCTGGAGAACCGGTAGTGAAAATTTTGAGCAGTTCGGAGAACCGGTAGCGGAAATTTTGAGTAGTTCAGAGAACTGGCAAATACTACCTCTGGCTGGCCCCAGAGATAGGGTGGGAATGGAGATTTTGCAATATCCTTCACCCAGAAGTGAGGAGGGAATGGGGATTTTGCAGTATCCTTCCCCTGGAGTGGGGTGGGAATGGTGATTTTACAGTATCCTTCTCCTGGAGTGGGGTGGGAATGGAGATTTTGCAGTATCCTTTCCCTGCCATGCCCACCAAGCCAAGCCATGCCACACCCACCAAGCCACGCCCACAGAACCAGTAGTAAAAAAATTTGGATTTCACCACTGAATTTTTCCTATCTACAACCCAAATCTCTGGGTTCTAAAAAAAATCGCAAAATCAGTAGGAAATTACTTCCATATTGCAATCCAAAAAAGTATATAGACATGTTCCGGAAGTCACCATGAGTAGACTTGGGCTTCATCCAACCATCACCGTGGCAATAAATCAGTAATGAAGACAGAATTACTGGCAGGACACACAAAAAAAATGCTATAAAATGCAACGAATCACTAGTGAGGAAATAACCCAAGAGAGATTAAAATAACATTCCCCCAATATCTACATTATGGCTGTTTGAGCCCCAGTAAAGTTTTTTTCTTTTTTTTCCAGGCCACATAAATGTTTAACCCTTTCCTTCCTCGATATAAAGTCCTTGCTTCAAAAACCTGCCCTCAAATCTGTCTTGGCTTCAAAAATCTACCCTCAAATTTAGCAGGAATTGTAGAGGAACACAGAGATGGTGTGGGAGAAAATACGTAACAGCCCATCAGAAAGCATAAGCTACCAAGTTGATTAGATGATTAGAGAAGTGGAGGCTAAAACATACGATGAATGGTTGCAGGAACTGGGCATGGCTAGTCTAGTGAAGAGAAGAGAAGGACCAGGGAAGACAGGATAGCAGCCTTCCAATATTTGAGGGGCTGCCCCAGGGAGGAGGGGGTCAAGCTATCTTCCAAAGCACTTGAAGGCCAGACAAGGAACAATGGATGGAAACTGAACAAGCAGAGATTCAACCTGGAAATAAGGAGACATTTTCTGACAGAGCAATCAACCAATGGAAGAGAAGTTGCCTTCGGAAGTTGTGGGAGCTTCATCACTGGAAGCTTTCAAGAAGAGACTGGACTGCCATCTGTCAGAAATGGTGCAGGGCAGGGGTCAGCAACCAGCGGCTCTGGAGCTGCATGTGGCTCTTTCATCCCTCTGCTGTGGCTCCGTCACTCAAAATAACTGCCAACTATATATGCTAGTTTTGTGGCCGCTCAGGAAATAGTCAGGCACAGGAAGGGTTTTGTGGCTCCCGGTGTTTTCTTTTGTGTGGGAAACAGGTCCAAATGGCTCTCTGAGTGTTTAAAGTTGCTGACCCCTGGTGTAGGGTCTCCTGCTTGGACACAGGGTGGGTGGGGTTGGACTAGATGACCTACAAGCTCCCTTCCCACTCTGTTAATCAGTTAAATGAGCTTGGCTCAGAAAAACAGAAGCAGCAGAGAAAGAAAGTCAAGGTTGTGTCACTTTGAATTTTCTTTGCTATAAAAGGAAGGGAAAGGAAAACTGCACCTGGCTTTTAAGATTTAGTCATCATAGCCTATTTCAGCGAAATAGAATATTTCTTGTAGTATCTATTTCCTAAAGTGGTTTACCTGACTGGGCCGACAGAAATAAACACAGCACAACAGAAATAAATTCAGAGCCTAACCCGCTCGAATACAATATTCGGCCTAGCAGCGAAGCAGAGCAGTCTGAGAACATAAAAGCTTTTTTTTCAGATGAAAATGAAATAATTCCAGAGCAAAGAGGCGGAATCAGACTGACGATTAAAACGAGTATCAGGAGACGGTTTCTTTTTAAAGACCATTTCTTCCCCCTTTTCCTCATGAAAACTTTTCGGCGGAGGAAACCTTGAAAGCGTCTGAAGGGATTAGCTGTCAAGAAGGAGATTGGTCTTTTGCTTGCAACGCGCCTTTAGTCGCTGTTTGATCTTTTCTTTTCTTTTTTTCCCTCCCCCCAAAGCTTGACAAGGAACAGATGGATGGGGAACACAGGAGGCTGATATCTGCAGTGCAAGAAGCAGGTTGAAGGAGAAAGAGCAGGATGGGGGAGATGGAACGTGGTTTTTTCAGTGGCTTTAAGATCTTTTTTTCTCTCCAATTCTTATTTTTTGGCATGACTTCTTCATCGAGAAGTTTTTTTTTTGCAACCCTTTTTCTTCTCTCTGCTGTTTGTGACCAGGGGTGGGCTGAGATAAGGAGTCCTGTTTTCACACTGTTTTTACCCCGCTCGGATTAGCTGTGACATCAACTGCTTTATTTATGTCTTGTAGTTAGCTTTTTTTAAAAAAAAAAAGAAAAAAGAAAAAAGAAAAACCAAATGTGGAAATATCACTCATTCTCACAATGGGGATAACTATCATGTTTCCCTGAAAATAAGACATCCCCTGATAATAAGCTCTCCCCAAAAATATTTAAACACATGCACAGTCGGTCCCCGCCATTTCCTCTGGTTAGGAAGACAGAGCTGGAAATCAGGTAAGATGGCAAGAGGAGCCCCGTATTGCTCCACATGTCCAAAAATAATAAGATCTCCCTGTAAATAAGGCCAAGTGCTAATTTTGGGGTTCAAAACATATAAGACAGGGTCTTATGTTCAGGGAAACACAGTACTAGTGTTTCCCAGAAGATGTTCTGCCCCAGCTACGGATCCCAAAGAATGTAGCACACACAAACTCCGAACAAAACTCAGATTACTTCAAAACACAGTCTTTTACAAATGCAGGCTGTTAATAAAACGTTCTTAACAACCTGCCAGAAATTCCACAGATAAGATAGAGTCTTACAAGAGTTGGCAGAAAGCCCAGAAGCCAGGTTTGCAGAGAAAATCCAAACTCAATGATCAGTGAACGAACGAACGTTGTTTCCTGCAGCTTTTTACAAGCTGTGTGCAAACTTAAATAGGCTAAGGGAGTGGCCAATTAGCCCCAAGACTTACTCTCGAGGAGACTTCCCCCTAAGTAACCACTCCTGCCTTTTGGCAGCTCTGTGTGCCCGTGCATTAAGAAGAGGCTCCTCCACTTCATCCTCTTCACTTAAAGGAGCCTCTGGAGGTTCTGAAGGCCCTGGCTGAATTCCTGCCTCTGGCACTACATCTTCTTCAGCCTCCTCGCTGTCTGACTCGAGTGCCGGCTGCACAGGCTGCTGGCATGACACCACACCAGCCTCTTCGTCATCAGGATCAGCAACAATCCGCACAGGCCGGTGGTGGACCACAACAGGAGATAAGGAGGGGTGTATGTCAAAAGATTTATTTCTCATTTTTCCTCTTGCAACTTTTAGAAACATTTCTTTTGCAAAGCTATTTGGGCCCGAGGACAAAAGCAAAGGGCGGCCCTTTGAAGCCCCGCCGCAAGAGTTTAAACAGTTTTTTTCCCTCTAGCCAATCAGCTGGGACTCGGGAGGCAGCAATAGATTGGGGGTGGGGCCAAATAAAAGGTAAGAATAACACAGGGGGTGGGGGTGCAGGGGGGCGCGTGGGACGGGGAGGCAGAACCGGTTCAGTGATGTCATATCGTCACCACTACCAGCTCAGGAGAACCGGGCCAAACCGGGAGGAACCCACCACTGGGTCCAGATCTAAATAGTTATCTTGGCTGATTTTTGGTTCTGGCCCTGTCTTCTGCTGCAGTGTCACGCATCATCAACACCGGGATGTGATCAACACACTTGGGCAACACAATACACAGTGATGTGTATCTCATGCTCATAGGTGCTTACTTGCGACCGAAGGCACTCAGGAAGGCAGGTCTTGTGGGTGACAAATCCCCTTGTGAAGAGGCCAATTTGCATTTGAATTGTTTTTAGACTCCCCTACCCGCCGTTATTTCCATATGCAAAAAAAAAAGAACTCCAGCAATATTTCAGTCACCAACCCCCCCCCCATCATAGCAACACGCTGTAATCAAATTGGCGAAGCACATAAATAGGCAGGTTATTAATTTTAATATTAGCATTAAACTTTTACCGGCTTCTTATATCACAAGGAAACATTCATAATATTGATTCAAAAGACTCCCTTGAGCCCAGGAGTATCGCTGAAGTAAATAAAACTTAGCTTTCTCTGACAATGGGAAGAGGTGCTTATATTGATGATTTATTTATTTATTTATTCATCTATTGGTTCGATTTATATGCCGCCCTTTCTCCGAAGACTCAGGGCGGCTTACAATGCGTTAAGCTATAGCCTTCATACTTTTTTGTATATACCTGCTTAGTAGGGCTTTCAGAGCCCCCCCCAAGCAGTGTTCTTTTTTATACAAAGTCAGCTTATTGCCCCCACAATCCGGGTCCTCATTTTACCTACCTCGGAAGGATGGAAGGCTGAGTCAACCTTGAGCCTGGTGAGATTTGAACTTGCAATAATTGCAGGCAGCTGGTGCTATTTAACAGCACTTTAGTCTGCTGTGCCAGCAAGGCTCAATGATGATGATGATGGTGGTGGTGGTGGTGGTGGTGGTGGTGGTGGTGGTAATATATTTCTCAGAATATCATTGGACATGCCAAAAGTGAGCCGGAAGAGTATAGGTTTAGATTTTCATTGTTCCGGTAGAGGATCGGCAATCTTGCTTAGTCCTCAGCTTCATGACTTGCTGAAATATCAGAAAACTGTAAAACGATGTGAAAATACTCAAAGTCTGTCTGAAAAACTCATCAGGTTTCAGCCACAATTTTTACCTAAGGAAGATGGAAGACTATGACAGCTAGTCATATTCTACAGTAATACAGTAGGACCCGTGGAAGGGAAGCTCTCTAGCTGAGGGTTGAATTCAGTGGTGGGATTCAATTTGCACCTATTCGGGTTGTTAACTTTCTAAGCTGTTCGGAGAACCGGATGTTGGAAGAAATCTTATTTTGTTTTTTCCCCCACTTTACAGGGCTAATCCTGTAAGGAAGGCAGGAAGGAAACATTCTGGTGGTGTTTCTAGCCTAATCTTTATTGCTCTGCTTACAGAAACTGCCTCTCTGCTTAATCCTTATTACATTGTAACAGCTAAGGTGAAGTGCCCATCGATGTGAGTGACGTTGAGTTGGCCACGCCCACATGGTCACATGACCACCGAGACACGCCTACCCAGCTGGTCATTAAGGCAGAGAACCGGTTATTAAATTATTTGAATCCCACCACTGGTTGAATTGGTGCTGGGGTCCTTGGTGCTCTCTGACCTTGGTTGTTTTCTTGCAGAAGTTTCATTACCCAACTAGGTAACGCCATCAGTGCTAGAAGGGAGTGGGGTTTGTGGGAAGAGGAGGAGGACTGTGGGGTCCTTGGTGCTCTCTGAGCTTGGTGGTTTTTTCCTGCAGATGTTTCCTTACCAAACTAGGTAACATCATCAGTGCTAGTAGGGAGTGGGGTTTGCTTTCATTCACACTAGAATATAAAATGAAAATAAAACTTCCTAACAGTGAGGACAATTAAACAGTGGAACGGCTTGCCTTCAGAAGTTGTAAGTGTTCAGCACTGGAGGTTTTTAAGAAAAGACTGGACAGCCATCTATCTGAAATGCTATAGGGTCTCCTGCTTGAGCAGGGAGTTGGACTAGAATGGAATGGAATGGAAGGGAAGGGAAGGGAAGGGAAGGGAAGAGAAGAGAAGAGAAGAGAAGAGAAGAGAAGAGAGAATATAGAAGAGAAGGGAAGGGAAGGGAAGGGAAGGGAAGAGAAGAGAAGAGAAGAGAATATAGAATGGAATGGAAGGGAAGGGAAGGGAATGGAAGGGAAGGGAAGGGAAGGGAAGGGAAGAGAAGAGAAGGGAAGGGAAGAGAAGAGAATATAGAATGGAATGGAATGGAAGGGAAGGGAAGGGAAGGGAAGGGAAGAGAAGAGAAGAGAAGAGAAGAGAAGAGAAGAGAAGAGAAGAGAGAATATAGAAGAGAAGGGAAGGGAAGGGAAGGGAAGAGAAGAGAAGGGAAGGGAAGAGAAGAGAAGAGAAGAGAAGAGAAGAGAAAGGAAGAGAAGAGAAGAGAAGAGAAGAGAAGAGAAGAGAGAATATAGAAGAGAAGGGAAGGGAAGGGAAGGGAAGGGAAGAGAAGAGAAGGGAAGGGAAGAGAAGAGAAGAGAAGAGAATATAGAATGGAATGGAATGGAAGGGAAGGGAATGGAAGGGAAGGGAAGGGAAGGGAAGGGAAGGGAAGGGAAGGGAAGAGAAGAGAAGAGAAGAGAAGAGAAGAGAAGAGAAGAGAGAATATAGAAGAGAAGGGAAGGGAAGGGAAGGGAAGAGAAGAGAAGGGAAGGGAAGAGAAGAGAAGAGAAGAGAAGAGAAAGGAAGAGAAGAGAAGAGAAGAGAAGGGAAGGGAAGGGAAGGGAAGGGAAGGGAAGGGAAGGGAAGGGAAGGGAAGAGAAGAGAAGAGAAGAGAAGAGAAGAGAAGAGAAGAGAAGAGAAGAGAAGAGAGAATATAGAAGAGAAGGGAAGGGAAGGGAAGGGAAGGGAAGAGAAGAGAAGGGAAGGGAAGAGAAGAGAAGAGAAGAGAAGAGAAGAGAAGAGAAGAGAAGAGAAGAGAAGAGAAGAGAAGAGAAGATAGAAGAGAAGACAATATAGAAGAGAAGGGAAGGGAAGGGAAGAGAAGAGAAGAGAATATAGAATAAAATAGAAGAGAAGAGAAGAGAAGAGAAGAGAAAGAAGGGAAGGGAAGGGAAGGGAAGAGAAGAGAAGAGAAGAGAAGAGAAGAGAAGAGAAGAGAAGAGAAGAGAAGAGAAGAGAAGAGAAGAGAGAATATAGAAGAGAAGGGAAGGGAAGGGAAGGGAAGAGAAGAGAAGGGAAGGGAAGAGAAGAGAAGAGAAGAGAAGAGAAGAGAAGAGAAGAGAAAGAAGGGAAGGGAAGGGAAGGGAAGGGAAGAGAAGAGAAGAGAAGAGAAGAAGAGAAGAGAAGAGAAGAGAAGAGAGAATATAGAAGAGAAGGGAAGGGAAGGGAAGGGAAGGGAAGAGAAGAGAAGGGAAGGGAAGAGAAGAGAAGAGAAGAGAAGAGAATATAGAATGGAATGGAATGGAATGGAATGGAATGGAAGGGAAGGGAAGGGAAGGGAAGGGAAGGGAAGGGAAGGGAAGGGAAGAGAAGAGAAGAAGAGAAGAGAAGAGAAGAGAAGAGAAGAGAAGAGAAGAGAAGAGAGAATATAGAAGAGAAGGGAAGGGAAGGGAAGGGAAGAGAAGAGAAGGGAAGGGAAGAGAAGAGAAGAGAAGAGAAGAGAAGAGAAGAGAAGAGAAGAGAAGAGAAGAGAAGAGAAGAGAAGAGAAGAGAAGAGAATATAGAATGGAATGGAATGGAAGGGAAGGGAAGGGAAGGGAAGAGAAGAGAAGAGAAGAGAAGAGAAGAGAAGAGAAGAGAAGAGAAGAGAAAGGAATAGGAATAGGAATAGGAATAGGAATAGGAATAGGAAAGAAGAGAAGAGAAGAGAAGAGAAGAGAAGAGAAAGGAAGAGAAGAGAAGAGAAGAGAAGAGAAGAGAAGAGAAGAGAAGAGAAGAGAAGAGAAGAGAAAGGAATAGGAATAGGAATAGGAATAGGAATAGGAAAGAAGAGAAGAGAAGAGAAGAGAAAGGAAGAGAAGAGAAGAGAAGAGAAGAGAAGAGAAGAGAAGATAGAAGAGAAGACAATATAGAAGAGAAGGGAAGGGAAGGGAAGAGAAGAGAAGAGAATATAGAATAAAATAGAAGAGAAGAGAAGAGAAGAGAAGAGAAGAGAAGAGAAAGAAGGAAGGGAAGGGAAGGGAAGGGAAGAGAAGAGAAGAGAAGAGAAGAGAAGAGAAGAGAAGAGAAGAGAAAGAAGGGAAGGGAAGGGAAGGGAAGGGAAGGGAAGGGAAGAGAAGAGAAGAGAAGAGAAGAGAAGAGAGAATATAGAAGAGAAGGGAAGGGAAGGGAAGGGAAGGGAAGAGAAGAGAAGGGAAGGGAGAAGAGAAGAGAAGAGAAGAGAAGAGAAGAGAATATAGAATGGAATGGAATGGAAGGGAAGGGAAGGGAAGGGAAGGGAATGGAAGGGAAGGGAAGGGAAGGGAAGGAAGGGAAGAGAAGAGAAGAGAAGAGAAGAGAAGAGAAGAGAAGAGAAGAGAGAATATAGAAGAGAAGGGAAGGGAAGGGAAGGGAAGGGAGAGAAGAGAAGGGAAGGGAAGAGAAGAGAAGAGAAGAGAATATAGAATGGAATGGAATGGAATGGAAGGGAAGGGAATGGAAGGGAAGGGAAGGGAAGGGAAGGGAAGGGAAGAGAAGAGAAGAGAAGAGAAGAGAAGAGAAGAGAAGAGAAGAGAAGAGAGAATATAGAAGAGAAGGGAAGGGAAGGGAAGGGAAGGGAAGGGAAGGGAAGGGAAGAGAAGAGAAGGGAAGGGAAGAGAAGAGAAGAGAAGAGAAGAGAATATAGAATGGAATGGAATGGAAGGGAAGGGAAGGGAATGAAGGGAAGGGAAGGGAAGGGAAGGGAAGAGAAGAGAAGAGAAGAGAAGAGAAGAGAAGAGAAGAGAAGAGAAGAGAAGAGAAGAGAGAATATAGAAGAGAAGGGAAGGGAAGGGAAGGGAAGGGAAGGGAAGGGAAGAGAAGAGAAGGGAAGGGAAGAGAAGAGAAGAGAAGAGAAGAGAATATAGAATGGAATGGAAGGGAAGGGAAGGGAAGAGAAGAGAAGAGAAGAGAAGAGAAGAGAAGAGAAAGAAGAGAAGAGAAGAGAAGAGAAGGGAAGGGAAGGGAAGGGAAGGGAAGGGAAGGGAAGGGAAGAGAAGAGAAGGGAAGGGAAGAGAAGGGAAGAAGAAGAGAAGAGAAGAGAATATAGAATGGAATGGAATGGAATGGAATGGAAGGGAAGGGAAGGGAAGGGAAGGGAAGGGAAGGGAAGGGAAGAGAAGAGAAGAGAAGAGAAGAGAAGAGAAGAGAAGAGAGAATATAGAAGAGAAGGGAAGGGAAGGGAAGGGAAGGGAAGAGAAGAGAAGGGAAGGGAAGAGAAGGGAAGGGAAGGGAAGGGAAGAGAAGAGAAGAGAAGAGAAGAGAAGAGAAGAGAAGAGAATATAGAATGGAATGGAATGGAAGGGAAGGGAAGGGAAGGGAAGGGAAGGGAAGAGAAGAGAAGAGAAGAGAAGAGAAGAGAAGAGAAGAGAAGAGAAGAGAAGAGAGAATATAGAAGAGAAGGGAAGGGAAGGGAAGGGAAGGGAAGAGAAGAGAAGAGAAGAGAATATAGAATGGAATGGAAGGGAAGGGAAGGGAATGGAAGGGAAGGGAAGGGAAGGGAAGAGAAGAGAAGAGAAGAGAAGAGAAGAGAAGAGAAGAGAATATAGAATGGAATGGAATGGAAGGGAAGGGAAGGGAAGGGAAGGGAAGGGAAGGGAAGGGAAGAGAAGAGAAGAGAAGAGAAGAGAAGAGAAGAGAAGAGAAGAGAAGAGAAGAGAAGAGAGAATATAGAAGAGAAGGGAAGGGAAGGGAAGGGAAGGGAAGAGAAGAGAAGGGAAGGGAAGAGAAGGGAAGGGAAGGGAAGGGAAGGGAAGAGAAGAGAAGAGAAGAGAAGAGAAGAGAAGAGAAGAGAATATAGAAGGGAATGGAAGGGAATGGAATGGAATGGAATGGAATGGAATAGAATAGAATAGAATAGAATAGAATAGAATAGAATAGAATAGAATAGAATAGAATAGAATAGAATAGAATAGAATAGAATAGAATAGAATTCTTTATTGACCAAGTGTGATTAGACACACAATTTGTCTTTGGTGCATATGCTCTCAGTGTATATAACAAGAGAAGATACACTCGTCAAGAATCACAAGGCACAGCACCCAGTGACAATCATACGGTACAATAAGCAGTCAAATCATACTAGGAAACCATCAATATCAATATAAATCGCAAGGATGCAAGCAACAAAGTTACAGTCATGCAATCACAAGTGGGAGTAGATGGGCGACAGAAACGATGAAAAGACCAATAGCAATAGCAATGCAGTCTAATGTGAATAGTTTGACAGTGTTGAGGGAATTATTTGTTTAGCAGAGTGATGGCGTTCGGGGAAAAAACTGTCCTTGTGTCTAGTTGTTCTGGTGTGCAGTGCTCTATAGCATCGTTTTGAGGGTAGGAGTTGAAACTGTTTATGTCCAGGATGCGAGGGATCTGTAGATGTTTTCACAGCCCTCTTTTTGACTCGTGCAGTATCCAGCTCCTCCATGGAAGGCAGGTTGGTAGCCATTGTTTTTTCTGCAGTTCTAATTATCCTCCGAAGTCTGTGTCTGTCTTGTAAACCAGACAGTTATAGAGGTGCAGATGACAGACTCAGTAGTTCTTCAGTAGAACTGAATCAGCAGCTCCTTGAGTTAGAAGACCAGCAGACTAATGGGCAAAATTTGAAAGTCAGACTATCAGAGTCTCTTTTTAACAGAATAAGAAAGTTGGAAGGGAACGCAAGCATTCGCAGATGATGTGGCCCTAATATTAGAAGATCCTTTAGAATCCGGACCAAAAGCATTAGAGGAATTGGGCAAGTATGGTGAGGTGGCAAGACTTAAATTGAATAAAACTAAAACTAAAATATGAACTAAGAATTTAACTGAAGTCCAGGAAAAAGGGTTAGAAGAATTGTTGGGATTACAGGTAGTCAAAAAAATAAAATACCTGGGAATTTGGATTACTAAAAGGTGCTCATCTCTAAAGGAAGATAATTATGTTCCCCTAGTTAGAAAAGTGAAACAAGATTTGGACAGATGGAAGAAAATTAAATTATCATTTGTAGGCAAGATAGCTGCGATCAAGATGAACATTCTTCCCAAAATTTTATTCCTATACCAAAACATACCTGTGACTCTAGATAAAAAATTCTTTTTAGAATTAAATAAAAACATTAAGAAATTTTTATGGGACGGGAAGAAATCGAGGATCTCACTTAAAATCCTACAGGGAAAAAGGAATATGGGAGGTTTCGGACTCCCAGATTGGGAATCATATTATAGGGCAGCCAAGCTAGTATAGATAAGGGAGTGGGCCATTCTGGAAAATAGAAGAATTCTAACTCTAGAAGGCCATGACCTCCAGAAGGGGTGGCATGCATACTTGTGGTATACAGACAAAAAAAAAAGAAAACTTATTTCCATAGGCATAAAATCAGGGAATCCCTAATCCAAACATGGACCGGAATTAGACAGCGTTATTATACAAAAGTTCCCAAATGGCTCTCCACGATGGAAGCCTTGATTTATCCAAACAGGTGGGGAATGGAGAAAATGTGCAGATATAAAGATATATTAGATGGGGGAGGAAACCTTAAATCAATTGACACTTTGAGAGACCAAGGGATAAAGCTAGAGTGGTGGACTTACCTACAAGTAAAATCAAGATATCAGAAAGACAAGGAAGATTATGGCTTGGAATTAGGATATAATGGACTAGACAAAATTTGATGGGACCGGAGAAAAAAGTTTTGGCCAAATTATATAACTATTTATTAGATGAGGATAGATTTGAAGAGACAGTTAAAAACCAATTAAGAGTATGAGAGAAAAACATAGGACATAATCTAAATTTTAACGAATGGGAAGAGGCATGGAACAAAAATTATAAATTAATCAGAGCCGCAACCTATAAGGAGAATCAATACAAAATGCTCCACAGGTGGTACTTAGCACCTGCCAGATTAGCTAAATATGCACCCCAACTGTTGGAAATGCAGCCATGGTCAGGGCACCTTCTTTCATATGTGGTGGACATGCCCCGAAGTGAAAAGATACTGGAATAAAAATTGGAGTTGGATACAAGAAATAATTGGAGAAGATATAGAATTGACGCTGGAAATATTTCTCCTGGGAAGAGTAAAAAAGGGGTATGGAAAAAAAAAGATCCATCTGATAATACACATAACCACAGGTGCTAGACTGGCGTACGCACAACTCTGGAAAGAGAAAACCCTGCCACCAGAAAAACTTATAATTAGGAAAATCCTGGAGTGCGCAGAGATGAGTAAACTAACGTACGAAATAAATAACGATGAGAACTCAGTCTATTATACTGTGTGGGAAAGGTAGTACGAATGGTTGAACAACAGAATTAAAGAGGGAGTATAAGGTATGATAAATAAGTAGTAATAAACTGATAAAGTGATACCAGTGATATTTTATGTATATATGTATAAACACTGCAGATCCGATGTAAATAGAAATGAAATTTTTGTCTTGTATATATATAAACTGAATAAAGTATACTTTAAAAAAAAAAGAAAGTTAGAAGGGACCTTGGAGGTCTTCTAGTCCAACCCCCTGCTGAGGTAGGAAACTATACCATTTCAGACAAATAGTTGTCCAACATCTTCTTAAAAACTTCCAGTGTTGGAGCATTCACAACTTCTGGAGGCAAGTTGTTCCACTGATCAATTGTTCTAACAGTCAGGAAATTTCTCCTTAGTTCTAAGTTGCTTCTCTCCTTGATTAGTTTCCATCCATTGTTGGATGTTGCCTTCAGGTGCTTTAGAGCAGGGGTCACCAACCTTTCGGTCCTTAGGGACCACTAAATTCACAATTTTAAATCCCGCGGACCACTAATATGATCTGCCTAATGACTGGCTGGGTGGGCGTGGCAAGGTGGCCATGTGACTGGGTGGGTATGGCCAACTTGATGTCACTCACGTCGAGGGGCGCCTTGCCAGCCTCTACTCATTACTCCTCGCCTGCCCGCCCGGGCTCCTTAGGGCCCCAGTAGGAAGCAGTTGCTGGAGTTAAACAGCCACCATGAGAAAGAGTTGGCAAAACAGCTCAGTTCAAATTGGATCTGACCAAGAAGGAGGCTCAGCAGTAGCACCTCACTGAGGACTAGGAGCATAGGCTTTCCAAGCAGAGGGAAGACCTGCGGGAGTGCAAGGCCAGGTACTGGTGCCTGGAGGCTCAGTGGGCTGAGATGGTCAGCCAGTTCCAGGACATGATGCAGTCCCACTGGAACGAGGCCCTCCGGCTCTTCGCCACCAGCGGCGCTTCCCTCTAGCCTTTGCCCAAAGCCCCACACCAGGAGGCCGAAGCAGACCCCAAGTCAGAATTTCTGCCCTCTTTTGACCCACACAAAAAGACCCAGAAGAGGGAGACTCTCCAGCAACACATACATTCATTGCACGTATCCAGCCCAGGGGCCATAGTTTGAGGACCCCTGATTTAGTGCAACATACAAAATGCAAATAATTTTTCTGCGGACCACCAAAATTTTCTCACGGACCACCAGTTGGTGACCGCTGCTTTGGAGAATAGAATATAACCCCTTAGATATTGAAAGACTGCTATCATGTCTCCCCTAGTCCTTCTTTTCATTAAACTAGACATACCCAATTCCTGCAACCGTTCTTCGTATGTTTTAACCTCCATCCCTGTTCTCCTCCTTCCTCCTCCTCCTCCTCCTCTCCTCTCTGTATATTTTTGGTCTGATGTGCTGTGACTCCTTTGATGCAATTGCTCATCAAATCCGTTTACAGAAATGCTGGGCAGGGTACTTCGAGCCTTGGAGATGATTAATTCAGCAAAGATCATCATCAGTACCCTCGTTGACCTTGGCAAATCTCAAAAATGAAGCAGAAACCGAACTGCCTAGGACAGTGATGGCTAACCTTTTTGCCATCGCGTGCCAAAAGCAGGGGAAACGCGGGGGCGTCGTGTGCCCCCACCCCTAATTCTATGTGCCCCACCCCCACGCATATATGCGCAACCCTCCCATGCTTCCCACTCTTTGGGCACATGATGGCCCGGTGGGCCGGAAGGCCCATTTTTTGCTCTCCCCAGGCGCCAGAGCCTTTCTAGGAGCCTGGGGAGGGCAAAAACAGCCTTCCCTAACTCCCCCACCACCACCGGAGGCCTGTTTGCTGACTTCCAGCGGGGCCCAGGAGGCCCAAAAATCAGCTGGCCAGCGGGCACATGTGCGTCGGAGCTGAGCTCATGTGCCCACCAATATGGCTCCGCGTGCCACATTTCGATGGATGCGAAACCACCATCACGAGACACAGTCATAAAATCTAGATTGAGAGTAAAATAAATTAATCATCATAATCAGCTCTTTATTTGGTGCCCCGAGCTCCCCAAAGCTCATCCAGGTAGAAAGCTAACCCTATATAAATGCATCAACTGGATAGCGAGATTTGGTTTCTTATGCTATGTTGGCTAGAATGCATTAGACCTGGGAAATGATCAATGCAAGGAAGATAATTAGCACCTGGTAATAGAATCAGAATAAATTGAAAAAACAATAATGTGGGGTTTTTTTGTTTGTTTTTTTTACAAAAAAGAATCATTGCCAGAAAACACTTGCTGGTGTTTGTGTGTGTGTGTGTGTGTGTGTGTGTGTGTGTGTGTGTGTGTGTGTGTGTAATAAAAAGCCAAGAAAATAAAAGAAAATTATCCTCTTTTTTTTTTCTTTTTTTCCTGTTAGAGAACTCAGGAGTTTGCGAAATCTCTCATTACCAAACGCTAATGAGGATTGACAGAGTCCTCTTCAATTTGAAGATAACCATCAAATGCTTCTATATTGGGAGAGTTGTACACCGTATCCAGGAAGACATTGGGCAATGCTAAGGCTACCTGATAACATCATTTCCTAACTCTCCCCCTCCCCCTCGCTCTCATTTTTAGAATATAGAATCATAGGGCTGAAAGGGACTTCGGAGGTCATCTAGTCCAACCGCCTGCTCAAGGCAGGAGACTATAGCATCCCAGTCTAATGCTTGTCCACTCTGTTTTTGAACATCTCCTGCGATGGAGTCCCCACAGCTCTAGGAGGCAAGCTAGTCCACTGATTAATTAGTCTCACTGTCAGAAAATGTCTCCTTACCTATAGAGTAAGAGTAGAGTAGAGTAACTGAGCCGAGGTGGCGCAGTGGTTAGAGTGCAGTACTGCAGCTACTTCAGCTGACTGCTAGTTCAGCAAATCAGCGGATCAAATCTCACCGGCTCAAGGTTGACTCAGCCTTCCATCCTTCCGAGGTGGGTAAAATGAGGATCCAGATTGTTAGGGGGCAATATGCTATTTAGTATACTGTCTTTGGTGTAAGCCACCCAGAGTCCTGGGAGAGTGGGCGGCATAGAAATATGACTAATAAAAGAAAAGAAAAGAAAAGAAAAAAAGAGTAGAGTAGAGTAGAATAGAATAGAACTTTGAGATTCTCCAGCAGCATGGGGGAAAATAATATGTTTTTTCCAACTTGCTTTTTTAGGAGCCAAGTTAGAATTTTTTTACCAGAGCCGTTTGTTGATGTATGCATGTATGTTTTTTGTATGTGCGTATATATATATTTATACAAATGTACATGCACATTGAAGGGATTGTGGTGGCTCAGTGGCTAAGACACTGAGCTTGTTGATCGAAAGGTCGGCAGTTCAGCGGTTCGAATCCCTAGTGCCGCGTAATGGGGTGAGCGCCCGTTACATGTCCCAGCTTCTGCCAACCTAGCAGTTCAAAAGCACGTAGAAAATGGAAGGAGAAAAACAGGGACCACCTTTGGTGGGAAGGTAACAATGTTCCGTGTGCTTTTGGCATTGAGTCATGCCGGCCACGTGACCACGGAGACGTCTTCGGACAGCGCTGGCTCTTCGGCTTTGAAAGGGAGATGAGCACTGCCCCCTAGAGTCGGGAATAACTAGTACATATGTGCGAAGAGAACCTTTATCTTTACCTTTTTACATGCACTGATAGGCAGACATATGCACAAGCTATCATTGAATTGGTGTCCCACTCCCTCTGCTGGCCTGCTTGTGTTAAAAACCTAGGAGGTGGTTCACAATTTATATTTTCCGAAACGAGATCATTGCACTCAGAAACAGTTCTTATTTTAAAAAAACAACAGCACCCAACTAAGAAGTTTTCCAAAGAGAAGCAGCAATGGAACCAGAAAGTTGGTCCACTACATTCAGGATGCCAAAAACCAGAGATATTGAAGAGGGCCCAGAGTTGGGTGCCCAGAGCAGCCTTCCCAAAAAGAAGGTAATCTGTTGGGAACGATCAAGATTGACAGGGAAAGTCCTGGAAGACTAGGGGGTGGATGGCAGGTCTCCGTTCCAGAGTTCTGATACAGATGGTCCCAAATGGTAAATCAGAATAGCAGATGATGGGCAGCTGCATCTGGTCTTGGACTGCTTCTTCAAATTGCTTTATTTCTTCTTCTTTTTTCTCTCTCTCTTTCCTCTCCTCCTTTCCTTTCACCCCTTCTCATTCCTTTCCTTTCCCATTCCTTTCCCTTTTTCCTTTCCCTTTCCTTTCTCATTCCATTCCTTTCCTTCTTTCCCTTCTCATTCCTTTCCTTTCTCATTCCTTTCCTTTCCCTTTTTCCTTTCTCTTTCCTTTCTCATTCCTTTCCTTTCCTTCTTTCCTTTCTCATTCCTTTCTTTTCTCATTCCTTTCCTTTCCCTTTCCCTTTCCTTTCTTTTTCCCTTTCCCTTTCCTTTCTCATTCCTTTCTTTTCTCATTCCTTTCCTTTCCCTTTTTCCTTTCCCTTTCTTTTCTCATTCCTTTCCTTTCTCATTCTTTTCCTTTCCCCCTTTCCTTTCTCATTCCTTTCCTTTCCTTTCCCTTTCCTTTCTCATTCTTTTCTTTTCCCATTCCTTTCCCTTTCCTTTCTCATTCCTTTATTTTCCCATTCCTTTCCCTTTCCCTTCTCATTCCTTTATTTTCTCATTCCTTCCCCTTTTTCTTTTCCCTTTCTTTTCTCATTCCTTTCCTTTCTCATTCGTTTCCTTTCCCTTTCCTTTCCCTTTTTCCTTTCCTTTCTCATTCCTTTCCTTTCCCTTTCTTTTCTCATTCCTTTCTTTTCCCATTCCTTTCCCTTTTTCCTTTCTCACTCCTTTCCCTTTTTCCTTTCTCATTCTTTTCCTTTCCCCCTTTCTCTTTCTCTTTCCCTTTCCTCTCTTTCTCTCACAGCTTGAGTTGTTCCAGCCATTCTTCAAGGACAACTCCTAAAATCATGCAGGACAGCAGCCCAGCCCCTTAAATATGCCCTTGGTGCGGTTTTTTTTTAAAAAAACTCTGCAAAAACCTAGGTATTTTACCAGCTCAATCAACCAAGTTAAAGTGAGGAAAGGCATTTGTCATCCCAAATGGAATTGACATTGATTGATTGCTGCTGAGTGACATTCTCCCAACCCACACCGCATGCTAATGAAAGAAAATCAATTGGAACCACAGCAGGAGGTGAGGTTTTGAGCTGGGATCCAGCCTGCGTGTCAGCAGAGATCACTTTCTAAATAGGGACAGTGAGGGGCTTTGCATTGGAGCATCCAAACAAAAGCTGATTTTTGGAAATTCAATGTGTTTTGCTCTCCGTAGCTGAGCGGGGAAGGACCTCAGGAGAAAATGGAACTAAAAAGCTAAAGGTAAAGGTTCCCCTCGCACATACGTGCTACTCGTTCCCGACTCTAGGGGGCGGTGCTCATCTCCGTTTCAAAGCCGGAGAGCCAGCGCTGTCCGAAGACGTCTCCGTGGTCATGTGGCTGGCATGACTAAATGCCAAAGGCGCACGGAATGCTGTTACCTTCCCACCAAAGGGGGTCCCTATTTTTCTCTTGCATTTTTTATGTGCTTTTGAACTGCTAGGTTGGCAAAAGCTGGGACAAGTAATGGAAGCTCACTCCGTTATGCGGCACTAGGGATTTGAACCGCCGAACTGCCGACCTTTCAATCCACAAGCTCAGCCACTGAGCCACCATGTCCCTTGAGATGGAACTAGATCAGGGGTCAGCAACCTGCAGCTCTGGGGCCGCATGTGGCTCTTTCATCCCTCTGCTGCAGCTCCCTGTTGCTGGTCGGCTCCACAATTGATAGGGCTTTCGGTTATGAGGAGACTCTATGGTAGGGGAATGGATTTACGATCAGCAGAGGAAAAAGGATGCTGCACTAGGAGGAGACTCTATGGTGGGGGAACCGGACTTCCAGTCGGCTCCAGAATTGAATGGGGCGCTTCCGTTTAGGACCTTTGTGGCTCTTTGAGTATTTAAGGTTGCTGACCCCTGAACTAGATGGTTGTAATTAAAGAACTGTGAAATTGTGAGGTTTTGCTCTTGAATTCAGGAGGATGCCAAATAAAAGCATATTTGTTTGTTTATTCATCAAACAAAGATTACAAATTCAAATGAACAAAACGAAGGGAAAAAAAAAACCCTAAAATGTGACAGGGGCGATAGGAAGTAGTGCGATGGCCTAGAGGTGGAGCTCTCGCCTCACAATCAGGAGGTTGTGAGTTCGATCCTAGTAGAGGCAGTTATTTCTCTCTCTGGGCACAATGAGAATATATCTGCTGAATATATAACTCCCCATTGGCAACAGGAAGGGCACCCGGTCAGTAAACACTCAGCTCCATTCAGTTGTTCAGACTCCATCCTGCAAGGCAGGAGTGCTATTCAGCAGGTTCTGAAGAACCGGTAGTGAAAATTTTGAGTAGTTCGGAGAACTGGCAAATACCACTGGCCCCAGAGCGGGGTGAGAATGGAGATTTTGCAATATCCTTCTCCCAGGAGTGGGGAGGGAATTTTGCAGTATCCTTCCCCTGGAGTGGGGTGGGAATGGAGATTTTGCAATATCCTTGCCCCTGGAGTGGAGAGGGAATTTTGCAGTATCCTTCCCCTGCCATGCCCACCGAGCCACGCCCATAGAACCGGTAGTAAAAAAAAATTGAATTCCACCACTGAAATAGACCCAATGAGATGAAGCCTCCATCTGATTTGGTTCCTGGTGACTTTATCCAGGACACATCCATAACTCTCTAAACTCTACAAAGAGTGCAGAGAAGAGCAACCAAGGGGATTAGGGGACTGGAGGCTAAAACATACGATGAACGGTTGTAGGAACCAGGCATGGCTAGTCTAGTGAAGAGAAGGACCAGGGGAGACAGGATAGCAGCCTTCCAATATTTGAGGGGCTGCCCCAGAGAGGAGGGGGCCAAGCTATTTTCCAAAGGACTTGAAGGCCAGACAAGGAACAATGGATGGAAACTGAACAAGGAGAGATTCAACCTGGAAATAAGGAGAAATTTTTTGACAGTGACAGCAATCAACCAATGGAACAGAAGTTGCCTTCAGAAGTTATGGGAGCTTCATTACTGGAGGCTTTCAAGAAGAGACTTAACAGACGTTTTTCAGAAATGGTGTAGGATCTCCTCCTTGAGCAGGGGGTTGGACTAGATGACCTAAAAGGTCCCTTCCAACTTTTTAAAAATCTAACCTAACCTAACCTAATCTAATCTAATCTAATCCATGTAATTTTCTTGACAGCAATATTTGATTTTTTTTTCTTTTATTTCCTACAGCCCTGATATTTCTTTTACATCTCCCAAGATGCTTCGTTTCTGAATCCACCCAAAGTCTCCAGCTGGCTACCGGTTCGAGGCCATTGAAAGAAACACACTTAGTGTTTTGGTATTTGTTGCTTTCGACTTTTGAGACTCAACATGCATTGAAATCAACAAGACATATAGCGCGTTGCCTTTCAAATGGAAACAATGAAATTTGTTGTGCCTGGGCATACTTTTGTAACTTTGAACTGAATTTTGAAACTTAAATAGGACACCTGATCAAGTTCTGATGCTGTTCATGCAATGGCCAGCAGGTGTCCCCATAAACCTATTTTTACAAATTCTTTTAGCTTTTTTTTACAACCCTGGAAATTTAGCTCAAGTAGGTTCCATTCTGTAACTGTAAAAAAGCTTCTAGAGCCTTAATGAATTTGTATCATGCCCCCAAAAAACAAACAAACAAAAAACCCTACAGAGGAATGTCTCTGAGACTAAACTTGACTCAAAGATGACTTTATTTTATTTTATTTTATTTTATTTATTTTATTTTATTTTATTTTATTTATATGCTGCCCTTCTCCGGACACTCAGGGCGGCTTACAATGTGTTAAGTAATAGCCTTCATACTTTTGTATATTTATACAAAAGTCAGTTTATTGCTCCCATAATCTGGGTCTTCATTTTACCTACCTTAGAAAGGATGGAAGGCTGAGTCAACCTTGAGCCTGGTGAGATTCGAACTTGCAGTAATTGCAGGCAGCAGATGTAAGTGGATGCTAATAACAGTGCTTTAGTCTGCTGAGCCACCAGAGCGCCCTACTTTAATGTATTCCATGTAAATTCTGGGGTCAAATGGAGAAAGGGTTTGTATTAAAGAGATCAGATCCAACAGAAACGATCAGATAATAATCTCCACAAATGAAAGATGACTCACCCTATGCCAAGGCTGGAAAATAAACCATTTAACATATTAAACATATCTTTTTGTTCTCATTCTCTTTTCGGGTACACAGTGCCTATAAGGCAGAACCCACTGCTTGTGCATCACAAGAGGAATAATGGATTGAGAAATTTAAAAAGTAATCCTGAGCAAGTAGGAAAAAGTATGCTGTGATTTGACTGTGTTTTTTTTTTTTAAGTTATGTTTTTAGCTGTCTGGACTCGCTTTTATTTTTTAGGCGGGGTTCCCAACTTTCTCCCAAGCCCGACCCCCCCATTTTCCCCCCATGAAGTCCACACAACAACCCTGCTTAGTAGGCCAACATCGCGCGTAATGAGACTGAAACGCGTC
The DNA here is from genome assembly GCF_059756535.1 of Pantherophis guttatus. Taxonomy (NCBI): domain Eukaryota; kingdom Metazoa; phylum Chordata; class Lepidosauria; order Squamata; family Colubridae; genus Pantherophis; species Pantherophis guttatus. Next base: position 13,904,318 of record NC_142074.1, on the reverse strand, counting down.
CCTTTTGCGCGCCTCGCTCCTGAACGCTTTTGACGGGCAGCCAGGGAGAGGCGGATTTTTTCCTTTCTCTCTCTCTCTCTCTCTCTCTGTGTGTGTATATATGTGCATGTGTGTGTGTGTAGCTTTTTTTTTTTTTTTTTTTGTGCGCGTCCGTTTCCTTCCCCAAAGCGGTCCATTCCCTTTTGGCCGCTGGGCAAGCTTGCGCCCCGGACGGAGCCGCGATCCTAAAAGTTAAGAGCCGCGCCGTCCAACCGCGCCCGCATTAAGTGGGTGGAGGGCGAGCTTTCTTTGGCGACTAGGGCTGGGCTGACCCCGAGGAAATTTCCTCTCCCTTCCTTCCAGCGGTGCCCGGGAGAAGCAAAAGCGCGATTTTGAGAAGCCCGAAGAAGGGAAGGGGAAAAGAAAGAAAGAAAGAAAGAAAGAAAGAAAGAAAGAAAGAAAGAAAGAAAGAAAGAAGGAAGGAAGGAAGGAAGGAAGGAAGGAAGGAAGGAAGAAAGGAAGAAAGAAAGAAAGAAAGAAAGAAAGAAAGAAAGAAAGAAAGAAAGAAAGAAAGAAAGAAAGAAAGAAAGAAAGAAAGAAAGAAAGAAAGAAAGAAAGAAGGAAGGAAGGAAGGAAGGAAGGAAGGACCTTTGGCCGTCGTCCAGAATCTCCAACCGGTCGCCCGCGCGCTCTGCGGAGTTTTCCCCCGCTTGGCAAGGAGGCGCGCGTCCCGAGAGAACCGTGGAGGGTTTCCACGGGCAGCTCCACCTCCGGCTCTTCCGACGGGGCGAGAGAGGCTCTTCTGGGTTGCTTTAGCGGACGTGCTCCAAGGATCCCCGAGGAACCGACGGGGCGCCCCCCCCCCCACTGGCTTTTCCACCCCGTTTTGCGTCCTGGCGCCCGCCGGTCTCCTCGAGGCGGCCAGGCGATGCCTTTTTGGAAGCGCACGGTGGAACCCCGGCGGCTGCTCCCTTCGGCGGCCGCTGCCCCACATCTGGCCGGGCTGCCGCTGGCCCAGCTGCACGAGGTGTGCGGCTTGACGACGCTGGCCCTGCTCCGCCAGCTGGCCGACCTGTGCGGCCACTCGGCGGCGCTGCTGGGCGAGCTGGAGGGGCGCCTGCTGGAGCTTTCCAGACGCGCCCACCGCCTGCGGGGGCGCCTCCGCCGGGTGCGTGGTCTCCTCCGCCCGGGGGCTTCTTCGGAGCCAGGTAAGAAAGAGGGGAGGGGGGGAGAAAAAAGAGGAGAGGGGAGGGGGGAGGAAGAAGAGGAGCAGGAGGGTGGGGGGATGGGAACCAACGAGAAACCCCTCCCAGCGAAAGTGGGGTGGGGGACGGTGCTTTCAACACCCCCAAGGAAACACGGAGGGAAAGCTGCGCGCAAAGAAAAAGGGCAGTGGGCTTTCTCCGATGTCCCAAACCATCACGGGAGGGGGGGATTTTCAAGATGAGATGATGATAGATAGATAGATAGATAGATAGATAGATAGATAGATAGATAGATAGATAGGAGGAGGAGGAGGAGGAGGAGGAGGAGGAGGAGGAGGGAAGAAGAAGAAGAAGAAGAAGAAGAAGAAGAAGAAGAAGAAGAAGAAGAAGAAGAAGAAGAAGAAGAAGAAGAAGAAGAAGAAGAAGAAGAAGAAGAAGAAGAAGAAGAAGAATATTCTGTAAGCAGCCTTGAGTCTCCATGGGCGAATAGGCAGATAGATAGATAGATAGATAGATAGATAGATAGATAGATTAGATAGATGATAGATAAAAGATAGATAGATAGATAGATAGATAGATAGATAGATAGATAGATATGCTTTCTTCTCTTATCATATATATATGCTTTCTTCTCTTATCGTAGGTTTTTGTATGTATTTTTCTTCAACCGGGTATTTTCCTCCGTAAACCAAGTTTCTCAACTTGCAGCCATAGCTCAGTGAAATCACATCCACTATCCTAGGCTTCTTCAGACAGCAAGCAAGCAATAGCCATCAAAATGCTTACTTGCTGTCTGAAGAAGCCTAGGATAGTGGATGTGATTTCACTGAGCTATGGCTGCAAGTTGAGAAACTTGGTTTAGGTAGGAAAATACCCGGTTGAAGAAAAATACATATATATATATATATATATATAGATGACGAAAACATATAGATGACGAATACATACATATATGGATGACGAATGAGACTTCGTCGAAACGTCGCCAAGACACTTCCAATTTTACACGGGAGAAAACCCGAATAACCAAAGACCTACATATGTATGTATGTATGTATGGCTAAACCTGGCTAAAGAGAAATACACATAAAGCCTACGAAAAGGAAAGAAAACAAATACTGTACCTTTACAGGGAGGATACATGGGATGAGGGTGTGGCTAACTGATGAGGACTTATTAGTCCGAAATAGATCTATCTTAGTCTCCTTAGTCTCCCAATGGGCAGCAGAGTGTTTGCTGGCTGCCAGAAAAAAAAAGCCTAGAAGTTTACGTAGGAAGAACATGGCTAAAGAGAAATACACATAAAGCCTACCAAAAGGAAAGAAAACAAATACTGAACCTTTACAGGGAGGATACATGGGATGAGGGTGTGGCTAACTGATGAGGATTTATAAGTCCGAAATAGATCTATCTTAGTGTCCTTAGTCAGCTGGTCCTTTGCATCCTTTTAGAGCAAGAAGTCTTCAAACTTGGCAGCTTTAAGACTTGTGGACTTCAATTCCCAGAATTCTCTAGCCAGAATTCCCAGAATTCTCTAGCACAGCATAGCATAGCTGGCTGGAGAATTCTGGGAATTGAAGTCCGCAAGTCTTAAAGCTGCCAAGTTTGAGGACTTCTGTTTTAGAGGGGCCTTGAAGCACTTGGAAGTTTATCTCTGTCCTCAGGGTCACCTGAGTGGTGCAAACGGTTTCTGTAGTCTGCAATTTTTTCCCCTCTGGAAATCTATTCCTACTCCCACACCATTCCAAGGATTTTCATCCCAAATTGTGTAGCTAAAAGACTGTGGAGATTCTCAGTCATCTAGGTCATGATTGTCCCAAAGATGCTTTTTTTCAGGAGGCAACTGGACTTCCTTGTTTTTTTTTCTTTTGAAGACATTTTGCTTCTCATCCAAAGAAGCTTCTTCAGCTCTGACTGGGAGGGTGGGGAATGGAAGGATTGAGACGCCTTGCAGACACCTGGTCCTTTGCATCCTTTTAGAGCAGAGGTGGGCAACTATGGCCCTTTTTATGACTTGTGGATTTCAATTCCCAGAATTCCTGAGCTAACATGGCTGGCTCAGGAATTCTGGGAGTTGAAGTCCACAAGTCATAAAAGGGCCATAGTTGCCCACTCCTGTTTTAGAGGGTCGTTGAAGCACCTGGAGATTTATCTGTGTCCTCAGGGTCACCTGAGTGGTACTCCTGGTTCCTGTAGTCTGCAATTTTTTTCCTCTACTCGCACACCATTCAAAGGGTTGTTCATCCCAAATTGTGTAGCTAAAAGTCTGTAGAGATTCTCCGTCATCCAGGTCATGGTGCTTTTTTCAGGAGGCAACTGGACTTCCTTGGGTTTTCTTTCTTTGAAGATCTTTCAAAGTCCAGTTTGAAACATCCAGTTGCCTTCTGCAAACTTCCAACTCTGTTATTCTTCTGATACCCACCCTTCTGCAACTCCCTAGGTTGGCTCTTTCGGTGAGGAAGGAGGCGAGGGGAACTTTGCTTATGTTCAGAGGCTTTTTTTCCGCTCCGAGGCTTCGGCGGTGGGAGGGCCGTGGCTTTCGCGTGGCTTTGGTTCCTTCCCTTCGGATTTGGTGGTCTCCTCCGGAAGGGGGTGAGAAAAGATCCTTGGGGTGGGGGGGGGGCTGAAGGAAAAAGGGGAGGAATCCCACCCCCCGGATTAAGGGGAAGGGAGGCATCCTGCTTGTAAACTCTGCATCTTTTGGGCTGCGAGATCTGCTCCACTTTCCATTATGGGCTGAGACTTGAGACCAGAGCTAATTAAATCAGGCAGATGCTGCAGCTTAATTACATTTTACCTTCGGATGTCCCTGTGTGTGGAATTTGAATGCCTCTGGAAAGAAGGTGCCCAAACCCATTCCTCTTTTGGCCAGGAAAGATGGTGTAAAATGTTGCTCTTCTTACAAGATTGTGTGAATGGTGTTATTGCTTCCCAGGGAGGCAACTTTTGCTGTTTTCTGGTACAGATAGTTCTCAAGTTATGACTATTCATTTAACAACTGTTCAAAGTTTCTTCTTTTTCTTCTACTTCTACTTCTTCTTCCTCCTCCTCTTCCTCCTCCTCCTCCTCCTCCTCCTCTTCTTCTTCTTGTAATTCTTCCAGCATTAAAATTAATATAGAATCTGGAAATATGCCGCAAATGTCCGTGGCTGGTTTAATAATTTGGAGAAAGAGCTGGAGGTAGTGGGAGGAAAGCATTGTTATTCCAGTTCTCCATAAACTTTCATGGCAAGCCAGCCTTTGAGTAATTTCTCACTTTACAACATGCATTTTGAGCCAAGCTGTCATTACTTCCTCCTCCTCCTCCTCTTCTTCTTCTTCCTTCTCCTCCTCCTCCTCTTCTTCTTCCTCCTCCTCCTCCTCTTCTTCTTCCTTCTCCTCCTTCTCCTTCTCCTTCTCCTTCCTCCTCTTCCTCCTCCCAACATATTCCCACAGGTGCAGGATCTGCTTTTCGAATCATTGAACTCCACTTTGCACAGTCAGCTGCGTCTCCAGGGCGCAGGCCCGCAGCTTACATCTCTTTGTTGATGGTGTCTTGCCATCTCTGTTTTGAGTGCCCGCGAGGTCACCGGCCATTGATTTCTAGTTTGTAGGCAGTCTTGGCAACGGTGGAAGATGCTATGCTGCTCTGTGTACATGTCCATACCAGCGGAGTCGGCCTTCTCTAGTCGTCTCTATGATTGGTGCCACACCAAAATGCTGTCAAATGGTGTCATTTGTGATGTGGTCAAGAAGGGAGAGGCCCCATATCCAACGCAGCCTTCGCATTTCCGTGGCACGGAGAGAGCTTTCGGTCCCTGTTGTGGCTGCCCAGCATTCAGTGCCACAGGGCAGATGGTTGTCTTGTAAATCTCAGATTTAAGTCGGGTTGGCATTCGTCTGTCACATGACAACTGTTCAAAGTTGCATCAGTGCTGAAAATCGTAACTTACAACAGGTCATGGCACTTATGACCAATGTAGTATTCCCCCCCCCCCACACACACACACCGTAGTTGTTGTTTTTTTTTAATCTTGTGATCAAAATCAGGGTGCTTTGCACCCTGCATGCATTTACCACGGCTGCAGCATCCTGGGGTCCTATTTCTCAGCTGAGGAAGTACAGTTTAAAAGTATAAGAACTGCTTTTCTTTCCAGACAGTCCTGGGAGAGTTTGGATTGGTTTTGACATTAGCTTATTTGTTCTTCTGGGGGACGCCGTGGCTCAGTGGCTAAGACGCTGAGCTTGTCGATCAAAAGGTCAGCAGTTTTTTTTTTGTTTGTTTGTTTTTAAATTTGATTTATATGCCGCCCTTCTCCGGAGTCTCAGGGCGTCTTACAATGCGTTAAGCAATAGCCTTCATACTTTTGTATATTTATACAAAGTCAGCTTATTGCCCTCACAAACTGGGTCCTCATTTCACCTACCTTAGAAAGGATGGAAGGCTGAGTCGACCTTGAGCCTGGTGAGAATTGAACTCACAGTAATTGCAGGCAGCTGGATGTTAAATGCTGCCTTAGGAGGCATTATCCTCCTACGCCACTCAGGCTGTTACAGAGTTCAGCGGTTCGAATCCCTGGTGCCGCATAACAGGGTGAGCTCCCGTTACTTGTCCCAGCTTCTGCCAACCTAGCAGTTTGAAAGCACGTAAAAAAATGCAAGTAGAAAAATAGGGACCACCTTTAGTGGGAAGGTAACAGCGTTCCGTGCGCGTTTGGCGTTTAGTCATGCCAGCCACATGACCACGGCGACGTCTTCGGACAGCGCTGGCTCTTCGGCTTCGAAATGGACATGAGCACCGCCCTCTAGAGTCGGGAACGACTAGCATGTATGTGCGAGGGGAACCTTTACCTTTACCTTTATTTGTTCCTCTGCTCAAGGCAGCCCAAAGCAGCCATAGGATTTGGTCACCCGCCTAAGTGGGGCAGAAGGAAAACTGTACTTGGGAGCAGAAACTGCTGAGAGATTTGTGGTGCATTATTTATTTATTATTATTATTTATTAGTTCAATTTATATGCCGCCCTTCTCCGGAGACTCAGGGCGGCTTACAATGCATTAAGCAATAGCCTTCATACTTTTGTATATACCTGCTTAGTAGGGCTTTCGCCCCCCCCCCAAGCGGTGTTCTTTTTTATACAAAGTCAGCTTATTGCCCCCACAAACCGGGTCCTCATTTTACCTGCCTCGGAAGGATGGAAGGCTGAGTCAACCCTGAGCCTGGTGAGATTCGAACTTGCAGGAATTGCAGGCAGCTGGCAACTAAGTGCTACTTTAACAGTGTAGGGGGTCTGCAGTTTGCATATGTGCAGGGAATTTCCTATCTTGGATGGCAAACCTCAGATAAGGAAGGTTACTTGCACGTAAGCGCCAGGAAATTACATTAGAAGATAAGACCCTAATTCTGTAAACAAGAGGAACAGGAGGAGAGGAAGTGGGATGTGTGTTAGATTTTAATTATAGCCAAATATTAGAAGTGCTTAAGCCAGCAGTAATGATTAACCTATGATTTAAGTTACCTGGAAGATTCTGTGAGCCAATGATATTCTGCCAAGTATGCTGTAACTTGAAAGTAACAAACTATATAATGTCACTATGTAAGACAATAAAGTTACCACATACATCCTCAACCTTTGTGTGTGTGTGGTCTCTTCATAACAGCGCTTAGTCCACTGCTCCACCAGGCTCTTCTCATTTACAAATGATGCTTCCTGTGTCCAAATGTAACCTTCATCTGGCCAAACATAACCCTTTTCGAAGATGCTGTTTATTTGGAAATCATATTCAGCACTAAGTAGTTCATATTTCCTGCTCTTATGGAAGAGTTCCCCTCTTCCTTCCGAGTTAGCAGCTGACACATTAAAACGTCAAACAATGCACCATAAGGCAATATTTCTCAACCTTGGCAATTTGAAGATACGTGTACTTCAATACCTAGAATTCCCCAGCCAGCATAGGGAAGCCAACCTGTTGCAATTTTCCCTAACCTGCATGTACTCCCAGATGGGTTGAAGTATAGCAAGCGCAATAGCGCTTAGACTTATATACCGCTTCATAGTGCTTTACGACCTTCCCTAAGCAGTTTACAATGTCAGCCTATTGCCCTCAACAATCTGGGTCCTCGTTTGACCGACCTGGGAAGGATGGAAGGCCGAGTCAACCGTGAGCTGGTCAGGATCAAACTCCTGGCAGTGAACTGAATTAGCCTGCAATACTGCATTCTAACAGGAAGGAAGGAAGGAAGGAAGGAAGGAAGGAAGGAAGGAAGGAAGGAAGGAAGGAAGGAAGGAAGGACAAGAAGCAATGGGTGGAAACTAATCAAGGAGAGAAGCAACTTAGAACTAAGGAGAAATTTCCTGACTGTTAGAACAATTAATCAGTGGAACAACTTGCCTGCAGAAGTTGTGAATGCTCCAACACTGGAAGTTTTTAAGAAGATGTTGGATAACCATTTGTCTGAAGTGGTGTAGGGTTTCCTGCCTGAGCAGGGGGTTGGACTAGAAGACCTCCAAGGTCCCTTCCAACTCTGTTATTCTATTCTATTCTATTCTATTCTATTCTATTCTATTCTATTCTATTCTAGGAAGGAAGGAAGGGCAATAGCAATAGCACTTAGACTTATATACAACTTCACGCTCCTCTCTAAGTGGTTTACAGAGTCAGCACCTTGCCCCCAACAATCTGGGTCCTCATTTTACCAACCTAGGACAGATGGAAGGCCAAGTCAACCATCAGCCAGTCAGGATCGAACTGCTGGCAGTGGGCAGAATTATCCTGCAATCCTGCATTCTAACCACTGCGCCATCACGTCTCTTGGGACTCATCTGGCGGCAACATAGAACCCGCTGCACATCACACCAGGCTGAGGAAGCCTAAACTGCTGGAAACTTCGTGATGACAATAATACGTGTTCTCAAAGTTCTTGGTTTTGTTCTAGGACTATTTAGCCAGCCTGAGGTCATGTAATCAGTTTCACTCCCAAGGAAGAACTTAAAATATGAGCCTCCTTGGTCTGATCTCCTGCGTCATTTGGAGTCAAGACTTCTTGAGGTTAATAAGAAGGCCTGGCCATAAAGAGTTAAATGTCCTGTCTTAGACTGAAGCTGTGTATCGAAGGGGCTATCATCTCCTGTTGCAATTGGATTCGGCTTTTTGTAGCGTATTCTGGGATGTAAGAAGTTTGGGGGTGATGATTCATCGGCCGGCGTTCCAGATACAGGGAATTAGGAGTAGGAGACTAGATGAAACCTAAACCCAGAACATCGTTTAAGAATTGAATTCGGCACGCAGGAAGGAGCCACAGGGCGGAGTACAGATGCTTCCCGGGTTTGGACTTCAGCCTCGCAGGAGAACCTTTTGCCAAATTGGCAGAGAATCGAAACTTTAAACCGGCTGGAGGGTGGGAAAGAACGACAGGAAATCGGAGTCAATGAACTCTTTATGATTCCCCAGAGTTTTGCCTTCCATGTCCCTCTGCAAAACTCCGAAGCCAAACATGTGGAGACAGGAAGCTGGGCTGGAGAGGTTTCATCTGTAAAATGGGAATAATGTCAAGCAGGACCGATGAGAAAAAGGCTCTGTCAGATCCTGGTCATTTTGCTTGGGGAAAGCCATTGGCATTCAAATCCTCTCCTTTGGAAGTCATTGAATTATCAGCATTTCACTCTGGCAAAGAGGGAGGTTTTTTTTTAAAAAAAATGGCAGGTGCTGAAGCTTTCAAGAAAATTTAAAACCTTTATGGATGAAATTAACCCAGACAGTTAACTGTTTTAAAGTTGGTATAGGTCAGTGATGACTAACTTTATTCTATTCTATTCTATTCTATTCTATTCTATTCTATTCTATTCTATTCTATTCTATTCTATTCTATTCTATCCTATCCTATCCTATCCTATCCTATCCTATCCTATCCTATCCTATCCTATCCTATCTATCTCTTTGTCATACATACACACACACACACACATACATATCAGGGGTGAAATCCAGCAAGTTCTGATAGGTTCTGGAAAACTGGTAGTGGAAATTTTGAGTAGTTCGGAGGACCAGCAAATACCACATCTGGCTGGCCCCAGAGTGGGGTAGGAATGGAGATTTTACAATATCCTTCCCCCAGGAATGGGGAGGAAATGGGGACTTTGTGCAGTATCCTTCCCCTGCCACGCCCACCAAACCACACCACTCCCACCAAGCCATGCCCACAGAACTGATAGTAAAAAATTTGGATTTCACTGCTGATATATATATATATATATATATATATATATATATATATATATATATATATATATATATATATATATCTTTGCTCGCACAAGCACGAAGCTGAAGACACCAGCCTGAAGATGACGAGTGAGACTTCGTCGAAACGTCGCCAAGATACTTCCAATTTTACACGGGAGAAAACCCGAATAACCAAAGACCTACATACAAACACCCACAAAAACCTCAGAAAACAAATATATATATATATATGTATATATATTTGTTTATCATTCTTTCTCTGTGTGTGTCTATCGTGTCTGTCTGTCCATCTGTCTGTCTGCCTATCTGTCTATCTCAAGGACAGCTTTCTGAAATAAAAAGACTGTCCTTTATGACGGAGGATGTGCGGTCCCCGTATTTGCAGGCAATGCCTATGCCTTCAGTTGGGTACGTGGACAGCTGTTGTGTTTTCTGCAGCTGAGCTAAGAATAATATTTGGGAAGGGAAGGCCATCTTCATTCCTGGCCCAAGGAAGGAGCTGAGCCAAATGGACAGATTGGAGTCAACATTTCTTGGTTTGTTTTGCTTTATTTTGAGACAGTAAGCAAGGAATGGGGAGGCGAGTCTCTGGGGAGGTGAACTTCTTCCATTCCCTTAATGTATTCTCCGTGTCCCCTCCCAAAAAATGACAAGAGAAAAGATAACTTCCAGCACATCATCAGACAGCTAAACTGGACTTGCAGCCCCCACTATTTGGGGCCAGCACCCCTTTGCTTCCAGGTTCACCTCCGAATTTCCCCTTGCAGCTAAAAGGTAAAGGTTCCCCTCGCACATATGTACTAGTCGTTCCCGACTTTACGGAGCGGTGCTCATCTCCGTTTCTGAGCCGAAGAGCCAGTGCTGTCCGAAGACGTCTCCATGGTCATGTGGCCGGCATGACTAAACGCCAAAGGCGCACAGAACGTTGTTACCTTCCCACCAAAGGTGGTCCCTATTTTTCTACGTGCTTTCGAATTGCTAGGTTGACAGAAGCTGGGACAAGTAACGGGAGCTCACCCTGTTACGCGGCACTAGGGATTCGAACCGCTGAACTGTCGACCTTTCGATCGACAAGCTCAGCGTTTTAGCCACTGAGCCACCGCGTCCCTCTAACCGTGTCCCTTGCAACTACTCTCCAGCTAAATCTCAATCGGTTCACACAGCTATTTACATCCGAGTTTCTTAACTTCGGCCCCTTTTAAGATGTGTGGATTTCAATTCCCAGAATTCCCCAGCCAATTTGGGGAGCAAAGTGGATCTCTGGGGAATTTGGGCAGAGAAGAGGAGACATCCCTTGTTGAATAGATGAGGAGTTCTTGCCCTTGACGTTTCACAAGAAAAGAGAAAGTGCTGGATCAGACTTGGCTGGGCCTTGTCGAAAGGACAGTGTGTTCGCCCCAAAGGCTGAAAGGAAGACGGTGTTCCAGAAATACATTTCCCACTCTTTAATGGCCTTGGTCAAACCAGACATTTGCAAGGCTCCCAAAATGTGCTGAAGTTGCAGATCACACTGCCGTTAAAAAAAAAAAAGGAGGGGGGATGCTCATTGATGTAGGGTCAATTTTCTTAGTCTCTTGGGTGACCTTATGTAAATGGCGTATTCTGGATCACAGATTTGCCTGCTTTCCTGTTTAGGGAGACCCAGGAAGGAAGGAAGGAAGGAAGGAAGGAAGGAAGGAAGGAAGGAAGGAAGGAAGGAAGGAAGGAAGGAAGGAAAGAGGGAGGGAGAGAAGGAAGGAAGGGAGGAAGGAAGGAAGAAGGAAAAAGGAAAGAAAGAGAAGAGAAGAGAAGAGAAGAGAAGAGAAGAGAAGAGAAGAGAAGGATCAGGGTAGACATGATAGCAGTCTTCCAATATTTAAGGAGCTGCCACAGAGAGGAAGAGGTCAAGCTATTTTCCAAAGCACCCGAAGGCCGGACAAGGAATAATGGATGGAAACTGACCAAGGAGAGATTCAACTTAGAAATAAGGAGACATTTTCTGACAGTGAGAGCAATCAACCCATGGAACAGAAGTTGCCTTCAGAAGTCGTGGGAGCTTCATCACTGGAAGCTTTCAAGAAGAGACTGGACTGCCATCTGTCAGAAATGGTGTAGGGTCTCCTGCTTGGGCGGGGGGGTTGGACTAGATGACCTACAAGGTCCCTTCCAACTCTGTTAATTTAATGTAATCTAAAATCCAGACTGGGATTTTTTTTTAAAAAAATGGATGTAAGCAATACTAGCTGTCTAGAGAAGGAGCCTCTTCCTGTTTCTTTCCATTTTGCTCTGGACTTTGTTAAAATGCCTCCATTCGCAGATTTTGGACATCGTCTTATAATTTATTAAGTTTTCAGAAGTTTTTCCTTGGTAACTAGAGGGAAAAGAGAGGAGAACGTTTTGATTGCAAATAGATGGAGTCTCATTGCGTGGAAGGGTTTGTAGATGGCTGGACACAGTGGTGGAATTCATTTTTTTTTTACTACCTGTTCTGTGGGCATGGCTTGGTGGGCATGGCAGGGGAAGGATATCCTTCCCCACTCCAGGGGAACGATACTGCAAAATTCCCTCTCCACTCCTGGAAGAAGTATATTGCAAAATCTCCATTCCACCCCACCCCAGGGGGAAGGATACTGCAAAATTCCCTCTCCACTCCAGGGGGAAGGATATTGCAAAATCTCCATTCCCACCCCACTCCAGGGGAAGAATACTGCAAAAATCCCCATTCCCTCCCCACTCCAATGGAAGGGTACTGCAAAATCCCCATTCCCTCCCCACTCCAAGGGAAGGGTACTGCAAAATCTCCATTCCCTCCCCATTCCAGGGGAAGGATATTGCAAAATCTCCATTCCCACCCGACTCCTGGCAGAAGGATACTGCAAAATCTCCATTCCCTCCCCACTCCTGGGGGAAGGATACTGCAAAATCTCCATTCCTTCCCCACTCCTGGGGGAAGGATATTGCAAAATCTCCATTCCCACCCCACTCTGGGGCCAGCCAGAGGTGGTATTTGCTGGTTCTCTGAACTACTCAAAATTTCCGCTACCGGTTCTGCAGAACCTGTCAGAACCTGCTGGATTTCACCCCTGGCTGGAGAGTCCGCACGGGATTAAAATCGGGGAAAAACTGGCTTTACGGAATGAAAGCATTCAAGGGAGGGAAGGCTGTTCTGAATCACTATCATCCCGAGAAGCTTTCTCCACGGAACTTTTCCCTTTCACCAGGAGACAATCTTGCTACATCAACACTGGGGTGGAAAAAAGAAGAACTATCAAAGCAGGGCGGGGCGCATTGGATCCGAAAGAAAACAAGAGTCCGGGGGTTTGGAAATGGCTTCTAGCTCAGCGAGATTTATGAGGCCGGAGGCTTTCCTAAACTTCCAAGCAGGCCAGGATGCTCGAAGGAGGAAAATCACTTCCAGATTTCAGGCTGCGATCCAGAGGGCAGCCCAGGGTGTAGGTTTTGGCAGAGAGAAAAAGCAGGCTTGGCAAAGACAGCAGATACAGAGATGTGGGCCAGGTTGCCGAAAGCTGCTGGATTCTGGAAAGAAATTCCTGTCGGGGGAACCCTTTGCTTTCCCTTTTAAGCTCACACAACCTTGCAGGGAGCTTCAGCTGCTGTTTTTTCTCCTTGGTGCAGAGAGCAGTTTGCAGGTGTAGGGGGAAGGTGCAATCACCTGAGCAGGCTATGCGTGTGTGCGATATATATATATCCTTTCACCTTTCAGCTCCAATCCAGGAGCCCTCAAGCAGTCGCATTCACAACAAACCAAATTTTTACACCAAATTTATATTTCGCTGGCTCAGAGGTTAATACAACTGCCTAATATGCAGGCAGCCCAAGTTCGAATCCGAGTAAGGGCGTGGCTAGCTGATGAGAGCTAAATAGCTTGAAATAGATCTATACTAGTCTTCCTTTATTTCTTTATCAGCAAAATATAAATTATATAATCAAATTTATATTTCGCTGATAAAGAAATAAAGGGAGACTAGTATAGATCTATTTCAAGCTATTTAGCTCTCATCAGCAAAATATAAATTTGGTATAAAAATGGTTTGTCGTGAATGCTGACTGCTTGAGGGATCCTGGATTGGAGCTGAAAGGCGAAAGGGAAGCAGTATGCTCCCTCCCACATATTGGGGTAGACCAGGTGCCTCGATAGAAAAACACTTTAGATAGATAGATAGATAGATAGATAGATAGATAGATAGATAGGCCACGGCACTACTCATTTGAATGGTCACTAAATGAACAGTTGTAATTCGAGGGTTGCCCGTATTCAACTTTTTTTGGGGGGGGGGGAAATACCCTATATCCGTGATGGTGAATCTATGGCACGCGTGCCATAGGTGGCACACAGAGCCATATCTGTGGGCATGCGAGCGTTGCCCTAGCTCAGCTCCAGCGCGCATGCTGGAGGCCTCTGGAGGACATCCTTGGGGGTGGGGAAGGCCATTTTCACCCTCTTCATACTCCTAGAAAGCCTCTGGAGCCTGGAGAGAGCAAAAAACGGGCCTTCCGCTCCCACTGGAAGTCGGGAAACAGGTTGTTTCCCTTCCTCCAGAAGGCCTCCTGGGGGGTTGGGGAAGTCAGTTTTTGCCCTCCCCAGGCTCCTAGAAAGCCTCTGGAGCTGGGGTGGGCGAAAAACGGGCCTTCCGCTCCCACTGGAAGTCGGAAAACAGGGTGTTTCCCTTCCTCCAGAAGGCCTCCTGGGGGTTGCGGAAGTCAGTTTTTGCCCTCCCCAGGCTCCTACAAAGCCTCTGGAGCCTGCAGTGGGGGGAAAAACAGGCCTACCGGGCCCACCGGGCCATCATGTGCCAAAATTGGGCGGAGTGCAGGGGGGTCATGCATGCATGCATGGGGCGTATTGAATTAAGGGTGTGGGTATGTGCCCGTGCGACACCCACCTACCCCCGGCGACCCCTGCTTTTGGCACACAATGGCAAAAAGGTTAATTATCACTGTCCTATATATATTATTTCCTTCTTTAATCCAACCCAACCTCCCGTTTCCCTCATTCCTGGAATGTTTTGTTAAGGATATTCTTGGCTCATAACCAATGTTGTGGGTTATTGAGCAGAGTACCCTTTGAGTAAACACATGAAAAGCGACTGGGAGTGGTTGTGAACAATCACAGTTAACATACAAACACACTGAGTTGTTGTAGTATTTTACTTTTAGAAAAAGTAAAGCAAAGTCCAAAAACAATCCAAGTTATACACAGATATGACGAGAGTTATTTATTTTATTTATTTTATTTGATTTCTATACCACCCTATTCCCGAAGGACTCAATCAAATTAAATAGTTTAGTTAAAAGATCAATCCAGGGATATTTCAAGTACAAAGTCTTCTTACCAGTTGTAGTCATACACAATAAAACAGTTCTTCTTTAGTTTCAAAACAGCAACAAGTTCAATATCAAAACATTCAATAAATAGTAGAAAGCAACATGTACTGTAGCTATGATCAAACAGTGATCATGCAGAGAGATCAGGTAGAGAGTTACAGCAAATAAGCAGGTAAAATGGTGTAATATCCACACAAGCCATGATCCTGACTTCCCTTAAGTACATTGGCTACAGAGCTTAGCCAATCAGGATACAGGATGATGCAATACAGTCTTAAAGCAATATAATACCTTTCTGACTGCAAACATACATTGTTGGTTTATATATTGCCTGACCAACTAGTTAGACAAATAACCATTTCCTAACAGTTTTGATTGCAAGCAAGTGGAGAAAAAGACACTTCAAGGTTTCCTCAAAAGGCTTTGCCTCCCCCCCACACTTCCATCCCCTCTCTCTCCCCCCCTCCCAAAGTTAAAAAACAGGTTGGTGCCAGCAAGTTCTATTATCTTTTTAAAAAAATAATAAAGCCCATATAATCCTTCAGCAGGAGAGGTGATCTGGTGTGGCTGGCGGAAATCGGATCCATCACTTCCCTCTTCCCCCTCCTGCTGTTTGGAAGGAGGTTGCGGGCAACATTCCTGGAGATATTGAAAGAACAGCAAAGAATTGGCAACTCTGCCAAAAAAGAGATGAAAGAAGGAGAAGAGTAAGATTTGCGCGCTCCGGTGTGGGAGCAGGAACAGCAAGTGCCGGAGCGCCAGAACTATCTTGCAAAAAGAAAAAAAGAAAATTAAATTAAAATTAAATGAATCCCGCTCAGTGGGTGGCCTCTTTTCTTTTTTTTTTTGGTGTGTTTTGGTTCTGCCTGCAGTGGACTTGTGCCACCCAGGGTGTGTATGCAAATAGTTTACACAACAACACACACAGCTCAGGGATGGGCTGCGGGGATGCTGAATGACTAGGGCTGAGGCCTGAGAGGAGGAAGGGCTGAGTGTGGGGGGGTCAGGTTTAAGAGAGACATCAAGAAACCCCACCCACCCATGTCACTTAAGCCTTCGACGCCCTCCAGACCAAAAAACAACGCAACTATGAGGAGTGATTCTGCCTTTATTTATTTATTTTTCTTTCCTTAAATTTGATTTGACTCCAAAAATTAAAATACAAATTTCAGGTTTGTTTTTTTTTACAAAGACAAAACTTTTTTAAACAAAAAAACAACGCAACCATGAGGAGTGATTCTGCCTTTATTTATTTATTTTTCTTTCCTTAAATTTGATTTGACTCCAAAAATTAAAATACAAATTTCAGGTTTTTTTTTTTACAAAGACAAAACTTTAAAAAAAAAAAAACAATGCAACTATGAGGAGTGATTCTGCCTTTATTTATTTTTCTTTCCTTAAATTTGATTTGACTCCAAAAATTAAAATACAAATTTCAGGTGTTTTTTTTTTACAAAGACAAAACTTTTTTAAACAAAAAAACAATGCAACTATGAGGAGTGATTCTGCCTTTATTTATTTATTTTTCTTTCCTTAAATTTGATTTGACTCTAAAAATTAAAATACAAATTTCAGTTTTTTTGTTTACAAGGACAAAACTTTTTTTAAAAAACAACAACATAAAAGCACATTTTTTTTAAAAAAAAGATAAAAACACAAGTCGGACGCTTGGCAATTATGGTTCATATTTATGACAGTTGCAGTCAGGGGTAAAATGCACTTACTTTCGCTACCGAATCGCAAATGTGAGTGCGCACGCCTCTTCAACACATGCACATAGCCTTCTGCACATGCGCAGAGGGTAAAAAACAGGACGTCATGATGTCCGGGCGGGTGGGCGGAGCCTACCATCGCTGGCCCTACCGGATCACGTGAACTGGATAGATCCGGCTGGATTTACCGCTAGTTGCAGTGTCCCGGGGTTATGCAATCCCCTTTTGCGACACTTTAACAAATGTCTTGCTTAGCAACATTTTTGGGCCCAATTGTGGTCATAAGTGGAGGACTACCTGTACTGTACCTGTACTGTATAAATACTACCTGTATTTACCGGCTTATTCAGTGATGGGTTTCAAAACTTTTTACTACCGGTTGTGTGGGTGTGGCTTGGTGGGCGTGGCAAGGCTTGGGCATGGCATGGTGGGCATGGCAGGGAAAGGATACTATAAAATCTCCATTCCCTCCCCACTCCAAGGGAAGGTTACTGCAAAATCCCCATTTCCTCCCGATCAGCTGGGACTCGGGAGGCAAAGAATAGATGGTGGCGGGGCCAGTCAGAATTTTTACTACCGGTTCTCCAAACTACTCAAAATTTCCACTACCTGCTCTCCAGAACCTGCTGAAACCCACCTCTGGGCTTATTCATGTCAGTGCAGTGCAAAAGGTTGGGGGCCATTGCTTTAGATAACAATTGTCCAGCCTGCGGCTCTTCCTCCTGTCTGCCAAGGTCATTCTCACCTCTCCCACTAGGTTCCTTCTAAAGGTGGGTAGCAACAGCTGTGTGATGTTTGTCTAGCCAAGAAATCCATTCTCCATTCAGCTGTTTGTCTAGCCAAGAAATCCATTCTCAAAATGGAGAGGGTCGCTTTGGGACATTGGCATTCTGGGAGATTAAAATGGCATCCCAGGCTAATCTCTTTTAGGAATAGAATAGAATAGAATAGAATAGAATAGAATAGAATAGAATAGAATAGAATAGAATAGAATAGAATTCTTTATTGGCCAAGTGTGATTGGACACACAAGGAATTTGTCTTTGGTGCATATGCTCTCAGTGTACATAAGGAGAATAAAAAACATTCATCAAGAATAAAAAAATACAACACTTAGTCATAGTCAAGGTTACTAATAAGCTATCAAATTGCGCTAGGAAACAAGTAAAAACAATATAATTGAAAGATACAAGCAATATGGTTATAGCCATAAATGGGAAGAGATAGATACTAGGAAGGAAGAGAAGAATAATAGTAATACAGTCTTAGTAAATCATTTGACAGTGTTTTGTTTAGTAGAGTGATGACGTTCGGGGAAAAAACTGTCCTTGTGTCTAGTTGTTCTGGTGTGCAGTGCTCTATTGTGTTGTTTTGAGGGTAGAAGTTGAAACAATTTATGTCCAGGTTGCGAGGGGTCTGAAGATATTTTCACAGCCCTCTTTTTGACTTGTGCAATATACAGGAACCGTCGTTGACATTTCCATGACATTTCTGGATGGAGGCACCTACGAGAAATTTTAAATCGGGTAGAACAGCCCAGAATTTATTTATTTTTTATAGTTCCCATTGTGACGTTTATTTCTTCAAGAACCTTTGAATAATAAACTCCAAGGACTCAGGGACCTTTAAATGTGGCCAGGGTGACCACTACAACAGATGCCCAACATGAGGGAAATGGCCTGTAGGACTCATGATGTGATCCTTCAAAGAACTGATTTGAGATGCCCCCAAAGGAGGCCTCAATTGTGGTATCATTTGATAGCTCAGAACCCATCCCATTCTTCCCACCACACCCTGCTATGAGTTGATAGATAATATCCCAGTCAACGAGGGAGACCATATCTGAAATGGAATGACCTTGGAACCACGCGAATTCTTCTCCAAGTTGGAGGTATGTTGGAGTTGGAGGTTGGTCACCACACTATAAAAAAGATGTTGAGACTCTAGAAAGAGTGCAGAGAAGAGCAACCAAGAGGATTAGGGGACTGGAGGCTAAAACATATGACGAACGGTTGCAGGAACTGGGCATGGCTAGTCTAGTGAAGAGAAGAGAAGGACCAGGGGAGACATGATAGGAGTCTTCCAATATTTGAGGGGCTGCCACAGAGAGGAGGGAGACAAGCTATTTTCCAAAGCACCCGAAGGCCAGGCAAGGAATAATGGATGGAAACTGACCAAGGAGAGATTCAACCTAGAAATGAGGAGGAACTTTCTGACAGTGAGAGCCATCAACCCATGGAACAGAAGTTGCCTTCGGAAGTTGTGGGAGCTTCATCACTGGAAGCTTTCAAGAAGAGATCTGTCAGAAATGGTGTAGGGCAGGGGTCTTCAAACTATGGCCCATGGGCCGGATACGGCCCGCTGAAGCCATTAATCCGGCCTATGTGGGGCCACGAGGCTGCCCTGCCAACATCGCCCCACCTACCCACCAGGCCCCACCCGCCTTCTGGAGATTGAGGAGGGCAAAAATGAGCCTGTTTTTGGCCTCCTCAGCCTCCAGAGAGAGAGAGAGAGGGAACACACACACACAAAGAGAAGTCCCTCACACACACACCCAAGGCAGCCACTTCCCTTCACTAACCACCTTTCCACCCCCCCAGGAGCATAACAAATTAAAGTTTAATTTGTGTGTATGTTGTTTAATGGACTGGTAAATTGGCCACGCCCACTCAGTCACATGACCCACCCACCCAGCCGGTCCTGCCCCCCCCCAACAGTCTGAGGGACCATGAATTAGCCCCCTGTTTAAAAAGTTTTGAGGACTCCTGGTGTAGGGACAAAGGCAGGGGGTTGGACTAGATGACCTACAAGGTCCCTTCCAACTTCTGTTAAATCTGTCTCTGTATGCCTGAGGCGCTCCGAACCACAGGCACCTTACAATGTTTCAAGTGTTTACATTTCCAGAGAGTGTCGTCCCCCACCCTGACTTAACCATCTATTCGAAAGTGTTCTCAGGCTCTATCAGAATCGCTCCTCTGCTTGGTATCTCTACAGATGGAGCTCGCCGGCCAAGCCTTCTCCAAAGGGAACAAGGGCGCCATTGAGCTCGCCCATATCGCGATCCAAGGAAACTTATTCTTAGAGGCCTCCCCCAGCCCCACTCTTCCTGGCAACGTTGCCCCAAAAGTACCAAGCACGCGGGGATGTTGGCTGAGCCCCAGCCGGCCAAGTGAGGGCCCTGCACAGAGACCCACACAGAGGCCGATGCCAGGCTGGCATGAAGTGAGTTTCAATGGGAAAGGCTGGGCCTGGCTTTGGGTGCCTTCAAATTCTGATTGAATGAGCTGAGTGTCCTTGCCCAAAAGAAGGGGGCATTATGTGTGAGTTCAGGGACATTATTCTAAGGGAATCCGTACGCCCGTGCTCTACGGTTCTGATTTGCAAAGGGCCGTGCTCAGTTTTGCTGCCCAGTACGGAGCAGGTGTTTCTCCGAAGAGGGATCTTGGACCAGCTCAAGCCACGGATCTGTCTTGGCCAGTGGCATCGTTCAAGCATTTGCGGTATTTAAGCTGCCTCTGAACTGACACCGTAGGCAGGTGAGAAACTTCTCTGCATTAACCCCGTGTCTTAATTCTAACTAAACTAAACTAAACTAAACTAAACTAAACTAAACTAAACTAAACTAAACTAAACTAAACTAAACTAAACTAAACTAAACTAAACTAAACTTGTTTACTACACAAACATTTTTATAAAGTGAATCTCCATTCTATTTCCAAATGGGTCTTCCTTTAGTATTTGTGTATTGGAGTTATAAATACTAAACGCAGAGAGTTTTTTTAAAGCATGTTTTTTTAAAAAAAGACATCGGGTCTCACTTCAAAAATATTTTTTTTCCCCTTGCTTTTATTACTCATGGAAAATGAGGCAAGGCCGATAAAGATGTGTAGGAGTAGGAAATAATGAAATACGGCAATAATTAATAGTGAAATAATAATTAAAAATTAAGCTGCGGCAAGGGAAATAATGAAGCAATAATGAATCACGAGATAATCATTTCAAAGGTAGGGCAGAGGAAGCCACGGAATAAGAATAATTAAATAATCATTAAAAATCAAGCTATAGGAAATAATTCTACAAGGGTAATTAAATCTCAATATTACAAGGCTTGGTTCAAACCACTGCTGCCACCTACTGTCTGTCATGAGCATAACTCTTTAGGGAACCAGATTTAAGGAACATACAGGATAAAATAAATTCTCAGCCATCAGATCATAGTTATCTCAAAGATGCTTTTTTTTTTTTCCTTCGAAAGACAATTGGATTGTTTTTTCCTTAAGGGAAGAAGAAGAAAATTTTTCACTTCTCGTCCAAGAAGCTTCATCAGTTCTGATGGCGGGGAGATATGGAAGGATGGGTTCTGATAGGGGGTGTGTGAATGGCAGGATTGCATTTTTTTTTAGTCATCTGGTCATTAGCACTCTCAAGAACTCTCAGGGAGAGTGCTAATGACCAGATGACTGCAAAGAAATACAATCCTTCATTTTTTCCTCCCCCTCCATCCTATCAGAACCTGGTCTCACAATTGCAATTCGGGCACTTGAAAACCAAATCGCATTTATGATCTTGCTATTTCCATTTTTAAAAAAATGTTCATTGGGGAGCTGGGTTCACTTTGCAACACCATGATTCAGTTAACGACTGCTGTAAAAATTGTCGTCAAATCAGCTCCGACTTGAGTTATGGCCAGGACTGAGGGGTGAAATCCAGCAGGTTCTGACAGGATCTGGAGAACCGGTAGCGGAAATTTTGAGCAGTTCAGAGAACCGGCAAATACCACCTCTGGCTGGCCCCAGAGTGGGGTGGGAATGGAACTTTTGCAATATCCTTTCCCCAGGAGTGGGGAGGGAATTGGGATTTTGCAGTATCCTTCCCCTGGAGTGGGTGGGAATGGGGATTTTGCAGTATCCTTCCCCTGGAGTGGGGTGGGAATGGGGATTTTGCAATATCCTTTCCCCAGGAGTGGGGAGGGAAATGGGATTTTGCAGTATCCTTCCCCTGGAGTGGGGTGGGAATGGGGATTTTGCAGTATCCTTCCCCTGGAGTGGGGTGGGAATGGAGATTTTGCAATATCCTTCCCCTGGAGTGGGGTGGGAATGGAGATTTTGCAGTATCCTTCCCCTGGAGTGGGGTGGGAATGGGGATTTTGCAGCATCCTTCCCCCAAGAGTGGGGAGGGAATGGGGATTTTGCAATATCCTTCCCCTGGAGTGGGGTGGGAATGGAGATTTTGCAGTATCCTCCCTCTGCCACGCCCAGCAAGCCACGCCCACAGAACCGGTAGTAAAAAGATTTGGATTTCACCACTGCCAGGACTTACAGTGGAATTTCTGGTGCCAATGATTGTCGTAAATCGAGGATGATGTGTGTGCGGGGGGGGAGGGGGGGCAGCCATTACAAAAATATTGATTTATCCCAGAAATACAGGATGAGGTGAGAAAGAAACTCAAGGTCAACCTGGCATGACTCTTTTTGGTATAAGAAGGAAGGGAGGAAAGGTTAATGCTGTACAATTTTAACATTCTGTTCTGTTATGATAGCCAAAATTTCTCTTTCTATTACTTTTTGTGATGTCTGTTTCCTGACCTGGTCAGAGGGCTGACATGAAAGCCAAAGGGGTGGGGGAAAATCTAATTTAAAAATGGCAGACCTGGCAAAGGTCTATGGAGATTCTCAGTCATCCTAGTCATGGTTTCCCCAAAGGTGGCAAGATGGTTTCCGATGTCTTAACATTCGTTCCTTTCCTGCATGGTACATTTGCAGGCTGGTGGGAGAAGGATTTTGGACAGAGAAAGTGTTGTTTTAAAGCAAGCAGGTTGTGCGGTTGGTCTACGGAGCACTGTAGGCAGGAGTGGGCTGCTGGGGGTTCGAAGAGGTTCAGGAGAACCTCTAGCTAAGATTCTGTGCAGTTCGGAGAACCTCCAAATCCCACTCTTGGCTGGCCACACCCACCCCACCCCTCCCCTCCCAGGAGTCCCCACACAGTCCGATTTGGATGCAGGTAAGTGCAGGGTGCACGGGGAGGCCCGGGAAGGCAAAAAACGGGCCTACTGGAAGTTCGGGAAGGCCAGAAATGGGCCCATTTCCAGCTGCCAAACAGCCTCCGGAGCCTGGGGAGACTGTTTTTGCCCCTTGAGGAAAGCCTCCAGAGCCTGGGGAGGCTGTTTTTGCCCTCCCGGAGGCTTGAGAAAAGCCTCCGGAGCCTGGGGAGGCTGTTTTTGCCCTCCCGGATGCTTGAGAATAGCCTCCGGAGCCTGGGGAGGCTGTTTTTGCCCTCCCGGAGGCTTGAGGATAGCCTCCGGAGCCTGGGGAGGCTGTTTTTGCCCTCCCGGAGGCTTGAAAAAAGCCTCCGGAGCCTGGGGAGACTGTTTTTGCCCTCCCGGAGGCTTGAGGAAAGCCTCCGGAGCCTGGGGAGGCTGTTTTTGCCCTCCCGGAGGCTTGAGGATAGCCTCTGGAGCCTGGGGAGGCTGTTTTTGCCCTCCCGGAGGCTTGAGGAAAGCCTCCGGAGCCTGGGGAGGCTGTTTTTGCCCTCCCGGAGGCTTGAGGAAAGCCTCCGGAGCCTGGAGAGGGCAAAAATGCACAGCCCCCACCATGGTGCAGGAGGCCGACTAGGCCACACCCACCGTGGCCACGCCCACCCAGCAACCGGGCAGAGAAGCCCTTGCTAAAATTTTTGAAGCCCAACCCTGGTCCAGATATCTCCCATATGCATGTCTCAGAAAAGCAGAGAGGAACGATGTTGGACTTATAATAATAATAATAAACATATTTTTCCTGCATGTTCAGACAGCAGCTGACACCTCTGCAGGGGCTCCTGGGAGATTTCCCGCAGAGCCTTATGGTTGGTTAGATCTCCTCTCTGCCAAACAGTCTGCCCGCTTGGAGCCCAAGTTGTGACAAGAGGGACAGATGGGACATTGTCAGCTTCCGCAACCAGCCTTGTTGTGTTCGCTCTGGGGGAGTGTTGGGCACACAGGGTCCCCCCCAAGTGTGCAAGAAATTGAAAAGGAGGAGAGGCAGGAAGAGAGTGGCCATTTATTCTCTAGCCTGGAGCGATGGGCAACTGAATTAGAAGGAACTTGGAACTTCTGATGGGCAGGAAGAGAGCAAGGTCGAACCCTCCTTAGCAATTCACAGAATCTATATATATACAAAAGCGAAAAACACTCATGCAGCATCACGAATTCTCCAGAACCATAAAGCCTACAAACTTGAAATTTGGCACGTATATTCCTCTTGGCTTCTAGGTGCTCACTAAGAAAGGATTTTTCGAACCGACATTCAGATCATTAGTATTTCTTATATTATTATTAACGTGCTCTGATGCTAAGGAGTTAGACGTTCTACTCCCTCTCCCCACCTGAAAAAAAAAAACTCTGTTCCAACTGCCACTTGGGCATGGCCAGTGCGTGACTCATCCGGACTGTGGGCTGGGAGTTTGGAGAGGATCAATGGGGCCAGCCTGAGGGAGAGAAGGGGAGAGGATAGGATAGGCTTCTGTGGAGCAAGGCTGAGGGAGAGAAAGGGAGAGAAGAGGATATTGGGGCAGCCTGACGGAGAGAAGGGGATAAGATAGGAGAGGCCTCTGTGGGGAAAGTCTGAGAGAGAGAAGGGGATAAGATAGGAGAGGCCTCTGTGGGGCCAGCCTGAGGGAGAGAAGGGGATAAGATAGGGGAGACTTCTGTGGGGCAAGGCTGAGGGAGAGAAGGAGAGAGAAAATGCCGATCCAACTACTCATTAATTTTCAAGCTGTAAGTGTCGATTTATCAAGCCCGATCACATAGTTTCGTAGTGGAGCATGGGTATTCAGCTAGTGTATCTATAGTTATAGGCTGGCAAGATTAATGTCAGGCCCCAAGGGCCAGTTTGGCCTAGCGATGAAGGCACCAGGCTAGAAAGCTAGAGACTGTGAGTTCCAGTCCTACCATCACCATGAAAGCTGGCTGGGTGACTTTGGGCCACGGTCCCTGACTCTGAGCCCAACCCACCTCACAGGGTTGTTGTTATTGTGTGGAAAATAGAAGGAGGAAGGTGTGTTGGAGATGTTCTCTGCCTTGAGTTATTTGTTAAAATAATAAAGGTGGGATATAAATAAATAAATAAGTAAATAAATACATACATACATACATACATACATACATACATACATACATACATACATACCAAAAAGGCACGTAGAGTTATTTCCGAATAGTTTCTTGCTTATCAGTCCCCTGCAAGCAGAATCTTGCTTTTCATCTTCCTGTTTAGTTTTAAAAATAATCAGTTTAACGAATCGTTAAAAATAATCAACTCGGATGGAATTGGGATGCTGGTCATGTGAGACTGCAGTTTGTCTCAAGCACCACCAGGTGGTGCTGCTGCAAGAGAGCCCCTTCAAAAGGTCTTGACCTCAAAACTTCTGCAGTTCAGCTCTTCTGCCCAAGAGGGTCTACATGACCTTCAAGTGCCCTCTCCCTGAGAGGAATAGAGATAAGAAGACCGGAGGAATCAGTGGTGATTGGCTGAGATAGAGCCAGTTTATAACCTACACCAGATTTATGTCATCCCGATAGTTTGAACAACAACTTCTACTAACCCCAGGCAATATGGCCAAAGTTGAGGAGTCTGGAGCAATTTCTAAAATAGGGTATCTGGTCTGCAAAAATCCAGGCAAGCACTAGTGGGCAGCAAAAAGCTAGAGAAATCCGGATCATTCCCCCACCATCTAGTGTAGGGTATCCCAACCTTGGCAACTTTAAGGTAGGTAGACTTCAACTCCCATAATTCCCCAGCCAACAAAGAAGACACCATTTTTTGAGAACAAAGCACTGAGATCTTTAAATAAGGTTCTCCTAGTGTGGACCCCATTAGGGACGTGGTGGCTCAGTGGCTTAAGACGCTGAGCTTGTCGATCGAAAGGTTGACGGTTCAGCGGTTTGAATCCCTAGCGCCACGTAACGGAGTGAGCTCCCGTTACTTGTCCCAGCTTCTGCCAACCTAGCAGTTTGAAAGCAGATAAAAAATGCAAGTAGAAAAATAGGAACCACCTTTGTTGGGAAGGTAACAGCGTTCCGTGCGCCTTTGGCATTGAGTCATGCCGGCCACATGACCACGGAGACGTCTTCGGACAGCGCTGGCTCTTTGGCTTTGAAAGGAAGATGAGCACTGCCCCCTAGAGTCGGGAACAACTAGCACATATGTGCGAGGGGAACCTTTAATGTGGACCCCAAATCAGCTTCTCAGCAATTCCAGCAGTTGAAACTCCTGGCATAAGTTTCTTCTGAAAGTGGTCCCTGATTTGGCCTCCTCCAACATCAACGTAAGAGTTGGAAGATAAGCTGAGGTGATTTAATTATTCTGGGATGTGGGACCACCACAGTTAGAGATTCTACTTGGAGAAGAAATCTTGTCCAAAGCAGTGAAGCAGCGAAAGTATTTCGGTAACAGTTGCCAAAGAAACAACATGGAGATAATCCTTGAAGTCACGTCCTTGAAGGAGAGGCAACCTGACCTTTTCGCCTGTGATTCAGAATCTCGTAAGCCCTCCAGATGAGCTGCTGTTGATAACTGTAATTCTCCATGAATTTGTTTGACTTTCTTCTAAACACTTTCTAAATGGGTGGCCATCACTACAGCTGTTGGCAAAGAATTCCTAGGTTTCGCCTCAAGTAGCCAGCCAGCCATTCTGTAAAAAAGAGGAGAGGGAGATAGACCTGAGTAGATGCTGGACGTTGTTTTTTTTCTGCTGACATTCTTTCTTTTACGAAGTCCTGGAGAAATTGGATAATTCCAGGTGAATGTGACTGCATGGAGAACGTAGCAGGAATTGTGTTAGTGTAATGGTGGCCAAACCTCCGAAACTTAGTAGCGCCTTTTCCAACTAACTAATTTTATTAAAAAGCATCATGAACTTCATCAGATGTTTAGAGTGGCTGGACTGATGTTGGAGATGAGAAAGGAGAATGAACATCATGTAGATATATTTCTGCAAGGCAATGTTTCTTAACCTTGATATATTTAAGGTAAAGGTAAAGGTTCCCCTCGCACATATGTGCTAGTTGTTCCCGACTCTAGGGGGCGGTGCTCATCTCCGTTTCAAAGCCGAAGAGCCAGCGCTGTCCGAAGACGTCTCCATGGTCATGTGGCCAGCATGACTAAATGCTAAACGTGCATGGAATGCTGTTACCTTCCCACCAAAGGTGGTCCCTATTTTTCTACTTGCATTTTTGACGTGCTTTCGAACTGCTAGGTAGGCAGAAGCTGGGACAAGTCATGGGAGCTCACCCCATCACGCGGCACTAGGGATTCGAACCGCTGAACTGCCAACCTTTCGATCGACAAGCTCAGCGTCTTAGCCACTGAGCCACTGCGTCCCTTTAAGTAACGTGGACTTAAACTCCCAGAATTCCCTAGCCAGCATGCTGGCTGGGGAATGCAGGAATTTGAAGTCCACACACCTTAAATAGGTCATGGTTGAGTGTCTGTGGAAATTCTCAGTCATCCAGGTCACGGTGCTTTTGAAACCTCTTGGGAAAAAAAAGCACGGTCCGAAAGGTGCTTTTTTCAAAGAGGCAACTGGACTTCCTGGTTTTTCTTTGAAGACATTTTCCTTCTCATCCAAGAAGCTTCCTCAGCTCTGACTGGATGGTGGGGAATGGAAGGCTTTCACTTCATAAGCACATGGCACAACATAGGAGGACAAACACATCAGGACAAGATTCATTTTTTTACTACTGGTTCTGTGGGCGTGGCTTGGTGGGCGTGGTGTGGCTTGGTGGGCATGGCAGGGGAAGGATACTGCAAAATCCCCATTCACACCCCATTCCAGGGGAAAGATACTGCAAAATCTCCATTCCCACCCGCCTCCTGGGGAAGGATACTGCAAAATCCCCATTCCCACCCCACTCCAGGGGAAGGATACTGCAAAGTCCCCATTCCCACCCCACTCCAGGGGAAGGACACTGCAAAACCCCCATTCCCACCCCACTCCAGGGGAAGGATATTGCAAAATCCCCATTCCCACCCCGCTCCAGGGGAAGGACACTGCAAAATCCCCATTCCCACCTCACTCCAGGGGAAGGACACTACAAAATCCCCATTCCCACCCCACTCCAGGGGAAGGATACTACAAAATCCCCATTCCCACCCCACTCCAGGGGAAGGACACTGCAAAATCCCCATTCCCACCTCACTCCAGGGGAAGGATACTACAAAATCCCCATTCCCACCCCACTCCAGGGGAAGGATACTGCAAAATCCCCATTCCCTCCCCACTCTGGGGCCAGCCAGAGGTGGTATTTGCCGGTTCTCCGAACTGGTCAAAATTTCCACTACCGGTTCTCCAGAACCTGCTGAATAGCACCCCTGGTATGGCTGTGAATTCAGGGACAAGGAAGAGAAAGGAATAAAAAAAGGTCGGCAGAATTGAGTCCTTTCAGGAAGTGCATGGAATTAGAGGGGAGAAATAAAATGGATGGAGCCATAAAGTGTCTTATTTAGCGTAAGATGCTGTGTGAATGTCCCTGTTGTGATTTATGGACTATATTCAGTATTAAATGTCTGTAGGAATGCATGGTGCATGCAAAGGATTGGTCGGCAAACTTTGGCGTTCTTGGTGGAGATGATGCACAGCTGAGTAAATGTTTGAAAGTATGGACTTTATCCATCTGCCTGGAGGCCAGTCTTCCAAGAGCAGCTGTCATGTGAGACAGACTCTTCCCCACCCCCTCCTTTTCCAAATTCCATTTTTCCTCCCAGCCCATTGATAGGATCTATTGCCTCACCACAACTGCTCTTGAATCTTCTCAGCTGCCGGATCGTTGCTCTTAACTAAACTCTTTTAAGAGTGGCTATTTGCAGCGGTTGAAATCTTACCTCCCCATTCAAAGGTGGAATCTCTTTGGTTCTCAAGGATCAGACAATGAGCCAAGGAGCTCCACCCTGGAAGACGGTGGGGGAGATCAAAGCATTGAAGGACCCAGTTGGGAAGGGAGCCTTAAGGCCGGCAGACTCCGTCATGTGAAAAAGGGAGGCTCTGCTTTGCTTTGGTTTGGTCAGTTGTTTCCTTGGGCTAGAGAGGATGATATTTACGCTTGTCCTTCAATGTTGGTGACTTGGAGTCCTTGACGCTGGCTGGGAAGGAGCCAAGCAGATTTGATACACGGTGATCCATGGTCTTCGGTTGTTGATGTCTTTTTTGTAACTTTGCCTCTGAGAAGCCAAGCTTGCAGTATCTGGAGCTGGGAAGAAACTCTGGAGGAGAAGGTATGGTTGGGTCGGTATTTTTTTTCCATCCTTGATTTGGTTCTTCTCTTTGGGTCCACTATGTTGCTTCCTTTTCTTGGGATTGATGGCATGGGTTTTAGGAAGCAGTTGCTAGCTTTGTTGACTTCTAACCCAGCTCTGCAATTCAGCATAACGTAAAGGTAAAGGTTCCCCTCGCACATATATGCTAGTCGTTCCCGACTCTAGGGGGCAGTGCTCATCTCCGTTTCAAAGCCAAAGAGCCAGCACCGTCTGAAGACGTCTCCATGGTCATGTGGCCGGCATGACTCAACGCCAAAGGCGCACGGAACGCTGTTACCTTCCCACCAAAGGTGGTCCCTATTTTTTCTACTTGTATTTTTTACGTGCTTTCGAACTGCTTGGTTGGCAGAAGCTGGGATTCAGCAGACAGAATTGTTTTGTCCAGAGCATCTCCAGAATAAGCATCTTGGGAGATGCAAAAGAAATATCAGGGCTGTAGGAAATAAAAGAAAAGAAAAAAAATCAAATATTGCTGCCAAGAAAATTGCATGGATTAGATTAGATTAGATTAAAAAAAAAGTTGGAAGGGACCTCGGAGGTCTTCTAATCCATCCCCCTGCTCAAGCAGGAGATCTTATACCATTCCAGACCAATGGTTGTCCAATCTCTTCTTAAAACACCTCCAGTGATGGAGCACCCACACCTTCTGAAGGCAAGCCTTCAGGTACAGCTTCTGCATGAAATCATGAAACGCATCCCAATGCAGGATATATAAAACCCAAGTCCTTGGTTTAGCCTTCATACCGCTTTTCTCTTTCCACTTCCTGTCAAAAGTAAGGTTGGAAGTTACTTCATCCTTGGCACAGAAACCCTTTAGATGTTTGCAACTTTCCTTCTACATAAAGCATTGTACAAACAGAGCTTCTAGACAGGTAGGTAGTAGTATATACTGTAACTGTAGTGTTGGCTGGATATCCAACTCACCCTAAACCAGTGTTTCTCCAACCTGGCAGATCTAAGATTAGAGTAGAGTAGAGTAGAGTAGAGTAGAGTAGAGTAGAGTAGAGTAGAGTAGAGTAGAATAGAATAGAATAGAATAGAATAGAATAGAATAGAATAGAATAGAATAGAATAGAACAAGAGTAGAATAGAGTAGAGTAGAGTAGAATAGAACAGAACAGAATAGAACAAGAGTAGAGTAGAGTAGAGTAGAATAGAATAGAACAGAACAGAATAGAACAACAGTAGAGCAGAGTAGAGCAGAGTAGAATAGAATAGAATAGAACAGAACAGAACAAGAGTAGAGTAGAGTAGAGTAGAGAAGAGTAGAATAGAATAGAATAGAATAGAACAGAACAGAGTAGAACAAGAGTAGAGTAGAGTAGAGTAGAGTAGAGTAGAGTAGAATAGAACAGAACAGAATAGAACAAGAGTAGAGCAGAGTAGAGCAGAGTAGAATAGAATAGAATAGAACAGAACAGAACAAGAGTAGAGTAGAGTAGAGTAGAGAAGAGTAGAATAGAATAGAATAGAACAGAACAGAGTAGAACAAGAGTAGAGTAGAGTAGAGTAGAATAGAATAGAACAAGAGTAGAGTAGAGTAGAGTAGAGTAGAGTAGAGTAGAGTAGAGTAGAGTAGAATAGAATAGAATAGAATAGAATAGAATAGAATAGAATAGAATAGAATAGAATAGAATAGAATAGAATTCTTTATTGGCCAAGTGTGATTGGACACACAAGGAATTCAGCGTACATACGGAGAAGAAAATAACATTCATCAAGAATAAAAAGATACAACACTTAGTGACAGTCAAGGTTACTAATAAGCTATCAAATCGTACTAGGAAACAAATAAAAACAATATAAATTGAAAGATACAAGCAACATGGTTATAGTAATAAGTGGGAAGAGATAGATAACTAGTAAGGAAGAGAAGAATAAATACAGTCTTAGTAAATTATTTGACAGTGTTGTGGGAATTAGTTGTTAAGCAGAATGATGGCATTTGGGGAAAAAACTGTTCTTGTGTCTAGTTGTTCTGGTGTGCAATGCTCTATAGCGTCGTTTTGAGGGTAGAAGTTGAAACAATTTATGTCCAGGATGTGAGGGGTCTGTAGATATTTTCGCAGCCCTCTTTTTGGCTTGTGCCGTATACAGATCCTCAATGTGTATGGACTTCAGCTTCCCTCCCCTGTTGGCTGGGGAATTCTGGGAGCTGAAGTCCATATAACTCAGAGCTGCTAAGGTTGGGAAATACTGACCTAAACTGTAAACCTAGCCCTGTGTTAGACAACTACGTTAAAGTTTGGTTACAACCATCAACCTTTTCTTTACTTACATTTTTAACATCTTTCCCTTTTGCTTACTCAACCCAACCCCCCCCCCAGCCTTTTCCTTGTTCAATGAATTGTTTAAAAATAAACTGTAAACCTGGGTTGTGAAAATATAATGGCCATATTCATATAACAGATGTCCATGTGTCGTAGCTGTTTATTGTGCCCAAAACAGATAAAAGTATATTATTTATACAATGGCTCGGTTATTCAGCCCGGCAAAACATTTGCCAAATTCGCAGCACAGGCTGAATCATTCATGCATATTTTAGCTTAGCTAAACCGGTTGTGTGAATTGGAAACCGTCATGTCAGGCTGCGCTCAGGAAGGACGGGGTTGTCCTATCTTGACATTCTTCACTTTGAAGAATTCTTCGTTCTGCAGAATTCTGGGACTCCAGTTCCCAGAATTCTGCAGTCTCAGGAAAAGCTGAACTTCCTTTGCATGATTATGTAATTCAATGTATTCCCCTGTCGTGTTACAAGTGCACACAAGGTGGCTTATGCACAGTCAGTACCAAGCGAAATAAAAGGGCAGAGGACAGAAGGAAAATACGGTTGGGAGCATCATTTTAAAAAAACCCCACAGCATCCAGATTGGTTGGATTGTGTTACAGGGGAAATGGAGTCAATTTTGCTGTCGCTCAGTTTGTCTTTGCTTTTAATGTCATCCAATCAGCGAGAACAGTTTCTTCCCGTGTTTGCATTTCCGTTATAGTTTGTTTGTTTGTTTTTCCTGATCTTCTGTTCCAGAATAAACGCATGTTGCAAATTTTAAAAGTTTGATTAACAAGATGGCGATATTCTTAAAAGATGGTTTTAGTTTTCTAAATGTGCTCTGGCACCCCTTAATTCGGATAAAGGAATAAAAACTGTACTGCATATATTTAAAGGTAAAGGTTCCCTTTGCACATATGTGCTAGTCGTTCCCGACTCTAGGGGGCGGTGCTCATCTCCGTTTCAAAGCCGAACAGCCAGCGCTGTCTGAAGACGTCTCCGTGGTCATGTGGCCGGCATGACTCAACGCCAAAGGCGTACGGAACGCTGTTCCCTTCCCACTGTTAGAAGAAATATCCTTCTGAGTTCAGCTCCAAGTGGGGAAAGGCACTGGAAACATGGAGACTGCTTGGAAAGATGGTTTAATGGTGGACAGGATCACATGGTTTGAGTTCCTGAACAGAAAAGGGGCGAGATGCAGCGAGTCCCCGGGTTTTATGCCCTCTCTGGCTTTGAACTTCCTGGCGCACAGGAAGAGTATCCTGATTGGTTGTCAGACTCTCAGGGGGTAGGGGTCTTAGCTAGCCTTGCTGGCTGATGTAATCTTCCCAAGTGCCATGTGCTGAGTTTCTGTTGCTAGATGGGTCCTATTGTGTTGCAGATGATGGTCCATTGACAAAGATTGAGTTTCTGCCTCTGGCCCATTGACAAAGGGTGGGGGCAGGAAGATGGGAGCTGCTTCGTCTTTAAAACATGCTTCTCCATTTCTCATCCAGGGAAACATAATATTCTGCCTTTTTAATATTTCCTAAAATATTTCATTCTTCTAGGAAAGGGGTGGGTGCTAACTTCCTACACCACCAAAGGTGGTTCCTGTTTTTCTACTTGCATTTTTTTAAGTGCTTTCGAACTGCTAGGTTGGCAGAAACTGGGACAAGTAACAAGTAACAAGGATATATTTACTGAACCTTTTAATTAGCTTCAGGGAACTAAATCAAGAGAGAGAGAAAACAGCCATAAGGCAGCCATAAGACTTTAGAAGTTCACTCTTTTCTGTAAAGTTATTTAATGATGCTATTCTTATCTCAAAGGGAAATGGCTGCTTGTGGTTGCGGTTGAGTTGTTCATGAACAGATGTTGAATTTTCCCATGCCGGCTGGAGAATTTGGGGAGCTGAAGTCCACATGTCTTAACGTTAACAATTTTTAGAACTACTGGTGATATAGAGTGTTGTTAGGCATCACTTGTAGGAGTGACTTTCCAAGAATATGAACATGGAACATAAGAGTTGGAAGGAAGGGACCTCAGAGGTCTTCTAGTCCAACCCTCTAGTCGAGCAGGAGACCCTATATTCATGATGGCGAACCTATGGCACGCATGCCACAGGTGGCATGCAGAGCCATATTGATGGGTACATGAGCGTTGCCCTAGCTCAGCTCCAGCATGGATGCGTGCGCTGGCCAGCTGATTTTTTGGCGTTCTGGGCTCAACGGAAATCAGCAAACAGGCTGTTTCCAGCCTATGGAGGGCCTCCGGAGAGGTGGGGAAGGCTGTTTTTGCCCTCCCCAGGCTCCAAGAAAGACTCTGGAGCCTGGGGAGGACAAAAAACGGGCTTAGTGGGCCCACGGTGCCATCACATGCCAGAAGTGGGGGGAACATGGGGGGTCACGCACGCATGCATGGGGGGGCAGGGCACATAGAATTATGGGTGTGGGCACACACGCGCGCAACCAGCCTGCACTCTCCCAGATTTGGCACGCGATGGTAAAAAGGTTAGCCATCACTGCCCTAGATCATTTCAGACAAATGGTTGTCCAGTCTCTTCTTCAAAACCTCCGGTGATGGACCACCCACAACTTCTGAAGGCAAGTTATTCCATTGGCTGATTGTTCCCACCGGTAGGAAACCTCTCCTTAGTTCTAGTAGCAGTAACATAGTTGGAAGGGACCTTGGAGGTCATCTAGTCCAACCCCCTGCTCATGCAGGAGACCTGTACTAGGGATTTGAACTGCTGAACGGCCGACCTTTCTGATCGGCAAGCTCAGTGTCTTAGCCACTGAGCCACCTAGTCAGGCTGCTAGGTTGCTCCTCTCCTTGGTTAGTTTCCATCCATTGCTTCTTGTCCTGCCTTCAGGTGCTTTGGAAAATAGTTTGATCCTCTCTTCTTTGTAGGTGTCCTGTAAATATTGGAACAAGGCTTATCATGTCCTCCCTGGTCCTTCCTTTTCATTGGACTAGACACGCCCAATTCCTGCAACCGTTGTTCGTAGTTTTAGCCTCCAGCCACTCTTTCCTTCTGCCTTTCCAAACATGCCCTCCGTTGAATGCTTTAACTATCGACATTGGATAGTTGGTCTTTTCCAACCTTAACCAAAGGTTAAAATTGATGTAGGCACTGAAGGTTTGGTACTGTTGGGGGCCACACCTTTGTCGATCCAACCTGCTGTGAGGCTGTTGTCTTCCCAATCAACCAGAATCACAGTCAGGGGTGGGTTTCAAAAATTTTAGCAAGGGGTTCTCTGCCCGGTTGCTGGGTGGGCGTGGCCATGGTGGGTGTGGCCTAATTGGCCTCCTGCACCATGGCGGGGGAGGGGGTGTTTTTGCCCTCCCTGGGCTCCAAAAGCTTTCCTTGAGCCTCCGGGAGGGCGAAAATAGCCTCCCCAGGCTCCAGAGGTCCTCTGGAGGCCAGAAACAGGCCCGTTTCCGTCCTTTCCAAACTTCTGATAGGCCCGTTTTTCATCCTCCCTGAGCCTCTGCGTGTGCCCTGCACTTACCTGCATCCAAAATGGGCTGCGTGGATGGGGACTCCTAGGAGGGGAGGGGAGGGGCAGTGTGGGCGGGGCCAGCCCGGAGTGGGATTTGGGGGTTCTCCGAACTGCACAGAATTTTAGCTAGCGATTCTCCCGAACCCCCACAGCCCACCCCCGATCACAGTCCTTCAACATCTGAAAAGAACACAAGGCTAGCAAAGATCTGGTTCTTGAAAGATTTTCCATACTGATGATGAGGGTTTTGAGAAGGAAACTGCCCCTTTTCGGTTTAATTTGCCAACAGACAAAAAAATATTCCCCCGTTGTTCAAAACAAAACAGAACAGCGATGAGATGAGAAAGAGCTACGAAATGGCGCTCAGAAAAGTGCTATTTGTTCCTGAAACGAGAGCGTGCGACGGCTGATTCGCGTGGAACGGCTTCTGTCGGCATCTGTACCCATCGGACATGTGTGCACGTATGCCGGTTTGTGCCTCCAAGAGGCAAGGAAGGTGTTAACAAGTACAAACTGTAAAATATGCTCCCCTCCTCACTTTCTTCTATTTTTTTCTCTTCTCTTCTCTTCTCCCTCTCCCTCTCTCCCCGAGGCCATCTGTTTCCAACCCTCCTCCTTGCTTCTATTTGAATCTTAGGCTTTGACAAATAAAACCCTGTTTGGACTGACGGTAAACCTGTTTTCCAAGAGTGTGTGAGGATCCTGACAAGTTATGGGGTGGGGGTGGGGAGGTGGTATTGAAACAGGTCAGGCTGCCCAATGGGGAAGTCTTGGCAGAGGTACACCACGACTGTACAGATGTGGGTTTTGGGGACTGGGGTTGTACTACTGGTAGCCCTTGATTTATGACCACAATTGAGCCCAAGAATTTATGTTGCTAAGCGAGGCAGTGCTAAAGTGAGCTTGGCTCTCTGTTACGACGTTTCTTGCCACTGTTCTTAAGTGAGTCACTGCAGTTGTGAAGTTAATAACACGGTTGCTAAGTGAATCTGCCTTCCCCGTTGACTTTTTTTTTTTTATTTGATTTATATGCCGCCCTTCTCCGGAGACTCAGGGCGGCTTACAATGCGTTAAGCAATAGCCTTCATACTTTTGTATATTTATACAAAGTCAGCTTATTGCCCCCACAAACTGGGTCCTCAATTTACCTATCTTAGAAAGGATGGAAGGCTGAGTCAACCTTGAGCCTTGGAGAGATTCGAACCAGCAGTAATTGCAGGCAGCTGTGTTAATAACAGGGTGCTTAGACCACTGTGCTATCAAGGCTCTTTGCTTGTTAGGTAAAGGTAAAGGTTCCCCACGTACATACGTGCTAGTCGTTCCCGACTCTAGGGGGCGGTGCTCATCTCCGTTTCAAAGCCGGAGAGCCAGCGCTGTCCGAAGATGTCTCCATGGTCATGTGGTCGGCATGACTCAATGCCAAAGGCTGTTCTGCCCCAGCTATGGGCCCCAAAGAACACAGCACATACCAAGTCTATACAAAACTTAAATTTACTAAAATAACTCAGTCGTTTCCAAACAAAGACTGTTAATAAACTTTCTTAACAGCCTACAAGAAACCAAAGATAAAGTAATCACAATCTTATTAAGGTTGGCAGAAAGCCCAGAAGCAATTGCAGAGAATCCAGACACGAAGTAGAGTGAACTAAAGTTGTTCCCTACAAATTGCTTCAGTCAGCATTCCTCCTTAAATAGGCTAAGGGAGTGGCCAATTAGCCCCAAGCCTTACTCTTGAGGGGATCTCCTCCTGAGGAGTCATTCCTGCCTTTTGGCAGCTCTGCGCACCCGTGCATCGAGAAGAGGCTCCTCCTCTTCGTCCTCTTCAATTAAAGGAGCTTCTGGAGGTTCTGAAGGCCTTGGCTGACTCCCCGCCTCTGGCACCACATCTTCTCCAGCCTCTTCATTGTCCGACTCAAGTGCCAGCTGCACAGGCTGCTAGCGCAACACCACACCAGCCTCCTCACTGTCAGAGTCAGCTACAATCCGCACAGGCCGCTGACAGGCCACAACAAAGGCGCACGGAATGCTGTTCCCTTCCCACCAAAGATGGTCCCTATTTTTTCTACTTGCATTTTTTACGTGCTTTCAAACTGCTAGGTAGGCAGAAGCTGGGACAAGTATTGGGAGCTCAACCCATTACACGGCACTAGGGATTTGAACCGCTGAACTGCCGGCCTTTCGCTCGACAAGCTCAGCGCCTTAGCCAGTGAGCCACCGCGTCACTTATTTAAAAGATACAAGGGCAGTAATTTCCAGAATCCAGATTGTGCTAAACACGGCAGTGCTGTTTTAACAGCAATAAACCCACAAATTTCTGTAGCAATAAAGAATAAACCCACCAATTTCTGTAGCAAAAGTTCCAAGGGAGGACAGCAATAAACTTAAGAGAAATATGCTTGGGCTTGATGTTCAGTCAGAACATTTCCATTCAGGGCTCCCAATTAAACTGATTGGCAGCAGATTTGGGCCAGAGTGAAAAGAACAGGTTTTTTCCCCACCCATTCCTGTACTTTACCATCAACTCAGAAATTCCTCTACACCAGGTTAGCTGAGTGTGTGAACCAGTGGTGAAATCC
This sequence comes from Pantherophis guttatus, assembly GCF_059756535.1. Classification (NCBI taxonomy): domain Eukaryota; kingdom Metazoa; phylum Chordata; class Lepidosauria; order Squamata; family Colubridae; genus Pantherophis; species Pantherophis guttatus. The sequence goes on along the minus strand of NC_142074.1, from coordinate 13,867,260 downwards.
AATTTTTTTAACTACTGATTCTGTGGGTGTGGCTTGGTGAGCGTGGTGTGGCTTGGTGGGTATAGCTTGGTGGGCGTGGCAGGGGAAGGATACTGCAAAATCTCCATTCCCACCCCACTCTGGGGCCAGCCAGAGGTGGTATTTGCCGATTCTCCGAACTGCTCAAAATTTCTGCTACTGGTTCTCCGAACTGCTCAAAATTTCCGCTACCGGTTCTCCGAACTGCTCAAAATTTCCGCTACCGGTTCTCTGAACTGCTCAAAATTTCTGCTACCAGTTCTCCAGAACCTGTCAGAACCTGCTGGATTTCACCCCTGGTGTGAACCCTGCTAATGCGGCTTATTCAATCAGCAAACCATGGCTTCGTTTAAAATGTGGACCGAGGCACAGATTTGGATATTGCTTTCTAAGATCTCTCCCGATTTGGGGGCGATGTAAAAACTTTGAACCAACCATCTTTGGCTCTCTGTCATGGAACCCTGAGGTGGGTTGATGCAATTACAGAAGTGCAGACTTACGACTATAATTCGATGCTCGATCACGGTCGTAATGAAGAATGACCTGTAAATGCAACCACAGCTCATAAACAAATGCACCGTTTGCAAGTCTTTCAACACCGTTGCGTTTCTGTGCCTCATGTGGAGTTGCTGGTGTGGTCTTGGGTTAGACTCTGCAGCACAAATGCTTCTGGAAACGAGAAGCTGCATTGCCAAAGGATGCCAAGTACTGATCCAATTTGCATCTGTTTCCATAGCAACTTCCCGGGGCTTTCTGATACTCCATCTTCTTAACACCAGATGATGGTGGAAGGTTTGCTTCTTCTAGCAAACAACAACAACAACAAAAAAGCTTTGCTATTTTTTCCTAGGTGAACCATTTCCCCTCGCTCTCCCCCAGAAATAAGGTACCCCCAAAACTCAAGATAGACTTCTCCAAGCTGAGCCACCCAAGAACTCATTTTTATTTTATTTTTTTTTACTTTTTCCTCCCAGTTAACGTGTTCTGGTGTCAATCTCTGTGCTACCTCCCACACAGGACCAGTACTTCCGCCCTTCATCTGTCAAAAGGGAAGAAATGGATGAATCTTAGTGACTGGTAAAATGAGAATCTATTCCTGGTTTGAAAGCCGGAATCAATGAAGGCAGGCGGGGTTTTGGGGGGGGTTTCTTTTCTTTTTTTTTTTTTTTTTTGCAGATCAGTAGATACCCTTCAGTCTGAAACTCCTACCTTTAAAACTTCCAGTCTTGTCAGTTCTATCTTCTCCCCAATGATTGATCTTTCATCATTATCTTGTTGTTGTTACTTGCGAAGTCGTGTCCGACCCATCGCAGCCCCATGGACAACATTCCTCCAGGCCTTCCTGTCCTCTACCATCCTCTGGAGTCCATTTAAGCTCACGCCGATTGCTTCAGTGACTCCATCCAGCCACCTCGTTCTCTGCCGTCCCCTTCTTCTTTCGCCGTCCATCGTTCCCAGCATTAGGCTCTTCTCCAGGGAGTCCTTCCTTCTCATTAGGTGGCCAAAGGCTTTGAGTTTCATCTTCAGGATCTGTCAGGGTTGATCTCCTCTAGGATTGACTGGTTTGACCACCTTGCAGTCCAAGGGACTCGCAGGAGTCTTTTCCAGCACCAGAGTTCAAAGGCCTCCATTCTTTGGTGCTCAGCCTTCCTTATGGTCCAACTTTCACAGCCAGACATTGCAACTGGGAAAACCATCGCCTTGACTATGCACACTTTTGTTGGCAGGGTGATGTCTCTGCTTTTTAGTATGGTATCTAGATTTGCCATAGCTTTCCTGTTACCAGATTAGATCATTGGTCCTTCAAGTTGATTTGTGGATGCTGAGTTGAAGTCCACGCATCTTAATTTCCTGAGGTTGAGAAACACTGATGTAGCATCTTAACCATTATACCCGCCTGATTCTTCCTGTTGATTGGAAGAAGGCCAAAGCTTGGGGGTTGAACCCAGCACCGTCTCCATGTCAGGATAATGCGTTCCTACCACTGAGAAGGGTTTCCTTAATGGATTGCTGGCCTGCAAGATTGATTCTTGGGCTCCGTTGTTTGCTTTTAGTTCCCCGGTCTAGGAAGACAAGTTTCAGCTTCTCTCCACAACTTCCTGCAAAGTCACTTGAGGCTGGAGCTGAGCCATTTGCAAGAACCACTAGGACAAACAGGTCAATGTAGAGTGATGGGGTCATCACGATTGTTGATGGCAGCATTCTTCAAGCCTTGGCAACTTGGAAATGTGTGGACTTCAACTCCCAGAATTCCTCCGCCCGCATGCGCACATTTTCAAGTCGTCAAGGCTGAGATACGCTGGTTTTTATGGACTGAAAATTAACTAGGGGTGTTGGAGTTAACATTAGTGGTCCCTCCAGCTTAGTTCAGAAGTGGAATGCTAGGTTCGGTCCCTGAAGGTCTTGGGTCTCCAAGGATGTCCACCACAACGGATTATCCAGCAACTCTAACCGGGTGCGGAGAATTGCTGCTAGAATCGACCCATTGGGAGGAGCTGTTCCATAGAACTCAGCAGTGCTAAGGCCAGAAAAAGCAAATAAATAAGGAAATGCTGGCAGGGACTGATGGGGATTTGTAGTCCAACCTAGGGGTCTCCAACCTTGGCAACTTTACGACTTGTGGACTTCAACTCCCAGAATTCCTTAGCCAGCATGCGTGGCTAAGTGGTTAGAATGTAATATCGCAGGCTAACTCTGCCACTCTGCCGACTGTCAGCAGTTCGATTCTCACCAGGCTCAAGGTTGACTCGTCCTTTCGTCCTTCCGAAGTCGGTCAAACGAGGACCCAGATTGTTGGGGAGGGGATATAGGCTGACTCTGTAAACCGCTTAGAGAGGAGCTGTAAAGCACTATGAAGCGGTATATAAGTCTAAGTACTATTGCTATTGCCCTTCCTTCCTCCCTCCCTCTCTCCCTCCCTCCTGGTTAGAATGCAGTATTGCAGGCTAACTCTGCCCACTGCCAGCAGTTCGATCCTGACAGACTCAATGTTGACTCAGCCTTCCATCCTTCCGAGGTCGGTCAAATGAGGACCCAGATTGCTGGGGGCAATAGGTGGACTCTGTGAACTGCTTAGAGAGGGGCTGTAAAGCACTATGAAGCAGTATATAAGTCTAAGTGATATCGCTATTGCCTTTCCTTCCTCCCTCCCTCGCTCTCTCCCTCTCTCCTGGTTAGAATGCAGTATTGCAGGTTAACTCACTGCTCACTGCCAGCAGTTCGATCCTGACAGGCCTCAATGTTGACTCAGCCTTCCATCCTTCCGAGGTCGGTCAAATGAGGACCCAGATTGTTGTTGGGGGCCAGGGCATAGGCCGACTCTGTAAACCGCTTAGAGAGGGGCTGTAAAAGCACTGCGAAGCGCTATATAAGTCTAAGTGCTATTGATCTCAGCCTTCCATCCTTCCCAGGTCGGTCAAACGAGGACCTAGATTGGTTGGGAGGGGGGCAAGATGTTGACTTTGTAAACCGCTTAGAGACGGTATAGAAGTGCGATTAGAGTGAGGAAGGCTGCCGGGAGGAGGGGGCTCCCCTGAGAACCCTTGCCCCTCACGACTCACGGGGCAGGTGTGTGTGTGTGTGTGTGTGTGTGTGTTCCCTTCCAATCTAACAACCCCCCTCTCCCTCCTCCTCCCCTCCAAGTCCCACCCAGGGAAATCCTAGGGCATTTCGATGTGGCTGAACGGGTGCCTTGAATCCGGAGTCCGTTGGGTTCTTGTTGGCCATCGCCATCCTTGCTTGCCCCCGAGGATGATGGCTTACACTGTGGGTGGGGGAAGTGGGGCACCCACCTGGGACGACAACAGCAGCACCCATCCCCTCCCACCTTCGGATTCCTCCCACCGGAGCCGCCCCGCGTGGGAAACGGGGGAGGGGGCTGGGATGGAGAAAGGAAAGAAAGCGCTCTGCACGTGCTCCTCAGTCCTCTTTCACGAGGCGCTGGTTTACAGCAGCAGCAGCGAGTTCGATCCCGGGTGCGGGCGGCTCGTCCCCGGTTTTTCTCCCGCGCGTGTCCGCTCTCGAGGAGGGGTGGGGCCGGCGGAGATTCCCCCCTCCTCCTCCTCCTCCCCTTCCCACCCCCCACCCACCCCCGTGGTTCGTTCCCGGCCCGCCTGCCCGCGGGCGGGGGTAAGGAGCGACGGCGATGCGGCGGCGGCGAATCCGGCGGCTCGGAGCTGGGCAACAGCTGAGCGGCGGAGCCCCGACGGAGGTCGCTCGGCTCCAAGCTCCGCACCGCGATGCTCCACGGCTTTCCTCCATCGCCGCCGCCGCCGCCGCAATAACAGCAGCATCAGCAGCAGGAGCATCGCCTGGCCAAGATGGGCAACTCCCCGCCGGTGATGCTGGGGAAGACGCCGCGCGGGAAGCGACCCCAGCGGACCGCCGCCGTCTCGCCTTCCTCTTCCTCGCCGGCCACGCTGGCGGAGGCCCCAACAGGTAAGAGTCGGACAGGTGTGTGTATGTGGGGTGGGGGGTGGGGAGAAACCCGCCTTCAGCCTTTTGCAGAATCACCTGGAGCCTTTGCGAGTGTGATTGTGTCTCTGTGTGTGTGTGTGTGTGTGTGTCGGACTACACTTCCCATCATCCGACGCCCCAGGTTGGGGAAGGGCCGCCGTGCGCCTTTCTTCCCCTCCGAGGGCGGCGGAGGGATGGGAGACTTTCTCGGGCGTGGGAAGTTCAAAGGGACCGGGGTTTCGAGGAAGGTTGGGCTCCAAAAGCCCCTTCCCCACGTTCACAAGACCCAGGTCAGGAATGGGATGGGCGTAGGGAGAAAGGGTGGGGGTTAAACCTCGTACCTGCCGGCTTGCACAGCGCTTCCCCCCCCCCCCCGTTCCAAGGCATATTATTTACCCCCTCCCCGTTTCCTCCCACCACCCCAGAAATCTTGCCCGGCTTAGCGAATGTCGGAACGCAGGGAGCGTGTTGTGAGAATCGGAACAAACCAGGATGGTGTGACCGCCTTTGAAAAGCTTTTTGCCCTTAGGAAGAAGGTCAGGAGGAGGATGCTGAAAAAGGAAGACCTCTGGATGCTTCTTGCAGGCCTGAAGGCAAATTGGGGACCAGGGCTCTTAGCTACAGAGAGGAGGTGATGGAGATAAAGAGGTGGGGGGGGGGAGGGAGAGAGAGAGAGAGAGAGAGAGAGAGAGAGGAGGAAATTAACTCTTTGTTTCCCTGGATTGCTTTTCCAGAATTCTCTTTCCTCCAAGGCCAAATGGTCCATGGGATGTACCAGCTGGGATCCACCAGGGATACAATCCTAACTGGATGCAATAGCTGGGTTTGCTACCTTTAAAAGGTGATGAGTTTTGTTGGCTATTGCATCACAAATCCAGAAACTCAGAAACTCTGGGGCGATTGCATTGCAAATCCAGAAATTCTGGGGCGATTGCTTTGCAAATCCAGAAAATTTGGGGTTGTTGCATCGCAAATCCAGAAAACCTGGGGCTATTGCAATGCAAATCCAGAAATTTTGGGGCTGTTGCATCACAAATCCAGAAACTCTGGGGCTGTTGCATCGCAAATCTAGAAACTCTGGGGCTGTTGCATTGCAAATCCAGAAACTCTAGGGCTATTGCATCGCGGTTTACCGATCTTCTGACTTAACATGTTGTGTGAACGCAGCTATAGGAGTTTCAATTTAAGAAGCAGAGATTGGCGTGTTCCTTGCCCTTCCAAGATGCCTGAAAATAATCGCACCCCGCAGCCATAAAACGGGAACACATTGTATCCTCAAGATGGCCCATCTGTTGTGTGATGCCTGCGTTTTCGCATCCTTATAGACTTTTAAAGCATTGAAAAGAATTGGGAAAGATGTTCCTCAGATTTTACACCCCACATTCTGGTTTCTTTCTTTTTCTTTTTTTAAACTGATATCCTGCAGAGCTGATTTGCATATCTGCCTCCATCCTTCTTGTCTGGAAAGAGTGAACAGGTTGAGAGTCTCATCATACTTTCTATAGAAAAGTGATGATTTTATACATATTTTAAGTACCAGTCCCTTTTTTTTGCTACATAGTTCATTAAAACCATGTTAAATATTGTATTTATCTCATTCAATGGTGTCTGATATTTGGAGATTGCCTATAGACATATATCCCTGTAGTTTCCAAGGCAAGGTTTTTTCCCTAAAGTAGTTTGCCATTGCCTCGTTCCTAGGGCTGAGAGAAAGTGACTGGCCCAAGGTCACCTATCAAAGGTGAAACTAGAACTCACAGTCTCCCAGTTTCTAGCCTGGTGCTTTTAACCCTTACCCCAAACCGGCTCTTGTGTTTAAATCTAAGGGGATACATATGACGGGAATTAAATCCCGTGGCAGTCCCTGAGATATACATCAGAATAAGTTCAACCTTGTAGCAAGGAAAACGCAGTTCTGTGCAATCTGGGAGAGCTAAACTGGGTTTAATCTGCCTTTTTTTAAATTTATCCCTGCCTTGCTTCTGGGAATAGGACAAGTCTCCTTCAAGATGAGCCTTGATCATTTCATGAAAGTAGCCATGTCATTTTTTTTTTTGTTTTGTCTGCAACACAAAAAGGAGGCTGCTTTATCTACAACGTTTTCTCTTGACTTTCCTGCTTAGCCTATAGCTCTGAGCTTTTTCTTGAGGTCTCCCATTCAAACATTCACCAAACTCCGCTCTGCTTAACCGCTGAGATCGCCTGCTGGTCCCTCCATTTGCAATTTCTTCCCCTTTCAAGGGTGTTTGAAAGTAACCGTTTCCCTTTACCTGGTGCTAGGAAGGTCCTGTATCGCTAATCTTTGGCTTCCGGCCACAGTTTTGGAGTGGAATTTTGGTTGCTAAGCAACGAAGCCATTGAGGAAGTCATCACATGACCGGACCCAATGTTATGACCATTTTTCATCATGCTTGTTAAGCAGATCGCCTGCTCGTTAAGTGACTCGCATGGTCTTCAAGTCAACCTAGCTTTACCAGTCGACTGCTTTTTTTTTTGGAAACTGGCTGGGAAGGTTGCAAATCAGGATCACGTGGCTGTAGGATGCCAGCCAATTTGCCAAACACCGTGTGACTGTGAAGGTGGTGTGACGGTCATGATTTCAACTTAAGAGGTCCTGAATCACTTTTCCTGGGGCCCGTTGTAACTTCAAACCATTGTTAAACGAATGGTCATAAGTCTAGGACTACTACCTGTACTGAAATACGTTCGGTCTTTTGCAATCTTCAGTCTTGAAATCTGTTGGAACAGGAAGAGTTACTGCAGATTCTAGCTCAGTGATTACCGAGTGCCGAAACTGGAACATGCATTATTTATTATTATTATTATTATTATTATTATTATTATTATTATTATTATTATTAATAATAATAATAATAATTAATTAAATTTTTATACCACCCTTCTCCCGAAGGACTCAGGGCAGCGAACAGCCAAGATTAAAATACATACAATATGAATAATTTAAAACATAATTAAATCAATTTGGCTTCCCCAATTTAAAACCCCTTACCCATAAAATTAACCAGTTAAAAATTTTCAGCCAGCGCGGCTTGCTGAAATAGAAAAGTCTTCAGGGCCCGGCGGAAAGTACGGAGGTCCGGGATCAGTTGTATCCCTGGGGGTAGCTCGTTCCAGAGGGTGGGTGCCCCCACCGAGAAGGCTCTCCCCCTGGGGGCTGCCAGTCGACATTGTTTGACCGACAGCGCCCTGAGGAGGCCCTCTCTGTGGGAGCGTATTGGCCGGTGGGAGGTTATCGGTGGCAGAAGGTGGTCTCGTAGATACCCAGGCCCTAAGCCATGGAGCGCTTTAAAGATGAGAATCTTCATGAGAAGATGATGCATGCGTGTACCGGAGCACTGGAACTGGGAAGAGAGCAGTTGGCGGTATGCATGTGCACCAGCCAACTGCTATCTTCCAGGTTCTGGGGCGCGCGTGCGCTCCAGACAGCTGGTCCAGCTGGCCGGTGCACATGCATGCGCCGGAACCCAAAAAAGAGCAGCTGGCCGGCACGCATGCATGTGACAGAACCCGGAAGAGCAGCTGGCAACAGTGAGTGTGCCCACAGAGAGGGGTCTGTATGCCACCTCTGGCACCTGTGCCATAGGTTTGCCATCACGGTTCTAGCTACTTATTCCAAATAGATGTGAGGATTTCCTGCCAGGATATCATTGTTCCATCTATCATCTTTTTGTGTCGGGAGAAATAGTATGGTATAGTGCAGGGGTCAGCAACCTGTGGCTCTGGAGCCACATGCGGCTCTTTGGGCCCTCTGCTGTGGATCCCTGTCAGTGATCCCACCACTGGCTGGCCCCGCCCCTCGCCCTCCCCTCCCAGTCACTCCTCGCCTGGCCTGAGTAGGTAAGGGCGACGGCAGAGGATGGAGAAGTGGCCAGGGCAGAGAGAGAGAGATACAGAGAGAGGGGGAGAGAGAGAGAGACGTATAGAGTTACACAGAGAGTGGGAGAAAAAGAAATGTCAAAAGGGTTTTGTGGTTCCAGGTGTTTTTTATCAACTGGTTCTCTGCCCTAATGACTGGCTGGGTAGGCTGGGGGGGGATCATGTGACTGGTGGAAGTGAGGGACATTGAATTGGCCACACCCACCCAGGTTTTGTGGTTCCCGGTGTTTTCTTTTCTGTGGGAAACAGGTCCAAATGGCTCTTTGAGTGCTTAAGGTTGCAGACCCCTGGTATAGTGGTTAGAATGCAGGCGGAAGGGGTTTTTTCCTCCTGTATTTTGAGAAAGTGGTGTATTTTGAGAAGACGAGGAGGTTATTCCTTCTCCTCTTCTCTTCTGTCTCATCTTTTCATCTTCCTCCTATTGGTACTGTAGGATTTATCACTTGTTTGCATCCTGTGGTTTATGATTTGTATCTTACGATGTATGATCTGTGACTTACCATTTTGTTGTCTGTATGTACACTGAGAGCTTATGCACGGGAGACAAATTCCTTGTGTGTCCAATCACACTTGGCAGGTGATAAAGAATATCCGATTCCAATTTTCTTGGAATGGTTCAAGGCTTAATATGTTGCCCTAAACCTGTTCGGTAAATTTATGGCTCAATATATTCTGTGAGTGCAGAAAATGGCTTCATTCAGCAACCAAGCTGTAGTTTAGCTGGTGTTGTTAGCTTACACTTCATTGTGTTGAGTGGGTTTGCAAAGGAGGCCATGCAACAACATGCTGTGCAAACACAGTGCTCGTGGTCCCTTAGAAGCAACCAAGTCCACTTCCTTGATGAATGAAATAATCCTGAATTACTGGGTGGATGCAAATATAGGTAGTCCTCAACGTACGACTACCACAACTGGTCAAAGTCACAACAGCCTTGGAACAAGTGACTCACGACCTGTATTCTCACTTACAATTGTCACTCCACCCCTGTGTTCACCTGATCACAACTGGGGCCCTTGGAAACCAACTCGCATTTACGATGAAGTGATTTCCAGCAAAATAATAATAATAATAATAATAATAATAATAATAATAATAATAATAATAATAATAATTGGGAAAGCTCCCATTGCTTAATGACTGCTTGATTCACTTAATAACGGCTTAATTTTTTTTTTCTTTTAATGAGTCTGTAACCTCTTGTATCAGGGCAGAGTCAGGGTGACTGAATGGAGCTGAGCGTTTACTGGCCGGATGCCCTTCCTGACACCTATGCAGAGCTCACAGCAGATATTTTCTCCTTGCGCCCAGACAGAGAAATATCTAAGATCGAACCTGATCGTGAAGCGAGAGCGCCACCTGTAGGCCACCACACTATTCATTTAATAACTGCTTAATAATAGTCATAAAATTGGGTCCAGTTCTGACAATAATTTACAATGAAAATTTCTGTCCCAAGTAAGCCGAGAACTACTAGTCTGTACTTGAGTGTAGGGGGGAAAAAAATTGGATTGAAATGGAAGCACAGGGAGCTGTTTTCTACTGAGCCTCATTCTGACTCATCAAGTTGAATATCCTTGACTCTTGAGTGGGATTTTTCAGCCCAGCTGAGAGATTTGAAGAATGAAACCCTGCTGTAAAACATATTTCTCTGCTGTGAAGCTAGGATTGGTTTGATAGCAAGATACATGGCGGAGGGGAAAAAAATCTAGCGAGGTTTACTAGGTGGTAAAATAAAATTCAGCTGTGCGATGAGGAATCCATCCACAAAACACTCTTGGCCTGGTTACTAACTTAATTTGATTTTCTGAACTTGAACAGCACACATTAGTAGCCGACATTAATACGGAGCTATGGAGGAGTGTTTCTCAACCACATCAGCTTTAAGCTTTGTGTGGACTTCAACTCCCAGAATTCCACAGCCAGCAATGCAGTCCACACAGCTGGAAATGAATTGATATTGCCCTTTTGCAGGGAGAACTCCTGATGGTCTCCCATCCAGTACTAATCAGATATCCCCATACTTAAACCATACTTAATTCTTCTTGGTATCAGCCAAGATGTGTTAGATGCTCTCCGGATATTTGAGGGGTGCTCTCTGAGATCATGGCATCCAGCCCTCTCAATTCCTGGCAAATAGACGGGGAAGAAATGGAGGTAGTGACAGATTTTATTTTCCTGGGCTCCCAAATCATGCAAATGGGGACTGCAGCCAAGAAATGAAAAGACGCTTGCTCCTGGGGAGGAAAGCTATGGCAAATCTAGACAGCATACTAAAAAAGCAGAGACATCACCCTGCCAACAAAAGTGCATATAGTCAAGGCGATGGTTTTCCCAGTTGCAATGGATGGCTGTGAAAGTTGGACCATAAGGAAGGCTGAGTGCCAAAGAATGGAGGCCTTTGAACTCTGGTGCTGGAGAAGACTCCCTGCAAGTCCCTTGGACTGCAAGGTGATCAAACCGGTCAGTCCTAGAGGAGATCAACCCTGACTGCTCTTCAGAAGGTCAGATCCTGAGGATGAAACTCAAATACTTTGGCCACCTAATGAGAAGGAAGGACTCCCTGGAGAAGAGCCTAAATGCTGGGAAGGATTGAGGGCAAAAGAAGAAGGGGACAACAGAGAACGAGGTGGCTGGATGGAGTCACTGAAGCAGTCGGCGTGAGCTTAAAGGGACTCCAGAGGTTGGTAGAGGACAGGAAGGCCTGGAGGAATGTTGTCCATGGGGCCGCGATGGGTCGGACACGACTTTGCAACTAACAAAAAGAACTCTGAGCTTGGTTATTTTCTTGCAGACATTTCATTACCCAAATTGGTAACATCATCAATGCTGGAAGGGAGTGGGGTTTACAACAGATGATGTTACCTAGTGTAGATAATGAAACATTGTAAGAAAACAACCAAGCTCAGAGAGCATCAAGGACCCCACATTTCAACCCTGAGCTACAAATAGCCTCCTTGATTCTCCCAATATTTCTAAGTAAGGAGAACTCGGAGGGAATCGGCATGCAAAGATAATCCTCATTGTCTACATTGCTATTGTTATTTCTATTGTTATTAGCTTAAGTCGTGCATGCAAATGCACAAATAAGTTCATTCAGAAAACAGAACTGACAAATCACCTGAATGCAGAGGTGAATCCTTGAAGGGGGGGAGGGAGGGAGGGATCAGGAGCTTGCACCCCCCCTCCTCCAATCAATCACTCACCTTCCTCCCTTTTGTTCCCCTCCATCTCTGAGCCTGGGGCGGTGCCTTTAAGAAGCCTCTTTTGGAAACAAAACTCATCCGAAAGGCATTGGTGGGTAGGTGGGTGGGTGGGAGATTCTGTAAGCTGTTGCCATGGTGCCCGGATGATTGCTTTTAGCCTGCTAATTAGAAGGCAGAGGCAGCAAATCACAAGGTGTTGTGTGAGCAGGATGGCGGAAGTGATGTTCCAGCCGATTGGCTGACGATTGGGGTGGGGAGAGGCTGGCTGTTTATTTTTCCTACCTGCCTCCTGCAGTGCAGGTGAGGGGGATGGAGCTTAAGCCACTACTGGGGTGGTGGGGAGAGAGAGCTGGAAAGACCAGCCAGGCTATGGAAAAAAAAAATATTTGCATGTTGAATCAGAAAAGATGTAAAAGATAATCCCAGCTCGATTCCATTCCCCCCCCCCAGCTTTTTTTTAAAAAAAACCCATCAATGTCTGGAAGCTGATTCAGTTTGGTTTTCAACTTCTTTATTTCACCTTTTTATTTCACCAGGCAGGCCTGACCTAATTTTCTCCCTCTTTTATAAAAGAATTTTTAATTTTTAATATGTTTTAGTATTTTATATATTCAAATTTTAAAATTGGTTTTAAATTGATGGGGGTTTTAATTTGTCTGGGCCAAAATTATTTAATTTGATTTTAATTCTGCTTTTTAAATTTTGTATGTATGGATTTTATTGTTGGCTGTTCACCGCCCTGAGTCCTTCGGGAGTAGGGCGGTATATAAATCAAACAAAAGTAAAAAAAAAAAAAAAAGAAAGTAAAAAGTAAACTTCTAATGCAGGAGTGTCCAACCTTGGCAATTTTAAGACTGGTAGGCTTCAATTCCAGCTGGCTGGCTGGGGAATTCTGGGACTTGAAGTCCACCAGGCTTAAAGTTGCCAAGGTTGGACGCCTCTGTTTTAAGGTGTTTCTATGCAGGACTGGGGGACGGGGTGGCTCAGTGGCTAAGATGCTGAGCTTGTCGATCAAAAGGTCGGCAGTTCGGCGGTTCGAAACCCTAGTGCCCCGTAACAGGGTGAGCTCCCGTGACTTGTCCCAGCTTCTGCCAACCTAGCAGTTCGAAAACACGTAAAAAAATGCAAGTAGAAAAATAGGAACCCCCTTTGGTGGGAAGGTAACAGCGTTCCGTGCACCTTTGGTGTTGAGTCATGCCGGCCACATGACGATGGAGACGTCTTCAGACAGTGCTGGCTCTTTGGCTTTGAAATGGAGATGAGCACCGCCCCCTAGAGTCGGGAACGACTAGCACATATATGCGAGGGGAACCTTTACCTTTACCTTTTTATGCAGGACAGAGAGCCCAGGATGGAGGGATTCCAGCATCCTTTTGAATCTAGCGGTGCCAAAGAATTTTGATCTCCTTTCTCTGCTTTGTTCAGGCTTGAAGAGAGGGATATCGGTTGGCTTCAGAGGTGCCAAAGTTGGCTTCCGGTGCCAAGGAATTGCACAAGCCCTTCCTTCCTTGGGAAAGTCGGAGGGCTATCCTTCTTTTAATTTCATGGGATTTAAGAATGAAGGTTAAAGACACTGAACTTGTCAGGCAGAGAGATGACAGGCCGGGTTCGAGACCTGAGCACAGTGCAAGACCGGGTGATCTCCCATACCTTTGCTCCAGCTCCTTCCCACCTAGCGGTTCAAAAGCAGGCAAATGCGAGTAGATAAATAGGTACCACTTTGGTGGGAAGGTAACAATGTTCTGTGCGCCTTTTACGTATAAGCGTGCTGGTTACATGACCAACGAAATTGTCTTCGGACAACACTGGCTCCCTCAGCTCCTAAGAAAGGGAGATGAGCACTATGCCCTAAAGTCGGATGTGACTGGATAGAGGAAATCTTTACCCTTATCTTTTAGGAATGAAGGGTGTGGCAATGACCCATTGCAGATGGCCAGGGACTGAGAAAGAGAAGCAGGGTTTACAATGTAGTTTCTCTCTCTCTTTCTCTCTGTCTCTCTGTCTCTCTTTCTCCTAATTTGATTTTGTTTGAGTCCCAACTTTGCACCGATGCTCTGTTGGGATGCAGCATTCCAGGGACGTTGCGTTCCCATGTAAGAAAACAGGAAAAAGAGAGGAAAAAAAAACAACAACACGAATGCAATTCATACCATCATTTCCAGCCCCGAGTGGCCCTCCCATTTCTACATTTTTTTCCCCCTTTCCCAAATCCCTCTTAAATCTGTAGTTCTCAACGGAGCGGAATGTGAAGTTTGTTCATTTTACAATAAGTTTTAAGTACAGGATCGGGGATTTAGAAGCTCTGCTGAGCATTTCCGCGCTATTAAAAAAGAAATCAAGTTTCTAGCCCTCAAGGCTGGTGAAAACAAGCCTTTAAAAAAAAAAAGCACGCAGGACATTTCTAGTGAAATCCCGGAAGCCGAAAAGGAAGGGAGTTGCAACGAATCAGGATTTCCAGCAATCTGAAGGCATGAAGGAAGGAGAGATTGAACATATATATAGAGAGAGCTCTGCGGCTGTTTTTATGAAATACCTACAGCCTTGGGCACATACCTCAAAATTCATTTCTGCAAAGATAGGAGGTGGGTGGGGGAAGGACATTTTTTCACTAAGAGCCTTGGGCCATGCATGATTACTAAGCAGTCAAGGAATGGCTTTGCTCCAGGGAGGTGTTTTCCTTGCAGTGATTAAACTCCCGATTGCCAGAAAGAAGTTTTCAGCAATTGAATTCCTTCCCTCTGGAGAACAATCCTGATTCTACATTCACCACAATCTGCTGTGTGTGTGTGTGTGTGTAGACTCCCATGGTTGGAGAGTGAAAGAAGAAGCATTTGGGGGTATCCACTACCCTCACAGTTCCTCCTTTGCTAGCCTGTTTGGATACCAAAACCCATCCCAGCTCTTCTTGCTAGCTTCTAAATCATTTCTCCAGCTAAGTGGAGTAACGTAGAAAGCTCCAAACCAACAGCGCACAGAATGGCTTGGCTCAATATATGGATGCAATTGTGAAGAGTTGCAAATCATGGTTTTACGACTTTAACCTCGTATGCAAAACCCATCCATTATGAATAGAATAGAATAGAATAGAATAGAATAGAATAGAATAGAATAGAACAGAACAGAACAGAACAGAACAGAACAGAAATAGAATAGAATAGAATAGAATAGAATAGAATAGAATAGAATAGAATATTGGGAGTAGAGTGGCGTGGCGTGGCGTGGCGTAGAGTAGAGTAGAATACAGTACAGTACAGTAGAATAGAATATTGAGAGTAGAATAGAATATTGGGAGTAGAATAGAATAGAATAGAATAGAATAGAATAGAATAGAATAGAATAGAATAGAATAGAATAGAATAGAATTTTTTATTGGCCAAGTGTGATTGGACACACAAGGAATTTGTCTTGGTGCATATGCTCTTGGTACATAAAAGAAAAGATACGTTCATCAAGAATCATAAGGTACAACACTTAATGATAGTCATAGGGTACAAATAAGCAATCAGGAAACAATATCAATATAAATCGTAAGGATACAAGCAACAAAGTTACAGTCATAAGTGGAAGGAGATGGGTGACAGGAACGATGAGAAGATTAATAGTAATGCAGACTTAGTAAATAGTTTGACAGTGTTGAGGGAATTATTTGTTTAGCAGAGTGATGGCATTCGGAAAAAAACTGTCCTTGTGTCTAGTTGTTCTGGTGTGCAGTGCTCTATAGCGTCGTTTTGAGAGTAGGAGTTGAAACAGTTTATGTCCAGGAGGCGAGGGGCCTGTAAATATTTTCACAGCCCTCTTTTTGACTCTTGCAGTATGCAGGTCCTCAATGGAAGGCAGGTTGGTAGCCATTGTTTTTTCTGTAGTTCTAATCCTCTGAAGTCTGTGTCTGTCTTGTTGGGTTGCAGAACCAAACCAGACAGTTATAGAGGTGCAGATGATAGACTCAGAGTAGAGTAGAGTAGAGTAGAGTAGAGTAGAGTAGAGTAGAATAGAATAGAATAGAATAGAATAGAATAGAATAGAATAGAATAGAATAGAATAGAATAGAATAGAACAGAACAGAACAGAACAGAACAGAACAGAACAGAACAGAACAGAACAGAATAGAATGCAAAGTAACACCCTACTTGAGGCCAGAATGCTTCTAGGGTTCAAACCATGCTGTTTCTCAAAAATCAAAATATAGAGAAGAGAAAGAGAAAAGTAAAGTCTTACACTTAGGTAAGAAAAACCAAAAGCACATATATAAACTGTGGGAAACCAGGCTTAATAGCAGTGACTGTGAGATGGATCTTGGAGTCTTAGTGGATAATCAGCTAAATACGAGCCAGCAGTGTGCGGTGGCAGCTAAAAAAGCTAATGCAATCCTAAATTGCATTAACAGAGGGATACAATCAAGATCAAGGGAGGTACTAATACCATTCTATAAAGCCCTAGTAAGACCATACCTAGAATCCTGCATCCAGTTTTGGTCACCACACTATAAAAAAGATGATGAGACTCTAGAAAGAGTCTCAGAGAAGAGCAACCAAAATGATGAGGGGACTGGAGACTAAAACATATGAGGAACGGTTGCAGGAACTGGGCATGGCTAGTCTAGTGAAGAGAAGGACCAGGGGAGACATGATAGCAGCCTTCCAATATTTGAGTGGCTGCCACAGAGAGGAGGGGGTCAAGCTATTTTCCAAAGCTTCTGAAGGCCAGACAAGAAATAATGGATGGAAACTGATCAGATTCAACCTGGAAATAAGGAGGAAATTTCTGACATTGAGAGCAATCAACCCATGGAACAGAAGTTTGCCTTCAGAAGTTGTGGGTGCTTCATCATTTGAGACTTTCAAGAAAAGATTGGACTGTCATTTGTCAGAAATGGTGTAGGGTCTCCTGCTTGAGCAGGGGACGGGGTTGGACTAGATGACCTACAAGGTCCCTTCCAACTCTGTTAATCTGTTAAATCACGGCCGACTTTCTGGCCAGCTCAGAATCTGCCCCGGCTTCCCTCTTGTCGCTAGGAAGGAAGACGGGACAAGGCAATGACAATGAGCAAGCCGGAGTTGACTCAAAACATCCAAGTCCTGGCGATTTCCTCTCTCTCCGGCCAGGGGCCGCTGAACGTGGGGGAGGGTGTTGAGCAGGCTCCGGCAGGGGAACAAAAGGGACAACTCCCTCACTGGCTCAAGAGGTGGGAGAGTGACCCATCTAGAACAGGGGCTGCTCTGGCTGATATTTCCTTGGGTTGCTGTAAGCCAAGGTTGGAAGGCAGGAGGTTGCTGCAAAGCGGGGAAACAATTGGGAGTTTTCTAGTGTGCATGCTTAGTGGACTCCTGGAGACCGTGGGTTGCAGCCTGTGGTGCATGCACACGCAGCCTGTCGGTGGTTATGGAGAAGACGGGATCTTTGCTTGTGGCTTTGCACCGAGCAGGTAAGAGAGAAAGCTGGTTGGGCGACGGACAGAGTAGCGGGAGATAAGAAGCTGCGGTGATAAGTTGCATGCTTGGTGCACGGGATCCTGAATCTTCTTAAACCGTACTTTCTAATCATGATTCCTCAAATTGATCACATGGGCAGCTTGGTTCCCATAACATGACCAAAACCCAAGCCAACAAATCTACATCATGCGCAGGACACTGTGGGAATACATCGTTGACCTGCAGATTGGAAAAAACAAGAGTTTCCCCTGAATGTTTTTTTTTTCTTGCAAAGTTTTTTTCTTCAATCCAAAGATCGAATTCAGTCTTAAGCTAAAACTTATCCTTCCTGCTTTTCTACTTAAATAATGCAGAGAGTAATGTAAGTGAGTAATTCTTTCTCTGGGCAGTTTCCAAGCTACTAAATCTGTTTCGGTCCAGACTTTAAACCCAGAGGTAGGTTTATGTGATTTTATTTTTTTAATGTCCTAAGTTACGCGGGCAAAGAATGAAAATCAATTGTTCCGAAGCAAGAGAGAGACAGATCTTTTTCCTACATGTGTTCTGCAGAAGACATTATTTTTAGAAGATTTATTACCGCCTGTATAGAAGGGGAAAAGGAAGGCCGCTTGTCGGGAAGTGTTTTCTATGAACGTTAAAAAGATACGTTGCTTTGAAAAAGTAGATGAAAACTCCTGTGTTGGGTTTTTAAAAACGGGACTGTTAACGGACTAGTGTGTTAGGTACAGCTGTTGTAGCACAGGGATTAAAGTGTTGAAAAAAGATTGGACCAAACCAGGGGTGAAATCCAGCAGGTTCTGACAGGTTCTAGAGAACCGGTAGCGGAAATTTTGAGTAGTTCGGAGAACAGGCAAATACCACCTCTGGCTGGTCCCAGAGTGGGGTGGGAATGGGGATTTTGCAGTATCCTTCCCCTGGAGTGGGGTGAGAATGAAGATTTTGCAGTATCCTTCCCCCAGGAGGAAAGGGAATGGGGATTTTGCAGTATCCTTCTCCTACAGTGGGGTGGGAATGGAGATTTTGCAGTATCCTTCCCCCAGGAGGGAAGGGAATGGGGATTTTGCAATCCTTCTCCTGGAGTGGGGTGGGAATGGAGATTTTGCAGTATCCTTCCCCCAGGAGGGAAGGGGATGGGGATTTTGCAGTATCCTTCTCCTGGAGTGGGGTGGGAATGGAGATTTTGCAGTTTCCTTCCCCCAGGAGGGAAGGGAATCAAGATTTTGCAGTATCCTTCTCCTGGAGTGGGGTGGGAATGGAGATTTTGTAGTATCCTTCCCCCAGGAGTGGGGAGGGAATGGGGATTTTGCAATATCCTTCCCCTGCCACGCCCACCAAGCCACGCCCACAGAACCGGTAGGGAAAAATTTTGGATTTAACCCCTGGACCAAACTAAAGTTATATACCCACCCTTCAGCTACAAGTACAAGTGATTTTTAGATGACATCATCATTATCATCATCATCATCATCATCATCATCATCCAACTCCCTGCTCACACAGGAGACCGAAACTAGGGATTCGAACTGCCGACCTTTCTGATCGACAAGCTCAGTGTCTTAGCCACTGAGCCACCTAGCCAGGCCTTTGGGTGAGGAATTTGGTTTTTTTTGATCCAGCCTACTTTATAGGGTTGTAGTTGGAACAACATGAAGAGAACCTTCTCGTACGTTGCTTTGAGCAAAAGATAAAGGCAATAAAATAATAGCACCGCAGATTCTCTCAATGAGCTAGAAATCGTTGTCGAGAAAATACCGCCTGCCCCCCCCCCACCGTTTACTCCTTTCAGTGGCAAAAGATCAAAGGCTCAAGAAAGGGACGAGTGAGATCATCTCTTCGCTTGTCGTTAAGATCAGAGCAAAACCCAAAGTGATTCCAAATCTCCTTGCAGACAGGTTTAAGGATTTTACAATCTGCTTTTGACCAAAGGCCTGGGATTTATTTATTTTTTTCCCCAACCTGGGAGATCCTGGTGTGTGTTTCTATACCTGTCTTGAAGCAAGAGAGTTTGCAATGTGCACACCTGTGTTATATTGCAAAACCCTGATTAAATAGCTCCCCGGTGCAAATTCTCTCCCCTTTTGTGTAGCTGAGATGTTTACAGTGCTGGGCATGTGAGGTTTGTGTGCATTCCTTCTACATCGGGTTTGTTTAGCGTGTTGCTGTAACTCTTGGGTGTTCTGGAGCTGGTAGACAAAGCATCGGAAGACAAAAGGTGAACAACTTTCTGATCACAGAAAGCATCTTCCTTGCAGAAAAGATCAGATCTGTTGCTAAGGAGGAGGAAAATAGATATTGTAACTAAAGTGAAAAAGTAGAATAGAATAGAATAAAGAATAGAATACAATACAATACAATATAATACAATACAGAATAGAATGTAGAATACAATACAATAATACAACACAACACAACACAGAATAGAATAGAATATACAATACAATGCAATACAATACAGAATAGAATAGAATAGAATATAGAATAGGACAGGGAATACAATACAATACAATACAATACAGAATAGAATATAGAATACAATACAATACAGAATAGAATAGAATAGAATAGAATAGAATAGAATAGAATAGAATAGAATAGAATAGAATAGAATAGAATAGAATAGAATAGAATAACAGAGTTGGAAGGGACCTTGGAGGTCTTCTAGTCCAACCCCCGCTTAGGCAGGAAACCCTACACCACTTCAGACAAATGGTTATCCAACCTCTTCTTAAAAACTTCCAGTGTTCGAGCATTCAAAACTTCTGGAGGCAAGTTGTTCCACTGATGAATTGTTCTCACTGTCAGGAATTTTCTCCTTAGTTCTATGTCGCTTCTCTCCTTGATAAGTTTCCACCCATTGCTTCTTGTCCTGCCTTCAAGTGCTTTGGAGAATAGCTTGACTCCCTCTTCTTTGGGGCAGCCCCTGAGATATTGGAACGCTGCTGTCATGTCACCCCTAGTCCTTCTTTTCATCAGATTTCATCACATAAAGTAGATAATCCCACTTTTGTTCTGAATCCCATTGGCTTGTTTCAGACTCACCTACCATAGATGCTCCATAGATTCCCTAAAAAGAAGAATACAATTCTCAATAGAGCTACAGCACAGTTGTTATTCTGCCCGTGTGTTTTTGGTCTCAGCAGCAGACAAAAATAGCCAGCTAACTTTGTATAGCAACGGAAGAGAATATCTGCAACTCAGAGTTGAATTGTGGAGTCTCTGAGCACCAAGGACTCCACAATTTGTATAGGATTGGAGGATGAGCAGGGTTTAACTGTGTGGGATGGGCTTATCCATGAAGGAACATCCATGATGTCCATAGTTATCGAGCAGGAAGTTGAGAGAACCATCCCAGAAGAAGATGTGGACAATCACCTCCGTATGGTTTCCAAGAAAATGGCATGGCTACATCCGTGTGGTCTTCAGGAGCCAAGCTTGAGTGGAAGACAACATTCCTTCCCTAAAGGTAAAGGTTCCCCTTGCACATATGTGCTAATCGTTCCTGACTCTAGGGGGCAGTGCTCATCTCCATTACAAAGCCAAAGAGCCTGCTGTCCGAAGACGTCTCCATGGTCATGTGGCCGGCATGATTCAACGCCAAAGGCTCATGGAACGCTGTTACCTTCCCGCCAAAGGTGGTCCCTATTTTTCTACTTGCATTTTCTATGTGCTTTCGAACTGCTAGGTTGGCAGAAGCTGGCACAAGTAACAAGAGCTCACCCCGTTACGCGGCACTAGGGTTTCGAACCGCTGAACTGCCGACCTTTCGATCGACAAGCTCAGCGTCTTAAGCCACTGAGCCACCACATCCCTAAAGAACAAAAATTCAACCAAAGTCGTTACACTAGAAGATTGGACCCCTCTTTGCCTTGATGCCTCAGCCTTTTCCCCAAGTCTTCAAACTTTGCTTGAGTTGGCGGAAGGGTGCTATCGCTGCTTTCTAAAGATCTTGTGTTTTACCGGGAAAAGGAAGGTGGCTAAGTTGTAAGTTGCTATTTAGCCAAGCTGGATGCCTAGCTGTGCATTGTCTTTCTGCCTCTGATCTCACCTCTTGGCCTGAACCCTGGGCCTCCTTCCTCCCACTTGACTTGTAGGCAATTTCCATGAATTGTGTTCCGTACGGATCAAGGGTTGGAGGTGGGGGCGGGGGGGGACGGAGCAGCAGAGCCTCATGGCTAGATCCAAGGCCCACGATGAAGCCTTCGTGAAGTTGTTTGAAGGTCGCTCGTATCTCAGCAGCTGAGCAATTTGGGCACAGCTGAAAATACCCTGCTGGCTTTTTGGGGAAAAAAATAAGAGTCCTTGCTACTTCTTAAGAATTCACCAGGGGAATTGCATGAAGTCTCCTCCCCATCTCCTTCAGTCCTTGAAGGAGGTCCTTCAAGGTCCTCGAAGCCATGCAGATTTGCAGAACATTTCTGAATAAAGCTGCTAGCTGGCGTCATCTTGAAGTAAAACCCAAATAGCTGAAGTGGTTGGACGGTGATGCCAACCCTCTAAAACATTGGGGGGGGGGAAGAGAGAGAGAGAGAGAAAGGGAGAGGGGAAGGAGAGAAAGGGGAGGAGAGAGGGAGGGAGAGAGAGAAAGGGGAAGGAGAGAGAAAGGGAGGAGAGAGCGGAAGGGAGAGTGGGGAGAGAGAACGGGGAGGGAAGAGAGAGAAAGGGAGGAGAGGGAGAGACAGAAAGGGGAAGGAGTGAGAGAAAGGGGGAGGGAGGGGGAGGAGAGAGAGAAGGAGGGAGAGAAGGGACAGGAGAGGGAGAGAGAGATGGTAGGGAAGAGGGAGGGAGGGAGAAAAAGGGAGGAGAAGGGTGAGTGAAAGGGGGAGGGGAGAGGGAGAGAGAGAAAGGGAGAGGGAAGAGAGAGAGAGAAAGGGGGAGGGGAGAGATGGAGAGGGAGAGAGAGAGAGATGATAGACAGATAAGGTGGATTTCAATAGCTGTTTGTCAAAGATAGGCTGGCTGAAGAGTCTTGAGTTTGTAGAAGTGGGGAAAAAAAATTCTTTTCCTTTTAGTAATCAGGAAATGCAGCTTGTCCAGGCAAAGGGCTTGTAAATCACACCGAGGATTTTCAAAATAGATGTTCTTATTCTGTGAAAAGCCGTTTCTAATTTGGCCTGATGGAGACTCCACTGCCTTCCAGTGTGTGGAACCAACACTTTTAGCGGCCATCTGCCAGAAGTTTGGTCCATGCTATAGTAGTGGGTAGGAAATGTAGCTGCCCAACAAATCTGGAGATGTAGAAGAGCAGGCAGAGCTGGGGGAGGGGGGGGGGCGGGCAGAGTTAAGTGCATCATCAGCTTAGAGTCCTTACATTGCCACAAAACCCAAGTCCAACTTTCTTGAATTCCATTAACTCTTATCTGGCGCCAATTTAGTGTTGAACTTTACTTGTCTAGGCCAGGGGTCTGCAACCTTTAAGCACTCAAAGAGCCATTTGGACCCGTTTCCCACAGAAAAGAAAACACCGGGAGCCACAAAACCTGGGTGGGCGTGGCCAACTCAATGTCACTCACTTCCACCAGTCACATGACCCCCCCCAGCCACGCCTACCCAGCTGGTCATTAGGGTAGAGAACCAGTTGTTAAAAAACACCGGGAACCACAAAACCCTTTTGACATATCTCTCTCTCCCCTCCCTCCCCCCTCTCTCTCCCTCTCCCTCTGTATCTCTCTATGTCTCTCTTTCCCCCTCTCTCTGTCTCTGCCCTGTCCGCTTCTCCATCCCCTGCCATCACCCTTACCTACTCAGGCCAGGCGAGGAGTGACTGGGAGGGGAGGGCGAGGGGTGGGGCCAGCCAGTGGTGGGATCACCCGACAGGGAGCCACAGCACCGGGCCCAAAGAGCCACATGTGGCTCCGGAGCCGCAGGTTGCTGACCCCTGGTCTAAGCTCTTGTTTACAAGTAATCCTTGACCACACTTGTGTCCAGTGTCCAGTCGTTAAATCAGTTTTGATTGATTTAAGGGCCTTACTTGCCACCGTTGTTAAGTGAGTCACAGGGTGGTTAAGTGAGTCTGGCTTATCTATTGACTTTGCTGGTCAGAAAGCCTCAATGGGAGATCCCAAGACCCCTGGACGCTGCAGCCATCATCAATACAGGCCAGCTGTCAATCATTCCGAATTTTGACCCCGTGACCATGCTGGCTGGGGAATTCTGGGACTGAAAGTCCAAGTGGCCAAGTTTGAAAAACACTTCCACAGAATCCGTGTTCTCCTCAGATCCTCCAGGTTTTAGTCTTGGATATTTTCCTTTCTTGGGTTTTCATCCCTTAACTCCCTTCCCCCCACTTCTTCTTTTCTAAAGACTGAATTCCTTCGGACAAGCTTTCGGCTGAGTTATCCCTCTTATCTCTCCGTTGCTATTTTGGCTCTATGAGCTCTTTCCCTTGGAGAAAGGAGGAAGAAAGGAGTTTATTCTTAGTCTAGATACGACAACATACAATATGCCTCCTGCACTGATCTTAACAAAAGCTGAAACGTCTAACACATTCTTGTACTCAAACCAAAGGAGCAATACATACATACATACATACATACATACATACATACATACATACATGTGTATGTGTGTGTATGTGTGTATATGTGTGTGTATATATGTGTGTGTGTATATATATACGTATCTCTGTGTGTATATATATATGTATCTGTGTGTGTATATAACAATAGCTTATATACCGCTTTACAGTGCTTTTACAGCCCTCTCTAAGCGGTCAGCTTATTGCCCCCAACAATCTGGGTCCTCATTTCTCCCACCTCGGAAGGATGGAAGGCTGAGTCAACCTTGAGCCGGTCAGGATCAAACTGCTGGCAGTGAGCAGAGTTAGCCTGCAATACTGCATTTTAACCAGGAGGGAGGGACAGAGAGCGAGCAATAGCAGTAGCACTTAGACTTATATACCGCTTCACAGTGCTTTACAGCCTGGGTGCAGACACTTCAGTTGCTACTGGTTGCTACTGGTTCTCCCCGGTTCTTGCGAACCGGTAGCGGAAATTTTGAGTAGTTCGGAGAACCGGTAAATACTATCTCTGCCTGGCCCCGTCCCCAATCTATTCGCTGCCTCCCGAGTCCCAGCTGATCAGCTAGAAGGAAAAAATCAGGGCTCACTTGACAAAGAAGAGGGGAAAAAAAAAAACCCAAGACACCGTAGCTTTAAATTGAGAAGCCAAGAAGCCTCCCAACTGATCGGCTAGAATCGATCCGCTCCTTGTAAACTGCTCGGTGGTGGTAGATTGGCAATTGAGGCCAAGCTGCCTGAAAGCTGTTTCCGATGCTCTCGGTCATGGCAGAGCGGCAAAAAAATGTTTAAACTCTTGCAGCGCTTCAAAGGGCCGCCCTACAGCTGATCAGCGGTAAAAGGCAGTGTGGTGGTAGACCAGTGCACTCCAAAAACAAATGGGTAGACCGGTACAGCTCTGCAAGCAGTTAAAAGCCTGGTAGACCAGTACCTCTGCTAAATCCTAAAGAATTGTTTGTCACATGACCATCAAACCACGCCCAAAAAATAAGTCACGCCCACAGAACCGGTAGTAAAAAAATTTAGAACCCAGCCCTGGGACACTTGTTTTGGTGTGTGTGGTGGGGGGGTCACCCTTGTCTCTTTCTTTCCCAGCAGGCTGCTGGAGAGAGAGACAGATGTCCGCTCCTCTGGGGAGCATTGTTGAAATTCTCTCCAGAAATTTTTTTCCAGCAAAAAATCTCCAGTAAATTGAATATTATTATTATTGTTGTTGTTGTTGTTGTTGTTGTTGTTGTTGTTGTTGTTGTTATTGTTATTATTATTATTATTATTATTATTATTATTATTATTATTATTATTATTATTTATTGAATTTGTATACCGCCCTACTCCCGAAGACTTCAGGGCGGTGAACAGCCAAATAAAATACATATAATACAAATGTTAAAAAACCATTAAAATACAATTAAATAATTGGCCCAGAAAACGAAATTTAAAACACCCCAAATTCATAAGACAAATTTAAAATTTAAAAATTTTAAAAAACAGTTTAAAAGATAGGTTAGGCCAGGCTGGCCTGCTGGAAAAGAAATGTTTTGATGGCACGGCGGAAAGTGCGCAGGTCCGGGATCCTCCGTATCTCCGGGGGGAGCTTGTTCCAGGTGGCGGGTGCCCCCACAGAGAAGGCTCTCCCCCTGGGGGCCGCCAGTCGACATTTTTTGGCCAACGGCACCTGAGGAGCCCCTTTCTATGGGAGCGTACTGGTCGGTGAGAGGCTACTGGTGGCAGAAGACGGTCTCGTAGATACCCCGGTCCTAAGCCATGGAGCGCTTTAAAGGTGGTAACCAAAACCTTGAAGCACACCCGGAAAACCACCGGGAGCCAGTGCAACTCGCGCAGGGGGGGGGTCACATGGGAGCGCCCCGTCGCTCCCATAACCACCCACGCGGCCGCATTCTGGACCAGCTGGAGCCTCCAGGTGCTCCTCAAGGGGAGCCCCATGTAGAGAGCATTGCAGTAGTCCAGGCGGGAAGTGACGAGGGCATGAGTGACCGTATTTAACGAGTCCCGATCCAGAAATATAGAAGCAACCTGTTGGTTTAGATGGGAACCCCTCGGATTGGGTGGGTGGGATATTCTGTCTGCTTTTAAGTAAATAGATGCCTTAACCGAGCTCAGCCCAGCCCTTTCGCTCCTTTTAAAGAGGGACGGAGAAAATGGTTTTGCAGGACAACCCCCCCAAAATTTTGCCAAGCCATCCACTTTTCTTCGCCAAAGCCAATCCAGCCAGGCACACACACACACACCCCAGTAAGTCTGTTCCAGAAAAGGCTGATGATGTCATTGGAGCATGCTACCATTGGCTGAGCCAAGATTCTGAGGGCAGGAGGCTGGGTTGCTTAGCAACCCTGTTTTTAACAGCATCTTCTGCCTTTTCCTGGGTACCAAAGAAACCTATTCTGCAGCGGATGGATTGAGGAGATGCTTGTCCTTCCTGGATGGCTTGGCCTCTTTCACCTCTGCATTGTATCGCCGGGCGGTATAGTTAAAGCAAGGAGTTTAACTTGGCTTTTCGCAGAATCCTCCCGGGAGCTGTCATGTCAACCCATCAATCTTCTTCCTGTCTCCTTGGCCTTCTGCCCTAGCTGAGCACTGGAACTGTACACAACGTGCCTGAACGAAGATGTAACTCTCCTGCACGCTTTGGGGGTGGTGGTGGTGGAGTGCAGACGGATCAGGGAAGGGATGTGCACATCTGCATGCATACCTTCTTTTGCCAGAGCCTTTAACATTTTTGGAAGCAGAATTTTAACAATGTTGGAGGCTAAAACCAGAGGTGAAATCCAGCAGGTTCTGACAGGTTCCGGAGAACTGGTAGCGGAAATTTTGAGTAGTTTGGAGAACCGGCAAATACCACCTCTGGCTGGCCCCAGAGTGAGCTTCCCCCAGGAGTGGGGAGGGAAGGAGTGGGGAGAGCCTCTGGGGGGATGGGAAAGGCCAGTTTTTCACTCTCCCCAGGCTCCAGAGGCTTTCTAGGAGCCTGGGGAGGGTGAAAAAGGCCTCTCCCCTTCCCAGGAGGCCCTCTGGAGATCGGAAACGGTCCATTTGCCAACTTCCGGTGGGACCGGAAGGCCCATTTTTTTTCTCTCTCCTCAGGCTGCAGAGCCTTTCTAGGAACCTGGGGAGGGTGAAAATAGCCTCCCCCCCGGAGGGCCTTAAGTGGGTGGGGAAGGCCGTTTTTGCCCTCCCCAGGCGCCAAGAAAGCCTCTGGTGCCTGGGGAGGGCGAAAAAGGGGCCTACCATGCCATCGCGTGCCAAAAGCGGGGGGTTGCACAGGGTGGGGCAGGGTGCATTGCATTATGGGTGACCTCCCCCCACTCTCCCTCTGCTTTTAGCACGTGACGGCAAAAAGGTTAGCCCTCACTGGTATAAGTTCTCCTGCTTGAGCAGGAGGCACAGCTAGAAGACTTCCAAGGCTCCTTCCAGCTCTATTCTATTCTAAACCATTCCTTTTAACAACTGTTCAAAGTTGAGACTGGACATCCATTTGTGTGAAATGATGGAATGTCCTGCTCGAGCAGGCAGTCAGACTAGAAGACCTCCAAGGTCCCTTCCAACTCAAAAGTAATATTTAAATGCCCACATTCCGACTTTCCCCTTTCTGCCGATGCTGCCTGTGCCATCTTTCTCTTCCTTGAGGGTTAATGGCATAATAATCAGAATTTCTCTCCCTAACTCCCAGCCACCCCCTACCCCCCCTCCAAGTACTTTTGGGCTTGCGTTTTAATGGGTTGAAGAGAAAGGACCAAACCACTGAATCATCTCAAATGGTAAAGCGTATTCTGAGCGGAATTGTTCTCCCATTGTCCTTTTTCCCCCTTCCTGCTGCTACCAAACCAGATTTGATGCATTGTTTTGTCTCTTTCTTCTGCAGAGAGATCTGTGGGTGGGTGGGTGGGGGAGGGGGGGGCTCTTGCACATTAAACAGAGTGCCTTGTAGAAAGGAGGAAGGTTTGTATCTTTTCCCCTTCCCTTCTTAGAAGTTATTGCCTTCTCCGAAAATTATACAAGGCATCCTTTCTGCAGCTTGAACCTTAGCTGGAGCCCTGTGATGCTGATCCCCTCCCTCAAAGACCCACTCCCCATTTGTCTTTTTCACAAAAGCAACGGGGATACAGTTTCTTCATCAAATTTAGCCGAGGCAAACTTTATTTTATTTTATTTATTTATTTATTTGTTCAACTTGTATGCCGCCTTCCTCCGAAGACTCAGGGCAGCTTACAATGCATTTAAAAACCATATATAAAAACATTAAACATTAAAACATTAAAAACAATTAAAACCCATTCACACCATTTAATAACTTATCATAGAATAATAGAGTTGGAAGGGACCTTGGAGGTCTTCTAGTCCAGCCCCCTGCTCAAGCAGGAGAACCTATTCCAGGGGTCAGCAACCTGTGGCTCCAGAGCCGTATGCGACTCTTTGGCCCCTCTGCTGTGGCTCCCTGTCAGGTGATCCCACCACTGGCTGGCCCCGCCCCTCGCCCTCCCCTCCCAGTCATTCCTAGCCTGGCCCGAGAAGATAAGAGCGACGGTGGGGGATGGAGAAGCGGCCATGGCAGAGACAGAGAGATACAGAGAGAGGGGGAAGGGGGAAAGAGGGGTGGATGGAGGGAGGGAGGGGAGAGAGAGAGATGTCAAAAGGATTTTGTGGTTCCCGGTGTTTTTTAACAACTGGTTCTCTGCCCTGATGACAGACTGGGTAGGCATGGCTAGGGAGGGGGTCATGTGACTAGTGGAAGTGAGTGACATCGAGTTGGCCACGCCCACCCAGGTTTTGTGGCTCCCGGTGTTTTCTTTTCTGTGGGAAACGGGTCCAAATGGCTCTTAAAGTATTTAAGGTTGCAGATCCCTGACCTATACTATTTCAGACAAGTGACTGTCCAGTCTCTTCTTGAAAACTTCCAATGATGAAGCACCCATAATTTCTGGAGGCAAACTGTTCAACTGTTGGTTGATTGCTCTCACCATTAGGAAATTTCTCCTTAGCTCTAGGTTGCTTCTCTCCTTGGTTATTTGATGTAGATGCACTTGATGCAGCCTGCAGAGGTTGTTGGACTACACTTCCCAGAATCCCTGTTTGGATCTGGGGAGGGGGGCTGCTGGGTATTATAAGTTGCACGTTTTTTTGGCTAATTCGCTAAGAAGTAAATCTGTTCTGCAGGGAGAGGAATACCCCGCCCTCAATGCTTATTTAAAAAAAAAAAACACCCAGTATATTAAATAGTGAGACTAGCTTACTCTGTTTGTAGTTTGTTTGAGTTGGCATTTGCTTTTCGAGTATTGTGTTGGGTTTTGTTTAAATAACGTTCCTGTCTCCCAGACGCAAGTCGTTTTTGAAGAATAAATAAATAAGCATCTTCAGCATGCTGGGGATTAAGGCTGGGAATATCTGCGCTTGCAAACCCTTTTGTTTCAAGCCAAGGACAACTTAAAGGAAGTTGATAGATGTAGCTGAAACGGGCGGAGTTTTGAGCAGCTGCCGAATCCCAGCTGTATTTTGTAGGCTTAGTACCAGTTGGATGAAAATACAAAAGTAGCAGGGGTGCTATTCAGCAGGTTCTGACAGGTTCTGGAGAACCGGTAGTGGAAATTTTGAGTGGTGCATCCAAAATGGGCCGCGTGGGGTTTCCTTGGAGGGGTGGGGCAGAGTGGGCGGGGCCAGCCAGGAGTGGGATTTGAGGGTTCTCCGAACTGCACAGAATCTTAGCTAGAGGTTCTCCCGAACCCCCAGCAGCCCACCCCTGGATGCAGACAACCCACACTAAAGGAAATTGATAATCCAAGACTGTTTTTAACATTCACACCCAAGTTTATTTATTTATTTATTTATTTATTTATTGGTTCGATTTATATGCCGCCCTTCTCCGGAGACTCAGGGCGGCTTACAATGCGTTAAGCAATAGCCTTCATACTTTTGTATATACCTACTTAGTAGGGTTTTCGGGCCCCCCTAAGCGGTGTTCTTTTTTATACAAAGTCAGCTTATTGCCCCCACAATCCGGGTCCTCATTTTACCTACCTCGGAAGGATGGAAGGCTGAGTCAACCTTGAGCCTGGTGAGATTCGAACTTGCAGTAATTGCAGGCAGCTGGCAGCTAAGTGCTATTTAACAGCGCTTTAGTCCACTGCTCCACCAAGGTTGCACTGACGACCACCTGCTTCTACACACCATGGTTTGCATGCAAGGGCTTCGGTAGCTTTTCTAACTAACAGATCTCCTTCCCGCCCATTTTGGCCTCCCAGATTTTAAATTGCCCTCCAATTGTATTCAAGCATCTTCGCCTTGTTTGTTTCTGTCCCTTAGGCGAACCCTGCAAGGAAAAATGTCACCTCTGCCTTCCTTGTCTTTGAAAGCCTCTGTATCTATGTCAAAAAAATTTGTCCCTTCCTCTTCGAAGTTCCCATTTCGCAAGCTATATTTGCAACTGTGCGGTTTGCTCGTGATGAAAGATGGGTGGGTGCTTTAGCTAGAAGGGTGGGATAGGATGGGTGGAGACAATCTTTTTGGGAGAAAGAGAAACCCAGTTTGGGCACTGGTCACAAGGTTTCTGGGAATTGCCTCTTCCAGCGAGGGTCTTGAAAACTTTGCTGCTGGATGGTAAGCTAAGCCCTTTTATGCAGTTTGATGCAGAAAGATAATTCTGAATTTTGTATGCAAGGTGTTGGACAAAGGAAATAGACATAGACAGAATTCTTTATTGGCCAGGTGTAATTGGACACACAAGGAATTTGTCTTTGGTGCATATGCTCTCAGTGTACATAAAAAGACAAGATACATTCGTCAAGAATCATAAGGTACAACACTTAATGATAGTCATAGGGCACAAATAAGCAATCGAATCATACTAGGAAACAATCAATATAAATCGTAAGGATACAGCAACAAGGTACAGTCATACATTCAAAAGTGGGAGGAGATGGGTGATAGGAATGGTGAGAAGATTAATAGTAATGCAGCCTTAGTGAATCGTTTGACAGTGTTGAGGGAATTATTTGTTTAGCAGAGTAAGAGCATTTAGGGGAAAAAACTGTCCTTGTATCTAGTTGTTCTGGTGTGCAGTGCTCTATAGCATCGTTTTGAGGGTAGGAGTTGAATCAATTTATGTCCAGGATGCGAGGGGTCTGTAGATATTTTCACAGCCCTCTTTTTGACTCCTGCAGTATACAGGTCCTCAATGGAAGGCAGGATGGTAGCAATTGTTTTTTCTGCAGTTCTGATTATCCTCTGAAGTCTGTGTCTGTCTTGTTGGGTTGCAGAAGTGTAAGAAGCTGCCCAAATTAGCTGAGATGATGTCTTTTTGACTGGCAGCAGCTCTGCAACCCAACACTTCTTAACTCATTCTTTTAAAAGCTGCCTCCTTCTGCCTGTACATGTAGAGGAAAGTAAGAAGGAGGGCCTTCTTGGTGCTTGCTCCTAACTTATGGAAATTATTGTCCAAAGATACCAGAAAAATCCAATCTCTGTTGTCTTTCTTCTGGTAGCTAATTGAGCTGCTGTAATGGACCGTGAGAATAATCTTGAGGAACAGAAGCAAGGGCTACAGCCAAGGCACTTGTCAGTTAAGAGAAATTTGAGTCTGTGGCAGAAATGTAATTTGGAAAAGTGTCTCAGATGTGACACTTTTCCCTTGTTCTCTTTAAGATAAGAGACAGAAAGTGGGGAGGTACATTTGGACTTGTAAGATTCTTGTAACCCTATAATACAGGGGTCTTCAATCTTGGCAACTTTAAGACTTCTGGACTTCAACTCTCAGAATTCCCCAGCTGGCTTGAACAGACAGAATTCTGGGAGTTGAAGTCCACAAGTCTTAAAGGTGCCAAGATTGGAGACCCCTGCGATAATAAAACTATCCTAGCATTCATAACTTGGTTAGTCAAAGTCGGTCTACCTCAAAGGGCTGACAGCTGACTTCCTAGTTCTTGAAAGAAGGAGTTTCATGAACAAGGGGCTTCTTAAATTGTATCAATGTGCTTTGATGGATAATTTGATTTTTTTTAAAAAAAAATGATTTATATGCCGCCCTTCTCCGGAGACTCAGGGCGGCTTATAGTGGATCATTGGCTGTCTTCTGTTTTACGGTTTTTATGATCTACCTCACATGATGTCAAAGTCAAGGCCCAGAGGCCGGATCCAGGCCGCAAGGTACTTAAATCTGGCCCACAGGGTTGCCCTGGAAACAGCGAAAGACCGGCCCCGCGGTGCTTCTGCCAGCAAAAATGGGCTCCCGAGCTCCGTTTCCGCCGGCCACGGCCTCCTGCAACCCTCTGTCAGCAAAAATGGAGCTCAGGAGGGCCCTCCCCAAACCCTGTTTTCACTGGCAGAGGGTTGCAGGAAGCCATGGCAGCTGGAAACGGAGCTCAGGAAGCCATTTTTGCTGGCAGAGCATTCGGGCAGCCACAGGCGCCCCCGACACAGGTGACATCGAGCTTGCGACGCCAGTGGTGGAATTCAATTTTTTTTTACTACCGGTTCTGTGGGCATGACTTGATGGGCATGGTGTGGCTTGGTGGGCGTGGCAGGGGAAGGATACTGCAAAATCCCCATTCCCACCCCACTCCAGGGGAAGGATACTGCAAACTCCCCACTCCAGGGGAAGAATACTGCAAAATCCCCATTCCCACCCTACTCCAGGGGAAGGATACTGCAAAATCCCCTTTCCCAGCTCACTCTGGGGCCAGCCAGAGGTGGTATTTGCCGGTTCTCCAAACTACTCAAAATTTCTGCTACTGGTTCTCCAGAACCTGTCAGAACCTGCTGAATAGCATCCCCTGGGCCACGGCGCCCACCCTGGCCACACACACCCCGATCCCTTCCCCCCCCCCAAGATGAAACACAACCCTGATGCGGCCCTGGTCTACGTGGAGCAACCCTTACAGACCTGACATTTGTTTCATCATCGAAACAGATGTAGGATGGGAGTTAAAAAAAAACACATCACGCTGTGTTCTTTATTCCCTGAAATCAACCTAGCCGAGGCAGCCCTTCAGCTTCCATAAAAAAAACCCGAATAGAGGTGTCAGGGGTTCCTGTTCAGCCATTGTTCCTTTCTGCTAGGCTGCTATCAGCCTCCCAGGGTGTAACAAATAACAGCCTATTATCGGCATCTGTATTTCTTCACCCTTTGGCAGGCGATTCAGATCAGGGAAACGGCAAAAACGAAGAGGAGGGGGGAGTTGAGAGTTGAGAGACACCCACTGCTCCGGGTGTCGCAACCATGATAAAAAAAATTAGAAGCCATTTCGCTGACTGTAAAGTTAAGCGAGGAGATGGGATTGCAGAGCTCCGATAAGCAATCAAGATCAAGAGAGCTACTAATACCACTCTGGTCCGTGGGGCCGCTCTGGAAACAGCAACCAGCCTGCGGAGCTCTGTTTTTTCTGGCAGAGGGCTGCAGGAGGCCATCGTGGCCAAAACCTGGGCCCGGGATGGGGGCCACACGTGGCCTGCCCAAGCTCTGTTTTTGCTGGCAGAGGGCTGCAGGAGGCTGTCGTGGCCGAAAACGGAGCTCAGGAGCCCGTTTTCGCTGACAGAGCACTCGGGCCCCCACAGTTGCCCCCGAAATGAGTGACATCAAGCTGGCCATGCCCACCCTGGCCACACCCACCCTGGCCCCCCAAAATCAGACACAACCCTGATGCGGCCCTCAATGAAATCGAGTTTGACACCCCTGCCCTATACCATTCAGTACACGACAGTCCAATCTCTTCTTCAAAACCTCCAATGATGAAACAAGTTCTGGAGGCAAGCCGGTTTCACTGGTTAATCTCTCTCACCGTCAAGAAATTCCTTCTTAGTTCTAGGTTGGTTGTCTCCTTGATTCGTTTCCATCCGTTACTTCTTGCCCTGCCCTCAGGTGCTTCAGACAATAGGTCAACCCCCTCTTCGCTCTGATAGCCCCTCAAATATGGGAAGGCTGGTATCATTTGAACTGTAATCGTTTCGTTTTTCCTCACCACCTGAGGGTAAACCCTGATCTTTGACACCCAAGCTTAGAAACAGAGGAATTTTTCTAACAGGGATGGCAAAAAGCTCGTGAGTCGTGCTACATTCCTTCACGTTAGAAATCTCCCATCTCTTCAAACCTGGCTGGCCCTTTGGCCTCACCAGAAAACCGGCTCTGTCATTAACCAAAGCGAAGCACGAGGAGTGGCAGATATTGTCCTTCTGCGCAAGGTCCCCCAGGCTACATAACTGTAGATGTCATTCCTTTCAGGTAAGGGCTGTTTATGAAAGAGGACAGCCTGACAAACACATAAAATAGGCCGCACCTTGGAGCAAAATTCCTTTCGCCCTGTCTTTGTTCCTTCTTTTTCGGAGGGCCTCGATCACATCTGTCAGTTGCCAAGAGCATCCCTTGGCTGCACGCTAGCGTGGATTCATTGCTCCTAAGGTGTCCTTTCTGTCAAGCCTCAATTCTCCCCTTTCTCCTCTGGGTTTTGAACCCCCAACGCCTTGATCTGGTTATTCGGAGACTCTCTGTACCTGGAGTGGACAAGACGTTCAGTATCCATGGATACAAGAGTGTTCTCTGCCTTGGTGCAGAAAGAGGAAGATCCATTTTGATTTGGCAGCTTCTGGGGAGCTCCTGGCCAAGGCTTGCTTCACTAGTTGCGAAGTGGGCTGGATATGCCACGTCAGGATCTTCTAGTGTGCAGGTTAAGTTGAAGAATGTGAGAAGAATCTTGATGTTGGCTGATTGATATCCCTCTCTTTGTTGTTGTTGTTAGTTGCGAAGTCGTGTCCGACCCATCGCCACCCCATGGACAACATTCCTCCAGGCCTTCCTGTCCTCTACCATCCTCCAGAGTCCATTTAAGCTCATGCCTACTGCTTCAGTGACTCCATCCAGCCACCTCGTTCTCTGTCATCCCCTTCTTCTTTTGCCCTCAATCGTTCCCAGCATTAAGCTCTTCTCCAGGGAGTCCTTCCTTCTCATTAGGTAGCCAAAGGATTTGAGTGTCATCTTCAGGATCTGGCCTTCTAAAGAGCAGTCAGGGTTGATCTCCCCTAGGACAGACCGGTTTGATCCCCTTGCAATCCAAGGGACTCGCAGGAGTCTTCTCCAGCACCAGAGTTCAAAGGCCTCAATTCTTTGACGCTCAGCCTTTCTTATGGTCCAACTTTCACAGCCAGACATTGCAACTGGGAAAACCATCGCCTTGACTATACACACTTTTGTTGGCAGGGTAATGTCTCTTCTTTTTAGTACGCTGTCTAGATTTGCCATAGCTTTCCTCCCCAGGATCAAGTGTCTTAATTTCTTGACTGCAGTCCCCATCTGCGGTGATCTTGGAGCCCAGGAAAATAAAACCTGTCACTACCTCCGTTTCTTCCCCATCTATTTGCCAGGAATTGAGCGGGCCGGATGCCATGATCTTAGTTTTCTTAATGTTGAGTTTCAACTCAACTTTTGCACTGTCCTCCTTCACCTGAATCAGGAGGCTCTTTATAATTTTGTTAGTAGTAGAGTCCTCCACCGAGCGCAGGGTTGGATTAGATCAGCGTTTTCAAGAGAATATTTGTAGTTTCAGGGTTGAACTGTGGAGTTGTTGGTGCTCTCTGAGCTTGACTTCTTTCTTGCAGATGTTTCATGACCTAACTAGGTAACGTCATCAGTAACATGATGATGTTATCAAGTTGAGTAACCATACGTCTTCAAGAAGTCAACCAACCTCAGAGAGCACCAAGAACCCCACATATTAAGTGTTTCTCAAACTTGGCAACTTTTGAAGATGTGTTGGACGTCCAGCGTTCCCCAGCCCGCACAATGGTGGTGATGTCCAGGTACCCACTCACAAATTTGAAG
Source organism: Pantherophis guttatus (assembly GCF_059756535.1). Taxonomy (NCBI): domain Eukaryota; kingdom Metazoa; phylum Chordata; class Lepidosauria; order Squamata; family Colubridae; genus Pantherophis; species Pantherophis guttatus. The sequence continues at coordinate 13,831,929 of NC_142074.1, read as the reverse complement.
GGCGGTGGGATTAAATGATGGTGGAGGCTGTGCTGTCAATCAGGTCTAGCAACCTAGAAGATCTGTGTTGATTAGGAGTATGTATGTAGCTTACTTGGGACGTGGTGGCTCAGTGGCTAAGATGCTGCGCTTGTCGATTGAAAGGTCGGCAGTTCAGCGGTTCGAATCCCTAGCGCCGCGTAACAGGTTGAGCTCCCATTACTTGTCCCAGCTGCTGCCAACCTAGCAGTTCGAAAGCACGTAAAAAATGCAAGTAGAAAAATAGGGACCACCTTTGGTGGGAAGGTAACAGCATTCCGTGCACCTTTGGCATTTAGTCATGCCGGCCACATGACCACAGAGACGTCTTCGGACAGCGTTGGCTCTTCGGCTTTGAAACGGAGATGTGCACCGCCCCCTAGAGTCGGGAATGACTAGCACATATGTGCGAGGGGAACATTTACCTTTACCTTATGTAGCTTACTGGGCTGTGCAATGCAACCTGTTTTACAAGTAAAACTGAAGAAACAGGGCTTCCGTAACTATTCATCATCCTGTGAAGGCAGTCTCTGGACACACCACTAACAGATTAACAGATTTGGAAGGGACCTTGTAGGCAGGGGTGAAATCCAGCAGGTTCTGACAGGTTCTGGAGAACTGGTTGCGGAAATTTTGAGTAGTTTGGAGAACTGGCAAATACCACCTCTGGCTGGCCCCAGAATGGGGTGGGAGTGGAGATTTTGCAATAACCTTCCCCCAGGAGTGGGGAGGGAATGAAGGTTTTGCAGTATGCTTCCCTTTCCACGCTCACCAAGCCACGCCCACAGAACCAGTAGTAAAAAAAATTTGAATTTCACCACTGCTTGTAGGTCATCTAGTCCAATCCCCCGCCCAAGCTGTCAGATGGCAGTCCAGTCTCTTCTTGAAAGCTTGAAAGCTTCTAGTGTTGAAGCTCCCATAACTTCCGAAGGCAACTTCTGTTCCATCGGTTGATTGTTCTCACTGTCAGGAAATTTCTCCTTATTTCCAGGTTGAATCTCTCCTTGATCAGTTTCCATCCATGACTTAACAACAATCTTTCTCACTCTCAGCCACTTGGGAGATGTGTAGACTCTTAACTCTCAGCATTCCCCAACCAGCTGGCTAAGGAATCCTGGAATTTGGAGTCCACACATCTTAAAATGGCCGAGGTTGAGAGACGCTGCTTTGTTAAGTTTGATTCGCCTTTCGGCAAAAAGCCCATAAAGGGTTTCCCGACATTGACAAATGTAGTTCTTGTCTTTTCCTTAATCAAACAAGTCGATTTTCCCATCTCTGCATATTCTGTCCTCTTCGTCAACCATTCCTCCATTGTGAGCATTTCAAAATTCTTTGCACTTTTGTGCATAGAATTTTGAATCTTGTTGGTTCTGTATAACTTTCGTATCTTTGATTGTCCCGTTGCAACCACTATCTTGATGGTTTGGACCAGGCCTTGCAGATAGCCCTAAAAGTTTGAGGATTTTAGGTGGTAAGAGTCTTAACACACCTAAAGGGAATCAGATTGGCAAAAGCTAAAAGTTACTTTGGACCTTTTCTGATTCCCCATGTTTTGGAAACCTAGTCACGGTTATCACTTAACGTATTGTGCGAACCAAATCATCACGCTAAGACACAATTGGTTCATTTGTTTTGACCATTACATCTTATGTAAACATAGCCTTTGTGTTTGGTTAAGGATTTCACACTCTCCAATGTGCAGGAAGCTTGTTTTCTCCAAATCGGAGTACACCCACATATTGAAAAGTACTGTGCGAACTCAGAAAATGTTTCATTCCCATCACCTAACGAAACATTTTATGCGAAGGCAGCAACGTTTGTGTGTGTGTGTATGTGTGTTGTTTCTGAGACCTTTTCATCCAGGAAGAACCGATGAGCTTCAGAGGAAACCTCTCCATTCTTAATAACCCAGAATAACACCTTTTTTCTAATGATCTACAAAGGATTATGGGACAGCGATGGAGAATTGTTTTCAGCAATCACTGATGGTCGTTAATGCCTTGTGCGGGGTAAAAAAAATGCTTTTATATGTGGTTGTTTTCTCAACTGTGAATATATACCCTGTTTCCCCCCAAATAAGACATCCCCTGATAATAAGCCCAATCGGGCTTTTGAGCGCATGGCAATAAGGCCAAGTGCTTATTTCAGGGTTCAAAGAAAATATATAAGACAGGGTCTTATTTTCGGGGAAACACGGTAGATATGCTGTTTTTCAAATGCATCTTTGAACTTTTAAAAGGTTTCAGATGAAGCTGCCACGGTCAAGCTGTGTTTGCAGAATGATGCTTAGATCCTCGTGGACCCATCAGCGTGCGCCAGAGAATCGGGAAGCGGATTCGGATTTTGCTTCTGCTTCCCTCCCACTGTTGGCACGGCAACAAGTCAAATTATTTAAAAGTGGGAGGGGGGAGAAGCAGGATGTCAGGTTGCCACAGCAACCTCAATTCAAACAGCAAGTGGGCGCAAAGAGGCAGAACATTTTCTTCTGGACTCGGAGTTGGCGCAACCCCCTTTGTTCCCTATGCCCATCAGGGTGGCACAGCATTGGGTGCTCCTGAGATTTTCCTGAAATAGAGTTTGTTTCCAGAATTTGGGAGAGGAGATGATTGTCTGGGTATTATTTGCAAAACAGAGGAGTTGCCAGCAGACACACAAACACACATATCTCTTCCACACCACAATCTGGGACATGAGAATCTCAGCCAGACTCTGGCTTGGGACCCCAATCGTTGCTTTGAAGAGCAGGGTGGCAAGCAGGTCATCTCTTCCTGCTTTGTTGCAGCATCTCTGTGCTGGGAGAAGTGCCTTGGGCAATTGCTGCCAACATCCGAGGAGTCTTGCAAAGTGGCAGAATAATTGATCCCAGGAGAAAATAATATCCATAGCTTGGAGCTGAATTGTGGAATCCTCGGTGGTCTCTAAACTTGCAGGGTTTTTTTTTGTTGTTGTTGGGGGGTTTTTTTGCTTTAATTTATATGCCGCCCTTCTCCGGAGACTAAGGGCGGCTTACAATGCGTTAAGCAATAGCCTTCATACTTTTGTATATTTATACAAAGTCAGCTTATTGCCCCCACAATCTGGGTCCTCATTTTACCTACCTTTGAAAGGATGGAAGGCTGAGTCAACCTTGAGCCTGGTGAGATTTGAACTTGAAGTAATTGCAAGCAGCAGATGTTAATAACAGTGCTTTAGTCCACTGTACTACAGGCTCTTTGCTTGCAGACGTTTCATTACCTGACTAGATTACATGATCAGTGCCTAGGTAATAACGAGAAGGCTGCAAGCATGCAACCAGGCTCGGAGAGCACCAAAGACTCCACAGAATAATTGATTGGAGAATCGCTTTGCCCGGAATGTGGAGAGACCCCTGGAGATGAAGGGGAGCATGTGAATGCCAAGTCTTGCCTATCAGATTAACAGAGTTGGATGGGACCTTGTAGGTCATCTAGTCCATCCCCCCACCCAAGCAGACCCTACACCATTTTTGACAGATCTCCTCTTCTTGAAAGCCTCCAGTGATGAAGCTCCCACAACTTCTGAAGGCAACTTCTGTTCCATTGGTTGATTGTTGTCACTGTCAGAAAGTTCCTCCTTATTTCCAGGTTGAATCTCTCCTTGTTCCGTTCCCATCTATTATTCCTTGTCTGGCCTTCAGGTGCTTTGGAGAACAGGTTGGTCCCCTCCTCTCTGTGGCAACCCCTCACGTATTGGGAGACTGCTCTCATGTCTCCCCCTGGTCCTTCTCTTCTCTAGACTAGCCATGGATAATTTGGTCCAGGCAAGCTAGTGAGAAATGATGTTATGGGGCTACAGAGGTGACCCCTTCTGATTCTAGGCTCTTTGACCAGCTGCAAAATTCTCTTTTGAAAGAGACCAGAACAGGAAATACAAAGTTTATAGATTATCGGCCAGTATTTTCTATCCGTCATTTTGCATCTCCCCACCCCCACCCCGGTCATCATTTTGCTCTGCTTTCTGGTGGACTTCTGGATTTTGTGTAGAAACGAGTAAATCAGGATTCTCCGCATGCCTTTGTTGTGTGTCGATGCGTGATTGGTTTGTAGCACCAGTTTGCGGGTAAAAGGTTTGAAGAGCCATAGTGACAATGAGTTGTTCATAGGGGTGGGCTTCAAAAATTTCAGCACGGGGTTCTCTGCCTGGTTGCTGGGTGGGCATGGCCATGGTAGGCATGGCCTAGTCAGCCTCCTGCACCATGGCGGGGGGGGGGGGGTTTGCCCTCCCCGAGCTCCGGAGGCTTTCCTCGAGCTTCCAGGAAGGCAAAACCGGCCTCCCCAGGCTCCGGAGGCCCTCTGGAGGCCGGAAACGGTGTTTCCGGCCTTCCTGAACTTCTGGTAGGGCTGTTTTTCGCCCTCCCCGAGCCTCCACATGCGCCCTGCACTTTCCTGCATCCAAAAGGGGCCGCATGGGGACTCCTGGGAAGGGCGGGGTTTGGTGGGCGGGGCCAGCCAGGAGTGGGAATTGGGGGTTCTCCAAACTGCACAGAATCTTAGCTTGGAATCCCTAGCAGCCCACCCCTGGTTCTTCACTTTCAGAGACGAAAAATGCATTCAGTTTCTTTCTTTCTTTTTTTTTTTGGTGGAAGCACAACCCTGTGCCCAAGTAGGATCCTAATTTTTACCCTTTCTAGATTTTGCTGCGATGTCTGAGTACAGCTGGATCCTTGGATGGACATTGTGGGTGCTTTGGGGGGGCCGGGGGGGGCGGGGATCTTTGAGTGGCACTTCGTTCTTCCCTGCACTGAGCTTAGAAAGAGGTGTGTGCCGTTGTTGCCTCACTCTAATGCAAGTCCTTTGGGGTACACCTCTTCAGTCTGACGGTCTGCAGTTGTGTGGATTTCAGCTCCCAGAATTCTCAAAAGGGTGTGTGGCAGTTTGCCAATTTGGGACATCTGGAAGTTGAAGTTCACGCATCTGGAGATGGAAGAAATTTTAATGGGGAAGGAAGGATATTGTCCAAGATCTTCCTGTGCACATTTAATTTGCTGGTGCCTTTCTGCAAATGTATGCCACTGGTAGAATTTTTTGCCTGGTGCTATTTACCAGTCTGGGATCTTTCTTTCTTTCTTTCTTCCTTCCTTCCTTTTTCTTTCTTTTTTTCTTTTTCTTTTGTTTCCTTCCTTCTCTCTCTCTCTCTCTCTCTTTCTTTTCTTTCCTTCCTTCCTTCCTTCTTTCTTTTTCTTTCTTTCTTTCTTTTTCTTTCTTTTTTTGTTTCCTTCCTTCTTTTTCTTTCTTTCTTTCTTTTCTTCCTTCCTTCTTTCTTTCTTTTTCCTTCCTTCCAAATTTCTTTCTTTCTTTCTTTTTCTTTCCTTCCTTCTTTCTTTTTCTTTCTTTTTTTCTTTTCTTTCTTTGTTTCCTTCCTTTTCTTTCTCTCTCTTTCTTTTCTTCCTACCTTTTTTCTTTTTCCTTCTTTCCTTCCTTCTTTCTTTCTTTCTTTCTTTCTTTCTTTCTTTCTTTCTTTCTTTCTTCCTTCCTTCCTTCCTTCCTTCCTTCCTTCCTTCCTTCCTTCCATCCATCTCTTTCTCTCTTGCACACACACACACTCTTATGTCTCCTTAGAACTTAAGCAAAAGAGGCCAATTGTGGGATCAGTCCTTCTCCTCCCCTTCCACCCTCCTTCCTCAGCCATATCTTCATGAACAACAAACAGGAAACTGTTTGCGACCGGAAATCCTCTTTTTCTCTCTCTCTCCTATAGAGTGCTTTCAATGCAAAAATCCCAATGAAGCTTTTATATATATATTTTTTGTCTTCATGGGCCTTACATGCTAATTTACAGAAAAAGTTAGGACTCGAGGCAGACCAGCAAGGGATACTGCTCTTCCAATATCTTAGGAAGGATTGGAGCTCAACAAGGATAGGCCAGGGCCAGGATCTATGGCTAGCAATAGCAATAGCACTTAGACTTATATACCACTTTACAGCCCTCTCTAAGCGGTTTACAGAGTCAGCCTATGGCCCCCAACAATCTGGGTCCTCATTTTACCAACTTCGGAAGATTGGAAGGCTGAGTCAATCTCCAAAGGGATGGGGCCAGGGCCATCTGGGAGTTTTGCGCGGACTCCGGAGCCTCCAGAGTTGGACAGCAGAGAGGCAGAGGAACAGGAGGAGCCTGTTCCTGGTGCGCACATATGCAGAGCTGCCAGAAAGCAAGAACAGTTAAAACAAAAGGGACAACTCAGGAGTAAGGCCTGGAGATGATTGGCCCTTCCCATAAGGCTTAAAAGAGGAGCAAAGGCACGTGGGCCCTTTGCAGGAAAGCAACGTTGTTAATTCTGTTCCCAGTCGGCATCTCTGCTTGATTCTGGACTCCGTGTGGCTTTGCCAAATAGGTCTTCGGCAGCGTGTCAAAGGTTGGTGATTGTCCCAAAGGACTTCTCCCGAACGAATTTTTGCAACTAATTGGGACTCAGCTGTGAATGAATGTAATTCACAGCTGTTGCAATAAAAGAGGTTTTTGGGACTACTGGTGTGTTTTAATGATTCAGGAAGCCTGGATCACAACAGATGTGTGCGTAGGTGTGTGTATAACAAAAGCCTGGTGAGATTCGATCTGCCAAACTGCTGGCAGCAGGTGATCAGCAGAAGTAGCCTGCAGTACTGCACTCTAACCACTGCGCCACTGCAGCTAAAGTGTGTGTGGATCTTAAGACTCTAATACTTCCACAAGGTGTGAAGTTGAAGTATGTTTTTAATCCTTCCTTCCTCCCTCCCTCCCTCCCTTCCTTCCTTCCCCATTACCATTTGATTGGCACAGCACCAGGCAGCCGAGTTTTAGTTTCCCATAATGCCCTTGAAACAGAACAGCACCAAAGCATTGTGGGAAATGAAATCATTATCAGCCAGAATAACCAGTTCAGGTGGTAGAGAAGGAATTGGTAACCTGTTAATCTCAAAATGGTGGGAAGGAGGAGGAGAAACGAGGGCTGTGTTACACACCCTACATTACCAAACATCTTTTCACCCACATTCAGTGCAAAAGAGACATATAGTAACGGTTTGCAACTCCCTCAGTCCCAGTTCACAGCCTTGTGATCTGCTCATAGGTTCAAAAATATCTCCACAGTTCCTGCAAGAGGGAGCTGGGGGAAAAACAAAACCCGTCAAGTCACCCTTCTCCTTAAAGGACCCGAAGCCCTGGAGCTGAGAGAGATGGTGAAGCAGGATTTCCTGAAAACAGGGGGGAAAACGCCTCTCGAGTTCCACCCAGTTTCAAAGAAAGGAGAAAGGTAGTTTTAGTGCAGTTTTAAATATGCAGGAGCTGAGCCAGAACTGAGGTTTTGAATAAAGCCAGTGTGAGGAGATCATCATGGTCTGGAGCTGCTTTGCATTGACCCAAAGTGTCCCCAAAGCAACACTGAGTGATTAGAATAATACAGCCAGTTCCTTGTTGGTGATGAGAATATGAAATTAATAGATCCTTGTTGTAGGATGTAGAAAAAATCAAATTGTACCCTCCTGTTCCCATTAGGCCAGGGGTAGGCTGATGGGGGTTCAGAAGAACCTCTAGCTAAGATTCTGTGCTGTTTGCAGAACCTCCAAATCCCACTCCTGGCTGGCCCTGCCCACCCTGCCCTTCCCCTCCCAGGAGTCCCCACAGGGCCCGTTTTGGATGCAGGTAAGTACAGGGTGTGCTCAGAGGCTCAGGGAGGGTAAAAAACGGGCCTATCGGAAGTTCGGAAAGGCCGGAAATGGGCCTGTTTCCAGCCTCCAGAGGGCCTCCAGAGCCTGGGGAGGCCGTTTTCGCCCTCCCGGAGGCTCGAGGAAAGCCTCGGGGGCTCGGGGAGTTAGTTAGGATCCACCCCTTTCCTAGAAGAATGAAATATTGTGAGAAATATTTAAAAAGCAGAATATTATATTTCCCTGGATGAGAAATGGAGAAACGTGCTCTTGAAAAGCAGCCCCCACCTTTCTTGATAGGCCTCAGCATTTGTCAGCACTAAAGAGACAAAAAGATAGATAGCTCTATTCATAAGCAGCAAGGTTTGAACAAAGGTAGGATTCGCCCTCAGCAACAATAGGAATTGCCCAACGAACTCCTTCAATGCATCAGCCCAAGCGTTAACCAAACGTAGCTCAGACAAACTCCTAGGATTTGTACATGGCACTATGGGAGTCTGACAACAGCCAATAGAAGGAGCCGAGGTGGCGCAGTGGTTAGAGTGTAGTACTGCAGCTACTTCAGCTGACTGCTAGTTCAGCAGATCAGCGGATCAAATCTCACCGGCTCAAGGTTGACTCAGCCTTCCATCCTTCCGAGGTGGGTAAAATGAGGACCCAGATTGTTAGGGGGCAATATGCTATTTAGTTTACTGTCTTTGGTGTAAGCCGCCCAGAGTCCTCGGAGAGTGGGCGGCATAGAAATATGACTAATAAAAAATAAAATAAAATAATAGAATACATGTTCTTGCACAGGAACAGGAAGCTCAAGTGCGAAGTCCAAGAGAACATATAAATAACCCCCCACTCTCAACTCCCATGTTGTTCTGCTTCATCATTAAACCATCTTTCCAATCACCCTCCATGTTTCCAGTGTCTTTATCCCTGGCTTGGAACTGAAACCAGATGGACATTTCTTCCAACAGGTTGTTTGCTAGAACCCTCAACCTTAAATCGCAAGCCGGTAGCATTGCAGCCTTTTAAATTAAGCTCCGAGATTGAAACCGTTGCAAATCTTTGAGTGGCTTGTTCATTGTTCATTGAATCTTTAAAAAAAGAAAAGAAAAGAATCCCTAGGTGCTTTATTTAAAAATATTGTAAAATGTTTCCAAGGGAGGCTTTCAGATCCATGAAAGCAATTAAAAAAAAAAAAAAATGAGGCAGCAACGAGATGAAGTTTAAAAGCTGCAATTTAGGGAACAGAAGCAATTCGGAACAAGTGCAGATGGCAGAGGCCCTTCTTCAGAAGAGGCGTCTCTCTGTTCTCCCATGGAGGGAGGCAAAGCTGTGGATTATTTATGATCCTCTTTTGTACGGAAACATCGAATAGAACTTCTGGTCTCGAGAAAGGACAGCATGATTTCTCTCCCCCCCCCTCAACCCAAATATAACCCGTCAGTCAACAAGCACTTTCCACAAATACGAAGTAAGGGTTAAAATAACACCAACCCCACTGATTTTTTTTTTAAAGCAGCTTTTACCAACAAGGTGTTTTTTTTTCCAGTAAGACCAGTCTATCAGAGCAACCTGGTCTGCTCAACTATGGGACCGAGCCTACTGTTTCTGCATTCGCCATTTCGGTCCCAATCCAGGAGCCTTCTCAGGCAGTGGCTTCCGCGACCATCTTATTTTTGGGTTAAATTTAAATTTACCAAAGGTAAACATGGTAGAGACAAAAGGGGACGCGGTGGCTCAGTGGCTAAGATGCTGAGCTTGTCGATTGGAAAGGTCGGCAGTTCGGCGGTTCGAATCCCTAGTGCCGCGTAATGGGGTGAGTTCCCGTGACTTGTCTCAGCTTCTGCCAACCTAGCAGTTCGAAAGCACGTAAAAAAAATGCAAGTAGAAAAACAGGGACCACCTTTGGTGGGAAGGTGACAGTGTTCTGTGCGCCTTTGGCATTTAGTCGTGCCGGTCACATGACCACGGAGATGTCTTCAGACAGAGCTGGCTCTTCGGCTTTGAAATGGAGATGAGCACCTCCCCTTAGAGTCGGGAACAACTAGCACATATGTGCAAAGGGAACCTTTACCTTTACTTTACCAAAGACAAAGAAATAAAGGGAGATTAGTATAGCTATTTCAAGCTGTTTAGCTCTCATCAGCTAGTCATACCCTTCTAGCCTAATATGCAAGTGGCTCCGGTTCGAATCCCAGAAGGGTATAGCTAGCTGATGAGATCTAAGCAGCTTGAAATAGCTATATTAGTCTTCCTTTATTTCTTTGTCTTTGCTAAATTTAAATTTAACACTTTTCCAACCAGGCACTCTCCAGTTAATTAGGGTTCCTGTTCTCAGCAGGGTCAAGACCATAGCCAATAGTTGTGGATAATGGGAAGTGTAGTGTAAAACATCCAGACTAGGAAGGGTCATTGTAAAAGACAAACCATTCTCTTCCAAATTTTCAGGTGAATGTATTCCATACTGCACACCTTGACTCAGGTAGATGACTCAATTTCTACAGTTGATTGATTTTCTAATGGAAAGCAATCAAAGGTTAGAGGATATCCGAGCATATGCAGAATGCCACTGATGCAGAGATTTTTGTAGGCCAGGAAGGACACCATGCCTTTGTATGACATTCTAGGAACACTGAAAAGTGGTAAGAGCCGAGGTGGCGCAGTGGTTAGAGTGCAGTACTGCAGCTACTTCAGCTGACTGCTAGTTCAGCAGATCAGCGGATCAAATCTCACCGGCTCAAGGTTGACTCAGCCTTCCATCCTTCCGAGGTGGGTAAAATGAGGACCCAAATTGTTGGGGGCAATATGCTATTTAGTATACTGTCTTTGGTGTAAGCCGCGCAGAGTCCTCGGAGAGTGGGCGGCATAGAAATATGATAAATAAATAAATAAATAAATAAATAAATAAATAAATAAATAAATATGAAAGAGAGGGGGGAGAGGGAGAGAGATTGAGAGATTAAAATTAAACACCATAAAATTAGTCTCGAGTCTCTAATAAACTCTTTTGACACATTACGAATTGCAATTTGATAAATAATAATAATTTTGTCATCTGGAGACATACAAGTCTGGGCTTATGGAATTGTGTATGAGGCTGCCTGGTGACATGCTTCTACAATAGGTCAAAGCTATAGCTAAGAAATTAAGGGCTGACGTGTTAAGAAAAATCACCCTTGCATTGTTCATTTTGCCAGTTAGCGATCACGCAGGGATCACGCAGATTGAGTCTGCTTGCAGAGCTGGAAAATCCAAACTTGATCGAAACGAATCATGCCCACGCTAATCATGCTCCTTGGGTAGGAAAGCTAGCATTTGAGGCACATGCCGAGCAGTTGTTCCTCTTTACTCAGGACAAGCTAGCTAGGTCCTGTGGTCCTTCACTCGGAACTGGCTTGCATGCATTTTGAAGAATGGAAGGTTTGCTTCTGGCTTTCTGCTTCCTTTCTGCCTCCAGAGTACTTTCTCCTGGTTTATTTCACCGGCTGTTTGCTCATCACACTCGGGGTATTTTTTTTCCCCTTGGATTTTTTGAAGGACCTCAATGCTCTCCTTCCAACATCAGGATAGGCCAGGGGTCGGCAACCTTTAACACTCAAAGAGCCACAAAGGTCCTAACCGGAAGCCCCCCGTTCAATTCTGGAGCCGACTGGAAGTCCAGTTCTCCCACCATAGAGTCTCCTCCTAGCACGGTGTCCTTTTTCCTATGCTGACCGGAAGTCTGGTTCCACCCCACCCCCCACCATAGAGTCTCCTCCTAGCACGGCATCCTTTTTCCGATGCTGACCGGAAGTCTGGTTCCACCCCCACCCCCCACCATAGAGTCTCCTCCTAGCGTGGCGTCCTTTTTCATCTACCTGTCCTAACTGAAAGCCCTATCAATTGTGGAGCTGACCTGTGACAAGGAGCCGCAGCAGAGGGATGAAAGAGCCACATGCGGCTCCAGAGCCATGGGTTGCTGATTGCTGGGATAGGCAATTAGGACCAAGTCATTTTGCGAGGTTGCTCCAAGTTCTGGCACGAAAGCAAACCCCTCATCTGAAATAAGGAAGAGGAGACTGCCTTTCATGCCTGAATAACATGAACGGACAATAGCAGAAGGAAGGGAGGGGCAAAGAGGATCTGGGTGGGGGAGGTCTGTCTGCCTAACATACACAGAACGGTTGCAACAGCCAAGCTTCCAGATGAATGGTGGGAGAATCAAAAAGGAGAATGAAGAGTTGGAAGGGACCTTGGAGGTCTTCTAATCCAATCCCCTGCTCAAGTAGCAGACCTTAAACTATTTCAGTCAAGTGGTTGTCCAGTCTCTTCTTAAAAACCTCCAGTGATGGAGCACCCACTACTTCTGAAGGCAAGCCATTCCATTGGCTGATTGTGTTAGCTAAAATTCCCCTTGGTTCTAGGTTGCTTCTCTCCTTGGTTAGTTTTCATCCGTTGTTTCTTGTCTTGCCTTCCGCTGCTTTGGAAAATAGCCTGGACTACTGCAACACTCTCTACATGGGGCTCCCCTTGAAGAGCACCCGGAGGCTCCAACTGGTCCAAAATGCGGCCGCGCGGGTAATTACGGGAGCTGCATGGCGCTCCCACATAACACTGCTCCTGCACGAGCTGCACTAGCTCCCAATGGTCTTCCGGGTGCGCTTCAAGATGTTGGTTACCACCTTTAAAGCGCTCCATGGCATAGGACCTAGTTATCTTCAAGACCGCCTGCTGCTACCGACAGCCTCCCATCGACCTGTGCGCTCCCACAGAGAGGGCCTCCTCGGGGTGCCATCAGCCAAACAATGTAGGCTGGTGACCCCTAGGGGGAAGGCCTTCTCTGTGGGGGCACCTACCCTATGGAACCAGCTGCCCCCAGAGATAAGGAGAATCCAAGACCTTGGTGCCTTCCGCCGTGCCCTTAAAACCTTCCTTTTTTCAGCAAGCCGGGCTGGCTTAACATATTTTTAAATTTTTTTTATTATTATTTGATTTATATGCCGCCCTTCTCCGGAGACTCAGGGCGGCTTACAATGCGTTAAGCAATAGCCTTCATACTTTTGTATATTTATACAAAGTCAGCTTATTGCACCCACAACTGGGTCCTCATTTCACCTACCTTAGAAAGGATAGAAGGCTGAGTCAACCTTGAGCCTTGGAGAGATTCGAACCAGCAGTAAATTGCAGGCAGCTGTGTTAATAACAGGGTGCTTAAACCACTGTACTATCAAGGCTCTTTTAATTGGTTTGTCATTTTAAACTGGGACCAAATTAATATATATTCTTTTAATTGTTTTTAATGTTTGTATTATATGTTTTTATCTGGCTGTACACCACCCTGAGTCCCTCGGGAGAAGGCACGGTATATAAATTTGAAATAAAATAAAAATAAATAAATAAATTATTTATTTCTTTATTTTGTCAAGCATGTATTAGATAACAGATATAAGTATACACATGATTATGAATACAGGAAATGGATATGAATAAATGGGGACAGTAGGAACGCTGGTGGTGTGCTTATGCACGCCCCCTTTACGGATCTCTTAGGAATGGGGTGAGTTCAATAGTAGACAGTTTTAGGTTAAAGTTTTGGGGGTTTGGGGAAGTAACCACAGAGTCAGGTAGTGCATTCCAGGTGTTGACCACTCTGTTGCTGAAGTCGTATTTTCTGCAATCGAGTTTGGAGCGGTTTACTTTAAGTTTGTATCTATTGTGTGCTCGTGTATTGTTGCGGTTGAAGCTGAAGTAGTCATTGTTGGACATTGTTGCAGATAATTTTATGTAGTACGCTTAGGTCAGACCGAAGGCGGCGTAGTTCTAAGTTGTCTGAGCCCAAAATTTCAAGCTTGGTGGCATAAGGTATTCTGTTGTGAGCAGAGGAGTGGAGGACTCTTCTCGTCAAATACCTCTGAATTCTCTCAATTGTATTAATGTCCTACATGCAGTGTGGGTTCACCCTACTCTTCTTTGTGGCAGCTCCTCAAATATTGGAACACAGCAGGGGTGGGTTCTACTTACCTTTACTACTGGTTCGCAACGGGATCGCGCATCTGCGCATGCGTAAATAGTTTCTCATGACGTCAGGGTCAGTGGGCGGAGCCTCCCGCCGGTTTTACTACTGGGGGCAACCCACCACTGGAACACAGCTATCGTGTCTTCTTTTCACTAGACTAGACAAACTCAGTTCCTGCAACCGTTCTTCATATGTCTTAGCCTCCAGCCCCCTAATCATCTTTGAGGCAACACGTGCTGCGGGCATGGTCCTTCTGCCTCTGTTAAATGCAAGTCTGATTACTTGCCTGGGGGTCTTTAGAGTTCATTCCCCTAAAATTGAATGGATTGGAACTAGAATTCTGGGAGTTGAAGTCCAAACACTGATCTAGAAAAATCTATGCAAGACCTGAGGCCTGGAGGTGGGAGACTGCCAGGCTATTCAGGTCTGAAGGCTAGACTGTGAAGTTTAAAAATAAAATGTGAAAGAAGACAGTGGCAGGGCTTGCCGTGCTGTTGAGACAAAAACCACACGGACATGACTGCGTAGTCACAGGAGCGGGGTTCAACTTGAAGGCAATGTCTTGCTTAACACTAGACTTGCCCGCTAGCTCTCTATAGCTTGATGATTTGAATGCCTGTGCAGATTCTCAGTCATCCAGATCATTGTTGTCCCAAAGGTTTCTCAGTTTGAGATGTTTAGGGCGTTTGTTGTAGCTGCAAATAGTATGGCTGTGGAGGCTATAGTTTGGGTTAGGTAGTATTTTGTTGCTGTGTCTGTTGCTCGGGGGGTGATTAGGCCTTGAGATAAGTCGGATTATGGAGAGGGTGTTGATTTCTAGACAGACTCGGGTTATAAGTCAGTGTGTTGTTGATGTGATTATGGTGGTGCTTAAGATGATGCTTGATGTAATAATTAATCATGATATTGGGTTAATTTCAAGAGACAACTGGGCTTTCTGTGTTGTGTTGTGTTTGTGTTACTTTTGCCTTCTTTATAAATTCTGTGACCTGTTCCAATACTTCTGTTGGTAGAAACAATTTCACCTCATTCATTCATTCATTCATTCATTCATTCATTCATTCATTTTATTTTGTCGAGTACATATTAGATAATATATATAAGTATAAGCATGACTTGAATACATAAAATGAATACAATTAAGGGGAACATTAGGACAGGGATGGTAGGCACGCTGGTGCGTTTATGCACGCCCCTTACAGACCTCTTAGGAATGGGGTGGGGTCAACAGTAGACAGTTTTAGGTTAAAGTTTTGGAGGTTTTGGAATGAGAACACAGAGTCTGGTAGTGCATTCCAGGCATTGACCACTCTGTTGCTGAAGTCGTACTTTCTGCAATCGAGTTTGGAACGGTTTACCTTGAGTTTGTATCTATTATTTGCTCGTGTATTGTTGTGGTTGAAGCTGAAGTAGTCATTGACAGGTAGGACATTGTAGCAGATGTCCATCTCTCTTTCAAAACCTCAGTTGTGAAGTTAATCTGTCTAATTCTTTCATTGAGGAGTTTCTGCAGGATGATTTTTTTTTTCGCCCTGTGTCCCTTCATTATTGAGCCCAGGCCCAGGCTGTTGGGGATGAGTCTGTCCTGTCTGCATCTCAAACTGAAGCACAAATGCTTCCTGTGGTCTGCAATTTTTCTGGAAATCCATTCATACTCCCACACCATTCAAAGGGTGTTCATCCAAAGTGCATTACTAAATGTCTGCGGAGATTCTCAAGTCATCCAGGTCATGGTTGTCCCAAAGGTGCTTTTTTCAAGAGGCAACTGGACTTTCTGGGGTTTTTTTGAAGACGTTTTCACTTCTCATCCAAGAAGCTTCTTCCGCTCTGACTGAATGGTGGAGAATGGAAGGATTTATGCTCCTTGCAGAGAGCTGGTCATTTGCATCCTTTTTAGAGAGTCAATGAGGCCACTTGGAGGTTTCTCTGTGTCCTCAGGGTCACCTGAGTAGTGCTAATAGCAATAGCAATAGCACTTAGACCTATATACCGCTTCACACTGCTTTACAGCCCTCTCTTAAGTGGTTTACAGAATCCGCCTATTGCCCCCAAACAATCTGAGTCCTCATTTTACCCACCTCAGAAGGATGGAAGGCTGAGTCAACCTTGAGCTGGTCAGGATCGAACTGCTGGCAGTAGGCAGAATTATCCTGAAATACTGCATTCTAACAGGAAGGAAGGGAGGGAGGGAGCATATTGCCCCCAACAATCTGGGTCCTCATTTGACCCACTTCAGTAGGATGAAAAGCTGAGTCAACCTTGAGCCGGTGAGATCTGAACTGCTGAGCTGCAGCTAGCAGTCAGTTGAAGTAGCCTGAAGTACTGCCCTCTAACCACTGCACCACCTCCACTCCATGGTTCCTGTAGTCTGCAATTTTGCTGGAAATCCATTCATATTCCCACACCGTTCGAAGGGTGTCCACCTCAGATTGCATCGCTAAAATGTCTGTGGAGATTCTCAGTCATCCAAGTCATGGTTATCCCAAAGATACTTTTTTCAAGAGGCTGCTGGACTTTCTGTCTTTCAATTATGAAATGAATCTGTCTTATTCTGGAGTAAATCCAGAATAAGCCCCTTTGGGACTTGATTTGAGCTTCTCTTTTATACCTTACAAATGCTGTTTTGTGTGCATTGATATTTCCGGGGAAGAAAACAATTGTGGTCTCCCATCTCCGCATGATCTTTTAGCCTGGCCAACTCTGAATATGCAGCCCACCTCAAACGCACATTCACACCTGCCGACAAACTGGTAATATTCAGGGGTGGCCTTCAAAAATTTTAGCGAGGGGTTCTCTGCCTGTTTGCTGGGTGGGCGTGGCCTAGTCGGCCTCCTGCACCATGGTGGGGGTGGGGTTGCCCTTCCTGTGCTCCGGAGGCTTTCCTTGCGCCTCCGGGAGGGTGAAAACAGCCTCCCCAGGCTCCGGAGGCCTTCTTTGGGCAGAAACGGGCCCGTTTCCGGCCTTCCCGATCTTCTGGTAGGCCAGTTTTTCGCCCTCCCCAAGCCTCCACATGCACCCTGCATTTACCTGCGTCCAAAATGGTCCTTGTGGGGACTCCTGGGAGGGGTGGGGTGGGCGGGGCCAGCCAGGAGTGGGATTTGGGGGTTCTCCGAACTGCACAGAATCTTAGCTAGAGGTTCTCCCAAACCCCTACAAACCCCCAGTAGCCCACCCATGGTAATATTCTACTTTTTTAAGGCCCTCACATTGTTTCCATTAGAGATCTTTAATTCCTTGATGGAATTGCTCTCCTAGGGTTTCCCTGTGATCTGGTTTGGAACCACCACAAATGGGAAGTCGAGGTTGTTGTTTTTTTCCCTTGCTAGGTTTTCCTGTCAATTTCCCCCCCCTCCCTTCCCATATTATTAGGGAGGCGTTGTTGCCGAAAACGAATTAGCAGCAGCGTAATTAGACGAATACCATGCAAATCAGCTTGAGGAACTGGAACGGAAAAATTCAAGTTGTAATTAGCTTTTTGCAGCATCCTTTGCCTTGGGACACGGGTTTATTTATTCTTCAAATTTGCATGCTACCAATTGAATTTCCATTCATGGCAGCGTGTGTATCACTGCATGCTAAAATTAATATAGTCGCCATTTTTCGGTTTCTTCGTTGTTTTCTCCCCCTGTTGACCTTTAAAAAATGCAAGGCAATTGGGGGGTTATTGAACAATCTGGTCTTAGAACATCTATAAGGATTCCACATAATCACTGATAATTTCCAAGGAAAACATTTTAGTATGTTTGAAAATTTAAAGACCACAAAGGCGGTTGTGGAGGAGAACACGATCGGGGAGTTTTCCACTGGCATACGGAGTTGTATCAACAAAGTGTACAGTATCATAGAATATTTTGTTTTATCCGCCCCCCCAAACCTCAGAATCCTTATGACGTTGGGTGGGGTTCATGCACGCTTCTAACTCAGCAGTTCTCAAACATTTTGGCCTCAGGACCTCTTTGCCATCTTCAAAATAATGGAGGACTTCAGACAAGTTTTGATTTACAAGGGTTATGTTTCTCAATATTTATTGCATCAGAAATTAAAACAGAATGAATATTTTTTTAAAAAAATTAAAAAATATTTTTTTAAAAAATAAAAAATATTTTTTTTAAAAAAATATTTATTGATTTGACTTCATGGAATCCTGAAAAGCTCTCAGGTCCTCCTCTGGAATAAAAGACCAGGTTCACGGGTGAAAATCCAATTAAACAGATGTGTATTGCTAAGGACCCAGTGCTAAGGGACGTGGTGGGTCAGTGGCTAAGATGCTGAGCTTGTCGATCGAAAGGTCGGCAGTTCAGCCAGTGGTTCGAATCCTTAGTGCTGCGCAACAGGGTGAGCTCCCATTACTTGTCCCAGCTTCTGCCAACCTAGCAGTTCGAAAGAATGTAAAAAATGCAAGTAGAAAAAATAGGGACCACCTTTGGTGGGAAGGTAACAGCGTTCCGTGCACCTTTGGTGTTGAGTCATGCCGGCCACATGACCATGGAGACGTCTTCAGACAGCTCTGGCTCTTTGGCTTTGAAACGGAGATGAGCACCACCCCCTAGAGTCGGGAATGACTAGCACATATGTGCGAGGGGAACCTTTACCTTTACCTATTGCTAAGGAGCCTATGGGCAGGAATCTTTTCAACTAACAGCAGCTGCTTTGAGTTCGATAAGGATCCATAGAATTTGATGGAGCTGGCAAAATTCGAAATGGCAAAACGGACTACTTTGATTAAAGGAAAGAACAGAAGTACTTTTGTTTCAGAAGCATGGAAACCACTTCATGCTTGATGTGGAAAAGAATGAAATTCTGACTTTGGGTTTTACGGATTAGATTGATAGATCTTTATAGAAATGACTTGTTCATACTGTTATGGAAAAGCAAAAAGCTGTGATTTGATGTTAATGCCTTATGTTACTGTAACAGAGAGAATCGGAAGTCAATACTTCTTTTTCTCTCCCCCATTTTTCCTCACTTCTCTTCTCCCTTTCCGTTTTCCCCTCCCCTCCCACTGCTCTTCTATTTAGAATAGAATAACAGAGTTGGAAGGGACCTTGGAGGTCTTCTAGTCCAACCTCCTGCTTAGGCAGGAAACCCTACACCACTTCAGACAATTTACTTTTGCATTTTATAAGACTCTATAACTTAATAAAAAATGTTTGAAGATGAAAAAAAAGGGATCCATAGAATTCAAGGGAAGTTGGACTTCGTTTGTTTGTGGCTATGTAGGGATTCTAGGCTGGTCCCTCTCTTAACTCCACCCCTAGATTCTGCCACTCCTTTTCTTACAAGGAGTTCCCAGACCACAGTTTGAGACCTGCTGTTCTAATCGAAGACAATATCGGTATTTACAACTACATTTGCTGTTCTGTGGAACATGCTCTTCCCCCCCAGAAATTGGCTGCATCGTGCCAGATTGGAAGTTAAGGTTAATACAACAAATGGTTCACCCAACCTCATAAAATGTAAAAGACAGTCTCAGCCTCGTCTTGTGTATTGTGTGAACGGTGACTTTGGTGAAAATGGACTACAAGGGGTGTCCTCCTTGGTGCAATAGACCCCAGCCCCCCAGCCCCCCCAAAAAAGAATTGAATCTTACACCAAGTGTAAGGCCACACTTGGAATACTACGTTCAGTTTTGGTCACCACAATGTAAAAAAAGATGTGGAGACTCTAGAAAGAGTGCAGAGAAGAGCAACCAAGATGATGAGGGGACTTGAGGCTAAAACAAATGAAGAATGGTTGCAGGAATTGGGTATGTCTAGTCTGATGAAAAGAAGGACTAGGGGAGACATGATAGCAGTGTTCCATTATCTCAGGGGCTGCCCCAAAGAAGAGGGAGTCAAGCTATTCTCCAAAGCACCTGAGGGTAGGACAAGAAGCAATGGGTGGAAACTAATCAAGGAGAGAAGCAACTTGGAACTAAGGAGAAATTTGCTGACAGAACAATTAATCAGTGGAACAACTTCCCTCCAGAAGTTGTGAATGCTCCAACACTGGAAGTTTTTAAGAAGATGTTGGATACCCATTTGTCTGAAGTGGTGTAGGGTTTCCTGCCTAAGCAGGGGGTTGGACTAGAAGACCTCCAAGGTCCCTTCCAACTCTGTTATTCTATTCTATTCTATTTGGATCAGGATAGAGTTGGTCTGAAGCCCGACGGATTCCTTAAGAGCAGCCCTCTTCTTCCTGTAGAACACCAGTATGACTAATTTCCCACCTACTGAAAGCAAGGATGAATTATTGTTTTGGAGAGAAAGAAGTATGAAAGGAAATTCAGCTTCCCACTCAAAAAAAGAAGAGGTTTTAGGAAGGAAGGAAGGAATGCAACATAAACTTGGGAAAGGGAGGGGAAGAAGATCTCTCCTACAGCCACTTCGATAGTAATTATTTGCACATTTCTCGATCACATTGACTCTCGGGAGGTGCCGTATCTCTGTATTTATTTTTTTTCCTACTCAAGCATTTCAATTCATTTCCTTCCAGCAGAGTTGTTTACGCATCCCTTAGAGATAACATTGTTCCAAAAGAGAGAGAGAGAAAAGTCTTGGGTTTGTTTAATAAAGCCATGAAGTATTGTCATATTTTGAAAGTCTTGTTTATTAAATAAGAGTCAAGCGAGCATTGCTTAAACTTTTGATCTCCGGTTGAGCTAAAGCAATAAAAAGATTCTTCCAAAGGCAACCTTTTTTCCAGAAAAATCCACCCATTTGAAGAGCTGAGGTGGGGGTGGGAAGAGAAGGTTGCAGACAAGGTTTGGGAAAAGATTGTGCGAATAGTCCATTCTGAGGGAACGTTCAGTTCACAAGCAAGTTGAATGAAGCACAAATGAAATGGTGGAATTGGATGCAATCAATCAATCAGAATAGAGTTGGAAGGGACTTTGGAGGTCCTCTAATCCAGAGGTCCCCAACCTTTTGGACCTCAGGGACCACTAAATTCATAATTTTAAATCCCGCGGACCACTAATACGATCTGCCTAATGACTGACTGGGTGGGCGTGGCTAGGTAGTCATGTGACTGGGTGGGCACGGCCAACTCAATGTCACTCATGTCGAGGGGCGCCTCACCAGCCTCTACTCACCCCTCCCCTCCCAGCCACTTCTCGCCTTCCCACACCGGCTCCTTAGGGCCCCAACAGGAAGCAGTTGTTGGAGCTAAGCAGCCTCCACGGGAAAGAGTTGGCAAATCAGCTGGCTCAGTTCAAATTGGATCTGGCCGAGAAGGAGGCTCAGCAGAAGCACCTCACTGAGGACTATGAGCATAGGCTTTCCAAGCAGAGGGAAGACCTGCGGGAGTGCAAGGCCAGGTACCGGCGCCTGGAGGCTCAGCGGGCTGAGATGGTCAGCCAGTTCCAGGACATGATGCAGTCCCACTGGAACAAGGCCCTCCGGCTCTTGGCCACCAACGGTGCTTCCCTCCCAAAGCCCCACACCAGGAGGCTGAAGCAGACCCCAAGTCAGAATTTCTGCCCCCTTCCGACCCACACAAAAAGACCCCAAAGGGGGAGACTCTCTGCAGCAACACAAACATTCATTGCACGTATCCGTCCCTGGGCCTGTACTTTGAGTTTATAGAGTCCATCCCCTGATTCAGTGCAATATAAAAAATGCAAATAATTTTTCTGCGGACCACCAAAATTTTCTCGTGGACCACCAGTGGTCCACGGACTACCAGTTGGTGACCACTGCTCTAGTCCAATCCCTTGCTCAAGCAGGAGACCCTTTACCATTACAGACAAGTGGCTTTCCAGTCTTTTCTTTAAAAACTTCCAGTGGTGGGAGCGCCCACAACTTCTGAAGGCAACTTCTGTTCCTCTGCTTCATTGTCCTCACTGTTAGGAAGTTTCTCCTTAATTCCAGGTTGCTTCTCTCCTTGATTAGTTTCCATCCATTGTTTCTGGCCTTGCCCTCTGGGGCTTTGGAAAATAAGTCGATCCCTCGCCCCCCCCCTCTTCTTTGTGGCAGCCCCTCAAATACTGTAACACAGCCAACACTTTTTTATTATTATTATTTGATTTATATGCCGCCCTTCTCCAGAGACTCAGAGCGACTTACAGTGTGCTAAGCAATAGCCTTCATCCTTTTGTATATTTATACAAAGTCAGCTTATTGCCCCCACAATCTGGGTCCTCAATTTACCTACCTTAGAAAGGATGGAAGGCTGAGTCAACCTTGAGCCTGGCGAGATTTGAACCTGCAGTAATTGCAGGCAGCTGGTTTTAATAACAGGGTGCTTTAGACCACTGTACTACCAAGGCTCTACAAGTACTACATTCACATGGACAGTTCCAATCAAAGATAGATACGGTGTTTTCCAAATAACATTTATTTATTATTTTATTTATTAATTCAATTTATATGCCGCCCCTCTCCGAAGACTCAGGACGGCTTACAATGCATTAAAAAAAAAAAAACTATTATAGAAACATTTAAAACATTAAAACCCATTCACACCATTCATGGCCGGATCTCGCCAGATTGCAACAGCGAGATCAACGGCCCCAGGCCTGCCAGAAAAGCCAGGTCTTCACCACTTTTTGGAAGGCCAATAGGGTGGGGATGGTCCGGACCTCAGGAGGTAACTGGTTCCAGAGAGCTGGGGCAGCCACAGAGAAGGCCCTTCCCCGCGGGCCCGCCAGCCGGCATTGTTTAGCTGATGGGACCCGGAGGAGACCAACTCTGTGGGATCTTACCGGTCGCTGGGAGTTATGCGGTAGAAGGCGGTCTCAAAGATAACCTGGCCCTGAGCCATGTAGGGCTTTAAAGGTAATAACCAACACCTTGAATTGTGCCCGGAGACCAATAGGGAGCCAGTGCAGCTCGCAGAGAATTGGTGTAATGTGCGTTCTGGACCAACTGTAGTCTCTGAACACTTTTCAAGGGTAGCCCCATGTAGAGCGAATAATCAAATATTACCAAATAACATTTTTAAAAAAAAAAAAAAAACAAGTTTTATTGGTTTTTTTTTCTTTTCTTCTCTCCCTCCTTCACCCACATCTATCTATCTATCTATCTATCTATCTATCTATCTATCTATCTATCTTTTTTTCTTTCTTTCTTTCTTTCTTTCTTTCTTTTTTGAACAGAGTGTTGGTCATTTCTTATCTTATACAATTAATCAAATTCAAATACATTTTTCTCAATTACAATTTTTGTCAATATCGTCTCCCCCCCCTTTCCTTTTTTTTTTTTTGAATATACCTCAGTATTTCCATACTTGCATATATAAACACCTTCTTCATTTATCCCTAAATTCTAACTTTGCTAGTTGTACATATTTGTCCTCTTTTATTCTTTAACAATTCATTCTTTTTCCTAATATAGTTATATTTGTTTGTTCAGAGCTGCCTTTCTTCCACTTCTTCTTCTTCTTCTTTTTATTGTACAGCAATCTTTCTCCTCAAATAACATTTGATGGATAGCGAATCAGATTGATCGAATCGGTTTGAATGGTTAAATTCCAAGCCAGATCAATGGTTTCAATTTCCAGGGTTTAATCAGCTTGGATTTTGCTGGATTAGGCTTAATATTTCACTCTCCTGCTAAACAAATATTGCAAATGACAAGAGCGAAGTACAGAAAGTCCTCATCTTTTGAAATGCTGATCCGTTGGGATCAGAATTTCCATTGCTAAGTAAGGGGGTTATTAAGTGAGTTGTGTCTGATTTTACAAACCTTTTTTGACATGGTTATTAACCAAATCAGTGCAGTTGTTACATGAATCACTTGTCATTAAGTGAATCCAGCTTCCCCATTGACTTTGCTTGTGGGAAACCAGCTAGGAAAGTCACAGATGACGATCGCATGACCCTGCAACCATTGTACATACATGCTGGTTGCCAAATGACTATGGGGATATTGCGATGGTCATTAGCGCGAGGATCGGTCACTTTTTCCAGTACCAACTTTGAACAGCCGACAAATGCATGATTGCAAATCGAGACTTTCCTGTAGTTCGAAATTAGATTTCGAGTTTGGTTGTGCAATCATATCCGGAAATATTTCTCGGCGTCTCTTGAATCCTAATGCGAACTTTGTTCTCTTTTCTTCCTCTCTGTTTTTTTCCTCTCCAGCTACTTCCAACTTAGACCTAGATGTGAAGAAGCCTACCCCACCAAAGCTGTTATGGCATCAACCCGTCAACATATTTTTGGCTCGACCGGTTGGTGTGGAGGACTTACACCATGAAGCTGAGCTCAATCTCCAAAGTTTGCTGCAAGGTACTGAATGTCTGTCTGTCTGTCTGTCTGTCTGTCTCACTCTCTCTCTTGCTGTATCTATCATCTATCTATTTATCATCTATCCATCATCTATCTATCTATCTATCTATCTATCTATCTATCTACCTTATTTATCATCTATTTTTGTCTGTCTGTGTCTGTCTGTCTATCATCCATGCATCCATCCATCAATCCATCCATCCATCCATCCATCATCTATCATTTATCATCTATCTATTTTTTGTCTGTCTGTCTTCTATTTATCTATCATCTATCTATCATCATTTATATCTACCTATTTTTCATCTGTCTGTCTGTGTCTGTCTACTATCCATCTATCTATCTATCATCTATCTATCTGTCATCTATCTATCATTTATCATCTATTTTTGTCTGTCTTCTATGTATATATCTATCTATCATCTATTTATCTATCATCATTTATCATCTACTATTTTTCATCTGTCTGTCTGTCTGTCTACTATCCATCTATCTATCTATCATCTATCTATCTGTCATCTATCTATCATTTATCATTATTTTTGTCTGTCTTCTATGTATATATCTATCTATCATCTATTTATCTATCATCATTTATCATCTACTATTTTTCATCTGTCTCTCTGTGTCTGTCTGTCTGTCTGTCTGTCTGTCTGTCTGTCTATCTATCTATTTATCTATCTATCTATCTATCTATCTATCTATCTATCTATCTATTATCTATCCTCTATTTAATATATATGTTGGGGTGTGGTTTTTTTCCCTCATTCCTTTCTTCATCAAGCAAATTCCTCTCTTCCATGAACCAGTGATTTGGGAAGGAGGTTTAAAAAAAAAAAGCTAGTCACCCCTTTACAAAACCCAAACAAAATAACATGAAGAATTCCAGCTTCCAAATTTTTTCAGAGCTCCTCAACAGATAAGCAGTTATCGCTTTGAAAGAGAAGACGTGGGGAAGAAGGCAAGGCCGTTTTGACTCAACATTGCAGGTTGAAAAACATTTAAAGAGGAAATGAAAGTGACCTTGCCCAGGGATAGGTGAAGAATGGATTGTGTACAAATTATCCTAAATTCTGTCCTTCCTTCCTTCCTTCCTTCCTTCCTTCCTTCCTTCCTTCCTTCCTTCCTTCCTCCCTCCCTCCCTCCCTCCCTCCCTTCCTTTCTTTTCTCCTTCCACTTCCCTCCTCCCTCCCTCCCGTCTTCCTACCTCCCTTTTCCTTTCTCCCTGCTCTTCCCTCCCTCCCTCCTTCCTTTCTTCTCTCCCTCCCTCCCTTCCATCTCCCTTCCTTTCTTTTCTTTCCTCCTTCCACTTCCCTCCTCCCTCCCTCCCTCCCTTCCCTCCCATCTTCCTACCTCCCTTTTCCTTCCTCCCTGCTCTTCCTTCCCTCCCTCCCTTCCTCCTTCCTTCCTTCCTTCCTTCCTTCCTTCCTTCCTTCCTTCCTTCCTTCCTTCCTTCCTTCCTTCCAGAAGAGTACGAGGAGCCATATTCGGACGCCAAGATCAGTGGCCAAACTTTCCGCTATGCCAGCTCCCCTTCGGTGGACAGGCATCTGGAGTGCAGTCCTCGCCCTGCCCCCAACAAACGCATGGAGTTCATCTACATGGTGAGTCTGGTGCTTTGTAGCTTCTTAAGGGAAATATTGGGGGACCAACCCCCGTGGACCTGGCTGATTCTTTTCCCCATCAATGCCACTTTCCGACAGCCTGCAAGCCAGCAAGTGAAGGAGCATGAAACCACATCCTTGGGGGTAAGAGTGCTGGAGCCTTCGCTTAGCTTGCCTGCTACCCCAGACAAACACACAGTCTGGACCCAGGGATCCCCACTGCCCGCTCTGGAGGAAAAGAGATTACAACAGCCCTGTTCCACCCAAGCCAACATCGTCCCCATCAACGTCTCAGGTAGAGTAGATCGTGGGTGTGTACGTGAGTGTTTGTTTGTTTGTTTGTTTGTTTTATTAGATTTATATACCGCCCTACTCCCGAAGGACTCAGGGCGGTGAACCGGCACAAAATAAAATACATAGATACAAAAGTTAAGAACATAATTAAAACCAGATTAAATAATTTAGCCCGAGACAATTAAAACTCCCAATAATTTAAAACAAATTAAAATTTCGATTTAGAAGAATTTTAAAACAGGGGAGAAAATTAAGCCAGGCCGGCTTGCTGGAATAGGAGAGTCTTAAGAGCACGGCGGAAAGTGCGCAGATCCGGGATCCTCCATATCTCTGGGGGGAGCTTGTTCCAGATAGTAGGTGCCCCCACAGAGAAGGCCCTCCCCCTGGGGGCCGCCAGTCAACATTGTTTAGCTGACGTCACCCGGAGGAGCCCCTCTCTATGGGAGCATACTGGTTGGTGGGAGGCTATTGGTGGTAGCAGGCGGTCCCATAAATAACCAGGTCCTAACCCATGGAGCGCTCTAAGGGTGATAACCAAAACCTTGAAGTGCACTCAGAAGACCACCGGGAGCCAATGCAGTTCGTGCAGGAGAGGTGTTACATGGGAACGCCACGTCGCTCCCATAACCACCCGCGCGGCCGCACTCTGTGCCAGTTGGAGCCTCCGAGTGCTCCTCAAGGGGAGCCCCATGTAGAGAGCATTACAATAGTCCAGACGGGAGGTGACGAGGGCATGAGTTCGGAGAACCCCCCAAATCCCACTCCTGGCTGGCCCCAGTCTATATGTGTACTTCAGGTTTTTCTTGCCTAAGTGTAAGACTTTACTTTTCTCTACATTGAATTTCATTTTGTTAAATAGGGCCCATCTGTCAAGCTGAGATTGAGAAACATTGAGTTAAGGTCATCTGCCTTCCTTGTCTGCTGTCATCTTCTGGGCTTCCTTGTCTCCTCTTGGACCATTGAATCTCTTTTGTCTCGGCTATAGGGCAGCCATTCGCTCGACACGCCAGTGCACGACACTCCCTGTTCAATACCGAGACGGCCATGAATCCCAAGTCTTTGCTACGCCGAAGACGGACCGTGATTGGTTTTCCCCACCTCTCTCTCCGTGATCCAGGTGACCAACTGGTGGGGCAGCTGCTCCATTGCTCTTTTAAATTATATATATAATTTGTGGATTTAAAATGTATGTTTTAGGCTACGTTACATCCATGGCTGAATAGAAGGGTCTTGCTTTTTTTTTTTTTTTTAAGTGAATGCTATTTATTTATTTATTGGTTCGATTTATATGCCGCCCTTTTCCGGAGACTCAGGCGGCTTACAATGCATTAAGCAATAGCTTTCATACTTTTGTATATACCTGCTTAGTAGGGCTTTTGCCCCCCCTCCAGCGGTGTTCTTTTCTATACAAAGTCAGTTTATTGCCCCCACAAACCAGGTCCTCATTTTACCTACCTCGAAAGGATGGAAGGCTGAGTCAACCTATGTTGTGTTCTTGTGGCCCGCCAGCGGCTCTGCGGTGGGTTGGGGAGGAACATGGACCAGTCCTGGAGTCTGGGGAAGGCTCTGATGAGGGCTCTGTGTCGGAGGCAGAGAGGGGGCCAGGGCCGCATGACAGTTATCAGCTACCTTCGGAGTCAGACATCAGTGAGGCAGACAAACAGCTGGAGCCTGTTCCCAGTTGCCAGATGAAGGGAACACCTAAAGAACAAGGGTCGATCAATGGCCCCTCCCAGAGGGAATAAAAGAGGAACGAAAGGGGAGGGGAGATTGCAGGAGACAATTAGTTCGCTTAATTGGTTTGTGACTCTCAGAGACTTCTTGCCAAGTTTTGAAGATATCGGCCTGGCAGCTTTCCAAGCCAGATAAGGTCTGTGACTGTAAATACACCATTGAAAGACTTTGCTGGATGTGAATGAGAGGAATTCACAGTAACTTAATAAAAAGGGGTTTTGTCGGGACAAGGAGTTCTGCTACATGGTCTTGGGAAGCTGAGGTCAGAACATGTGTATCTAAATAAGAAGTATCCAACCTTGGCGACTTTAAGGCCTGTGGACTTCAATTCCCAGAATTCCCCAGCTGGCTTGAACAGGCAGAATTCTGGGAGTTGAAATCCACCACAGGTCTTAAAGTCATCCAGGTTGGACACCCCTGATCTAAGTCAGGAGACATACAAGAGGCAGAGCTTCTCTACTCTGTTTTCATCCTTGCCTTTCTAACTCTTCTCTAGGAAGTAGCAATGGGCCCATCCTCAACCCACCAGCCACCATAGCTGAGTCCATCTCTTGCAATTTTGTCCCTGATGTGGTCAACGGGAGGAGCTCCACTCGCCAAGCCCGTTCTCCTCATTCCCGGCCACAGCTGAGAAAGACCTTCAGTGATCTTGGGGGGGTCCTACAGGGACGCGGTTGCCAAATCCAAGCAGGCCGTGCTGAGAACTCCAAGGTGATGTACGCCAGTCCATTGTGCAATGGCCCCAAAGAAGACTCCGTCTTCTCTCCTGGTTGCGGCACATCCTCCTTCTGCTACACCAACTCTTCTGTGAGCCAAAACGAGGTGGCAGCAGAGAGTGCATCTCAGATGTCTCCTTGCACACCCAGGGACACGCCAGAGGCAGATCAACCCTCTTCCTTCTTCATTAGCCAAGACAATATGGCTGGGACCAACGAGTGTGGGACGTTTTGCGCTTCTCCAGAGTCCCCCTTAGAGGCTGAAGGAAGCTTGCGGTGTGGAAGAAGAGATCTCAAAGTCCCCACGGCCCTTGTCCACTCAAACGAAGAGGAATCTTCCCAACTGGAGAGGGAGCGAATCATGTGCAGATTCCGTGAGAGGTCGCTCTCCGTCCCTACGGACACCGCCTCCCTATGCTCGGTGGACATTGGGGGCAGTGAGACCTGTGGCCTTAGCTATCCCAGCGCTAGCTCGGAAGGGAGCACGAGCACAGATAACATCTCCCTGGCTGTGGATCAGGAGGCCCGAAAACAGCGCCGGCAACGAACCAAGAGCATCTCCCTCAAGAAGGCCAAGAAGAAGCCTTGTCCGCCCACCCGCAGCGTCTCTTTGATCAAGGAAGGCGAAGCAGAAGAGAGCGGTGAGGTGCTTTCCCAGGACCAGAGGCCCAAAAGTCTTTATTTGCTGCCTGATGCACAGGTCCACAACAAAATCCAAGGTGATCCAGCGAGAGAATTGGAGAGCAGGTCGTATGTCCAGCAGGGTTTTGTTCCTGAATGGAATTCCGGTGATCCTTATTGCTCTTTGTCTGGATCCAGCACTGCTACTGGGACTACTGTAATTGAACTGTCAAAGGTACGGGGTAGTTCTGAGTCCCTCCCTTCTCCTTCCGTCTCTCGGGCCACCACCCCATCTCACCTCTGTGCCGACATGAGTTTGAAAACCTCTTCCCCGGGGAGGTTGACAGGGGTAATGTCTCCTTCCAGCGGCTACTCCAGTCAATCCGAAACACCAACCCCAACGGTTCCAACCTCCATGGTTCTGGGTCATGTTCCTCACCAGAGCGGGCGGCCAAGGCCCCTTGTGCCAGAGAGGAAGTCCTCCTTACCCCCGGTTTCTCCGATGGAACGAAGCCCCAGGTCTCGCCTCTCATTCGACCTGCCATTTGCCCCGCCGACACATCTGGACCTCTCAGGCTTGAAGATCTCGCACAAGAGCAAAGCCAAAGTAAGCCGACACCACTCGGAGTCGACCTTTGGAGCCAAGTTGGGCCCCAAACTGAGCCCGGTACAGCCAGTTATGCCGATGGTGACCCAGTTAGACCTGCGTTCGGTCCGTTTGCGGTCTATCAGCCGATCGGAGACCGAGGATAACCTGGACAGTCCCGAGCTACTTGAGGAACCTGGCAAGAAGATCCGGCCCCCGGTGGCAGAAAAGCCACCCCTGTCCCGAAGGCCACCAATGCTGTTGCATAAAACGCCACCAGTCCAGGAGGAGTCCCCGGTGAGCTCTCCGACTTCTCCAGCGACACCCCAGGAGTTGGTCCCTGCAGAGAACATTTATATGATGGCCAGGAGGCCAGATCACTTGTGGGATGCCAGCACATGGAGCCCCACACAATCCCCTTCTGCTGAGGGGGCAGCGTCTCCTACACAAGGCACCCCAGGGACGTTCTTCTCCGCTTCACGGAGGCTCTCGGAGGATAGCCTGGAGGAGGATGAGCAGACGAAGGCCAAGGTTTTCGATGAGGCGTTGTTTGGTGGAGAGAGCCGTAAAACGAAAGTCCCGCCTCCTGTCCCAAAGAAGCCTAGTGTGCTTTACTTGCCATTGGTGACTTCCCCACTCCATCCAGGGCCTTGCCCTGGGGATCAGAGGTTACCTCCTAGCCCAGTCATCATGCTAGATGAGGATTCTGCCTACTCAGAACTGACCACTTACAAAGTGCCGTCCCCAGTTGCCAATGAGGTGAATGTAAGTCCAATTCCTGCAGACCTATCATGGGGAGACATTCCAGGTAAGTCTTCTTGTTTTTTGTACTTCAGGGCAGAGGTGGGATTCACTTACCTTCCCTACCAGTTCGCAGACGTGAGTGCATGCACGCATGTGCAGTAGTCGCACATTGCATCCAGGCAGGTGGGCGGAGCCTCCCTCAGCCACTACCGGTTCGCATGAACCGGACAGAACCGGCTTAATCGCACCACTGCTTCAGGGTGATTGAAGGAAGGCCTTAGCTCCAGTTAAGGTGTAAATGCAAACTAAGGAAAAATTTCCTGACTGTGAGAACACCTTGCCTCTAGAAGTTGTGGGTACTCCATATGGGAGTTTTTCAAGAAGAGTTTGGATGGTCATTTGTCCAGAATGGTATACGGCAGTGATGGCTAACCTTTTTGCCATCTGTACCGGGGGGGCGGGGGCGGATCGCATGCGCATGTGCCTACTCCCATAATTTTATGTGCCCTGCCCTGTGCATGCACATGCAACCCCCCCTTCACTCCCGCTCCTGGCACATGATGGCCCAGTAGGCCCGTTTCTCACCTGGCTCCAGATCCTCTCTATGCATCTGGGGAGGGCAAAAACAGCCTTCCCCACCCACCCCCAGGCCCTCCGGAGGAAGGAAACAGCCTGTTTCCCTACTTCTGGTGGGCCTCAGTGGGCCCAAAATCAGCTGGCCGGCGCGCGCATGCATGCCAGAGCTGTGCTGGCATGCCCACTGATATGGCTACGTGTGCCATAGGTTCACCATCACGGGTATAGTGTCTCATGCTTGAGGAGGGGTTGGATTAGAAGGCCTTCAATGTCCCTTCCAACCTGATTATTCTATGTCTGATGATTGTCCTTCCTTGGGACTTCATAGAAGTTCAATATCTGGAACCACGTGTGCTCTCCACAGATGACAATGCATCTTACAGGATTTGGCAGGCTACACTTGCGAGGCTCTCGCAACACTTTAAGGCGAAACAAAACACCCAACAACTAAACACAGCCTTACCCAACGTGCCTTACATATGGGCTTCAACTCCCAGGATTCTCCGCAGTGGTCTTGTTGCTGTGAAATTCCAGGCACTGATCAAAAATATCTGCAGAATGTGTAGGATGGGACACTCGGTTAATGAATGGGATTGTAGACTAATCTGATATGTATGGTGCAGGTCTTGCAGATTAGGGATGCAAAAATCCAGCCAACCACTAGATAGCAGCAGAGAGAGAAGGAACACTGTTTTAGCCATTCTGTGGCCAACTGGATGGGTTTCCTGAAGAGGGTGGGAAAACTCAAACCAATATCTTTCAAACAAAGTATTCTACCTTATTTTATTGCCCTTCCTTCATGAGCAGATGCTGCCTGTCGTTGTTTGAGGGATGCCCTGTTTCTTTTTTGTGTCCTACTTGCTGTCTGAATCCCACTTGTAGGAAGCAACCTATTTTTTCCCCCAAGATTCTCGTTTTCTTTTCCGTAGGGAATTCTGTGGGTTTGAGGACCAAGGAGAAACGCTTCGTAAATGACAAAACAGCCGAGTCCATAACCGAGGAAGATGACGATGTCTTTGTAACAACCCGAACCACAGAAGATTTATTCACTGTCATTCACAGGTGAGAGTTTATCCAGGGGACGATTCTTGAAGGACCATTCTGGGCTGCTTGCCCAACCCCGCATCCCTGGGGCTACCTCCCCTCCCACCACTCTGTCTGCTTTGAGTGAGAAAAAGACCTAAGTTTAGTTCAGGGGTCAGCAATCTGCGGCTCTGGAGCCGCATGTGGCTCTTTCACCCCTCTGCTGCGGCTCCCTGTCACTCAAAATATGCGTCACAACCGCCAATGTGCAACACCCCGCCAGCATGCAATTTATTGAGCTTTTCAACCCCCGGTAGGCCAACCATGGATAAATCCAAGAAAAGAAAAGTTTCAGAAGAAAACAGAACGTTTAATTCAACTACATTTGCTAGTTTTGTGGCCGCTCAAGAAAGAGTCAGGTACGGGAAGGGTTTTGTGGCTCCCGGTGTTTTCTTTTCTGTGGGAAATGGGTCCAAATGGAATGTTTAAGGTTGCAGACCCCTGGTTTAGTTCATCTTTCTTTGTCGTGTCCCTGTTGCTCCTTGAGTTTACCCGGCATAGGTGCAGAAGATTCCTTTGGCAGATCTTCTAAACCAGGAGTATCAAACTCAATTTCACTGAGGGCCATATCAGGGTTGTGTTTGACCTCGGGAGGGGGGCGTGGCCAGGGGGGGCATGGCCAGCTTGACATCACTCGTGTCAGGAGCACTTGTGGTGGCCTGAGCACTCTGTCAGTGAAAACGGACTCCTGAGTTCTGTTTCAGCTGCGACGGCCTCCTGCAACCCTCTGCTAGTGAAAACGGAGCTCTGGAGGCCCGTACACAGCTCTCCCAAGCTCTGTTTTCACTGGCAGAAGCACCGTCGGCCAGTCCTTTGCTGTTCCTAGGGTGGCCCCATGGGCCAGATCTAAGCACCCCACAGGCTGGATCCGGCCCGCAGGCCTTGAGTTTGACACCGCTGTTCTAAACATTCTCAATCAACAGCCTTTGAGCCACATGCCCCAGCCTTCCTCCTGTTTATTTTCTTACAAAACCCTCCCCCTCAACCCCACGTGTGAAAATTGATGACAAACTGCCAGATTAGAACAATTTTCCTCTTAGCAAAGTAGAGAAGTTACATAAACGTGGCAGGCCTCCTACGTTACTTTTTTGAAAGCTTACCCAAAGTGGCTTACCCAAAGTTGGGGGGGGGAAAGGAACTGACCACTCCAGCCCCACCAGTTTAATTACCCAACCTCAAATAGTGATGATGTTACCTAGTCAGGTAACATGAAATGTCTGCAAGAAAACAGCCAAGCTCAGGGAGCAGCAAGGACCCCACAGTTCAACCCCGAGCTACAAATGTTCTTTTCTACTGAGAGTTCTTGCAGATGATGGATGGATGGATGGATAGATGGATGGATAGATGGATGGATGGATGATGGATGATGGATGATGGACGGATGGGTGGGTGGGTGGGTGGATGGATGGATGGACGGATGGATGAGTGGATGGATGGATGGATGGATGAGTGGGTGGGTGGATGGATGGATGGATGATGGATGGATGGATGAATGGGTTGGTGAGTGGGTGGGTGGGTGGGTGGAGGATGGATGGATGGATGGATGGATGAGTGGCTGGCTGGGTGGATGGATGGATGGAGGATGGATGAGTGGGTGGGTGGTGGGTGGATGGATGGATGGGTGGGTGGGTGGATAGATGGATGGACGGATGGATGAGTGGATGGATGGATGGATGAGTGGGTGGGTGGGTAGATGGATGGATGATGGATGGATGGATGAGTGGGTGGGTGGAGGATGGATGGATGGGTGAGTGGATGGATGGATGGAGGATGGATGGATGGATGGATGAGTGGGTGGATGGATGGATGGAGGATGGATGGATGGGTGAGTGGGTGGATGGATGGATGGATGGATGGATGGAGGATGGATGGATGAGTGGGTGGGTGGGTGGGTGGGTGGAGGATGGATGGATGGGTGAGTGGGTGGATGGATGGAGGATGGATAGATGGATGGATGAATGGGTGGGTGGATGGATAGATGGATGGATGGATACATGGGGTGGATGGATGATGGATGGATGGATGGATGGATAGATGATTTGTAGCTTGTGTACCATTAGAAATATTTCCCTAGCTTCTAGATGGCTCCCAATCTATCAAGTATTGGTAGTGATAGTGGCCATCGCTCCATTTCTCCCTCGTAGTTCTTCTCATCATCCTTTTGTTCACAGATCCAAGCGGAAGTTACTGGGCTGGAAGGAACCCAGCGACTCCTTTACCAACCGACCAAATTCCCAGATGCCCACCAAGAACATCGCAGGGCTGGTGATCCACGAATGCCCTTCCAGCACAAGCAGAACCTCGAGCAAAAACGAGGACTTCAAGGCTCTCCTTCAGAAGAAAGGCGGCAAAGGGGCCTCGGGCATCCGAACATCTGCAGCTGAACTTCTCAAGACCACCAATCCCTTGGCTCGGAGGGTCATGACTGAGTTTGCCGTGGATGGGACAATCCCAAGCTCCAAAATTCAGCCCTGAGTTTCTTTCAAGAACTCCTCTTTGCAGTATATGCCCCTTTATCCTTCTGATCCTCTTCCAAGTTGACCTTAGGAGTGAGTCTGTTTCCCCCTTGAAGCTTCAGCATCTGGGTTGAATTGTTTCCCTGCAGCCAAAACTTTTTCCGGGTTTTTACTGGGTGGAATGGGACTTTTAGTCTCCTACCCTTGGCCACGCCTCCTTCCCCCCCAGCGTTATTACTCAGGTGATTCTCTTTGGATGTTTCTCCTCGGATGACACAACCCTAGCTGTTCACCCTGGCCAATTTGCCACGGCCGCCTGGGACAGTTAGCCGCCAGCAGCTATCAGCTAAACTTGTATAAGCTTGTTAGGAAAAGGAACGGGAGGGGGTGTAAAGTAGCAAAGAACAGGTTCTTGTTTCCCTTCCCTTTGGATGAAGCTCGGTACTTACCATCCCTCCCCCCGCTCTTCCCTTCCTGTACTTTGTTACTTTCTACCCCCTCCCGTTCCTTCCCCTAATGACGGCTAACTGTCCCGGGTGGCGAAAAACCCAGGATGAACCCTCCTTCTGCGAATTGGCCACGCTGAAGCATGTGGGACGAAGGGGCCGTGGCCCATTGGCTAGGGCGAACTGCTAGGGGTGTGTCAGCCAAGGAGAAACGTCAGAGGAGAATCAGTGGTGGGTTCCTCCCAGTTCGGCCCGGTTCCGCTGAGCTGGTAGCAGTGACAAAATGACGTCACCAAACCGGTTCTGCCTCACCCCCACCCACCCCCGCGTTATTCTTACCTTTTATTTGGCCCCACCTCCAATCTATTCACTGCCTCCTGAGTCCCAGCTGATGGGCTATAAGGAAAAACTGTTTAAACTCTTGCCGCGGGCTTCAAAGTGCCGCCTTACAGCTGACCAGTGGTAAAAGGCAATTTGGTAGTAGACCGGTGCCTCCAAAAACAAATGAGTAGACCGGTGCCTGCAAAAATACATGAGTAGACCGGTGCCTGCAAAAATAAATGGGTAGACCAGTGCCTGCAAAAATACATGAGTAGACCAGTGCCTGCAAAAATACATGAGTAGACTAGTGCCTGCAAAAATACATGAGTAGACCGGTACAGTTCTGCAAGCAGTTAAAAGCCTGGTAGACCAGTACCTCTGCTAAATCGTAAAGAATTGTCACATGACCATCAAGCCATGCCCACAAAATAAGCCACGCCCACAGAACTGGTAGTAAAAAGAAATTAGAACCCACCCCTGAGGAGAATCGCCCGAGGAATAACGCTGGGGGGGAAAGAGGCGTGGCCAAGGGTAGGAAACTAAAAGTCCTAGACCCTTACTGGGAGGGAGGGTGGTTAGGTGAGTGAGGAAGAGGATGAGGAGATGACTCTGTAGATTCAAGAAAAGTGTCTTAAATGAAGAGCACACCCATCATCCCTTGTGGAATTTGCCCCACACTTTTCCTCTTTAAGAGACAGAAATTTTCTTTTTCTTTCCCGGGTTAGACAAAGAGACTTGCACAAATGGATGTTCCTAGAAAAGGGCTATCACAGGTGGGTGTCAAGAGAGTTGTACTTAACACTTTCCTCCCTGATTGCATGAGGAACAAAATCTCTCTCTCTCTCTCTCTCCTTCTCCTTCTCTCCTTCTCTCTTCCCTTCTTTCTCTCTTCCCTTCTTTCTCACTGTCCTCCTTTCCCTCTCTTTCTCTTTTTCTCTTTTCCAGGTGTACAAATTTGGGAGCTCCTCATTTTGATTTCTTCTCCGCAACAAAGCTAACTTGGAACTGTCCAGTTCCTTTGGCATGTGGTACTTTTAAGTGCTTGTAGGATTATAATATGCAGCTGTTGTGGCTTTTCTTCTTCTTTTTAAACACACACACAAACACACAAACACAACATACAGACACACAAACTCTGATCTTCTATTTTTTTTTTTAAACTTTAGGTTGCAAAAACTTTTTAGGAGTTTTGACCGACGAGTCACTTTAGAGAGATGAGGCTGAAAACAGAGTTGTCTTTTGGGTACAAATGGCTTTTGTCCAGTTGATGAAATGCTGTCAAACACCGGTACAGATGGGGTTAGAAGCCTGCGTCACAACGATACAACACTGCTGTTGTCGCTTGCTCCCCCCTTGTTGGCCCCACACAGAGGATGAAAAGTGCTTAACAGGATATCCCTAGTGAGATCAATCTAATTTGAAGAGAAGAATGGAAAAAGAAAAGATGGAGATAAATATTGGTAGGATTCCCCCCCCCACTCGGCAAAGCAACGTTGGAAGAATTTCCAGATTTTCTTAAAAGTGAGTTAGTGGCATTTTTGTATTTCTGGTCATGCAGAGGCTGTCATTTTTCCATACTTTTGTCTTAGTTCATGGTTTCTCCATGAGAAAACACCTTGTATTTTGGAGAAACTACATAGATCAATACTGGCAAATAATTCATTTCCTCATTCCCCTCCCCAACTGTCTTAAAAGAATACTCCCTGCCAACAGATTGGTACACTTTGCATATATCGATATATGGATTTATGAAAAACGGACCTGCCCAGAGGTGGGCTGCTGGGGGTTCGCAGGGGTTCGGGAGAACCTCTAGCTAAGATTCTGTGCAGTTCGGAGAACCTCCAAATCCCACTCTTGGCTGGCCACACCCACCATGCCCCTCCCAGGAGTCCCCCACGTGGCCCGTTTTGGATGCAGGTAAGTGCAGGGCATGCATGGAGGCTCGGGGAGGGCGAAAATGCCTACCAGAAGTTTGAGAAGGCCATAAATGGGCCTGTTTCCAGCCTCCAGAGGGCCTCTGGAGCCTGGGGAGGCTGTTTTCGCCCTCCCAGATGCTCGAGGAAAGCCTCCGGAGCCAGGGGAGGGCAAAAACGCCCCCACCCCCATGGTGCAGGAGGCTGACTAGGCCACGCCCACCATGGCCACGCCCACCCAGCAACTGGGCAGAGAACCCCTTGCTAAAATTTTTGAAGGCCACCCCAGGACCTGCCCTATTTTCAAGGTTCATTTTTTGCAAACATAAAGCCTTGAAATACAAAATGAATCTCTCTGTTTGGAGGCATTAAACTCTTTTTTTTAAAAATGGCCAGCTGTGTTTCAAAAACCACTTTGCCACCCCATTAGAATAGCCTACACCCCTCCCCCCAAACTTGTCTGGGCTGTACAACCTTTCTTTTATTAGATTTATATATACCGCCCTACTCCCGAAGGACTCAGGGCGGTGAACAGGCACAAAATAAAATACATAAATACAAAAGTTAAAAGATATAATTAAAACCAGATTAAATAATTTAGCCGAAGACAATTAAAAAAATCCCAATAATTTAAAACAAATTAAAATTTCGATGTAAAAGAATTTTAAAACAGGGGAGAAAATTAGGCCAGGCCAGCTTGCTGGAATAGAAGTATCTTAAGAGCACGGCGGAAAGTGCGTAGATCCAGGATCCTCCGTATCTCTGGGGGGAGCTCGTTCCAGATAGTGGGTACCCCCACAGAGAAGGCCCTCCCCCTGGGGACCACCAGTCGACATTGTTTAGCTGACAGCACCCGGAGGAGCCCCTCTCTATGAGAGCATACCGGCTGGTGGGAGGCTGCTTGTGGTAGTAGGCGGTCCCGTAAATAACCAGGTCCTAAGCCATGGAGCGCTCTAAAGGTGGTAACCAAAACCTTGAAGCGCACCCGGAAGACCACCGGGAGCCAGTGCAGCTCGCACAGGAGAGGTGTCACACGGGAGCGCCATGTTGCTCCCATAACCACCCGCGCAGCTGCACTCTGCGCCAGTTGGAGCCTCCGGGTGCTCCTCAAGGGGAGCCCCATGTAGAGAGAATCATACCTAGAATCTAGAACCTAGAATCATAGGACAAGGAAAGGACCGCAGAGATCTTCTAGTCCAGGCAGGGGCCTTGTATAACAATTGTCAGAGTCTTTTTTTTGAAAACCTCCAGTGATGGAGCAACCAGAACTCACAATATAACGGTTGTTGGAAAACAAAACCTCTCAAGCCGTTAATAGTTGCATCCAACCCAGTTGGATGAAGTAGATTCGTTGAACATTCATTGTATGCTCAACTTGTCCCCTTGTTTTCTGTGGGTGTGCCCCAACCAAATTTGGATTCTACCCAGTTTCCCACAGCTCCTTCGAAATAACAAGGAGGCTAATTAAGCATCAGCTGCCCTTAACTAGTCCATTGAATCTGATGCCTACAAAAACCAGTAGGTTAACTCAAACCCCTCAGTCTACCTGTTCAGCTATGATCTCCTCTGTGGTGCCCTGACTTGCATGTCTTATTTTTTATTTATTTTCTTGCTTATGGCCTCATTTTCTACTCCCTCGGCGAATGCGTTAGACAGAAACCAAGCTGAGGATGATAGGTTTAGATGCAAAGACAATCATTAGAATTACCCAGCATGCTTGCTATTCAATGACGTAGCCTTTCCTGCTTTCTGAGCTGCCCTCCGGTGAACAGCGCTGTTAGCCTCTAGCAGCGTTTCTCAACCTTGAAAAATATATTGGACTTCAACTCCCAGAATTCCACCAGGGTTGGCTGGGGAATTCTGGGAGTTGGAAGTCCACACCTCTTCAAGAGGCCAAGGTTGAAGAACAATGCTACACACACAAACATATATATACATACAAACAGCAATCCGTGCATTAATGCCTTTCTATGGTCCTATTTCTTCATAGCTTCTATGCGTGTAGCATAACCTGGAGGATTAGGGCAAAACATACAACATTTCCAATGTGTGTTTTGAACAAACCCAGCATCCGATGTTCTGAACCAATTGACAGATATATATATATATGTAGGTCTTTGGTTATTCGGGTCTTCTCCCACGTAAAATTGGAAGTGTCTTGGCGACATTTCGATGAAGTCTCATCACCAACGTCCAGTTTATTCTGGAATAAATCAAAATTCCAACCAGCACTTGGATAAATGAAACCTGGTTACTAATGCCAAGTTATTTCTCCCGGATGCTATTTTGTGCAACAAATACCAAAACGGGTTCAGTAGTTTAAAAACAATAGCTTAAAAAAATTGGGTGGAAGGATATTGTTTCGATCGTTTCCCCAACAGTTAAATTTAAAGGGGTTTTGTAGCATCACACAAAGATCATTGAGTGATTATAAAACCTGCCCTAATTACTGTTATTTTGGCACAACCATGACTGAATGACTCTCGAAGAAATTGAAAATCAAGAGTAGGGACATGGCTATCGTCAGAGGCATCCAACTGTTCTATCTTTCTCATTTTAACACAAGATGACTCTTCCTCATTTGAAGAAATCATAGTCCCATTGTCCCCAGCAGAAAAAAACAAAAATTAGAACAAAATTCAGGACTCTTGAATTTTGTACGGTCATACTGGACAAAAATGATTTGCCAAAGGATTTTATTTTATTTCATTTTTTTTTTATTCTGGGGAGTGGCAAGTTTCAGAATGGCAAATTTGAGACGACTTGAAATGAATGTTAAATTCCTGATACAACCCTAGAAACTGTAGTTGCGGGAGACTGCAGGTGATCCTTGACCCATAACCGCAATATTTCCGCTGCTCAGCAAGACAATTGTGAAGTGAGCCATGCCCCAATCGTATTGCCTTTTTGCCACAGTCGTTCAATCAATCAACGCAGTGGCTAAGTCCTTAAGCGAAGCCCGATTTCCCCCATTGACTTTGCTGGTTGGGAAGTGATCACATGACTCCCAGGATAGGGCAACTGTCATAAGTCCATGCCAGTTGCCGAGCACCAAATTTTGATCATCATGTGACCAAGAGGATGCTGCTGCATTGGTCGCAAGTGAGAAAACCTATCATAAATCAACTTTTTTTCCCCGTTGTCGGCGTAACTTTGGAACTAAACGAAGAGTTGTAAGTCAAGGATGGCCTACCGCAACAAAACGCACCATTTCTCCTCCCTTAATCCTGAACATTGTTTACAAAATGTCATTTCTAAAGTTCTTTGATTCTTTGGTTTGGAGCCATGATAGTGAAATGAACATGACACTCGTTTTAGTTCGAGATAACGTTGATGTATAGCTTGCAGGCTTTAGCATTCGTTCCGCCTAAAAATAATCATCTTTCTAAATGCGTTGCTCTTTATAAGAGTTGTTCTACAAATTGCAGATGTAGAGTTAGACAACAGCTGGTACCTAACGCTATCCTCACTGCAAACATTAATTTTATTAATGCTTTATCACAGCTTTCCCCCAAGAACTTGAAGTGTTGCTTGCTGAGATCCTCCGTTCATTTTATTCCCAAAACTCCAGTCGACTTTCCTGCTTGCTGGAGCTTCTGAGGTTTTCATCTAACAGATTTAGAAGGCATTGCATTGCAGGTAATCCTCGACTTATGACCACGATTGAGCCCAACATTTCCATCGCTAAGCCAGACAGCGATTAAGTGAGTCTCACCCCATTTTACGACCTTCCTTGCCAGAGTCGTTAAATGGATCACTGCAGTTGTTAAATTAGTAACCCAGTTGTTCAGTGAATCTGGCTTCCCCATTGCGGTCAGGAGGTCACAAAAGCGGATCATGTGACATCACCACCACCATCCCAGGACACTGCAACCGTCATAAATATGAGCCGGAGTTGCCCAAGTTTCTGAATTTTGATCACAATGCTGCAATGGTCGTAAAGGTGGAACATGGTCATCGCAACTCTCCTTTTTTCAGCGCCGTTGTAACTTCGGAACGGTCGCTAAGCAGACTGTTGTAAGTTGAGGATTACCTGAGCTTTTATCCCGCTGAACCGTGTCAAAAAAAAAGTCCTAGTGGCTGCAGTCACCTAACGTGCTGAGCTTGGTTTGTGTTAACCTCGGTTAAGTGTGTGTGTGGGGAGGGGAGGTTGATGTGGCTTTGTGTGGTGCGAACCCCGTTTAGTTAACGGTGCCGTGTATTTTGCAGACCCAAAGAATGGGTTATTTCCCGTAACTCAGTTAAGCATGGTTGTGTGGATGCAGCCTCTGACTTCCTTGTTACCAAAAAGTGCCCCTAACAATACAGGGTAGGAGCCTTAGCAATTTGCTACCAGGAGCCAACAGCAATTTGTCACATATGCAGACTGAAACAGGGTGACTTTGTTTAATAGAGATGTATATAGAAATATATGTATTCAAAGCTTAGTTTTCTATGAATCCTGCTGTATCTTACCTGCCTGTATGAAATTCAACATATCCTGCCTGAGCATATTCAATTTATTGCTGGATTGTATCAGGATTTAATTTTCTCTGTCTGGATTGTGGTTTCTTTCTTTTTTTTCTTTTTTTTTTTTTTTGGCGGCGGAAGGGGAGTTTGGGGGAAGGGGAGGAAGCGGTTATCTGCATAAAAAGCGAGCCAAGGTTTAAATTCTTCCCCAGTGGAATAGACTTCCAAGCCTCTGCTACGCATCAATAGACTTGCTGTCCCTACAGAACTGCCCCAGTGAGGTTCCGCTATTAAGGGATGGAGAGAAAGAGATGGAATATATATTATGATTTATTATTATTATTTAGAAGCTGATGGCTAACGCTGAACAAAGACCTCTCATCTTCAGGGTCTTGGAAGAATTGGGATGGAAATGTGGTTGCTGCAGGTTTTCCGAGCTGTGCATTAGAAAAAGAAACAATGAGATGATAAGACTGAGAAGCGTTGAATTTTTCAGATGAATTCAGAAAAGAACGTACTGTAAATCTACGCACAGATACCTGCATTTTGTTATTAGTTGCGAAGTTGTGTCCAACCCATCGCGACCCCATGGACAACGTTCCTCCAGGCCTTCCTATCCTCTACCATCCTCTGGAGTCCATTTAAGCTCACGTCGACTGATTCAGTGACTTTTGTGACCTAGGCCCAAGTAGGTAGTAATCGACGCAAACAGTTCCAAAACAAACAGACTTTATTAAAACAGCTGAGAATTAACTCATTCTCAGCATGGTCCAAACTAAATTAAAACAAACTCTTCATAACACAAATTCTTCAGTCTAATCACCAACCTTGGTATAATTAGGCAAATTGCCAAAGGCTTCTCTTGGCAAACGTTCAAAAGCAGAAGACGCCGGCAAGAGATAAGTGCAGCAATACTATCAGCGTTGTTTTCCGACAAAGAGCCCAAGAGCCCATTGCTGGTCTTTTAAGCCTTATGGGAGGGGCCAATCATCTCTTGGCCCTACTCCCGAGATGTCCTCTTTGCTTTAGCTGCTCTTGCCTTCTGGTAGCTCTTCTCATACGTGCACTAGGAACAGGCTCCTGCTGTTCCTCTGCCTCTCTGCTGTCAGCCTCTGGAGGCTCTGGAGTCTACACCTCACTCCCCGATGGCCCTGGCCCCATCTCTGCCTCTGACACAGAGACCTCATCCGGGCCTTCCCCAGCCTCCAGGACTGGCCCATGTTCTTCCTCAGCCTCATCACTGCCACTGCTGCTGGCAAACCACAACAGTGACTCCATCCAGCCGCCTCGTTCTCTGTCGTCCCTTTCTTCTTTTGCCCTCAACCTTTCCCAGCATTAGGCTCTTTTCCAGTGAGTCCTTCCTTCTCCGTATAGAAAAACCAGGAATATCCTCAAGTGCCATAATTCAAGAATGGAAAAAATCATAATTGGGCTTAAGGAGTAATCCATATTGAAAGTAAAGTACAGCATATAACACAGTGATTCAGCCAGTTCACACCATTTCAGGAGAACCAGTTGTTAACTTTCTGAGCGGTTTGGCAAACTGTTTATTGGAATAAATCATTAGGGCAGAGAACCGGTTGTTAAATTACTTGAATCCCATCACTGATATAACATATAATACTCCTATGTAAAAAAAAACCAAGTTTAGTCTACTGACGACTGCAAAGATGGGGTTGCTTATCTACTTCAAAGAAAATTTAGTTTTTATCAAAGAAAGAATTGGGGCTCAACATTTTTCTCTTGGGCTAGCTTGGTCAGGAAGCTGGATTTTAGAAATAATTTGAGCAGGGAGAATAACACGCAAAATCCATCATCTCTGGCTTGAAATGTGCCGAGATTCTCTCGTTTCCTTTGCTCGCATTAATTTATATCCATAAGATTAGTGTTAGATTCATTGTACAGTTGGAGAGCTGGGAGCAGTTGAGAGGGCTCCCGTTTGGCATTGGGAATATCTGAGCTGCCGATTTTGGCCGTTTCTGTTGAAGGCTTTCCTTGGGCTGCCCCACGGTGGGAGGTGTGTTGAGCGCGAGAAGGAAGAGCAGTTTTCTGAAGTTCTGCTATAGTCACATGGAGCCCCAAATCATCAAGCAGAGAGAAACGGGGTTCAGATTAACAGCACATACATGGTCTCAAAATAGAGACCAATGTGAGAACACCAGGGCCTGTTGCATCCAACTGATCCTGCTACTCCGTTATTCTTC
Source organism: Pantherophis guttatus (assembly GCF_059756535.1). NCBI lineage: Eukaryota > Metazoa > Chordata > Lepidosauria > Squamata > Colubridae > Pantherophis > Pantherophis guttatus. Next base: position 13,788,328 of record NC_142074.1, on the reverse strand, counting down.
CTTCTATTTAGTTCTCACGAATAACTGGGTGATCCATTTATCAGGAGGCTCAAATTGTTCAAGAGGTTGAGTACTTCTTTTTTTAAAAAAATAATTTTTATTAAACATTTATTTTAATACGAACAAACAAACCTACAAACAACAACAAAACAAACAAACAAACAATCACTGTTCGTCACTGTTCTTCAGTCTGATGTTATTTTGTTAATAAAAGTAGGATGAGGGAATGGGGTGTGTGTGGATAGATAGATAGATAGATAGATAGATAGATAGATAGATAGATAGATAGATAGACAGACAGACAGACAGACAGACAGATCGATCAGTGGTGAAATCCAATTTTTTTTTACTACCGGTTCTGTGGGCGTGGTGTGGCTTGGTGGGTGTGGTAGGGGAAGGATACTGCAAAATCTCCATTCCCACCCTATTCCAGGGGAAGGATACTGCAAAATCCCCATTCCCTTCCCACTCCTGCGGGAAGGATATTACAAAATCTTCATTCCTACCCTACTCTGGGGCCAGCCAGAGGTGGTATTTTTCAGTTCTCCGAACTGTTCAAAATTTCCACTACCGGTTCTCCAGAACCTGCTGGATTTCACCCCTGAGATGATAGATAGATAGATAGATAGATAGATAGATAGATAGATAGATAGATAGATAGATAGATGATACACAGAGATGATACAGGTAGACAGATGATAGATAAAAGATAGATGTAGATAGATACCGTAGATAGATGGATAGATAGATAAATAGACAGACAGACAGACAGATGATACAGATAGACAGATGATGGATAAAAGATATAGATAGATGATAGATAGATAGATAGATAGATAGATAGATAGATAGATAGATAGATAGATAGATATAGATAGAGTAGATAGAGTAGATGGATGGATAGATAGATACCGTGGATGGATGGATAGATGGATAGATAGATACCATAGGTAGGTAGGTAGGTAAGTAGATGGAAAGGAAAGGAAAGGAACAGAAGGAAGGAATGCTTATGTTCGACCAGTTGTATGAGAGAAAAGAAATAACAGCTCCTTTTGCTCTGAAGATCTCGTCAGTAAATAAAAATCTATTGCTCTCAGTTTGGCTATACCTGGTTTGAAATGTACCATTGGGAAGAAGAAAATTGGAGCAAAAGAGCCGTGAAAAAGGAAGTGATGGCTAAGCGATTTAATGCGCAAAGTGTCTCAGAAATGCCTCCTGTAGACTTGAGTAGGCTTTGAACGCCAGCGTAGAGCAGAAGTTGAAGCTCTCATCCAATATTGATAACAAACAAGAGAAGCCTTATTTTCACAAGGTCCATTTTGGGTTTTTCGTGGCAGATCAGTTGCTGTAACAACATGTATTAAGCACTTCGCTCCCTTCAGTACAAGTTGTCTTCGTTGGGCAGTACGGAGTACAAGTTGTTCTTCAGCAATCTGCTTATCTCTCGTTGTGGTCGTTCCTTCTGTACCCAAACCATCCCCACAAAGTTTCTTTCTTGTTAAAGATGTGTTGCAATTTTTCTCTGAAAAGGCAAAGGGAGCAAGTACACCACAATTAGCTCTTCTGTCTCTTTGTAGGTTAAACAGATTATTTTATCAAAGAGCGCATTAGATTGCTTCAGCCCTGTGATGCCGGTAAGTTGTTCCTTTTGCTGGGCAACGTCAATTAAATACACACGCACCTTTTTTTAGATATGGAAGTTACATCAAATCATCTATAATATGACCTTGGATGGCCAGAGGTAGCATTTGCCGGTTCTCTGAACTATTCAAAATTTCTGCTACCAGTTCTCCAGAACCTGTTAGAACCTCTGGATTTCACCCCTGGTTCATCTCAGACTCAGTCTGATATTAGAAGTCATGGGAATATCACGCTCCGGGATGAAAGTTTCTTGTGATACCTATTAATGAAATGAATCTATTCTGCAATGCCAAACAACATTACGGTATAAGATTTTTTTTTCCTTTTATTTTTCTTAATCTCCTACTTCATTCTTTGTGGAGGTACTTCCTCCTCCTTCTACTCTCTGTTAATACGTTTCTAAAAAGGTCTTCGTGAGCTTCATTCACGCCAAGGCCGATATAGGGAGATGTTGGTTCTTCTGCATAGCCTCTCGCCTTCTCCTGTGGAACAGTTCTGCGCCATTATCATTCTTCAGAAAAAACACCCTCCTTTCTATTAATACTCCTTTGTATGCAGGACAGAATCATCACCTATCCCTTCTGCTCAGATGAAGCAAAATCTGCTCCGAAAGGCACTTAGCTCCCTGCTTGTTGGGCTTTAATTACACATTCCACAATCCGTTGCCATGGATTTGCACAATCAGAGTTGTAATTAACGTCCCTGGCTCAGAAGTTGAGGGGAAAAAAAAATACATATCATAAAAATGTTGTGCTTTGGAGATCGTGACAAGTTCTCTCAACACTCCCCCTTCTCCTTTGTTTTCTCCTCTCTCTCTCTCTCTCTCTCTCTCTCTCTCTCTCTCTTTTTTTGCTACTGTTCTACTCAGGATGGAAAGTGTGGTCCTGATGGAAGAAACTCAACTTTTCATGTATCCCATCAGCATGGCTGGCTGTTTTTTTTTTTTTTACATTCTTTGCTGCAGAGCAGCTGAGCATCAGTATGGAATTTAGTTGAGTAGGTAACAAACTTTTATCAATTATTCCAACTTAGGTGACGTGTCCTTATTGATGTTGTGAAGATAGAATCCCACCATCAAACATTTCTGGTCCAAATGTAATGGTAGAACACCAAGTAGAGCTGAAGCTACTTACTCTTCTCCAACATGGCCATAGATACAGATTAACAGAATTGGAAGGGACCTTGTAGGTCATCTAGTCCAATCCCCCGCCCAGCAGATCCTACACCCGTGATGGTGAACCTATGGCATGCGGAGCCATATCGGTGGGCACGCGAGCTCAGCTCTGGCGTGCATGCGCGCGCTGGCCAGCTGATTTTTGGGCTTTCTGGGTCCATCGGAAGTAGGGAAACAGACTGTTTCCTGCCTCCGGAGGGCCTGGGTGTGTGTGTGAGGAAGGCCTGTTTTTTGCTTTCCCCAGGCTCCAGAGTCTTTCTATGAGCTTGGAGAGGATGAAAACGGCCTTCCTCACACAAACACATACACCCGAGGCCCTCTGGAGGCTGGAAACGGCCCGTTTGGGGCGGAGCGCATAGAATTATGGTGGCACCCCCCCTCACTCCCCCCGCTTTTGGCACGCAATGGCAAAAAGGTTAGCCATCACTGACCTACACCATTTCTGACAGATGGCCAGTCCAGTCTCTTCTTGAAACCTTCCAGTGATGAAACTCCCACAACATCCGAAAATAAGCTGTTCCATGGGTTGATTTTTTTCTCACTGTCAGAAAATTTCTCCTGATTTCCAGATTGAATCTCTCCTTGGACAGTTTCCATCCATTATTCCTTGTCTGGCCTTTGGGTGCTTTGGAAAATAGCTTGCCCCCCCTCCTCTCTGTGGCAGCCCCTAAGAGAACTAGTGAAGGGGGTTTGGGATAGGGAAAGGATCTCCAAACCTGGCAACTTCAAGACTTGTGGATTTCAACAGGAGACATTGTATGTCTTCATTTCACTGCTTTGTGGATCATACCCCTTTGTTTAGTTTGGAGAATCTCGGCTTTTTGGAAAAGCTAAAAGCATTACAAGGGGAAAAAACATTTACATAATCGGCTCCATCAATCCCACTCAGAATTTTCTGGCTATTGTTTGTGGCTTTGTATTCCCACCTACTCCTAGACAGAATGTAGGAATGGAACAAGTAGGAACCAAGATGCAAATTGTCAACACTTTCCTATTACATCTCAGGGTATTTCTATGAAGATGATCCTTTCAACACAATATGTTTGGATTGTGATTGTTGGAGAGAGAAGGCTGGAGTAGAGAGAGAGGCTCCTAATTAACCATACACCAGGGTCCCTGTGATCCAAATGGCATATATCTGGGGAGGGGGAAAGAATCAAATTTAAAATTATTAATTTTATCCTTTCTCATAAGCCAGTGATGTTGAACCAGAGATGAGTTTCAGCAGGTTCTGACCAAGTTCTGGAGAACTGGTAGTGGAAATTTTGAGTAGTTCGGAGTACTCGGTAGTAAAAATTCTGACTGGCCCTACCTCCATCTATTCTCTGCCTCCTAAATCCCAGCTGATTGGGAGGAAATGGGGATTTTGCAGTAACCTTCCCCTGGAGTAGGATGGGAATGGAGATTTTACAGTATCCTTCCCCTGGAGTTGGGTGGGAATGGAGATTTTACAGTATCCTTCCCCTGCCACACTCACCAAGCCACACCCATAGAACCATAACAAATTTTGAAACCCACCACTGTTGAACCTTTTCAGCACCGAGTGCCCAAACTAGAACATGCGTGCATGTGTGTGCACCAGAGTACTGGAAACCAGAAAACTGGCTGGTGCGTGCATGCCTGGTTTTTTTGGCCATTTTTCGGGCTGTTTTCAGGCCGTTTTCCAGCGCTCCGGCAGCCGCAAAGACCAGTTGGCCGGCGCACATGTGCGCGCTGGAAACCAGAAAAGCAGCTGATGACGGCATACGTGCCCACGGAGAGGATTCTGTGTGGCACCTCTGGCACACATGCCATAGGTTCACCAACACAGTCATAAGAGGACAGAGGGAACAACTAACCAACTGCAAAGGTGATTGTGTTTTTCTTCCTCTTCATTCAGGTATGAGGTAGAAGGAGCGACAAGTGAATTTGGGGATGGGGGGTGTAGTTCAGAAAGTCTACTCCTAGGAAAATTCAGGAACTTGCTGTTGGACCAGTGGATTGCAATTTTAAATCTCCCGAATTCTTTTCAGAGCAAATGTATTAGTAAGAGCCTGGTGTAGAAGACTGCAAACACTTCTATGCTCATCATACCTCAGTGGCCAAATTCATTGCCATTCTGTGGCTCTAGGTCAGTGGTTCTCAACCTTCCTAATGCCGCAACCCTTTAATACAGTTCCTTATGTTGTGGTGACCCCCAATCATAAAATTATTCCTAAAACCATTGAAAATATGTGTTTTCCGATGGTCTTAGGCGACCCCTGTGAAAGGGTCATTCGACCCCCAAAGGGGTCGCGACCCACAGGTTGAGAACCACTGCTCTAGGTAGATGCCAAAAGGGATGAGCCCAATTGTCAGGTAGAAGCCCAAAGACAACAATGAAATCCGATTGAGTCCAGTTAATTTGCTTACTCCTAATGGACAGAATCTTGCCAGACTAAAGCTATAACCTTCTAACCTACTTGACATATCCTGAGAGGTTCTAGGGTGAGCCCAACTGCCAGGTAGAAGCCCAAAGACAACAATGAAATCCAACTGGATGTAGTTTATTTGCTTATTCTTAATGGACAGAAAAGGACGCATTGGCTCAGTGGCTAAGATGCTGAGCTTGTCAATCGAAAGGTCGGCAGTTCAGCGGTTCGAATCCCTAGTGCCGTGTAAGAGGGTGAGCTCCCGTTACTTGTCCCAGCTTCTGCCAACTTAGCAGTTCGAAAGCAGGTAAAAATGCAAGGAGAAAAATAGGGACCACCGCCTCTGTGGCAGCCCCTCAAATATTGGAAGATGGCTATCATGTCTCCCCTGGTCCTCTTCACTAGACTAACCATGCCCAGTTCCTGCAACTGTTCATTGTATGTTTTAGTCTCCAGTCCCCTAATCATCCTGGTTGCTCTTCTCTGCACTTTTTCTAGAGTCTCAACATCTTTTTTTATAGTGTGATGACCAAAACTGGATGCAGTATTTTAGGTGTGATCTTACTAAGGCTTTATAGAGTGGTATTAGTACCTCTCTTGATCTTGATTGTGTCCCTCTTCTAAACATCTTTTCTCTGAGAAACTTGTGTGCAGCCAAGGTAACCTAAATCATCTGCCTACATTAAAATCCAACTAGTACTGTCTTTATACTAGTCGCTCTTGCCATAAGCCAGTTGCAAGATAGACAGAAGTTTTATTTTGTTTCATTTTTAAAAAATCCTTGATGCATGGGTGATGAGAAATTGAAATGCAGGGTATACATCATACTTTTGAATTCTAATTCTTGCCCTTGTACAGTATCCAAAAATGCCTAAGAGAGACTTTTTATATTTCTGAATGTTGTACTTTTTACTCCTTGCAAGCTTGGTAAATACACTATCTAAATGTCTTAAAATGGTTGACTAAGTGTGATGAAATCTCCTGGAAACCAGCTGGACATAAAGTGGGAGGGAGAATTGGCAGCCAACAGTCCCAAGTGTCAAATGGTATTCACAGAAAAGAATAAATAGGAGACGGGGCTGAGGTTTTCAAGCAGACAGAATATTTTGAGATTCGGGCTCGTTCGGATTCATTCCCCTGCAATTGCTTGCAAATGTCTATATTTTGTATAGACATACATTGTGTATGTTGCTCAGTGGTTAAGACACTGAGCTTATCGATTGAAAGGTTGGCAGTTCAGTGGTTCGAATCCCTAGTGCCGCGTAACGGGACGAGCTCCTGTTACTTGTCCCAGCTTCTGCCAACCTAGCAGTTCGAAAGCACGTAAAAAATGCAAGTAGAAAAATAGGGACCACCTTTGGTGGGAAGGTAACAGCATTCCGTGCGCCTTTGGTGTTGAATCATGCTGGCCACATGACCATGGAGACGTCTTCAGACAGCACTGGCTCTTCGGCTTAGAAACGGAGATGAGCACCACCCCCTAGAGTCAGGAACGACTAGCACATATATGCAAGGGGAACCTTAAGCCTGGAAGTCCCACTCAATTGGGGAAAGTTGTATTCACTGAACAATTTGTTCAAAAAGGAGAAACCAGTAATTGTCTGATGGCCTCATCAGCGTGTCTTCATGTCAGGAATGCTGGAAGATACAGGACAGAATAAGGCTAGATGTTCTCCTTGAGGGGGTCCTTGGTGCCCTCTGAGCTGGCTTGTTTCCTTGCAGATGTTTCATTACCCAAACTAGGTAACATCCATGCCAGTGGTGGGTTGCCCCTGGTTTGGACCGGTTCGCAAGAACCGGTAGTAAAACCAGTGGGAGGCCCCGCCCACCGCCCTGGATGTCGTCATCGATCCCACTGCAAACTGGTAGTAAAGGTAAGTAGAACCCACCCCTGATCCATGCAGCACCATTGGTAGCAATTCAGGTTCGATGGATTATTCCTGTTGTCCACGTTGGCACAGGTGAGGCAGGATGGGGTGGGAAGGGGCATGTAAGGTGATTAATGCTGACCTGCAGTGCAGGAGGGTCAGTCTGGCCTTGAAGGAGACTTTGAGGACAAACCAGGAGACAATTTGAATGCTGAATTGCAGCTCAGTGACCAGTCAGCTGGGCTTTTGATGAAGAGTTCTCTGCATGGTGAGGACAGCAACAACAAAGACATAGGCAGTTCAAGACTGCTTCAGAGTTTTGGGGGTAAAAGCAGTGTCCACCTACCACATCTCTTTAGGGGCAACAACATTTTAACCATTTGTCTATATATGACACCCCTTCATTTGAAAAAATCACATATGAGTGAATGAGCCGAGGTGGCGCAGTGGTTAGAGTGCAGTACTGCAGCTACTTCAGCTGACTGCTAGTTCGGCAGATCAGCGGATCAAATCTCACCGGCTCAAGGTTGACTCAGCCTTCCATCCTTCCGAGGTGGGTAAAATGAGGACTCAGATTGTTGGGAGCAATATGCTATTTAGTATACTGTCAATTGTTGTAAGCCACCCAGAGTCCTCGGAGAGCGGGCAGCATAGAAATATGACTAATAAATAAATAAATAAATAAATAAATAAATATACGCAGACATCCCTAGCGATCTCTTGCTGTACATTGACACTACAAGAGTATACAAACGTAGGGTATACAACTGTATCCTAATCCAGTGTTCTCCAGTCTTTGCATCTTGGCAGCCTGCTTGGAGGGGGGGAAGAGGGAACTGGGCCATGTGAGTGGCGGGCCAACATGGCGCGCAGCTCCACTCACACGCATCGGCCTGTCACTTGTGCGAGTGGAGCTGTGTGCACATGCATACACCAGCCCACCGCTCGCATAAATGGAGCTGCATGCACAAATGCATGCCAGCCAGTGGTGGGTTTCGGATTATGTTACTACCGGTTCACCCATGCATGTGTGCTCGCTTCATGCGTGTGCGTGCCCAGTTCGTGCACATGCCTGCCTTCCACACATGCGCCCGGCCTTCCGTGCATGTGCTTTGGTCTCTCGTGCGCCTTCAGCACATGCAACCAGCCTCAAAAACATGCCTAAATAGGATGGCATAGAGCCAGGGCGGGTGGGCAGACCCACCCACGATTTCCGCTACCAGGTTCAGGCAAACTGGTCCAAACCAGCTGAATAACACCTCTGGTGCCGGCCTATCTCTCATGCAGCCCGGTTCCGAATAGGCCACAGCCCACTGGTTGGGGACCCCTGCCCTAGTCAACTGCCCCGAGTCACTCGATAGTGAGATGGGTGGTACATAAATTTAACAAATAGATAAGAGACCTACGATGGGTTGTTCAAGTAAACCCAAGGGTGAAATGCTCCCGGTTCAGACCGGATTGCCCGATCCGGTAGCGATGGCGGTGGGTGGTTCGGAGAATTGGTAGCAAAAATCCCTGCCCCCCCACCCCATCATGTCCAGCTGAGCCGCACAATCATCAGAGGCTTTTTTTTTTAACTTTTAAAAGCATTTTTTCTACAACCTCTTCCGACAAAAAAAATGCTTTTAAAAGTAAAAAAAAAAAGCCTCTGATGATCGTGCGGCTCAGCTGGGATCATCAGAGGCTTTTCAAAGCATTTTTTTCTGCAACCTCTTGGCTGAAGAGGTGGTAAAAAAAGATGCTTTGAAAAGTCTCTGACGATCCCAGCTGAGCTGCCTGATCGTCAGAGAGGCTTTTCAAAGCATTAGAAAAAAATGCTTTGAAAAGTTAAAAAAAAAAAAATGGACGCCCACCCAGTCACATTACCCACCACCCACCACCAAGCCACGCCCACAGAATCGGTAGTAACAAATGAGTAAACCATTCATAGTCATAAGAAGCAAAACCAGGTGGCGAGAAAAGATGCACGTTGATTTTAAGACACCACCCCCCTGCTTTCAGCAGATGCAAGAGACCGAATTTCCATCCGAATGTCTCTTCGCGGAAGTGTCACGCAAACTCGTTCATTTACATTGAATTTTCACATCAATTGCCGCGATTTTTCATTTGCATAATGGCATTAGATGAATGACACCAATAGATCCAAATGACATAAATCACCACCAACACTTTGTAATGTAATAAACATTTGGCAGTAATGGACTCTTCTCTCTTCCCCACCCCCCACCTCAAACTGGTCCATTAAGTAGATTTCACTCCACTGAAATTGAAATGGAAGAGAAACAGTGTGAACGTTATTATATCCTTTGGAAATATTCCTTGGTGTATGTGTGTGTGTGTGTTTTTTTTTAAAGAGATGGGGAAATGTGCTAAACCCTATCAGGATGGTTTTTCTCAAATCATGTCTGGCCCTCCAAATGTCTTTGGATTGAACCTCATCAATCTAAATCACAGGCTATATAAAGCTACGAAGACAGCACCATCTGCTGCTACCCGTTCAGATGTTTTCCTTCTCCATGTTCAAAGGAAGAGCAGTGTAGCAATGTTCATCTAGCGACTGAGATATTTTGACAGCTGGTTTTTCTACCTGCTTCTACCGCGACAGTCGGTGACCAAAAAGAAGAGAAAACCAGAAGGAGCCGTCATCTGAGATACTTGGAAAAGACTCAAGATTTGTCTTTGCCTGGTTTTTTTTACATTGCCAATGTCGCAAACTGAGGTTAGGTAAAGGAAAAGGTTCCTCTCCGGGGTGAAATCCAGCATGTTCTGACAGGTTCTGGAGAACCAGTAGTGGAAATTTTGAGCAGTTCGGAGAACCGGCAAAAACCATCTCTGGTTGGCCCCAGAGTGGGATGGGAATGGAGATTTTGCAATATCCTTCTGTCAAGTATTTGCAAGCCATTGGCATATCTGTCATATAGACACCAGTGGAAGCAGAGAGTGTCTCCACCCCTACGTGGAAAGGAGGGGCTTACCCTGAGTATAAAACCCCCTCCAACCTTTTCCACCTTGCGCTCTCTCCATCTCTCTCTTTTCACGTTTGTTCCTCATGAGACTTGATCTCTGTTGTACATAGTTAATATGATTTATCATATGAATAAATACGTTTAAGATATTTATTTATGCATCTGCCTCTGAACTCTTCTATGCTCCTGGGTGTTTCTACGATCCCAATTCCACACCTTCCCCCAGGAGTGGGGAGGAAATGGAGATTTTGCAGTATCCTTCCCCTGGAGTGGGGTGGAAATGGAGATTTTGCAGTATCTTTCCCCTACCATGCCCACCAAGCCACGCCCACCAAGCTACACCACGCCCACCAAGCCACACCCACAGAACTGGTAGTAAAAAAAATTGGATTTCACCACTGTTCCCCTCACACATATGTGCTAGTCGTTCCCGACTCTAGGGGGTGGTGCTCATCTCCGTTTCAAAACCAAACAGCCAGCGCTGTCCGAAGACGTCTCTGTGGTCATGTGGACAGCATGACTCAATGCCAAAGGCGCATGGAACTCTGTTACCTTCCCACCAAAGGTGGTCCCTATTTTTCTCCTTGCATTTTTTATGTGCATTCGAACTGCTAGGTTGGCAGAAGCTGGGGCAAGTCACGGGAGCTCACCCCATCACGCGGCACTAGGGATTCAAACTGCTGAACTGCCGACCTTTCGATCGACAAGCTCAGCATCTTAGCCACTGAGCCACTGCTTCCCTTTCTGTCCATTAGGAGTAAGCAAATAAACTAGATCCAATTGGATTTCATTGTTGTCTTTGAGCTTCTACCTGGCAGTTGGGCTCACCCTAGAACCTCTCAGGAAATGTCAAGTAGGTTAGAAGGTTATAGCTTTAGTCTGGCAAGATTCTGTCCATTAGGAGTAAGCAAATTAACTGGACTCAATCGGAGTCCACCACATCCTCTATAATTTGAGGTTACCCAGTTTAATAACCCTGCACACTAAAATCCATATGCAGAATGATGTACTACAAACAACAATGCCTCTTTTTTAAAAAAACAACAACAACAACAACATGGTGAAAGAATATGATTTTCACACAGCTTAAACATCGATTTGTTATTTTTATGTGAATGCACACATTTAAGGTTTTAGGTCAGGTTATGAATGCGAGAAATGTAATACACACAAACGGCACTAATGGAATATGCAGGGAAAAAGAACCACAAGTACTAAAAGATATGCTCAACTCAGCTATCCCTGGGGCTATCAGGATAAAGGTTTGAGGCAGACATCCCCTGTTCAGTACATAAAATAAGCAAGAGAAACCGAAAGGATCAGTCTAGACTTCTCCCAACCTTGGTGTCTCCTGATGGATGGCAAGTCAACTTCCAAGCTGTTTTCATCAGAAGAATTTCAGGCTTTAAATGTTTTTTATCAGGGCAACCTGGTTTACCCAAATATGGGACAGAGCATAAAGGTAAAGGTAAAGGTTCCCCTCAAACATATGTGCTAGTTATTCCCGACTCTAGGGAGCAGTGCCCATCTCCATTTCAAAGCCGAAGAGCCAACGCTATCCGAAGACTTCTCCCTGGTCATGTGGCCAGCATGACTAAACGCCGAAGGCACATGGAACGCTATTACCTTCCCACCAAAGGTGGTCCCTATTTTTCTACTTGCATTTTGTACGTGCTTTCGAATTGCTAGGTTGGCAGAAGCTGGGACAAGTAACGGGAGCTCACCCCATTACGCGGCACTAGGGATTCGAACCGCTGAACTGCCGACCTTTTGATCGACAAGCTCAGCGTCTTAGCCACTGAGCCACTGCGTCCCACTGCGTCTGTTTTCGCCTTTCAGCCCCAATCCAGGAACTTTCGCAGGCAGTTGCTTTCGCAACAAACTTGTCGCTAAATATAAATTTAACACAAAAATAGTTTGCCGTGAAAGCGACTGCCTGCGAAGGCTCCTGGATTGGGGCTGAAAAGCGAAAACGGAAGCAGTATGCTCCCTCCCCTATTTGGGTAGACCAGGTTGTCTTGATAAAAAATACTTTAAATCTCTCCCATGGTATAGCCAACAAAGCTAGGAGAGCCCATGGCTTAGAGGTTAATACATCTACCTAATATGTAAGTAGCCAGGGGTTTGAATCCCAGAAGAGCATGGCTAGCTGATGAGAGCTAAATAGCTTGAAATAGATCCATACTAGTCTCCCTTTATTTCTTTGTCAGTAAATATAAATTCAAGCTTTAAAGACACCCCCAGGTCTGGAAGTCAAGGTTTCCTTACATGGTTGACAACCATTTGGAAGGGGAGAATTTACATATTTTCCCCTCCCGACTCCTAGCAACCTAATAACATTGAAAATATGATGATGTTGTTATCCATTTAGTCGTGTCTGACTCATGATGATTCTCTGGGCCAGGTCTCTCCATGTCTTCCAACTTTGCACAACTTCTTTTGAGTTGTTCTATGCTCTGAATGGTGTCCGCTTTGATGATGTCCAACCACCATGTTCTTTGACAGCCTGGTTTCTTTTTATGTCTAATTTTTCCAAACATAATTTCTTTCTCCAGTGAATTTCCCCCGTACAACATTATATTGAAAATTACGTTGAAAATATAATGTTACATGATTAGTGTCATTTTCAGTAAATGTGCCCAAAGGAGCTGGTCGTGACTCTGCAGGAAATCTTCCAGATACAGTAGGTACCTGTGCCCACTGTATCTCCCCCCCCACACACACACACACAATCTTTTTAAGGTGGGTGTTGTAACAAACTGGCCTCCATCCTCACAAACTCTGAAGTTGACGTACAGGTAGTCCTCCACTTAAAACTATTTGTACAGCAATCATTCAAAGTTACATCAGCATTGGAAAAAAGGGACATACCACAGGTATGGGCCCTGGTGGCGCAGTGGTTAGAGTGCAGTACTGTAGGCTACTTCTGCTGACTGCCGGCTGCCTGCAATTTGGCAGTTCGAATCTCACCAGGCTCAAGGTTGACTCAGCCTTCCATCCTTCCGAGGTCGGTAAAATGAGGACCCAGATTGTTGGGGGCAAGAGGCTGACTCTGTAAACCGCTTGGAGAGGGCGGTAAAGCACTGTGAAGCGGTATATAAGTCTAAGAGCTGAAAAAGCTTCTTGGATGAGAAGCGAAACGTCTTCAAAGAAAAACCAGAAAGTCCAGTTGTCTCTTGAAAAAGCACCTTTGGGACAACCATGACCGGGATGACCGAGAGTCTCTGTAGACATCGAAGTGCTATTGCTATTCCTCCCTCCCTCTTATTCCCTTTCTCATTTTCCTTCCTGATGGTGCAGTGGTTAGAAGGCAGTATTGCAGGCTAACTTTGCTCACAGCCAGGATGTGACCGGTTCAAGGTTGACTCAGCCTTCCATCCTTCTGAGGTCGGTAAAATGAGGACCCAGATGATTGTGAGGCTTACTCTGTAAACTGCTTAGAGAAGGCTGTAAAGCACTATGAAGTGATATATAAGTAAGTGTTATTGCTATTGCTATTGCCCTTCCTTCCTTCCTTCCTTCCTTCCTTCCTTCCTTCCTTCCTTCCTTCCTTCCTTCCTTCCTTCCTTCCCTCCTTCCTTCCTTCCCTCCTTCCTTCCCTCCTTCCTTCCTTCCCTCTTCCCTCCCTCCCTCCCTCCCGATTAGAAGGCAGTATTGCAGGCTAACTCTGCCCACAGCCAGCAGTTCAATCCTGAGTGGCTCAAGGTTGACTCAGCCTTCCATCCTTCTGAGGTCGGTAAAATGAGGACCCAGATTGTTGGGGTTTGCAATAGGCTGACTCTGTTAAATGGCTTAGAGAGAGGGCTGTAAAGCACTGCAAAGCAGTATATAAGTCTTAAGGGCTATTGCAATTGCTACTCATAACCATTGCAGCATCCCTACAGTCACAAGGTCAAAATTCAGGTGCTTGGCAGTTGGCATGATGGATGATGGTTGCAGCATCTCGGGAGGGTCATGTGGTCACCACTTGCCACCTTCCCAGCTTGCCAGTTTCCGACAAAACAAAAGTCAATGAAGGAAGCCGGATTTTGCTTTTAATGACTGCGATTCCCTTAAATGAAGCGCTTTTCCTAACAGCCATGTCGAAAAGCTCATAAAATCGGGTAGGACACACTTAACAACTGCTTTGCTTAACAACAGAAACGCTGGTCCCAATTGTGATCAATAAATGAAGGACTACCTATATTCACCCAGCGCTGCTCACTCTGCCCAACTACTTCCAATGTTGGTCCTTCTCATTTGGTGGCCGCCTTAATTTTGTGGATGGCGTATGGGCTGGATTCCTTGGGGATCCAAATTTCATTGCCTTCGTGGCTTCTTTGATCAGCTGCCCCTTCCAAGGCCGCGGTCAGTTCCGGCCCAAAGATGTTGGTGTTTCGGTAATTGGAGGTAAGGTGGCTGAAAGAAGATTCCGAAGAGCTTCCCTCCCGGTTTTCTTCATCTTGATCATCGTGTAGCTTGGTTGTCTCCAGCTGCAAGGAGTCAGTCACGTCTGCCTTTTTGAAGGCCCCTTTGAGGTCTTGCAAGAAGGTTGTTTTGGGGGCAAAGAAGAGGAGGAGAAACAGCAGCCCTCCGGATACCCCGCAGAGGAAATAAAAACCCACCTTCTCGGGAACACCTGCGAAGAGAGAGAAGACGATGTTCAATACATATAGTCTGAATTCACAGACCTCAACAAGCCATGGCTTGTTCAACCCTCGTTTACTGAACCCATCACAGTTCCCCTGGAATGTGCAGTGTTTGTCCAGGTAGAGGACTGCACTTGGCTTCGTAGTAGCCTCATGGGTCCTACAATCCAAAAATTAACTGGTGAGGCCAGGAGAAAAAATAAATTTAATTTCTCTTACGTTTAATGAAAAAAATAAGTACAATTATTAGCCTGTTTCTTCTCTACCAATGTTCAACCAACATATAGCGCGGCTTTGCATGTGATGTGAACCACATCCTCTATTTCCTCAGTCCTAAAGATGAAAAGTTAAAATAGCTTTCTGGTCTCGAGGCTGGATATAAACTTGCCCTAAATTCTCAGTGAAATGAAAGAGTCACAGGGCTAGCTGAATCCCAAAGGATTGTGAAAAATCTATCTATATACTATTAAAATTCTTGTGTCTGTAACCTTTAACTAGGCAAAATGGTCCTTAAAAAGCTAAAGATAAAGGTTCCCTTCACACTTATGTGCTAGTCATTCCTGACTCTAGGGGGCGGTTCTCATCTCCGTTTCAAAGCCAAAGAGCCAGCGCTGTCCGAAGACGTCTCCATGGTCATGTGGCCGGCATGACTCAACGTCAAAGGCACACGGAACACTGTTCCCTTCCCACCAAAGGTGGTCCCTATTTTTCTACTTGCATTTTTTATGTGCTTTCGAACTGCTAGGTAGGCAGAAGCTGGGACAAGTAACGGGAAGTCAGTCCATTACGCGGCACTAGGGATTCAAACCGCTGAACTGTCGACCTTTCGATCGACAAGTTCAGCATCTTAGACACTGAGCCACTGCATCCTGATAAAATGGTTCATATGGTAGGGCAAAATCTTTTTCAGTTAAGGTACTTTAAATTGGCTAACTTAGAGAATCCATCCAAACTCTGGGAAGCATGACTCCCGCGGAGTTAGAATTTGAGAAATTTTATAAAACACTTTGCGACATAAAATGATCATAAAACATGTTATAACCGAATGCAAAACACCATGGAACAATTCCTATGGTCAACGGTTGATGTTTGACTGTGCTGTACAGTTCAACATGTGATGCTTTCAACATGTGATAGAACCTTTGAATATTTCCCTGCATTTTGAAAATCTTCTCAAGTACCGTATTTTTTAGAGTATAAGACACACCTTTTTACCCCAAAAAAGAGGGTGAAAATCTGGGTGCATCTTATAGTCTGGATGTAGCCCTGCCCATTCTCTGAAACGGAGGTTTCAGAGGCTGAAAAAAGCTTCTGAAACCTCCATTTGAGAGGCTGAAAAAAAGCCTCTGAAACTGAGGTTTGAGAGACTGGAAAAAGCCTCTGAAACTGAGGTTTGAGAGGCTGGAAAAAAGCCTCTCAAACGTCCTTTTGGGAGGCTGAAAAAAAGCCTCTGAAACTGAGGATTGAGAGGCTGGAAAAAAGCCTCTGAAAACTCCGTTTGAGAGGCTGAAAAAAAGCCTCTGAAACTGAGGATTGAGAGGCTGAAAAAAGCCTCTGAAACCTCTGTTTGAGAGGCTGGAAAAAAAGCAAGGCGCAGAGCTCACAGCCAACAAGCCTGTTGCTAAAGTTCACCTCTGGGAACAGCTGATTGGGGGTATTCCGGAAGGCCAATCCACCCCCAATCAGCTTTTTTCTTATTTTCCTCCCCAAAAACTAAGGTGCATCTTATACTCCGGTGCATCTTATAGTCCGAAAAAAATGGGTACATTAAAAGCTGTGCCATGGTTGAAGGCATGGAGGAATCTGGTAAGGAAACGATGACCTTTGAGGAGGTCAAAGATTGTGTCTCTTGTAGGATGAAAATCCCGTGTCACGCCATGCACTCCTTGACAGCCAAGAAGGATTGGACGTACCCCAAATATGGGCTATTGTTTCCAGAGAGTTAGTAAATATCATCAGATTTTCTTGGAACCGCTTGGACAGCCTCGGCCCGGTGTACCAGCCACCTGTAGCAAATAAGGGGACAGGATGGTCTTACTAAGGATGCCTCCAGTAGCAAGAGAACAAAGTTCCTCTTCTTAGTCTAGATCACCTAAGGGACAAACACAAACTCACTGTCATATTTTGAAGGCCACACCTTCCAGATAGGGGATGGATGACTTTTTGACAACATAAACCTGTCTTCCTCTGTGCCACCAGTTTTGGTGCTCAAGAGCTCCAGAAGGAGCAGGAATGACATCAGACGAGGAAGTGGGAGTGACTCACTGATGACATCATCAAGCAAAATGGCACCGGTGATGCAGTTTTCATGATGATGTTCTCTTGATATGATCTCACAGGAGGTTTTCAACATCCATGTGGCCAGGAATACGCAACGTTGGCTGGTTGAAGCTATGAGAAGGATCGTGCTTCAAAAAGTGGGGTGGAATCAGATCAGGGGTGAAATGCTCCCGTTTCGGACCGGATCGCCTAGGTGGTTCGGAGAACCGGTAGCAAAAATCCCTGCCCCCCCCCACCCCATGCCCAGCTGATCCACGCAATCATCAGAGGCTTTTTTTTTAATTTTTAAAAACATTTTTCTACAACCTCTCCGGCTGAAAAAATGCTTTTAAAAGAAAAAAAAAGCCTCTGATGATTGCGCGGATCAGCTGGGATCGTCAGAGGCTTTTAAAAGCATTCTTTTACAACCTCTTTCGACCGAGGTTTTAAAAGTAAAAAAAAAAAAAAAAGTTGGCCACACCCACTCAGTCACATTATCCCCCCACCAAGCTACACCCACAGAATCGGTAGTAACAAATTTTACATTTCACCACTGAATCAGATCCTATTGAGGGAGCAAGAAAAGTTTAAGGCAGCCATTTTGTTCCTTTACCCATCCATCTCAATGTTCTAAACCAGGGGTGTCAAACTCGATTTCATTGAGGGCCGCATCAAGGTTGTGTTTGACTTTGGTGTGTGGCCAGGGTGGGAGTGGCCAGCTCGATGTCACTCATTGAGGCTCCGTTTTCAGCCAAGACAACCCTTCCGGGTTCCGTATTTGGCCACGATGGCCTCCTGCAGCCCTCTGCCAACATAAATGGAGCTCAGGGAGGCCGTCCCGAGCTCCCTTTTCACTGGCAGATGCACCGCCTGCCTCACTGGCAGAGGCACCGTGGTCCTTCGCTGTTTCCAGGGTGGTCCTGCAAGCCAGATCTAAGCACCCTGTGGGCCAGATCCCTGAGCCTTGAGTTTGATACCCCTGTTCTAAACTGTGCAAAAATGGAAGAGGTATTTATGACTATTTCCACAGATTGACTGCAAGAGAGCTCAGGCAAGACACTCTGCTAGGTCTGTTCGTGGTTCTAACAGCTCCGTTGGCACAATGTGGTTACCAGATTAAGGCATTTCTGGCTTGCCACACGGCGGCGAACCTAATAGTCTGCTACGTACAACATGCTATGCTATCAACAACAAAAGCGCCAAACAACCCTTTAACCAAGCTTATTATGCGGTGGGAATTCACAATCGTTTCATTTCTCATCAGAAGCCAGCAGGAAATCATCCTTGCTATTATTTGGCAACGTGCTCCCATGTTCCAGTAGCAAGATCCCGGGAAGGGATTATGTTCTAATAGAAGGGAATTATGTCAGTCCTACAGGCTGCTACAAGTTTATCATCTCTAGAAATACAACAGGGCTCTTGAGGGAATGCAGTTTTCCCGTGGAGAGCCCAACTGAAATCCGGTGCCGTGGGGAAATGAGAAAAGAGCCACCGAGAGGGGAGCAGAGTCCCATTGGGAATTCTGTTCTCTTCAGGGCAGAGGTGCTCAGCGCAACTGAGGCGAAAGAGATGCCGGATTCAAAAGCTGAAGAATGGATTTGAGTGAGGGAGAACACAATACGTTGCTTACATTTCTCAGGCAGTTCCTACTGCCATGGAGGAAGGCCTCCCCTCCAGGGGTGGGCTTCAAAATTTTTAGCAAGGGGTTCTCTGCCCGGTTGCTGGGTGGGTGTGGCCATGGTGGGCGTGGCCTAGTCAGCCTCCTGCACCACGGCAGGGGAGGGGGGGCTTTTTGCCCTCCCCGGGCTCCAAAGGCTTTCCTCGAGCCTTCAGGAGGGTAAAATGGCCTCCCCAGGCTCCAGAGGCCCTCTGGTGGCCGGAAATGGGCCCATTTCCAGCCTCCTCAAACTTCCAATAGGCCCGTTTTTCACCCTCACCCTGCACTTATCTGCATCCAAAATGGGTCGCGTGGGGACTCCTGGGAGGGGCGGGGTGGGGGGGTAAGTGGGGCGGGGCAGGGCCAGCCAGGAGTGGGATTTGGGGGTTCTCTGAACTGCACAGAATCTTAGCTAGAGGTTCTCCCAAACCCTTACGAACCTCCAGCAGCCCATCCCTGCTCCCTTCCATCTTGCAGACTGAGGGTGGAGATCATTCAGACCTTGTTGAGCTACCAATCCCAGGATGTCTCACACCGCGTTCAAGCCAACTGGTGTTGAGGGATGTATCACGGCAACATCTGGAGGATGTCAAGGGTTCTTTATATAGGATGTGACAATAGAAAAGAAGCCCGTGGAAGAGGCACAAGGAAGCATCCCCCTTCCTTTCCTTGGGTTGACCTCTCCAGGTTTTTCCTCTAAGGCGGAATAATTACCATGGGTGTAATCCGAGATTGAGAAAGGATCTTCTCGGGATTCACGTGTCACCTCTTCTAGCAACTGCCTTGGCACTGAAAGACACACAGGAGTGCAGGTGACGGAAAAAAAGCAAACAAAAAGCTTGTATAATACTTATCATTTCCAGGGGCAATCTTAACATACATGAAAAATAGAATTGCTAACATGAGGTCATCGGTTATACTAGCACTAAGAAATGGCTGGATGTCACTGGGGATGATTATGGTTCATCTGTTTTGGGGGAGATGCCAGGCCATGTAAACTGCGGCTTTGATCTGACAAGGATTTTTTTTTTCCATATATGGGTAGTCCTCGACTTACGATCACCACCGAGTCCAAATTTTTCATCGCTAAACAAGGCAGTTGTTGTGAGTTTTGCCCCACTCTACGACTTTTCTTGCCACGGTTGAATCACTGCAGGGGTTAAGTTAGCCACACGGCTGTTAAGCAAATCTGGCTTTGTTGTGGCCCGTCAGTGGTTTGTGCAGCTGGTAGCTGATTCCGACAGTGAGGAGGCTGGTGTGGTGCTGCGCCAGCAGCCTGTGCAGCTGGCACTTGAGTCAGACAATGAGGAGGCCAGAGAAGATGTGGTGCCAGAGGCGGGGATTCAGCCAGGGCCTTCAGAACCTCTCATAAGTGAAGAGGAAGAAGAGGAGGTGCACAGAGCTGCCAAAAGACAGGAGTGGCTCCTCAGGAGAAGGTCTCCTCGAGACTAAGGCTTGGGGCTAATTGGCCACTCCCTTAGCCTATTTAAGGAAGGACTGAGGCAATTTGCAGGGAACAACTTCGTTCACTCTCCTTCGTCTTGAACTTAGTTCTCTTATCAGCTTCCTGCAAATTGCTTCTGGACTTTCTGCCAACCATAGTAAGATTACGATTATTTATTCTTTGGATTCTTGTAGGCTGTTAAGAAAGTTAATTAACAGCCTTTGTTTGAAAAAGACTGATTTAATTTAGTAAACTAAGGTTTGTACAGACTTTGTGTGTGTTGCATTCTTTGGGGTCCGTAGCTGGGGCCGAACAGGCTTCCCCATGGACAATGCTTGTCTGAAGGTTGCAAAAGGGGATCGCATGATCCCCGGGACACTGGAGCCGTCGTAAATATGAGGCAGTTGCCAAGCATCCAGACTTTGATCACAGGACCAAGGGGATGCTGCAACAGTCATAAGCAGTGGTGGGATTCAAATAATTTAACAACCGGTTTTCTATCCTAATGACCAGCGGGGTGGGCGTGGCCATGGTGGGCATGACCAGGGGTGTGTGACATGTAGCATTCGGCCTCCTGCACCCCCTGGGAGCAAAAAGGGGCCGCAAGGGGGCCACACTGCTCCCCTCGCACCTTATTTTAGGCCTAGTAGGCCTCCCTGCAGCCTTCTGGGAGCAAAAACAGGCTGCGAGGGTGCCATGCTGCTCACACACCCATGCCCCATTTTGGGCCTAGTAAGCCTCCCTGCAGCCTCCTGGGAGCAAAAATGGGCTGGGGAGGGGAGCTGCACTGCACACCCACCCACCCTGCACACCGTTTTAAGCCTTGCACTTATCTAGAAGCCAAAATGGGGCACGTGGGGACTCCTGGAAGGGGTGGGGCCAGCCAGCAATTTAACAACCGGTTCTCCCAAACCAGCCCGAACCGGCTGGATCCCACCACTGGTCGTAAGCGTGAAAAACAGTCGTAAGTGACTTTTTTTTAGTGCCGTTGTAATTTTGAACAGTTGTTTGTAAGTCCAGGACTATCTCTATGCCAAAGCTCTAAACATGTCTAATTTGGAATGGAGAACTGGACCAACTGACTTCCTTAGCTTTTCAGTTGCTTGTCCTTCCCACCTCAAATATCAGCAGGTTAATTTGCTGTCCTGCTTACCGCAAGTATAGGACACTCTCAATTGTTTCTTCACCCCCGGGAAGCAAGGGTCTCCAAATGTAGCTGAGTTAGCAACAAGGGTACAATTCCTCTTCTTGTGGCACCTCTGGGACACTCTTCTCAAGGCATCAGGAGCTATGCATTCTATAAAATCACACACACACACACACACACACAAAATGCGGTCAGCCTCAGTTCAGAACTAGCTGCATCCATCAGTTGGTTGATTTGTTGGTTATTTGTTTGTTTGTTTGTTTGTTTGTTTATTACATTTATTTTCTGCCTATCTTACTGTGGGGCTACTTTAGGTGGCTTACAATAATAAAAAGGAAGAAAAATGAAAGGTGTATAAGCAGAACAGAAGTACAAGAACAAAATAATAAAAAAACTATGACAAAGGAACACAATTAGAATAAATACATCAATATGATAATCAAGAAGGTGGATGGGTGGAGAGTAGAAAGCAAAGGGGAGGATAGGTGGAATCTGCCATCAATCTATGCTAAAAATTCTGTTTATATATAGCAGCACAGATCAAATAAAGTGTACAATCACTATGTGCTTTACTGCTTAACTGTTTTTCTCTAACTTAGAACAAAAGAACATAAGAATATATACCATAGATCCAAACTTGTGCACACTGCCATCTACTGGCTGAGTACTACTGTAGTTGTTGCACAAAACTACATCCCAACAATGAATTTCAACTGCCCTATTTGGTCCTCTGGCCAACCTGCAGAGCCAGAGTGCGTGTCTGAAAGAGGCAATACTTAAAGGGCTCTCTTTCTCTTGTAACACCTGTACACCACCACTTCCCCTCTCCACTTCAATTCAAAGGGGGAGGGGGAATGAAAAGAAGGAGGGAAAACAGTAGTGTGGCATTTTACACACCACCCTATGATCAATGATAGAACTCTGGTCAATTTCAGCTTTGTTTGCTTGGACTGGGCTGCTTAAAGGAAGCTACAAAGCCAACCAGCTACCCTTCCCATTTCAGGACCTGGAATCAGGGGTGAACCACCAGGGGTGAACCAGTAGTGAAAATGCTAATGTTTCGCCCGAACCAGTAGTAAAAAAAAATGCTTTAAACAGTAAAAAAAAAAGTTCTGACAATCACGTGGCACAGCTGATCGTCATTTTTTTACTACATTTTTTTACTATTTTTTTACATTTTTACATTTTTTTAGCATTTTTTTACTACTGGTTGGGGCGAATAGGTAGTAAAAAAAATGCTTTAAAAACCTTTTTAAAAAGGATCTGAGGATCAGCTGTGACAATCAGCTGTGCCTTGCGATCGTCCAACCTTTTTTTTTTTTTTTTACTTTTTAAAGCATTTTTTTACTACTTATTGCCCAAACCGGTATTTTTGTGTAAAGTGTGATAGTTCGTTTTTGAGCTCTCTGTGAGGTTCCTGCTTGTTGCAGGGGCCATTTTGTGTGTAGTCCAGCTGCTTTTGCATTATGTGTGAGTCAGCGGTGTAGCTTTTGTGTTATTTTTGTGTAAAGTGTGATAGTTGGTTTTCCCGGTCACATGACCACCAAGCCATGCCCACCCAGTCACATGACCACCAAGCCACACCCACCCAGTCACATGACCACCAAGCCATGCCCACCAAGCCACACCCACAGAACCAGTAGGGAAAATTTTTGAATTTCACCACTGCCTCGGATGTTGTCAGAGGATTTGGTGCAGTGGGGGGAACGTTCTCCAACCATGTTGCCATGATGGAAATACAGAGATCCAGAGCAACCTTCAAGCTGGCACCAAATCCTGAAGTGGAAGGGCCCGTAGACTCACCAAGTGCAGTAAATGCTTAGGATTGTCTTATCAGAAGCTGAGTTCTCGTATACCTATTTCAGGCTCCGTCCCATTCATTGAATTACACTCCAACTTCCCTCGCAAAGGTCGCCCATAAATCGAAGAATAAATTGCTAGAACTGAGCTGCTCCGACATTGTAGCCTCATCTTGTCATTTTCACATACGGTCTTGAGACGGTAATTGGCTGAAAATGAGACACAGACATTCCTCATCAGTCTCTACCCCCTGTTGTGGCTCCATCCTCCGAGCCCATCTTATCGGAGGAAGAAGGCTCCAAACATGAAGGAGAGAAGATGGCCAGGCCTCCCTCTCCAGGACCCTCCTCTCTGGCAATGCCTCAGGTGTCTCCTGAAGGAGAAGAGATTGCCCAGGAGCCAGGTGTTTCTGAGCCGTCAGATAGTGACGAAGAAACGTTGTGGTTGGATCCACGCCAGCGTCGGCGAGACAAGCATGCGCAGCAGAAAAGGAGGCATGCCAGAGATTAAGCTGAGTCACTGGACCACACCCCACAGGCTATAAAAGGGAGTGTGGTGGCCATTCGGACTCTGTGACGGACAAAGCTAAATCTCTGGCGAGTCACTTTGCACCTTTGGACACAACGCCTATTTGCTGTGGATTTAATTACAAACTGGACTATTCAAACTGTGTGTATTTTTGTTTGTGTTATCGGAGTAAAAGTTCTTGGCAGGCAGCTATGGAGTTGCTGCCAAGTTTCTTATCACTGACGTTGGGTGTTTGAAGAGTTTATTTAACCGTCGGCTAGCTGTTTGGGTGCATGTGTGAGACGGGGACAGAACACCCCCCTCCTTGCTCCGTCATAGTTTAAAAAAACCCCTCTCTTCCTTTTATTAAGGCCATATTTGAGATAAGGAAGGGACTATCGGTACAAGTTTGACAAGTACAAAACAACAGGCTAAATCTGAAAATGAATTCTTTTGAGCTGATATCAACCGTTCACGGTTATAAGTGCTGGATAATGTATTGCATAGACCTGGACAACAGCGCTTTATGCAATAATTCAATGACTACAGTTAGTCAAACAAACTACAATGTACTATGATTTAGCCCCAAGATTTTAATCAACTGGTTTTGTTTTCAGTTATAGGTGTTTCCAGATAAAGCTTCAAAATCACCCCTCCTAATTTTAAATGTCATATTTTCATATCGTCACCGCTACCGGCTCGGCGGAACCGGTCCGAACCAGGAGGAACCGACCACTGGAGCTGACTAAAGAAACTTGCTAGTCAGAAGCGACCCAGCAATAAAACCCAGTTAATAGAAGCAATCCTTCAATCTTGGTTTCACATTATAACAGCTGCAGAACTAAAAGACTTGGTTCACTCCATGGGAAGACGTTGTAAGGCCGTCATTCATGCTAAAGGTTACCCAACTAAGTATTAACTGACATGGTGATCATTTTTGTATATCTCATTTTTTCTACATGTTTTACTTTTCTTCTTTATACTATAACTGCTATTCTAATAGCAAATCCTTCATAAAAGTTATTGCATTACGTTCTTGATTAAATTATCTTTCCATTGATATATCATTTTATGGTACTACTCCAAAAAAAAAAAAGTGGTGTTATTAGCTAGTTTTAGAAAATATACTTTTCCCCAAAAGGTTTCCACAATGTTGGCCACTACTGTATAGCAGCTTCTGCAACTCTCCGGAAGCCCCCTAAGGTAGAACTACATATCTTCTCCTTTCCCACACGAATGCCTTGCCAAAATTACTCACCTGGTCTGCATTTGTAGGAAACCACCAAGTATTTGTGTGTTCCTGGGCATGGATCAGGCCCAAACACTCGACTGTGGACAAGGAAATGGCACCATCGGTGATCCTGGCACTCGTCCATCATTTTCTGGTGGAAAAAGACAAGCATTAAGCATAGCCGTTATCTAATTTAGAAAGACCCTAAATAGTCCTTTTTGTTGTTGTTAATTGCGGAGTCGTGTCCGACCCATCACAACCCCATGGACAACTTTCCTTCAGGCCTTCCTGTCCTCTACCATCCCCCGGAGACCATTTACGCTCACGCCAACTGCTTCAGTGACTCCATCCAGCCACCTCCTTCTCTGCCGTCCCCTTCTTCTTTTGCCCTCAGTCTTTCCCAGTATTAGGTTCTTCTCCAGTGAATCCTTTCTTCTCATTAGGTGGCCAAAGTATTTGAGTTTCATCTTTGGGATCTGGCCTTCTAAAGAGCAGTCAGGGTTGATTTCATCGAGGACTGACCAGTTTGATCGCCTTGCAGTCCAAGGGACTCGCAGGAGTCTTCTCCAGCACCAGAGTTCAAAGGGAGGTAGAAACTCTTGCTCCAGGGGCGGGTTCCAAATCCCATCGCTGTCGGTTCGCTTGTTCGTGCGTGCGCTCGCTCGCACGGGGCACTTCTGCCCATGCACAGAAGCATCTGGGTGATGGGCGGAGCCTCCCACTGCTACTGCTACCAGTTTGCCCGATCCGGTGCGGACCAATAGCAACTCACCACTGTCTTCCTCATGTCCTCATATGGTGTCCTTTTTATACTATCCCAAGACATGCCCTGATCTCCCCAATCACATTTTCGGTGCGCGGCAAACTGGTGGTAAAATGATGTGGAAACCCACCTCTGAGGTATTCATTAGCATGGTCATATGGTCAAAATTCAGCTGCTTGTTCTTTGGTGGCCTGGTTTCCTTTTGGGCCCTAAGTCTAATTTGGCTCTTTGTGTGAAAATGCAGGAAAACACGTTTCCAGCCCATTCCTTCCCAGGTCTTTTAAGCAGTGGTGGAATTCAATTTTTTTTTACTACCGGTTATGTGGGCGTGGCTTGGTGGGTGTGGTGTGGCTTGGTGGGTGTGGCTTGGTGGGTATGGTAGGGGAAGGATACTGCAAAATCCCCATTCCCATCCCACCTCACTCCAGGGGAAGGATACTGCAAAATCACCATTCCCTCCCCACTCCTGGGGGAAGGATACTACAAAATCTCCATTCCCACCCCACTCCAGGGGAAGGATACATCAAAATCCCCATTCCCACCGCACTCCATGGGGAAGGATACTGCAAAATCCCCATTCCCTCCCCTCTCCAGGGGAAGGATATTGTAAAATCCCCCTTCCCACCTCACTCTGGGGCCAGCCAGACGTGGTATTTGCTGGTTTTCCGAACTACTCAAAATTTCCGCTACCGGTTCTCCGAACTGCTGAAAATTTCCGCTACCGGTTCTCCAGAACCTGTCAGGACTTGCTGGGTTTCGCCCCTGCTTTCAAGCCGTCTACCGGAGAAATCCCCACACCAGCCAAGCCTTTTGGGCAGCTCCCAAGTGCATCGCTGTGCTAGCCCACTAGATGGCAATCTGCCTTTCCCCAAACCTCCTCACTGGGAACTTCTCTCCTTGGCTCACGCAACTCAACAATCAAAGCAGGGAATATGCAGCTTGTCACACTTAGAGATACAGTAGGTAGCCGAAAAGGGATGTCTAGCTGTGGCTGGCAGGGGGTTTCATTTAGCTGTTGAGAAGGCTGACACCAGAATAGCCCTTTCTCCTTCTCTGTCGCTCTTCCTTTGCCCTCAAAAAAAGCGTTGGTCCTGCAGCGTAGAAGACTTTATTTTCTGGATGCTCCCTTCGTTTCTGTTGATTGCTTTATTTGCTTAATGATTCCATACTTATAAGAGGAAAATGCCTTTTTTTTTAAAAAAAGAAAAAGGGTAGGGAGATGAGATTTTTTTCTCTCTCTTCCTAGTTTTTTTTCAAGGGACATGGTGGCTTAGTGGCTAAGATTCTGAGCTTGTCGATCGAAAGCTTGGAGCTCAGAACCAACAGCACAATTTTCACTTAATGCTAGGAAGGAGAAATGGTTCAGTGATTCTCTTAACAACCATGACTCAAAAAGGTCATAAAAAGGGGCACAACTCAGTCAACAATTGTCTGGCTTAGCAATGGAAACGTTGAGCTCCATTGTGGTCATAAGTCGAGGACTGCCTGTACAAAAAAAAAAAATACTCTTCTCCATTGTTAAAACATCTTACCTGATGGGCTGTTGCAGATGAGCAATCAATGTCTTCCAAAGAGAGTTCTCCTGAGGCTGGACAGAGGTTTGGGCTGGGTACCCTTCGCCCATAGAAAGCAGAAAGGATGGTAATGGAGGTCTTGTGGGGGCAAAGTATTGTTAGTTGCTCCCCATCACAGGCATGGATAGTGTGGTTCTTCAAAACCTTCCTCAAATAACCTTGTGAAAGAGGAAAGTTAGAGACATCAGAAACCATGAAAATCTTACTTGCACTGGACTTTAGACCAGGAGTCTCCAAGCTTGGCAACTTTAAGATTTGTGGATTTCAGCTCCCAGAATTCCATAGCTAGCCATGCTGAGTGGGAAATTCTGGGAATTGAAACCCAGAAATATTTAAATGTCTATGGAGACTCTCAGTCATCCAGGTCATGGTTGTCCTAAAGGTGCTTTTTCAAGAGGCAAGTGGACTTTCTGGTTTTTCTTTCTTTGAAGACATTTCGCTTCTCATCCAAGAAGCTTCTTCAGCTCTGACTGGATGAAAGGATAGTCCTTTCCACAGTTCCAAGAAGGCTCCACACCTATTTGCACCACTCAGGTGACCCTGAGGACACAGACAAACCTCCAAGTGGCCTCAACGACTCTCTAAAACCTTCCTCAAATAACTTTGTGAAAGAGGAAAGTTAGAGACATCAGAAACCATGAAAATCTTACTTGCACTGGACTTTAGACCAGGAGTCTCCAAGCTTGGCAAGTTTAAGATTTGTAGATTTCAGCTCCCAGAATTCCATAGCTAGCCATGCTGAGTGGGAAATTCTTCAGCTCTGACTGGATGAAAGGATATGAAAGTGGCCTCAACGACTCTCTAAAAGGATGCAAATGACCAGCTGTCTGCAAGGAGCATAAATCCTTCCATTCCTCACCATCCAGTCAGAGCTGAAGAATCTTCTTGGATGAGAAGCGAAACATCTTCAGAGGAAGAAAAAAACCCCAGAAAGTTCAGTTGCTTCTTGAAAAAGCACCTTTGGGACAGAAGTCCTAAAGTTGCCAAGTTTTATTTTATTTTATTTTGAAAAAAAATATTTATTTATTTTAGACATAAAACATAAAACATATAGTTTTAGAGCAAAAGTTTGATCCGGTATAAAGTAAGCATAGGTTCCAAATTTCATCCATTACCATCTTAAAGAAGAAAAAAAGAAGAAAAAGTAAAAAGAAAAAGAAAAAAAGTTCTAAACCCAATTTTCCATTCAATCTAATATTTTGTTCTAACATTTAACATTCTATTAAGTATCACCCTTAATCTTAAATTCCAAATCTGGACAGCTTTTTATAATATTCATTTATCATTTTAACAATCAGTATTTCACATATTTCCCTTACTTCAAAGACCCAAATTCAATCAGCATTTCTTCAAAAATTACATCTAAAAACCAACACAAAGTATTTTATTCCTCTCTTACAAACATTTCAAAATCAATTCACTTTAAAATTTACTTCTGCAATATCTCCTTCACTCCTCCTCGGTTTATTTTTAACTGGATTACGGCTTGGTTAGCTGATTTCCAAGAATGCTTCTCTCCACTCCTAACCTTATTTAATGACTGGATCGCAGTTTGGTTTTAACTGCTCTCCAACAAAGTTGCCAAGTTTTAGTGACCCCTGCATTAGATATCAGACATAGCCCTAGGACTGTGTAGTCTAGGCCTCAAGTCCAAAACATTCAAGAGGACTGATATTGAGACAGTCTAGCCAAACACTCTCTAGAGCAGTGATGGCTAACCTTTTTGCCATCACGTGCCAGGAAGGGGGGGCAAGGGAGGTTCGCACACACACATGCCCACACCCTTAATTCTATGCGCCCTGCACCCTGCTCTTGGCATGTGATGGCCCATTTTTCTTTCTCACCTGGCTCCAGAACCTCTCTATGCATCTGGGGAGGGCAAAAACAGCCTTCCCCACCCCCTCAGAGGCCCGAAACGGCCCATTTCCCAACTTCCAGTTGGACAGAAAGTGATATTTTTTGCTGTCCCCAGCCTCCAAAGACTCCCAGAGCTAAGCTGGCATGCCAGGCGACATGGCTCCACGTGCCACCTGTGGCACGCGTGCCATAGGTTCGCCATCACGGCTCTAGAGCTTTGGGCACTATCTAACAAAATGGAATTCAATGGTGAAAAAAGTGAGGTTCTACATTTAGGCAAGAAAAACGAAATGCACAGGTACAGTATATATGGTATCTCGCTCAATAGTAGTAACTGTGAGAGGGAACTTGGGGTCCTAGTGGACAACCATTTAAATACGAGCCAGCAGTGTGCAGCAGCTGCCAAAAAAGCCAACACAGTTCTAGGCTGCATAAACAGAGGGATAGAATCAAGATCACGTGAAGTGTTAATACCACTTGATAATGCCTTGGTAAGGCCATACTTGGAATACTGCATCCAGTTTTGGTCGTCACAATGTAAAAAAGATGTGGAGACTCTAGAAAGAGTGCAGAGAAAGGAACACAAATGATGAGGGGACTGGAGGCTAAAACATACGAAGAATGGTTGCAGGAACTGGGCATGTCTAGTTTAGTGAAGAGAAGGACTAGGGGACACATGATAGCAGCGTTCCAATATCTCAAGGGCTGCCCCAAAGAAGACGGAGTCAAGCTATTCTCCAAAGCACCTGTGGGCAGGACAAGAAGCAATGGGTGGAAACTAATCAAGGAGAGAAGCAACTTAGAACTAAGGAGAGATTTCCTGACAATGAGAACAATTAATCAGTGGAACAACTTGCTTCCAGAAGTCACTGGAAGTTTTTAAGGAGATGTTGGATAACCATTTGCCTGAAGTGGTGTAGGGTTTCCTGCCTAAGCAGGGGGTTGGACTAGAAGACCTCCAAGGTTCCCTTCTGAAGGCTTCAGTCACACTTTTCAAGCCACTCTACCGAAACAGGCAGCGCTAGGTGGGAATTCATTAGGATTCTAGTCTGTTCCAGCACAGATTTACTATTAAATATGGCAGGATTGGCATTAAATCACTGAGTAAAAAACAAAACAAAACAAAAAAAACAGATGGACAGCATTGAACATTGGTGGTGAAGCTATCACTTGCTGCTTGACAGACCCTTGTATAGCTTTGCATTTTTAATTGCAGGAAGGTCATTTTTTAAGCTGCTGATTTTTTGATTTTTTTTTTACTGTTTTAATAACACAGCCTTAGTTGTGAGCACGGTTCAAAGCCCTACAAATGCTATTTCCAATTGATAGCGAAGCACCCGAGATCTGACAATATAACACATAGAAAGATAAACAAATAGAAGCAATGCAAGCAAGGTTGGCTAGCGGCTGTAAAATAGGAAATAAATATTTCTATTAGGCTAGTACGAATTCAAGTCAAGGGACAACCAAAAGCAGAACAGAAAACCAATTAAGGAGAGAAGCAATCAAGAACTAAGACATTTCCCGACAGTGAAAACGATTAGAATTTAGAACATATCTTTTATTTTATATACACTGAGAGCGTATGCACCAAGACAAATTCCTTGTGTATCCAATTACACTTGGCCAATAAAAATTCTATTTTCTATTCTATTCTATTCTATTCTATTCTATTCTATTCTATTCTATTCTATTCTATTCTATTCTATTCTATTCCATTCCACTCCACTCCACTCCACTCCACTCCTAATTCTATTCCCTCTTCTCTTCTCTACTACTCTACTCTACTCTACTCTACTCTCTACTCTATTCTTCTATCCCATTTCTACATTCTATTCTATTCTATTCTATTCTATTCTATTCTATTCTATTCTATTCTATTCTATTCTATTCTATTCTATTCTATTCTATTCTATTCTATTCTAACAATTAGTGGAACGACTTGCCTTCAGAAGCTGTGGGTGCAACTTCAAAAGAGACTGGACAACCGTTTGTGTGAAATGGTTTAGGGTTTCCTGTTTGAGCAGGGGGTTGGACTAGAAGACCTCCAAAGTCCCTTCCACCTCTGTTATTCTGATAACCAAAGTTTTCCTTGATTTTTTTTTTTTTAGTTTGGAGTCATTGTTCAAAAAAAAGAAACACACAGAGAGAGAGAGTCATCCCAAAGGTGCTTTTTCAGGAGGCAATTGGACTTTCTTGTGTGTGTGTGTGTGTTTTTTTTCTTTTGAAGATCTTTCGCTTCTCATCCAAGAAGCTTCTTCAGCTCTGATAGGATAGTGGGGAATGGGAATGGACACATACACAGAGAGAGAGAGTCCTTTATTTGTCATTGCCACTATTCCTCTAAAAAGGACCTTGCTTTGTTTTGATCTTCTGCAGTTTTCCCTGCAGGAACAGGAGACGTTTAAGGAAAATGAGTTAGAACTTGTCATCTCTCATCTTCAGCCACAGTCAGCCAGAAAAATCGCAACTGCCAATCTTAAACCCGAATTCTCCTTCCTCCCAGTTTTAGCAAGTCGGCTCAGAAACTTACCTGAAAACTCAGGAGCTGCCTCCAGGAATGCTGGAAAACAGGACAAGCTCACCACGGTTGCAACCAGCCGAAGCCAACCCATCAGCCAAGATCCAGGCATTGCATTGCATAGCCAGCCTTGGGGTAGCCCAGGCTCCAGTGTAATCTCTTGGTCTCTCTCATCTCCTTCTGCGGCTGGAACTAAACACTCCTATTGTCCATTAACAATGAGCTGCTTCTGTACGTGGCTGGCAGCATGTGTTTTTGTGTGTGTGTGTGTATTTTGTGTGTGTGTGTGTGTGTGTGTGTGTGTGTGTGCACATGGTTGTGTTTGGCTAGCTAACTAAAAGAGATCCAATAAACCTGTGCTGACTTTAGACATCAGCAGGCCCCAAATGAAAAACTAAAATAATGCTTCTCGTTCCATTGATATGTACAACTTTTCTTCCTCTGGGTTCATGATTTTATTTCCCTTTTATTTTTGTGCGTAGCCCCTAAGCCAGGGGTGTCAAACTCGATTTCATTGAGGGCCGCATTAAGGTTGTGTTTGACCTTGGAAGGGTCGGGGGCAATGGTGGGTTGCTACAGGTTCGCACTGAATCTGACGAACTGGTAGCGGCGGTGGCGGGAGGCTCCGCCCATCTGCCCAGACGCTTCTGTGCATGAGCGAACCAGTAGCAAACTAACTGGAAACCCACTATTGGCTGGAGGATGTGGCTGAGGGGAGGGGCGTGGCCAGGAGACGTGGCCAGCTTCATGTCACTTGTCGAGGCTCTGTTTCCAGTTGTGACAGCCTCCTGCAACCTTATTCCAGCAAAAATGGAGTTGCGTATGGTGTCCCTGAGCTCCATTTTCGCTGGCAGAGGGCTGCAGGAGGCCATTTCAGCCAAAACAGAGCCTGAATGGGCCACATGCGGCCCACCCAAGCTCCATTTTCACTGGCAGAGGCACCGCGGGTTGATCTTTTGCTGTTTCCAGGGTGACCCCACAGGCCAGATCTAAGCACCCCACAGGCCAGATCCATCTTGCGGGCTTTGAGTTTGATACCCCTGCTCTAAGCCATTCAATTCCCAAAATAGCACCGAAGCAATAATATAGGTTTTTAGTGTCAATATCAATTGACCGTGCTACCAACAGCAGTAGAGTGATGGTTCCAAACACTTTCCTGGACAGCTGTCTTTCCCAACTCTTTGGAAACCCAGCTGAAAAGAGTCAATCTCAAGGACCTCCAAAACCTGAAACAGGAAGGGTTTTCTGGCGGTAAAGAGCAGCTTTAGAGTAGAGTAGAGTAGAGTAGAGTAGAGTAGAGTAGAGTAGAGTAGAGTAGAGTAGAACAGAACAGAACAGAACAGAACAGAACAGAACAGAACAGAACAGAATAGGAAGGAATCTTGGAGGTCTTCTAGTCCAAGCCCCTGCTTAGTCAGGAAACCCTACACCACTTCAGACAAATGGTTATCCAACATCTTCTTAAAAACTTCCAGTGTTGGAGCATTCACAACTTCTGCAGGCAAGTTGTTCCGCTGATTAATTGTTCTAACTGTCAGGAAATTTCTCCTTAGTTCTAAGTTGCTTCTCTCCTTGATTAGTTTCCACCCATTGCTTCTTGTCCTGCCCTCAGGTGCTTTGGAGAATAGCTTGACTCCCTCTTCTTTGGGGCAGCCCCTGAGAGATCAGTGGAACAACTTGCCTCCAGAAGTTGTGAATGGTTCAACACTGGAAGTTTTTAAGAAGATGTTGGATAACCATTTCTCTGAAGTAGTGCAGGGTTTCCTGCCTAGGCAGGGGGTTGGACTAGAAGACCTCCAAGGTTCCTTCCAACTCTGTTATTCTATTCTATTCTACCTGTACCCAATGCCTCCTGATACAAGAGAGCCATAACAAGGTACACAAAATATGACCGTCATCCTAGCCCTTTTCTGAAGATGAAGCTGTCCAGGTGTTTCTTTCTATTGATTCTATATTAAAATTATTTGGAGCTCTTGAGGCATGGCCTTCCTGCAACAGCGAGAATCTGAATGTTTACGGGGGCTCCACACAGCTCTTAAAATGGCAAAGCTCTTTCCATAAAATAAATCCAGAAATACTCATCCCCACCAACAAAATCCTATTTCATTCTTGCTTAGTCGCAGAAGCTCATTTAGCTGAAACCCAATTTCTTCCGGCAACTGTTATTTTAATTAACTGTTTACCCTTCTTTTCAGCAGCAACATTTAGCCAATTAATTAGATTATTTCTGTTCACATTATGGTAGCATCGCGCTTTGGATTTTCCTTAGTTAAACTGTTTCTATTTCCACGACGGTGGCACCTTTCTCTTTCTGACTGAGCAGAGAAAAGCACATCGTGGCCTTCCAGATGTTGCTGAAATATAATTCCCAAGATCCCTCACCATTGCTCATCCTGCCAAGAAAGAACTGCAAGTTGAAAAAAAATTCAGCAACACCTGAAAGCTAGAGATGCCTCTAGTAGAGCATTCATTAATTCAATATTTACATTGTTATTTAAATGACTGCATTGTGCCATGAGCCTCCAAGACATCCAGTTAAACATAGCGATTCCTGCCAAAAAAAAAGGAGAATGGTTTAAAAGAGAAGAATTCCACTAGAGCAAAACACATGCATGTTCTTTAACAATGTGTAAAAGCGATGCAGAATTTGAAAGCTCAGATTTGGTAGCAGGGAACTTATGCCCATGTTAAAAAGGCATTTTTCTAGATGCTTCGGCTAACCAGTGCTTCTGGCTGTGACGCTTTTAAAAATTTGAAGTTTTCAGCAGCAAATGCACTTTTGAAAAAGGCGAAGTTTTCAGCAGCAAATGCGCTTTTAAAAAGGTGAAGTTTTCAGCAGCAAATGCAATTTTTAAAAGGTGATGTTTTCAGCACCAAATACCCTTTTAAAAAGGTGAAGTTTTCAGCTGCAAATGCACTTTTTAAAAAGGTGATGTTTTCAGCAGCAAATACCCTTTTAAAAAGGCAAAGTTTTCAGCAGCAAATATGCTTTTAAAAAGGTGAAGTTCTCAGCAGCAAATACCCTTTTAAGTACCCTTTTAAAAAGGTGAAGTTTTCAGCAGCAAATATACTTTTAAATACCCTTTTAGAAAGGTGATTTTTTCAGCAGCAAATACCCTTTTAAAAAGGCGAAGTTTTCAGCAGCAAATGTGCTTTTAAAAAGGTGAAATTTTCAGCTGCAAATGCACTTTTTAAAAAGGTGATGTTTTCAGCAGCAAATACCCTTTTAAAAAGGCAAAGTTTTCAGCAGCAAATACCCTTTTAAAAAGGTGAAGTTTTCAGCAGCAAATACCCTTTTAAATACCCTTTTAAAAAGGTGACGTTTTAAGCAGCAAATATACTTTTTAAAACTTGGAAGTTTTCAGCAGCAAATATGCTTCTAAGCGGTGAAGTTTTCAGCAGCAAATAAATACATAGCATCAACGCATTAGAGTTGAAGAAGCTGTCTTATCTCCCCCTTTCCACAGTGAGTGAAGAAACTGAGGTCAACAAGGACAAAACAACAAGAGGCAAATGTTTCTCGCGGAGGCTGCTTCTTAAGCAAAGCTTTGAAAGAAGGGTATTGTGTACATATGCAATGTCAACGGACAAATATCACCAGCTTTTCCTCGTGGTTTGCTTTGGAAAAGAAAAACAACAGCAGCAGCAGCATAATCTCCTCCAATGCGTGGGCTTTTATTAAACTGTTTTGGAAGGAAAGCCCTCCCTTTTCAAAGGGAAAGAGAAAGATTCTGCGTTTGAATTTTAAAGCACATAGGCAAACACACACACAAGCACAAATAGAACAATAAATTGATTTAGCAAACAGACAAGTGGTCTAGAGAAGGGAATGGTGCAGTGGCCTAGAGATGGAGCTTTCACAGGAGGCTGTGAGTTCGATGCTAGGTAGAGGCAGATATTTCTCTTCTGGGCACAATGAGAATATATCTGCTGAACAAAACTCCGCATTGGTGACAGGAAGGGCATCCGGCCAGTAAACACTCTGCTAGTTCCATTCAGTTGCCCAGACTCCACCCCGTAAGGGATTATGGGGTCGTTAAAAGAAGATGATGATAAGTGGTCTAGAGAAGGTCCAAGAGCCAGTTTGGTGTCATTCTTCAAGGCTTCAGGCCAGAAACTGGGCGATTGGGAGTTCTAGTCTCATCTTAGGTACAAAGCCAGCTGGGTGATTTTGGGCCAGTCACTTTCTGTCAGTGACTGAAGGAGGCAGTGACAAACCAATTCAGAAAAACCTCTGCAAGAAAACTGCTCAGGCAGTCTCCAAGAATCAGACATGATTGAATAAAGGGAGAGAGACAGAGACAGACAGAGAGAGAGAGAGACGGAGACAGAGAGACACAGAGACACAGAGAGAGACAGAGAGAGAGAGACAGAGACAGAGACAGAGAGAGAGAGAGACAGAGAGACAGAGAGAGACAGAGACAGAGAGACACATAGAGAGAGAGACAGAGAGACAGAGACAGAAAGACACAGAGAGAGAGAGAGAGACAGAGAGAGACACAGAGACACAGAGACACAGAGAGACAGAGACAGAGAGACACATAGAGAGAGAGAGACAGAGAGAGACAGAGAGACAGACAGAGAGAGAGAGACAGAGAGACAGAGAGAGACAGAGAGACAGAGAGAGAGAGACAGAGAGAGACAGAGAGACAGAGAGAGACAGAGACAGAGAGACACAGAGAGAGAGACAGACAGAGAGACAGAGACAGAGACAGAGGCACACACACACAGAGAATGAATGAACGAATTTCAGCAAGCTATGCTCTCTTTTAGGATCCATTCTATCCTCCATTCTCAAATCTAACTATCTGTCTGTCTTTCTGTCTATCTGTCTCCATCCACCATTCACCTACTTACCCAGCCAGCTATCCACCCACCCATTCATCCAGGCATCCACCCAATTGTAATTCATGATAAAATGCTCTATCAAACGGGGAATTTTTATTCAGAAAGACCATCCACTCATGTTCTTCTTCTCCTTGGGAAGAACACCCCACCTCTTCTAGCTCAACGGTCCGTGGTTCTCTCTTTCTAGAGAGCTTTCTGGAGTGTGACTAGAACTGGTTGGGAAGTGGGATCGTTTCTCTGTTCGCCTCCACAGAGGCCTCTATGATCCCGAAATTATATTTTCATTCCTGTAAAGTTTGGAATCGCTCCAAATAGTTAACAGTAGCAGAGTTGGAAGGGACCTTGGAGGTCATCCAGTCCAACCCACTGCTCACGCAGGAGACCTGTACTAGGGATTCGAACCGCCGAACTGCCGACCTTTCTGATCCACAAGCTTGGTGTGTCTTAGCCACTGAGCCACCTCGTCAGGCTATTTTGTTACACCATTCCTTTGATTTTTTTTTTTTATTTGATTTATATGCCGCCCTTCTCCGGAGACTCAGGGTGGCTTACAATGCGTTAAGCAATAGCCTTCATACTTTTGTATATTTATACAAAGTCAGCTTATTGCCCCCACAAACTGGGTCCTCATTTCACCTACCTTTGAAAGGATGGAAGGCTGAGTCAACCTTGAGCCTGGTAAGATTCGAACCTGCAGTAATTGCAGGCAGCTGTGTTAATAACAGGGTGCTTTAGACCACTGTACTACCAAGGCCCTTGATTCATGGACAGGGGGCCATTTAGCTAGGTAAAAAGTTCATCATATGGGAAATGAGTTTGTAAATAAAATGTAGGATGTCCTTGAGTGCAGGAATTCTTGTGCAGCAGAAATACATGAAGTGATTGACCTCTCTATCTACTGAGGTACGAGATGCTTCCCGGCTCACTTCCTGTTATAGAAATTCTGGCAGCTGCGGAGTGGCACTCCAGCGAAGGACTTATTCTGGGTTGCTTCTCTGAGAAATAGACATCTGGTTCTTTTGATATCCCAGAGAAGAACGTGGTATGTGGCTTTCTGATAAAGCGTGTTGCTGAGTCATGGCTGGGGAGGTCTTTACGGAGATCCCCGTCCGGCTGGTAGCAGGTTGCTCAGCTCACCGTCCTCGTCACGACTTCTGGCTGAGACGGGACGAGCGAAGCCGCTTCCAACCAAGGGGGATTTCACTGCCATGAAAGGCCACCATCTTCCCTAGAGAGTACCCTGCCCTGAAAAATTACCCAGCGCATCAGTGGGGAAGACTTGTGGCAAACCGTCCGTGGTGGAAGGAAGTTCTCAGCAACAGTTGGTGGCCAGCTTAAAGACAGGATGGCGAGTTGGCTTCGTAATCCCCTAAAGGAACCAGAGATTGAGCTGTTTGTAAAGGTCAGTTCCTATTCGTTGCAAAGATAGGCTTTGGGGCAGGTGTCAAAGACTTGTTAAAAAATAATAATAATAATAAGCAAGCTGTGGGGCAGAATACCAGAGGACTGGCAAACCAGAACAGGAAATCGTAAACGTAATGGGCATGATTGTGTGTGGGTGAGACCTTTAAGTCTAGAAGAATCTACAGTTATGAAACTATGCTACTACATGGGTTGATTAAATTAAGGTTTCCGGACATTTGATACTTCATGAGCTCCAACTTACTAACTGTTTGGTTAAGAGCTTGGGTGTGGCCATTAAGAAATCTTGTCCAAGACCTTGGCTTGGAGTTGACCAAATGTTTCAAGAGCTCATTTTTTTGCTGACCAAAATACTTTTTTTGGCCATTGACCGATGTCATGGGATCTCGTTGCAATCCATTCTTACTACTGGAGAAAGGTAAATGTAGCATGGACGAGAGGACAGAGGTAGGATGGAAAAAACTCCTGTGAGATCTATCCAGAGATGACACTTTATACTTAGGTGTCCCTGCACCGTTGTGTAACTCATGGTGGGAATTCTGAACTCTGATACAAGAACTTGAACTGAGTTAGAATTCACAAGTAAACTTAACCCTGTCCTCTTAGGGAAGCAAAAATCAGAGGTGCAGTTTCCTTTCTCCGTGTGTTAACCAACTTATGGGACAAGTGTGCCTGAGTTAATGATTTACGAGAAGTCA
Organism: Pantherophis guttatus; assembly: GCF_059756535.1. Taxonomy (NCBI): domain Eukaryota; kingdom Metazoa; phylum Chordata; class Lepidosauria; order Squamata; family Colubridae; genus Pantherophis; species Pantherophis guttatus. Next base: position 13,749,933 of record NC_142074.1, on the reverse strand, counting down.
TTCTCTTTCTAATCCTTTTTTAAAAATTATTATTCCTTTTGTCTTCTCCCTTCTCCTTCCAAAACAATTGTGTGCAAATACCATACTCCATGCACTAATACGGTTCTGACGAAATGAATTCCTATCCATAAAAACTGATGCCACAATAAATTGGGTGGCCTTTTAATAACATCGGTTAGCTTCACTTTGAAAAGATTCCATCCTTACACTGGATGGAATCCTATACAAAGAATGAAGATGCAAAGACATCTTCATTCTTTGTATAGTTGTGACTCATATAATTCACCTTTCACAACTGCCTTCAGTCTTCCCCCCCCCCCTTTTTTTTTTTTTTTTGGATCAGAGTTTTGGCCAGGGAGTTACCATGTTTGTAAGTAGCAAATTGCTCTTACTCAAAATCTGCACCAAAATACAGAAGGAATTTTCGTTTTTCTTAACGGCCCGAGGCAGATCTTCCTAGCTTGGGCCCAATAAATCTAAAGAGCAACTGATTTAAAAAAAATTGATAGAGCTCATCCTTCTGTGGATTTCTGTGGAAACCATCGTCTGTGGTAAGAGCTGTGGTGGCGCAGTGGTTAGAATGCAGCACTGCAGGCTGTGTTCGAATCTCACCGGCTCAAGATTGACTCAGCCTTCCATCCTTCCGAGGTCGGTAAAATGAGGAGCCAGATTGTGGGGGGCAAGAGGCTGACTCTAAACCACTTAGGGAGAGCTGTAAAAGCACTGTGAAGCTGTATATAAGTCTAAGTGCTATTGCTATTACTGTTCCTATAGTTAATTCTGCCCATTGCCAGCAGTTCGATCCTGACCAGCTCAAGGTTGACTCAGCCTTCCATCCTTCTGAGATCGGTAAAATGAGGAGCCAGATTGTTGGGGGGGCAAGAGGCTGACTCTGTAAACCACTTAGGGAGGGCTGTAAAAGCACTGTGAAGTGGTATATAAGTCTAAGTGCGATTGCTATTTCTATAGCACACTAGACCAGTATTTCTCAATATTTCTCTTGGGAACTTTAACGTGTGTGGACTTCCCCAGCCTGCTGGCTGGGAAATTCCAAGAATTGATGTCCACACATCTTGAAGTTTCTCAAGATTGAGATGCACTGTAGCAGAACGTGCTGTTTTGCCGTGGCATTTTGTTTGAACCGAAATTTATTTATTTATTTATTTATTTATTGGTTCGATTTATATGCCGCCCTTCTCCAGAGACTCAGGGCGGCTTACAATGCATTAAGCAATAGCCTTCATACTTTTGTATATACCTGCTTAGTAGGGCTTTGCCCCCCCCCAAACGGTGTTCTTTTTATACAAAGTCAGCTTATTGCCCCCACAATCTGGGTCCTCATTTTACCTACCTCGAAAGGATGGAAGGCTGAGTCAACCTTGAGCCTGGTGAAATTTGAACTTGCAGTAATTGCAGGCAGCTGGCAACTATTTAACAGCGCTTTAGTCCGCTGCACTATAAAGGCTCCTCCTAAACCAGGCTTTTAAGCCTTTACCATGTTTGAGTATTGAGTTGAACGTTACTGAAGTGTTTAAAAAAAGATCCTTCAACAAATAAAGACCTCACGCAACATGTAAACTAACTATGGTTCCTCAGGTGTGCGATAGACAAGTCACTCTGCTTTCAGTGTCTTGATTCTGCCATTTGCCACAATTTGGTACTCAGTTCTAGCTGGTGGACCAATTTTTGGTTCTGCAATAAAAAACTTTGGTTCTAATTTACATGAAAGCTGGGACATGACCACGGAAGTGAAGACAAGGCTAGAGAAAGCTCGAACAGCCTTCTTCAAAATGAAAGAGGTCTTCTGCAGTCACGACATAAGCCTAAAATTGAAAATCAGGCTTGTCAGATGTTATATCTTTTCTATCCTGATCTACGGAGTGGAGAGTTGGTCTCTGATAGAAAGCCACTTGAAGAGACTAGAAGCATTTGAAATGTAGATTTACAGACTGCTATAACATATAAGCTGGGTGGACAAAATCAGAAAGGAGGAGGTGATAAGCCGCCTGGGGAGGCCAAAGGAAATCATCAAAACCATTAAAAAGCGAAAATTAGAATATTTCGGACATGGGATGCGACACCCGGAAAAATACAGCATACTTCACCTTAATCCTCCAAGGAAAGATTGAAGGCAAATGAGGTTCAGGCAAAAGAAAATCATGGCTTCAAAATCTAAGGGACCAGTTTGGATAAAACTCAGCAGCACTTTTTTGTGAAGCTGTTGATAAAAATAGGATGGCCAACATGATCGCCAACATCCGATGACAGCTATGGCACAAGAAGAAGAGAATAAAAACTGACTTGTAAATTTTCCTATAGCCTTCTATATACAGTAGTGGCCAAATTTTGGGAAAAGTGTATTTTTGAGGTTTGATGGCTAATAACACCACTTTTTTTGGTTGGAGTTTCAAGATAATCCTATTCTACTGCTGGAATGGCCTGAGAATAGACCAGACCTTAACCCAATGGAAAATCGATGGAGCCGGCTAAAGAAACTTGTTAGTCAGAAGCGACCCAGCGATAAAACCCAGTTAATAGAAGCCATCATTCAATCTTGGTTTCACATTAGAACAGCTGCAGAACTAAAAGACTTGGTTCACTCTAGGGGAAGACGTTGTAAGGCCATAATTCATGCTAAAGGTTACCCAACTAAGTATTAACTAACATGGTGATCATTTTTGTATATCTCGTTTCTTTTAGGGTGATAATTTTTGTCTATCTCGTTTTTTCTACATGATTCACTTTTCTTCTTTATACTGTAACTGCTATTCTAATAGCAAATCCTCTATAAAAGTTATTGCATTACATTCTTGATTAAATTATCTTTCCATTGATATATAATTGTATGGTACTACTCAGTGGTGGGTTTCAAATATTTTTACTACTGGTTCTGTGGGTGTGGCTTGGTGGGCGTGGCTTGGTGGGCATGGCAGGGGAAGGATATGGTAAAATCTCCATTCCCACCCCACTCCAGGGGAAGGATACTGTAAAATCCCCATTTCCTCCCGATCAACTGGGACTTGGGAGGCAGAGAATAGATGTGGGCATGGCCAGTCAGAATTTTTACTACCAGTTCTCTGAACTACTCAAAATTTCCTCTATCGGTTCTACAGAACTGGTCAGAACCTGCTGAAACCCACCTCTGGTACTACTCCAAAAAAAAAAAGTGGTGTTATTAGCTAGTTTTAGAAAATACACTTTTCTCCAAAGGTTTCCACAATTCTAGCCACTGCTGTAGTATTCCTATAATACTATAAACTGGGACTGTATTTGGGGAGAGAATCCCGCTTTTTTCTTAAAACCAGGAATCTACCTCTTAGGGTTGTGTGCAGGGAAGAGAAGCGGAAAGAAGCAAGCTCGTGAGAAGTCCTTCCCACACTGTATGTTCAGAGTTTAAAAGAACATGCATGGAAAATTCCGATTAGTTCAGCTACCGCTTCCTTATAAGATCTAATCAAAAGGAATAAGAAAGGGGGAAAGAATGGAGAAAATCTCCGATGACCCTTAGACGAAAACGTTTGTTGTTTTCCTTCCACACCTTTCCTTCTGGGGTTTTCCTCCCTCCTCGACACTTTGTGTTGTATCCAACGTTCCCCGCTGGGAAGGACTGCCTGTGCTCAGCAATCCTTTATCTCATTTCCTGAACAACTCACAATCGCGGACCCCGAAGACGAAGAGGGCTACAATAGGTTGGCAAAGCCACATTGGGAGTTTTCGGTATTGCTTTCACCCCTGATCCAAGCCCGCACCTAAGGAAGCGGAAATCATGTGGCTATTTGCTTTGAAAACAGAACAAAACAATCGTACTGGCTTCCAGTTAGAAAACTCTTTTCGAGCAACAGGGATTGGCTTTAAATAGGATTGGGTCAACTTTATGAAGGAACCCAAAGGTGATTTTCAAAAGGCAACTGGGCCTTTCTTGGTTTTTAATCTTTGAAAACCTTTCGCTTCTCATCTCGTTCTGAAGAGGTTTCTTAGATGAGAAGCGAAAGGTTTTCAAGAAAAACAAAACCCAAGAAAATCGAGCTGCCTTTTGAAAAGCACCTTGGGACAACGAGGATCTGGGTGGTTGAGAATCTCCATTGACTTCTGAAGAAGGCAAGAGAAAGCTGCTAAAATCAGAATAACAGAGAGTTGGAAGGAACCTTGGAGGTCTTCTTAGTCCAACCCCTTGCTCAGGTTGGAAAGTCTATACCCATGATGGTGAACCTATGGCATGCGTGCCACAGGTGGCACACAGACCCCTCTCTGCGGGCACATCAGCCGTCGCCCCAGCCCAACTCCACTGTGCATGCGTGCATGCCTTCCACTGGCCAGAGGGTTTCTTCTCTCTGAGCCACCCTGAGTCTTCAGAGAGGGGCGGCATATAAATTGAATTAATTAAATTAAATTAAATTAAATAATTCTGTCGCGCATGGGCCAGGGGTGGGGCACATGCATAGGGGGGGAGCAGGTTGGTTCAGGAGGCTTTCCAGGCCCAAAATGTGCTCCATCTATATGTTTTATTCTATGGCTGTTCACCGCCCTGAGTCCTTCGGGAGTAGGGCGGTATATAAATTCAATAAAACTAAAACTAAACTAAAACTAAACCTGGAAGCTAAAACAGCCCCAGGCGCATGCATGGGGGGGGCATGTATGGGGGGCGCATGCATGGGGGAATGCTCACATTGTATTTTGGGGGTTCGGGCACACATGTATGCTTTGGGCCCTCAGCACCAAAAAGTTTACCCATCCCTGGCCTATACCATTTCAGACGAATGGTTGTGCCGTCTCTTCTTAAAAACTTCCAGTGTTGGAGCATTCACAACTTCCGGAGGCAAGTTGTTCCACAAGTCCAGTGAAATAGGAAGCCCCACAGATGTCTTAACTCCCATCCAAGATTTGTTTGACGGTTATGGAGAAAATGTATAACTCGGGGTTGAATTGTTGGGTGCCTGATGTTCTTTCTCTTTCTCTATTGCCAGGCTAGGTAACTTCATCACCACAATGGACCATTGAGGTTTTGCTGTCTGTTTATATATGACCATTTGCCCAACCGGCCTTCTAAAACTGAACCCAGCATGAGATGGGGACATGTTCTTTAAGGCTCAGCGGGGAATGAAGATGTATCTGCTTGTTTTTTCTGCCCTTTTGTTGCTGTAAAAACTCCACTTCTCCATCAAGTTTCGATCATTTAAACATGAGTTAGTAGCGGACAGCAGCAGCCAAAAAAAGCTAATACAATCCTTGGTTATATAAACAGAGGCATAGAATCAAAATCACATGAAGTATTAGTTCCGCTTTATAAATCCTTAGTAAGGCCACACCTGGAATCCTGCATCCAATTTTGGTCACCGCATTACAAAAAAGATGTTGAGGCTTTGGGGAGGATGAGGGAAGTGCAAAGAAGAGCAACTAAGACGATTAAAGCAGTGGTGAAATCCAATTATTATTATTTTTTTAAATTTAATTTATATGCTGCCCTTCTCCGGAGACTCAGGGCGGCTTGCAATGCGTTAAGCAATAGCCTTCATACTTTTGTATATTTATACAAAGTCAGCTTATTGCCCCCACAAACTGGGTCCTCAATTTACCTACCTTAGAAAGGATGGAAGGCTGAGTCAACCTTGAGCCTTGGCGAGATTCGAACCTGCAGTAATTGCAGGCAGCTGGTCTTAATAACCAGCTTAATAACAGGGTGCCTTAGACCACTGTACTACCAAGGCTCTTTTTACTACTGGTTCTGTGGGCGTGGCTTGGTGGGCATGGGGTGGCTTGGTGGGGGTGGCTTGGTAGATGTGGCAAGGGAAGGATACTGCAAAATCTCCATTCCCACCCCACTCTGGGGCCAGCCAGAGGTGATATTTGCCGGTTTTCCAAACTGCTCAAAATTTCCGCTACCAGTTCTCCAGAACCTGTCAGAACCTGCTGGATTTCACCCCTGGATTTAAGGCCTTGAGACAAAACCATATGAAGAATGGTTGCAGGAACTGACTATGGCCAGTCGAGAGAAAAGAAGGACTAGGGGTGACATGATAGCAGTATTCCAGTATTTGAGGGGACCCACAAAGAAGAGGAGGTCAAGTTATTCTCCAAAGCACCAGAAGGCAGGACAAGAAGCAATGGATGGAAACTAATCAAGGAAAGAAGCAATTTGGAATTAAGGAAAAACTTCCTCTTCGCCGAAGAGGTTGTAGAAAAAATGGTTTTAAAAGTTTAAAAAAAAATTGGCCACACCCACCCAGTCACATTACCCTCCCACCCCCCCACTCCCACCCCTAAAACACATCCACAGAACCGGTAGTAACAAATTTTAGATTTCACCACTGCATCAAGGCATTGTTTCTCGACTGAGTTGATTCAAACAGAAAAGAAATGCTATAGCATGAAACTCCGGGGGTTTAAGCTCTTTGAGGAGAGCAGACAGACAGCATCTAGAAAGCTAGACAATTCGGGCTCAATCTAATTGCTTGTCACGGGGAAAGTGTCACTCAGAACAAATATATCGCTGTTTAGTTTTGTTTTGTTGTTTTGTTCCTATGACAGGCTGGTTTGGACGGACAGAACATCGGAAACTGCCCCTTTTGTCAAAGCCTCTTTATGGTGTTATGGCTCAAAGGTGTCAGATTTAATGTCACCACCGTGGATATGACAAGGTAAGAGGAGAGATGTCCTGCATTCGGACGTTCGTTCGTGAACACAACTGAAGCCTTGCGTTCAAACCAAGCTAGAATCTTGAAAATGACTGATTGAAGAGAATTCTTTATTGGCCAAGTGTTTATTGGTCACACAAGGAATTTGTCTCCGGTGCAGAAGCTCTCAGTGAACGTAAAAACAACAACGTGATAATTCCCAGATCGTAAATCATAAGCTACGATCATAAATCGTAAAATACGAACGATTGATAAATCAGAAGTTACTTATTATTATTATTATTATTATTATTATTATTATTATTAATATTAATATTAATATTAATATTAATATTAATATTAATATTAATATTAATATTAATATTAATATTAATATTAATATTAATATTAATATTAATATTAATATTATTAATATTAATATTAATATTAATATTAATATTTCTATGCCGCCCACTCTCCGAGGACTCTGGGTGGCTTACAACAATTGACAATATACTAAATAGCATATTGCCCCCAACAATCTGGGTCCTCATTTTACCCACCTCGGAAGGATGGAAGGCTGAGTCAACCTTGAGCCGGTGAGATTTGATCCGCTGATCTGCTGAACTAGCAGTCAGCTGAAGTAGCTGCAGTACAGCACTCTAACCACTGCACCACCTCGGCTCTACAATAGTAGTAGATGAGAGATGAGAAGATGGAAAAGATGAGAAGATGACAGGGTGTCAGGGTTCAAGTAACACCCCCAATGAAAGAAAACTCCAAGGCTTGGATTTCCTCAAAGTTACTTTTTATTAGAGATGTCATATTGGCACATCTGGGAAAACCCGAATCTGAAAATTTCCAGGTTTTCCACACCCAAGTGAAAGTTCAAGTCCCTGCCCAGCACCCTCATGTCCATCACATGGTCCAATCATCCACCGTCCAAACTGAAGACACTCCCCAGTCATCCGACTACAGGTGTCAGGGCAAGGCGTCCTTGACTCTCTGAGAAAGGAATGTTATTTTGACTACATATCACCCATATTCTATGCAATTCCCCCTCCCATTTTCCCACAGAAGAAGATGTGGCAGGCCTGACGGTCCAAACGTAAAAGATGGCTTCCAGGTCTGACACAGGGATACAGGTCTGACATAGCAACACAGACTACTACATAGGTCATGGGTCAATATTATTAATGGGACCTTGATCAAATCCTGCAACATATAGTAAGGAAAAGTCTGCACAAAAATGCCCAGGTTTGTGAAAAGATGGTTAAAAGAGGCTGCATAGCTGGGAAATTAAAAACTCAGTTGCAGACATATTTGTGTAAGTGTCCACTAAAACTCAGGCAAACTTAAGATATTTTTCAAGATCGGTGAAGTAAAGTTGAGATTTTTGTCCACCCTTTGCAGGTGGATCTCTAGGGATTCCTAGGAGTTAAATGAAAGGTGATCTTGTTGTGGCCTGCCAGTGGTCAGCGGAGCTGGTGGCAAATTCAGACAGTGAGGAGATTGGGGAGGAACATGGGCCAGTCCTGGAGTCTGGGGAAGGCTCTGATGAGGACTCTGCGTCAGAGGCAGAGATGGGGCCAGGGCCGTCTGACAGTTGTCAGTTGCCTTCGGAGTCGGACATCAATGGGGCAGAAGAACAGCTGAAGCCTGTTCCCAATGTGTGTATGCGCAGAGCTGCCAGGAGAAGGGAACAGGTAGAATAGAATAGAATAAAATAGAATTCTTTATTGATCAAGTGTGATTGGACACACAAGGAATTTCTCTTGGTGCATATGCTCTCAGTGTACACAAAAGAAAAGGTACATTTGTCAAGAATCATAAGGAACAACACTTAATGACAGTCATAGGGGTCGACTCAGGATTAAAGCCACAGGTGGACAGTGAATGTCCCCTCTCATAAGGAATAAAGAGTGAAAGAGGAGGGGAGTTTGCAGGAGACAATTAGTTCGCTTAATTGGCTCATGACTTCTTGCCAAGTTTTGAAGATATCGGCCTGGCAGCTCTCCAAGCAAGATAAGGTCTGTGACTGTAAATTCTCCCTTGCAAGACTTTGCTGGATGTGAATGAGAGGAATTCACAGTAACTTATTAAAAAGGGTTTTTTTTGTCGGGACAAGGAGTCTGCTTCATGCTCTGGGGAAGCAACAGATCTAAGGAGGGGAAAAAAGAAGGTAGGGAGATAAGGTGGGGAGAGAAAATCAAAGTTAGGAGCATCTTTCTTTATTTATTTTCTTCCTCTCTGTTGTAATTTCCGTTTAGGAAACCTGATGAGCTGAAGGATTTGGCCCCCGGTACCAACCCTCCATTTTTAGTCTTCAACAAGGAGCTGAAAACGGATTTTCTGAAGATTGAAGATTTTCTGGAGCAGACCCTCTCACCACCTAAGTATCTTCATTCCCTATTTCAAACGTCCATTCCATTTCTTACTCAAATTTCTTTCCAAATTTTAGTGTAGTGTATATTGGACGTGGAGACCCTTTGAAAGCTCTACATGCAAGGAAATTTCATTTTAAGGCATGCCGGTTAGGTACCTTCAAAGTGACAATAAAGTTATTCTAAGTCTAAAAAAATCTAAAGAATGCCACTTCTCTGAAGGGGTGGGCTTCAAAAATTTTTAGCAAGGGGTTCTCTGCCCTGTTGCTGGGTGGGCGTGGCCATGGTGGGCATGGCCTAGTCGACCTCCTGCACCATGAGGGGGGGTGTTTTTGCCCTCCCCAGGCTCCAGAGGCTTTCCTTGAGACTCCGGGAGGGTGAAAACGGCCTCCCCAGGCTCCGGAGGTCCTCTGGAGGCTGGATATGGACCCGTTTCCGGCATTCTCGAACTTCCAGTAGGCCTGTTTTTCACCCTCCCCAAGCCTCCGCGTGCATCCTGCACTTACCTGCATCCAAAACCGGCCGCATGGGGACTCCTGGGAGGGGCGGGGTGGGCGGGGCCAGCCAGGAGTGGGATTTGGGGGTTCTCCGAACTGCACAAAATCTTAGCTAGAGGTTCTCCCGAACCCCTGCGAATCTCCAGCAGTCCACCCCTGCTTCTCTGTCTCTATCGCCCTATTTCAGCTGTGCATTCTTGGCAGACTCTGTTGTGGGTGGGTGGGTGGGGGAGGCATTTGGGGGGTTTTGTTCCAAGCAAGGCTAAATCTAAATACAGAATAATAGAGTTGGAAGGGATCTTGGAGGTCTTGTCCAATCTCTTCTTTAAAAACCTCCAGTGTTGGAGCACCTACAACTTCTGGAGGCAAGCTGTTCCACCGGTTAATTGTTCTCACTGTTAGGGAGTTTTTCTTTAATTCTAGGTCGCTTCTCTCCTTGACTAGTTTCCATCCATTGTTTCTTGCCTTGTCTTCTGGTTCTTCGGAGAATAGGTTGACTCCCTCTTCTTTGTGGCAGCCCCTCAAATATTGGAAGACTCCTATCAGGTTACCCCTAGTCCTTCTTTTCTTTTGTAGGAAGTTAAAACCCACCCCTCTCCTAGAAAAATGAAATATTTTAGGAACTATTAAAAGGGCAGAGTATTTCCCCTAAAAGGGAGGCAGAAACCCTGCCCCCCCCCACACACCTTTGTCAATGGGCCATTAAGGCCTGAGTCAGTCTATTCTACATAACAAAGATCTACCTCCTTCAGGCAGAACCATTTAATTGCCCTTCATTGCATCACCCAACAAGATTCGACCAAACTTAGCACACAGACAACCTACAAAGCTAGCCATGACCTCTGCCAGCAACCAATCAGGATGCTCTTCCTGTGCCCCAGGAAGTTCAAAGCCAGAAAGGGTATAAAACCGAAGGACTCTCAGCATCTCTTCCCTTTTTTTCCCCACCCAAGATCTCCAAGGCATGTGATCCTGTTCATCAATAGACCTTCTTTCCAAGCAACTTCCAGGAATCCAGTGTGACTTTTCCCCCACTTGGAACTGAACCCAGAAGGATATTTCTTCCAACAATTTATACTAGCCATAGCCAATTTCTGCAACCGTTCTTCATCTGTTTTAGCCTCTAGTCTCCTTAATTATCCTAGTTGCTCTTCCCTGCACTCTTTCCAAAGCCTGTTCCCAGGCCAGGGATGGAATTCAATTTTTTTTTTACTACCAGTTCTGTGAGCATGGCTTGGTGGGTGTGGTGTGGCTTAGTGAGCGTGGCCACCAAGTATCCACCCCACTCCAGGCGAAGGATATTGCAAAATCCCCATTCCCACCCCACTCTTGGGGGAAGGATACTGCAAAATCTCCATTCCCACCCCACTCCTTGGGAAGGATACTGCAAAATCCCCATTCCCACTCCACTCCTAGGGGAAAGATATTGAAAAATCTCCATTCCCACCCCACTCCAGGGGAAGGATACTGCAAAATCCCCATTCCCTTCCCACTCCTGCAGGAAGGGTATTGCAAAATCCCCATTCCCACCCCACCCCAAGGGAAGGATACTGCAAAATCTCCATTCCCTTCCCACTCCTGCAGGAAAGATATTGCAAAATCACCATTCCCACCCGACTCCAGGGGAAGGATACTGCAAAATCTCCATTCCCTCCCCACTCCTAGGGGAAGGATACTGCAAAATCACCATTCCCTCCCCACTTCAGGGGAAGGATATTGCAAAATCTCCATTCCCTCCCCACTCCAGGGGAAGGATACTGCAAAATCACCATTCCCTCCCCACTCTGGGGCCAGCCAGAGGTGGTATTTGCCAGTTCTCCGAACTACTCAAAATTTCCACTACCGGTTCTCCCGAACCTGTCAGAACCTGCTGGATTTCACCCCTGAACCAGGCGCGTTCAAAGGTCTGCTTTGCTCAACGTCATTTAACCTCTGCTTGGCAATTCGGCCATTCTGAACCCTGTTTACACGGAAGGACCGAAGGGACAAAGAGGCATGTTGCAGAGATGACTTCTGGCAGAGAGGCTGCGGTCCAATGGTCCTCGATGAGATGACAGCTTGCAAGAGCCATCTGTTTCCCACCAGGACCGGGGAGGAAACCTGGTGGCCAGAGAGATTAAAAAACAATGAAGGGAAGGGAAGCATCGGACAGAGGACAAATGGAAAGGCTAGGGGGAAAGAGAAAGAGGGGAGAGCTTTCTTGCAAAGAGACACAAATGCCGCAAGAAAGGTCCCATTTGTGGTTAGGAGAAGGGGGGGTAGTTTTGTGCCTCTTTGCAGAGCTGCCGAGGCAGGATTGCCTAAGAAAGTCCCCTCCTCCCTCCTTCTCTCTCTTTTTTTTAAAGAATTGAAAAGTGGCCACTGGAGCCAAAAGAAACGCTCAGCTCCAAAGGTTGGAAGGGAGGCCAAGATGCGCTCATTGTTGGCAGCCACTGTCTGAATTGTCTGATTGCAGCTGCAGTAAACAGGGAGGCTCTTTAAAGGACAAGAGCCCCAAAGGAGAGCATTCCTTGCAGTGCGTCATACATGTATGTGTGTGAGAGAGAGAGAGAGGAGAGAGAGGGAGGGAGAGAGAGAGGGCAGGACCTTCCTTTTTACCAAATAGGAACAGGCAGATCTCTATCTTATAATCTCTCTCTCCTCTCCTTCCCTCTCTCCCCTTTTTTCCTCTTTTTCTCCCTCTCCTTTCTCTCCTCTCTTTCTCTCACACTCTCCCTTTTTTTCCTCTCCCCTCTCTCCCCCTCTCCCTCTCCCCCTCTCTTTCTGTCTCTGTCTGTCTCTTCTTTCTTTCCCATTCTCCCCTTTTTTCCTCTTTCTCTCCCTCCCCCTCTTTTCTCTCTTTTCCTCTTTCTCTCCCTCTCTCCCTTTTTTTCCTCTCCCCTCTCTCCCCCTCTCCTTCTATCTCTGTCTGTCTCTCTCTCCTTTCTCTCCTTCTCTCTCCCTTTCTTTCTCTCCCTCTCTCTCTTCTCTTTCTCTCCCTCTCTCCTTTTTTTCCTCTCCTCTCTTTCTCCCCCTTTCCTTCTGTCTCTGTCTCTGTCTCTCTCTCTCTCTCTCTCTCACACACACACACACACAAACTGCAGTCAATGAAGTGGGCTTGCAATAATGAGTGCCCTTCTGATGTCTCAGACTACAATATAATCCTCAATATTGGCACGATGATATTTAGCTGGGGGAAATAATAAACCCACCCATCGCGAGATGGGCCACGTATAAATTTTAATCAATCAATCAGTAAGTAATGGTGGGAACCGTAATCCATCCCATCCAAAAGGGACCAGGCTTGGGGAAAATTGCCCTAGATTATACCAGGAGAATCATGTTCTTTTTAATGCTCTCGGTTTCTCAGTTACATTGTGGAAACTCACCAGAAAAGGCACTAAAATGTCCAGAGGCAAATGGAAGGATAAGAAAATAGAGATGGCATGGCAATGTTGTCCTCTAGCGGCCAAAACTTTTAATTGCTTGTATTTACCCATCTGTCTCCTTTTTGCTTAGCCTGAATACCACACCTCCTCCTCCCTCTCCCTCTCCCCCTCTCCTCTTCCTCCCTCTCCCTCTCTCCTCTCCTTCCCACTCTTCTCCTCCTCCTCCCTCTCCCCCTCCCACTTTCCTCCTCTTCCCTCTCCTCTTACTCTCCCTCACACTCCGACTCTTCTCCTCCTCTTCCCTCTCCCTCTCCCCCTCTCCTCCTCCTCCTCTCTGTCCTCCTCTCCCTCTCCCCCTCTCCCCTCTCTTTCCCCCTCTCCTCCTCCTCCTTCTTCTCCCCTCCCTCTCCCCTCTTCCTCCTCCCTCTCCCCTCCCTCTCCCCCTCCTCTCCTCACTCCCCCACTCCTCCTCCTCCTCCCTCTCCCCCTCTCCCTCCCACTTTCATCCTCCCTCTCCTCTTGCTCTCCCTCTCCTCCTCCTCCCTCTTCCCTCTCCTCCTCCTCCCTATCCTCTCGCTCCCACTCTCCTCCTCCTCCCTCTCCTCCTCCTCCTTCTCCCTCTCCCCCTCCCGCTTGTTGGGAATGACTTCCACTAACAAAACCTGGAGACTTTATTAAAAGAAAATAATAACAGCCGTTTGCAAAATGCAATGGGTATCCCAGCAGAGACCTGAACAAGGATCTTCGAGCCAGGAAGCCACACCTGGAAATTTCAAAAGCATTACATTTTATAGTTTTCTATCCCGACGCTGCCAATGCCCCTTCTACATCGGATCCAGTGACCCATCACAGCTAATCCAAGGCGCCTTCAGAGACAACATCATCTCTTCCTCTAATTACATGTCCATCAACACCTCCCCATAACTCTACCCATAAAATATTTTGCAAGCATGCCTTTTTCTTATCGCTTTCTCCTTGGCATTAAGGAAAGTCCCCTCTTTCTAACAGTCCTAAAACAAAAGAACATCTATTTCTAACACAACACTTGTTACACTGTTAGATATATTTTTGTGTACTTTCAGCAAGTCTTTTCTCCAACTACTGTGTTTCCCCAAAAATAAGACCCTGTCTTATATTTTTTTGAACCCTGAAATAAGCGCTTGGCCTTATTGCCAGGTGCTCAAAAGCCCGATTGGGCTTATTATCAGGGGAGTTCTTATTTGGGGGGAAACAGGGTATCTTAAAGCAGAATAATGTTTATATGCATTTCTAACCTATATGCATACTATTTTTATTTTTGAATTTTCTTATTTCCTGTACGCTCCCACTCTTCTCCTCTTCCTCCTCCTCCCTCTCGCTCTCCTCTTGCTCCCATCCTTCTCCTCTTCCTCTTCCTCCTCCTCCTCCTCGCAGGTGAGAGGACCTGCAACCTTTAATAATTTCCAATGCTCGTAAGGAGATTTCAGGTGATGCTCTTTGTCATCCAAGTGACAGCAGCTGAAATGCACATCTTAGACAGTCCTGTTCTTTGTGATTGAGCATTCAATTATTTCCTTGCTAAATGTTTCTAGGTTGACCCTGTAGCATCCTCAAATTTCCATTCTCCGTTTCCTGGTCATTGTGATCTAGCCCAGAGGTCTCCAAACTTGGTAACTTTAAGGCTTCTGGACTTCAACTCCCAGAATTCCCTAGCCAGCATGTCTTCTCCACCCCATGGCTGGCTGGGGAATTCTGGGAGTTGAAGTCCAGAAGTCTTAAAGTCGCCAAGCTCGGAGACCTCTGATCTAACCTTATGATAATTGTAGTCCAATAACATCCTTGGTTATTGGTCTAGAATTCTAGAATAAATTGCTTCTTGCAAGAATTAGAAGTTCTCTTGCTTTATAATGGTAGAAAAGAGTGTTTTTTATTTATTACCTATCTACAGTAGTGGCCAAAATTGTGGAAACTTTTTGGGAAAAGTGTATTTTCTAAAACTAGCTAATGACACTTTTTTTTTTTAGTAGTACCATAAAATTATATATCAAGAAAAATAATTTAATCAAGAACGTAATGCAATAACTTTTATGAAGGATTTGCTATTAGAATAGCAGTTACAGTATAAAGAAGAAAAGTGAAACACATAGAAAAAAAATGAGATCTATAAAAATTATCACCATAAAAAAAACAAGATATACAAAAATAATCACCATGTCAGTTAATACTTAGTTGGGGAATCGTTAGCATGAATTGCAGCCTTACAACGTCTTCCCATGGAGTGAACCAAGTCTTTTAATTCTGCAGCTGTTCTAATGTGAAACCAAGATTGAAGGATGGCTTCTATTAACTGGGTTTTATTGCTGGGTCACTTCCGACTAACAAGTTTCTTTAATCGGCTGCATAGATTTTCAATTGGGTTAAGATCTGGGCTATTCCCAGGCCATTCCAGAAGTGGAATAGGATTATCTTGAAATTCCAAAAAAAAAAAAAGTGGTGTTATTAGCCATCAAACCTCAAAAATACACTTTTCCAAAAAGGTTTCCACAATGTTGGCCGCTATTATAAGGCTGTGGTTATTCAGGCTTTTGATCTCAGGTGTATCATCGTAACTTTCTCTGCTTTAAAAATCTTGTCTCATTGCTATTCCAAGATTGATTTCTAAAACAGTGATTTTGAAGCAAATGTGTTGTATTATTCATTGGCGCGGAAGAAAATTAACTTCGCATTTTCTTGTTAAGGTACCCACAGCTCTCTCCCCAAAACAAGGAGTCCGTGGATGTGGGCAGAAACATTTTTGCCAAATTCTCCGCGTACATCAAGAACCCCCACAAGGAAGCAAATAAAAGTAAGGAAGGGGGAAAAACACAGGCGTGTTTTTCTCATGCGGGGATTTTTTTTTTTTTTTAATATCTCTTACAAATGTTTTTGTCCGATATGCAAAATTAGTCCTTGGCTTACAACCATTCGTTTAGTGACTATTCAAAGTTACGACAGCACTGAAAAAAAGTGACTTATGACCAATCCTCACACTTGCAACCTGTTCTGTCCCCCATCCTCACACAGACAAATGCAATATCCAACACAATAATGTATTGTATAAACAGACCAGAATTCCTGGCAGACGAGAGTTCTGGCAGCTACTTGTAAAATGCCTGCCAAATCCAATTAGTACTCCCAAAAAGCAGGAGAGGCCTTATCTGCAGTCCGTTTCCAGAGCAACAAATTATCCACAAGAGTTTAGTCCAAAATATATCTGAGCCGAAGTGCAGGATTCACGATGTGACTCTTTAGAGTTTAAACGTTTGTCCATCACAAAGCCTGCCGAGCAATCATGCCTCTTTTTATCCCTTGTGGGGCGTGGCTCAGTGACTCAGCTCAATCCATGGTCCTCGCATGCCTCTTCCTTTGCTGCGCACGCTTCTCCCTCCGACGCTGCCTGGGATCAAGCCAAGATTCATCAGTATCACTCTCTATCAATGGGTGCTCCGAAATGCCTTCCTCCTGGCACATCCCAGGCTGTTCCTCCTGGCCTTTGGATGGAACCTGAGGCATTGCCAGAGAGGAAGGTCCTGGAGAGGGAGGCCTTGCCAGTTCCTCCCCCTCACCTTCTGAGTCCTCTTCCTCCATGAGGACAGACTCGGGAGTCGGAGTCACAACACTACCATTCCCCATGTTCCCCTGATCAAAATTGTAGTGCTTGGCAAACTGGCATGCATTTAGAATGATTCAATGTCCCACGTAATGGGATCACCATTTGAGGCCTTCCCAGATGGCTCCTGAAAAGCCCAAGTCAATAGTACTTACGTACTTTCCGCCGGGCCCTCAAAACTTTTTTATTTCAACAAGCCAGGCTGACCTAACTCTCCAATTGTTTAATTTTAATTTTAATTTTAAATGGGGTATTTTAATTGTTGGGCCAAATTGTTTAATATATTTTTAAATTGTTTTTAAATTTTGTATTCTATGTTTTTTATTTCTGGCTGTTCACCACCCTGAGTCCTTCGGGAGAAGGGCGATATATAAATTTAAATATAAATAAATAAATAAATAAATAAATAAATAAATAAATAAATAAATAAGGAAAGCTGGTTTCGCTTAACAACCGCATGATTCACTTAACAACTGTTAAGTGTACAGAAAGATCCTGTTCTGCCCCAGCTACAGATCCCAAAGAACACAGCACACACAAACTCTGAACAAAACTTAGTTTACTCAAATAACGCAGTTTTAGCAAATGCCGGCTGTTAATAAGCGTTCTTAACAGCCTGCCAGAATTCCACAGATAAGATAGTCAGAGTCTTACTGGAGTTGGCAGAAAGCCCAGAAGCAAGGTTGCAGAGACATCCCGACGCGATGATTAGCGAACTAAAGTTGTTTCCTGCAGCTTGTTACAAGCTGCGTTCTTTCTTAAATAGGCTAAGGGAGTGGCCAATTAGCCCCAAGCCTTACTCTCGAGGAGCCCTCCTCCTGAGGAGCCACTCCTGCCTTTTGGCAACTCTGCGTGCCCATGCATTGAGAAGAGGCTCCTCCTCTTCATCCTCTTCATTTAAGGGAGCTTCTGGAGGTTCTGAAAGCCCTGACTGAATCCCTGCCTCTGGCACCACATCTTCTTCAGCCTCCTCGCTGTCTGACTCAAACGCCGGCTGCACAGGCTGCTAGCGCAGCACCACACCAGCCTCCTCGTCGTCGGGATCAGCAACAATCCGCACAGGCCCCTGGTGGGCCACAACAGATCCATGGTGGCGCAGCGGTTAGAATGCAGTACTCTAGGCTACTTCTGCTGACTGCCGGCTGACTGCAATTTGGCAGTCCGAATCTCAATCTCAATCCAATCTCACCAGGCTCAAGGTTGACTCGGCCTTCTGTCCTTCTGAGGTTGGTAAAATGAGGACCCAAATTGATGGGATCAATATGCTGACTCTGTAAACTGTTTAGAGAAGGCTGTAAAAGCACCGTGAAGCGGTATATAGGTCTAAATTCTATTGCTATTGCCATCACAAAACCGGGCGTGACTAATTTAACAACCATCTTGGTTAGCAATGGAAATCCTGGTCCCCACTGTGGTAAATCAAGGACCATCTATAAGCCATTAGAATTGAAGAATGATGCATTGGTTTCCACGTCTTTTTCTTGTGCTTCAGGTTTGGAGAAAGGTTTGCTGAAAGAATTCCAGCGCTTGGATGATTACTTAAGAAATCCCCTGCCTGAAGAAATTGACCAGAACTGTGTTGAAGACCTTCTGGTTTCTGAAAGGAAATTCCTGGATGGAAACCGAATGACATTAGCAGACTGCAACCTTCTCCCCAAACTCAACATCATCAAGGTGAATGTAGTTTGCTCTTTGCTGGACCTTCATTTCTTTTTCTCAGATGAGTTATAGCCCTTTAAGTTTTGTCTTCCTTTCTCATCCAAATTTGTGGTGAAGCAGTTTATTGCTGAATTATAATAGCAACCCTTCGATCTCAGTCTCTCCAGCTCTATTGTTTGGAAGTTTAGAAAGGAAGGAAGGAAGGAAGGAAGGAAGGAAGGAAGGAAGGAAGGAAGGAAGGAAGGAAGGAAAGAAAGAAAGAAAGAAAGAAAGAAAGAAAGAAAGAAAGAAAAACATATATCTGAATAACATATATAAATTTAACACTATAGATCCATGATGGCGAACCTATGGCATGCGTGCCACAGGTGGCACACATAGCCATATCGGTGGGCACGTGAGCTCAGCTCCGGTGCACATATGCGTGCTGGAAAGTTGATTTTTGGGCCTTCTGGGCCCACCAGAAGTTGGCAAACAGGCCATTTCTGGCCTCCGGAGGGCCGTTTTCGCCCTCCCCAGACTCCTAGAAAGGCTCTAGAGGCTGGAGAGAGCAAAAAACAGGCTAACCATGCCATCGTGTGCCAGTAGCGGGGGGAGGGGGGGTCGCACACACATGCACGGGGCAGGGTACATAGAATTATGGGTGTGGGCATGTGCACCCGGCCCCCTGCTCCTGGCGTGCAATGGCAAAAAGGTTAGACATCACTGCGATAGATAGATAGATAGATAGATAGATAGATAGATAGATAGATAGATAGATAGATAGATAGCTGAGCTGAGGCAGACTGGAGCCAGGGCGTGTCTTAGTCTACAGCTTCTGAGTCTGTGCAGAGAAACTGAAACCACAGTGTGTGAACTAGTCTGCTCTGCTGAAATGAAACTAACTGTTCTCTCCTGCCTTGTGTTTTGCCTGTAACTTCTACCACATTGAAGAATCAACTATTGATACTGTAAATACGTCATCTGTTATATGTATATAAAGAAGTTAATGAATCCAGCTGAATCAGTTACCTATGTGTGCTTCTGGATCTGATTTTTTCAAGAAACTCTGATACACTTGGCTCTGACCCTTGGTGATCTGCTCATTTTCTCACTGGCATCTTTTTCTTCATTGGTTCTCTCTCCCACTTTCTAGATTGCCGCCAAGAAGTATCGCAACTTTGAGATCCCTTTGGAGATGACTGCGGTTTGGCGCTATCTCCACCATGCTTATGCCCGGAATGAGTTCAGCCACACTTGTCCAGCTGACGAGGAGATTGAACGCACTTATGCCAGCGTGGCTAAGAAGATGAGCTAAAGACTAAGCTCTGGAAGTTGGTGCCTGCAAAGGTCTACCAGCGAGTTGGGTGTGCAATACTGCCCCCCCCAGCTGAATATTCTTCATATACTAGTCTTTAAAAAAATACTTTGTATTTTTAGGAGAATTCGTTGTAGTCATCTTTTTCTGCCAAATCTTTTGACCATGAGTTGGTCATATATGAGAGACTAGCTGGATACCCGTGCTCCGCTATGAAACTATGTGATCGGGCTTGAAAAATTGACACTTAAGCATGAAAATTAATGAGTAGTTATAATCGGTCTCTCCTCTCCCCTTCTCTCCCTCAGACTTGCCCCACAGAGGTCTCTCCTATCTTTTCCCCTTCTCTCCCTCAGTCTAATTCCTTAGCATCAGTGTATTTTTCAGGTGGGGGGGGGAGTAGAATGTCTAAACTCCCAGCCCAGACTGAATGAGTCACGCGCTGGCCACACACACGCCCAAGTGGCAGTTGGAACAGAGTTCTTTTCAGATGGGGAGGAGGAGTAGAATTTCTAGCTCCTTAGCATCAGAGCATGTTAATAATAATATAAGAAATACTAATGATCTGATGGTCATTTCGAAAAATCCTTTCTTAGCGAGCACCAAGAAGCCAAGAGGAACGTATGTGCCAAATTTCAAGTTTGTAGGCTTTACGGTTCTGGAGATTTCGTGATGATGCATGAGTGGTATTTCGCTTTTATATAGCGAGATTATTCTTTTGGCGTTTCTTCACCTGCATGTACACTTTTCATGGAGCAAAAGGTAGTTAAATCTGACCCTCCATCGTGGTTAGTTCTAAATTCTGTTAAGAGATTCCGGGACATTTTTGCAAGACTTCCAAGAATCAACTGGATCAAACACTACCTTGTTGAAGAAGATTATGTGCCTCTGCACCTAGGAAGGATATATATATTTTTTCATCCAGTCTTCTAGGTTGGGGGCCTGAGCGCCTTCCTTGCAGTTTCTTCTCTTGGACACCAAAAGTGTCTTCTGTGGTTTCTAGAGTCTCAATATCTTTTTTTATACAGTGGTGACCAAAATTGGATGCAAGATTCTAGGCTTTATAGAGTGGTATTAGTACCTCACTTGATTTCCCCAGCCAGCATGTCCACAAGTCCACAAATCTTAAAAGTTGTCAAGCTTGGAAACCCTTGCTGTAAATAAATAAGAGCGCTCTTTGCAAAGCAAAGATAACAGATATTCATAAAGTACTGGATTCGTTTAACCTAAGTCGTCCTCTCTGAGTTTCTTATGCAAGACACACATTAGGAGTCACAAAACACTAAGCCACAATATCTCTAAGAGCTTTTCGATTTTCTCCGTAGCAACAAGGAAAGGAAAATCCTGGCTTTTTTTAAAAAAAATTAAAATAAAAAATAGATGTGTCTGTTTACTTTGTATTCCTGTAATGATAATAAACTTTATTTTATATACAACCTCCACTGCTGACTGAGATGATATTGATGGTAGTTACTGATCTGTAAAATAAACACACTCGAGTTCAAAGGGTTTCTTCCATCAAATTCAGCTAAAATCTTGTAGCCGGATCAAGAGATGTCAAAATCACACATTACATACAAAAATGCAGAGATCCAACAGAAAATACATTCCAGAAATAATGTCCCCAAGGTGCTTTTTCAAAAGGCAACTGGACTTCTTTTTTTTTTCCCTCGCTTAGCTCGTGCGTGGTGCTTCTGCGCATGTGCAGAAGGATCTGGGCATGCGCAGAGTGTCCATTATGACATCCAGGCTGGTGTTCTGTCCCCGTCCCACACACACACACCAACAGACGTCCAAGAGTTAAAAACCAAACCAGCCGACAAAATCCTTTTCCTTATGATAACGGAACTTGGCAGCAACCTAGTGGCTGCCTGCCAAGAGTTTATTACTCACGAAGGGAAGAGATAACTTCTCTCCGCTTTTGGTACATCAAAGTAAAATGTTCAATAATTACAGTGTAAATTAAGTCCAAATATAATCCAGCAAAGCCTATAGCAAAAGTCCGGCAATGCAGAATGGCATGGAAGCTTTCAGCTTTGTTCGTCACAAGGCTTGACTGGCCACCACGCTCCCTTTTATACCCTGTGGGGTGTGGTCCAGTGACTCAGCCTAATCTCTGGCATGCCTCCTCTTCTGTTGTGTGCGCTTATCTCTCCGACGCTGGCGTGGATCCAGCCAAGACTCATCCCCGTCACTGTCCGACTGTGCCTGCACAGGGATACCTGGCTCCTGGCCAATCTCTTTTCCGTCGGGAGACACCTGAGGCATTGCCAGAGAGAAGGGTCCTGGAGAGGGAGGCCCAGCCAAGTCTTCTCCTTCCTTTTCGGAGCCTTCTTCCTCCGATAAGATGGGCTCGGGGGTCGGAGCCACAACAGCTGGTGTGCAGAGCCTCCTGCCACCGCCACCACTGCTTCTCATCCAAGAAGCTTCTTCAGTTCTGACTGAATGGTGGAGAATGGAAGCAGTGGTGGGTTGCAACCGGTTCACCCCGGATCGGGAGAACTGGTAGCAGCAGCAGCAGCAGCAGAAGGCTCCGCCCACCCGACCGGATGCTTCTGCACATGTGCGCATGCACCCACGAGCGAACCGGTAGCGATGGGTTTTGAAACCCGGCCCTGAATGGAAAGATTGATATTCCTTTGCAGTCATCTGGTCATTAGTACTCTCCCTGAGTGATAACGGCAAAGAATATCAATCCTTCCATTCTCCACCATTCAGTCAGAACTGAAGAAGCTTCTTGGATGAGAAGCAAAATGTCTTCAAGGGGGAAAAAAAAAGTCCAGTTGCCTTTTGAAAGACAACCATGACCTGAAATGACTGAGAATTTCCATAGACTTCCAGAAATAATATAACTCTTTTGAGGGTCACTATTATAGAAATTGCTTAAGATTGGATGCAAATAGGGTTTGAGAAATCTCAAACCAAGATTGTGTAAGGCAGCCTTTCCCCTATAATGCCCTCTTCATTCTGAATAGTTTTCTTCTTTAAAAAAAGAACTCAGGATAACCTCACCCCACCCCGATATTTACAAAATGGGTAGAGCAGGAAGGAGAAAAAGAATAGAAATATTCTTCCATAAATCTGCCAGGAAGGTTGTTGAACTTTGCTTTATTTCTCCTCTTCCAAGAAACAAAATTAAATCTTTTTTTTTTCTGTATATAACTTTTTATTATTTTTTATAAAAACAAACAAACATTTAGTACATCTGTCGCTCCCTCCCTGTGACATCTCGGTGTTATCTTCAGTCGTTCTTCTTCTTCTTCTTCCAAAAAGGGAACTTTCTTCTATCTTCATCTTTATACAAACCATTTTAATATCTCCTTACTAAAACAAAATTCTGCCTATCAAATTTTTAAAAATAATCATAAAGCTTTCATAAAGCTGTGCAGAAATGAATAGATTGACTTTAAGGATTAAAGATAGGGAAGAGATAGAGAATGATAGAATATGGAACTGTTTCTATTATGGGTTGGAAAAGAGATATAAAAGATAAACAAAATTAAATCTTATCTCCCACTGTCTGTGAGAAGGAAGCTTCAGTTTGCAAATTCCAAGTTTGGCTCATTAAAAATGAATACTGTATTTTTCGGAGTATAGGACGCGCCGGAGTATAAAATGCAGCTTAGTTTTTGGGGAGGAAAATAGGGTGGGGGGGAAATCTTCCTACCAGGTATTCATCTGGCTAGCATCCTTAGTCTAGTCAGCTTCAGCACATTAATTTGCTGGATTTTTATCCCCTGCTTGGGGATAAAAAAAACAGCTTCTAAGGCACAGCTGAGAGGAAGCAGCAATGAGGAAAGCAGGCAAAGCACGGGGAGATCGCTTCAATCGGCTAGCGCCTAGTTAGGGCTGAAGAAAAGCTTCTAAAGAACAGCTGAGAGTCGGAGCAAAGCATGGAGATCGCTTCACTCACTAGCGCCTCCTTACAGAACAGCGGAGAGTCGAGGGAGCAGGCAAAGCTGGGAAGATCGCTTCACTCAGCTAGCGCCTAGTTAGGGCTGAAGAAAAGCTTCTAAAGAACAGCTGAGAGTCGGAGCAAAGCATGGAGATCGCTTCACTCACTAGCGCCTCCTTAAAGCACAGCCGGAGAGTCGAGGGAGCAGGCAAAGCTGGGAAGATCGCTGGCTAGTGCCTCATTAGCACCTCGTTAGAGCTGAAAAAAAAGCTTCGAAAAAGCTACATTCAGAGTATAAGACGCATCCAAATTTTCAGCCTCTTTTAGGTGGGGGGAAAGGTGCGTCTTATACTCCGAAAAATATGGTAGTTAAAGTTCCAGGAGGAGAGCCCTGCTAGGCTTTGGTAGCCACAAATCAGAAGGTCCCTGGCCGCATCTTTTCAGAGAAATAATTTTTGTTGAAAGCATAAACTTTCACCAACTACGACTCTCTTCATCCAATGGGGAGGACCTACATTTTACAAGCATTCATCAGATACATGGAGTCCTGCATTTGACGAAATAAGCTGTAGGATCACAGAAGCTTCTGCTTTTTAATCAAATCCGTATTTCTGAAAATATGCTTATCTTGAGCCAGCCGTGTGCTGCAGCTGCTAAAAAAGCCAACACAGTTCTAGGCTGCATCAACAGAGGGATAGAATCAAGATCACATGAAGTGTTAATACCACTTTATGATGCCTTGATAAGGCCACACTTGGACTCCTGCATCCAGTTTTGGTCGCCAAGATGTAAAAAAGATGTGGAGACTCTAGAAAGAGTGCAGAGAAGAGCAACCAAGATGATGAGGGGACTGGAGGCTAAAACATATAAAGAAAGGTTGCAGGAACTGGGTATGTCTAGTTTAGTGAAGAGAAGGACTAGGGGAGACATGATAGCAGTGTTCCAATATCTCAAGGGCAGCCACAAAGAAGAGGGTAAAAACTAAAACTAAAACCCAGTAAAACTAAAACATCGCTGAAGAAACAGGAAGCAAACTGAAACTCACAGAGATCAGGAAGTGTTTTATTTACAGGGCAATGCAAAATATTGAATCATGACCCACATGACAGATTAGATGGGGAAGTGACGAGTGGCTGCAAAAGTGAAAGCCACTTTCTGGAAGGCTTGATCTGAAGATGTTCTCTTGGGGGTGGGGGGTGGAAATTGCAGTTTGAGCAGACAAGGCACAGCTATTCCCCAAATTCAGTTGGTGACACAATACTTCCAGAAACAAGCTGAAAAAAGAAGAAATTAATGAACAGCAAGGAACAGTCTTTGTTTCTCTTCTTTCAGAAGGCTTCTGTTATTATAATTGCAGTATTATAAATTCTTTTTTTCCCCTCTAACTACCTTTCACTCTAGTTGGCTGAGAATTATGGGGATTGGAGTCCACACATCCGGGGGGGGGACATTATGATAGAGGAAACCTTCCTAGCGGGAGATTTAAATCAAAGCAACTATTCCTTTTGGGCATTTTTGAACAGAAAATGGAGAAAAAATTACAATATATAACATTACATATATTAACCACAAGTAGAATTGTCCTAGCACAAAAATTGGAAACAATCAGATATTCCTCCAGACCAAATTATAATTTTTTAAAAAATACGATTGTGCAGAAATGGATAGACTGTCTATGGAAATGAAGGAGAGGGAAGAAACCGAGCGCTATCAAATTTGGAACAGATGGTATTCCTGGCTTGAGAGCAAACGTAAAATCTAAGGGATAATCTGTTAAATATAATATGTAGAAGGTAAAACTGTTGAAGAAATATAGGATATGGAACTGAATTGTGAATAGATGTTACTATAATTTAAATAAGGATGTAATTTAAGATAGAGATATATAGAATTAGAATCCTTGTAAATATGTTTTGCTATGATAGAGATACCGATATGGAGAAGCTGTCGTTAGTGTTAAATGTTTGCTGTGTCTTTGTCTTTCTTTTTCTTTTTGTTGTGTTTTTTGTATTGTGCGTTTTATATGTTGGAAATTTAATAAATATTATTTTTTTAAAAAAGCAAGGAATAAAAGCAGGCTAATTTAGCAATCAAACACAGAAATAAAGGAGACAAGATGAAATGACTCCTGTGATTAGACTATATCGATCAAAAGATGTAATTCATTCAAAAGAAAACAAACAATAAACATGAAGGAGAAAATAAATCAAAGCAATCAAATCTCCCTGAATTCTCCCCCCAATCTTATCCTCATTCGTGTGTCGGATGTGTTTCCATCCATGAAGTCACCTCCCCTGCACCAAAATTGTTAACTGTGGGTAAAAGGTGAAACCACTCAGTTGTATCCGTGTCAATCTGCAATGACATCAGGGTGACAATGCATGAGTCACAATCTCATTGAGCAAATGGCGCAATTAACGTAAGGCAGTCATGACGTCTGATCCAATACGTCAGCCCCATCACTTACGTGATTTAATTTCATTTAATTTATCGCATTTCTATGTCGCCCAACTCCCAAGGGACTCTGGGCGGCTTACAGCAAAAAATAATGTGAACAATGAACATAGAAAAAATTATTTTAAAACATTATAAAAACATTTTAAAACATTAAAAGCCCATGCACACCATTCATGGCCAGATCTCGCAAGATTGCAACAGCGAGATCAACGCTGATGAAGGCATGATATACGCATCATCCTATGTTCATAGATAGGTTCATAGATAGGTTCTAGCAATCAAGTGTAGGTTCTACTACAGGAGTAATAAATAGTTGGCAGCTCTATGTGTTTGTTTGGGGCACATTTTGGTTTTTTTTAAAAAAGGAAACATGCGTGGTTTCACTTCAGGGGTGTAGAACTTCCTTTCCACTCTTATTTTTAAGAATTGATTAAAAAAAAAATCTCCCCAATGCAAATGTTTTGCTTGTGCTACAATAGCAAGATTCTTTGGGGGGTCTGCAAGTAAGTTCCCGTTAGGTGAGGTTTCAGCAGGTTCTGACCAGTTCTGGAAAACCGGTAGCGGAAATTTTGAGAAAGTTCGGAGAACCGGTAAATACCACCTCTGACTGGCCCCGCCCCCATCTATTCTCTGCCTCCCGAGTCCCAGCTGATCAGGAGGAAATGGGTTGGGGAGGGAATGGAGATTTTACAGTATCCTTCCCCTGCCACACCCATCAAGCCATGGCCACCAAGCTATGCCACGGCCACCAAGCCACACCCACAGAACCAGTAGTAAAAATTTTTGAAACCCACTACTGCGTTACTTGTCCCAGCTTCTGCCAACCTAGCAGTTCGAAAGCACGTAAAAAATGTGAGTAGAAAAATAGGGACCACCTTTGGTGGGAAGGTAACAGCACGATAATGGCAGCTAGATTAGTGATGGCTAAATACTGGGGACAAAATTGGGATATTCAAAGAAATGAATGGTATAATGAAATTTGGAACATGGCAACAAACGATAAACTAACAACAAAAATTAAATTTAAAAAAGGGATGATTAAAACGAACAATTATAATGAAATATGGGGGGATTTTATAAAATCAGACTTGGTGGAAGGCAAAGGGGATAAATCTACTCAAGAATATATTCTGTTTTGGAGGGGATAAGGGCACAGTTAGAATATATTGTATATTTTTTAGCTGTTATAGAAGAAGAAATATAAGGGGGGGGGAATAGCCTCCGGGGTGGGGGTGCACTATATTATTTGTAATATTTTTCTTTTTTTTTCTTTTGTATTTAGATGTGTATGTATATGTTCGTATTGTTTCCATTACTTGTATTTAAAATAAATTAAGTAAAAATGATTTTTTTAAAAAAAATGCAAGGAGAAAAAATAGGGACTACCTTTGGTGGGAAGGGAACAGCGTTCCGTGCATCTTTGGCGTTTAGTCATGCCGGCCACATGACCACGGAGATGTCTTCGGACAGCGCTGGCTCTTCAGCTTTGAAACGGAGATGAGCACCGCCCCCTAGAGTCGGGAACGACTAGCACGTACGTGCGAGGGGAACCTTTACCTAAGTAAGCTTCAGGGGGGGTAATCTATGGATTGCCCATCATTGTTCTATATGGGCCACAGAGTTCTTCAACTGGGGTAAGAACCAAGCTAATTTTGGCTGATCTCAAAAACCTAAGCAAGATCAGGATTTGTTATTGTCTGAACGGGAGACCGCCAGGAAGTCCAAGAGCTGAAGACTAATTTAAGGAGCTGGGGGAGAGGGAAAAAAAACATCCTGCAAGAAAGCAATGACAAACCATCTCAGGGAGTTGTCCATGAAGTCGCCAGCGATTGAACTCAGCTCCGTTGGAGAAGGAGATTGAGGCCCAAAGATAGCTCACCTCTTTTGTTTGGTTTCTGAGGAGACTGATCCGCTTTGACAAAAGCTTGAGTCCGGAGCTTATCTGCAGCTTCCAATTTCCATAATATTGTCTTGACATCTTCAATCTAAATAATAATAATAATAACATTGCTACGATGACCAATGGCTTATTGGGGGAAATGAGCCTGCTAAACCTGAAGAATAGAATAGAATAGAATAGAATAGAATAGAATAGAATAGAATAGAATAGAATAGAATAGAATAGAATAGAATAGAATAGAATAGAATAGAATAATAGAATAGAATAGAATAGGAGGAGAGGAGAGCACAGAACAGAACAGAACAGAACAGAACGGACCTCGGAGGTGTTCTAATCCAACCCCCTGCTTAGGCAGGATACCCTACACTACTTCAGACAAATGGTTATCCAGTCTCTTCTTTAAAACTTCTTTAAAACTAAAGTGTTGGAGCATTCACAACTTCTGAGGGCAGGTTGTTCCATTCTAACCTCTTATTATAACCTCTTGGTTACAGGAGAAACATTCTTCAGAATTTGCACTACTCTGAATTTTGCAATGTATTCCATCAACAAACGGTGCATCTTTGGTGAAAATATGTCTTGCAGACATGAAGGGGGTGGTGGTTGAGTTGAATTATCTGTCAAACTCATGAACTGCTGGCTAATCTTGCAAGTGAGGAAACACCAACTTGGAGAAATATGCACAGAATTTTATACAGATGATCATGCATTTTTTTTTTCAATTTTAAAAAGCCTTCAGATCCAAAGGAGACCGAAGGAAATAAACTTTGTGATCGGAAAGAATGAGAAAATGAAGAAAAACGAATTAGACAAGTTCAGCCTTATTCAGTAACCTCGGGCAATAACTTGGTCTGTGCATACAGCAGATGTGTACGCTCTGTAAATTAGTCCTTTTTACACACAAGAAATTGGACAGACTGCCTAGAATGCTCACCAGATTTGAAGGGGCATCATCCTGGCTTGGTTCCTTTCCTCCTACAAAGAGACAAAAAGATCTAGAAATAGTTATCTCCCCAAACAGGGAAGAAGAAAGAGAGAAAAATGAAAATTTACACCATTGAAATGTTGCATGGTAATTTGGAAGAACAAAGGAGGGCGAAGACAAGGAGGGCAATATTAGTGGAACATCTTATGATCTATGCATCTGTCACTAGATTTGAATAGATTTGAATGTGAATGCCTGCTGTCTCCTTCCTCTTTCTACTTTAAGCCTCTGGATTCCTGATTGCATCTGATTTTTTTTTTCTCAAACATTTTTTGATTGCTCTGTTGTGGCCTGCCAGTGGCCAACAGAGCTGGCAGCAGATTCGGACAGTGAGGAGGTTGGGGAGGAACATGGGCCAGTCCTGGAGTCTGGGGAAGGCTATGATGGGTGCTCTGTATCGGAGGCAGAGAGGGGGCCAGGGCCGTCTGACAGTTGTCAGCTGCCTTCGGAGTCAGACATCAGTGGGGCAGAAGAACAGCTGGAGCCTTTTCCCAGTGTGTGCATGCACAGAACTGCCAGGAGAAGGGAACAGCTAAGGAACAAGGGTCGACTCAGGAGTAAAGCCACAGGTGGACAGTGAATGGCCCCTCCCAGAGGGAATAAAAGAGGAGCGAAAGGAGAGGGGAGTTTGCAGGAGACAATTAGTTCGCTTAATTGGTTCGTGACTCATTGCCAAGTTTTGAAGATATCGGCCTGGCAGCTCTCCAAGCCAGATAAGGTCTGTGACTGTAAATTCTCCTTTGAAAGACTTTGCTGGATGTGAATGAGAGGAATTCACAGTAACTTAAAAAAAGGGGGGGGGATTTGTCGGGACAAGGAGTCTGCTTCATGCTCTTGGGAAGCCTGGGTCAGCATCTGATTTTTTGAAGTTGCTCCATACAGTGATGAAGAGCTCCTGGAAATTGGTTCAATTAGATGACATTTGAGTTAGCCCACTACTGTTCATTAATGCAGATTTCAAGAAATCCATGGCTCTATTCATCTTGGTTATGCCTGTATCCGAATGTGTACTGTTTATCAAGAAGGTTTCATAAAATTATGTTCTTATTAGTAAATAAAGTCTTGGAAAACCAAGATGGATTGATTGAACAATCCTGCTCTGTATCATTAGGAACGGCTCCATCCAAACACAATTAAAGACATATATATTTTAAATGGATGGACTGACTACTATGAACACAAACAAGCTGAATTGAGTTCCTTGTTAATAATCATGCAATTATCGTATCTAAGATCAACATTGTGCATAAGAACATAGCAGAGTAGATTGGGAGGACGGACATTCTCAGATTTATTATTGACTTTAAAAAATGGCATACAGATTAACAGAGTTGGAAGGGAACACAATCTCAGGCATCAGTTCAGATCTCCCTGGATAAATTAAATCAAACTCCATTCTTTTCAGATATTGATTCATTATTTAGTTGTAAGAGTAACTGTAAGAACCTGAAAAACGTAAGAGCAGAAGTGAAAGTACTTCATAAGTGGTTTTTATGCTGTAGTGTAGAAGGACATGTACAAATAAATAGCTAATTGTATCCGGTATGGAAACGCTTCCTGGTTTTCCTCCAGTAAAGAGAAAACGAATTATGCATTAAGGATGTCCTTAGAAAAAAAAACTGAATACTGAAGATAGAAATGCAATGAAGACCGAGGTTAAGATGCAATCTTAACCTCAACACATTACGTGCATTGTCACGATGAAGGGGAGTAGGAAAGGAAAAGATGAGGATGGTAAACCATTCATCTTCACTAACCATTCCACCATCCACCTTTCTGGATCTGATGAGTTTCTTCTTCCAGAACAGAGTGACCAGAATTCATGTTCCGAGGTTGACGAAGCCCAATAGAAGGTACATCATCAGGTACGAAGCTCATTGTATTGTCTACCAAGTTAAAATCTGTAGGCACAAAATCTGAGCAGAAGTGATGGGGTGGGATGGTTTCCAACTCTACACACAATCTTAAGGAGAAGTAGACAGACCAGTACACAAATGAGCTTTGGTAGTACAGTGGTCTAAAGCACCCTGTTATTAAGAGCAGCTGCCTGCAATTACTGCAGGTTCGAATCTCGCCAGGCTCAAGGTTGACTCAGCCTTCCATCCTTTCTAAGGTAGGTAAATTGAGGACCCAGTTTGTGGGGGCAATAAGATGACTTTGTATAAATATACAAAAGTATGAAGGCTATTGCTTAGCACATTGTAAGCCGCCCTGAGTCTCCGGAGAAGGGCGGCATATAAATCAAAATTTTTTTTAAAAATGGACAATACTAAAAACAGAAACTAAGGACTCTATTTTGGGCTGATGGTTTTATCAGGAAATAATGTCTTGGTAACAATACCAACCAGAGGTGGGTTTCAGCAGGTTCTGACCAGTTCTGGAGAACCGGTAGTGGAAATTTTGAGTAGTTCGGAGTAGTGCCCCCATCTATTCTCTGCCTCCCAAGTCCCAGCTGATTGGGAGGAAATGGGGATTTTGCAGTAACCTTCTCCTGGATTGGAGAGGGAATGGAGATTTTGCAGTATCCTTCTCCTGCCATGCCCACCAAGCCACGCCACGCCCACCAAGCCATACCCACAGAACCGGTAGTAAAAAATTTTGAAACCCACCACTGATATCAACCCAAGTCAGAAATCAGCTCCATGAAGGACCAAAGGCTGGGATAAATTTAAGCTAATTTTCTTCATCTGGAAGAATCCAAAGAAAATTTCACACAGAGTCCAGAACCACTATAAAACCCCTCAGGTTTTGCTGGCTCAGATCATCTTGTTATGTTTTACAATGCAAGAACTTTGGGTAGACAACCACAAGGTATTTTCCCATGAAGCTATTATTCATCCATATATTTTAATAATAGATTATTGAATTAGATAACTTTATAGCTGAAGCAGACAAAGCCTGGAGCCTGGCTTTAGTTCTCCTACGTGGGACTTGGTTGTACAATACCGAAGTTATAATCTAATTTATAAGGTAAAAGTAAAGGTTCCCCTCGCACATATGTGCTAGTCGTTCCCGACTCTAGGGGGCAGTGCTCATCTCTGTTTCAAAGCCGAAGAGCCAGCGCTGTCCAAAGACGTCTCCGTGGTCATGTGACCGGCATGACTAAATGCCAAAGGCATACAGAACGCTGTTACCTTCCCACCAAAGGTAGTCTCTATTTTTCTACTTGCATTTTTTACATGCTTTCGAACTGCTAGGTGGGCAGAAGCTGGGACAATTAACGGGAGCTCACCCCGTTACGCAGCACTAGGGATTCGAACTGCTGAACTGCCGACCTTTCGATCGACAAGCTCAGCGGTCTTAGCCACCGCATCCCTTAATCTAATTTATAGACTCCCCAAATTCATGGCCACTTTCACAAACCAGAGAGTGCCCAAGGCCCATCTTCCCCTACCTATCATCCTCCAGAATGTCTTGGAAGAACAAATCCCCAGATGGAGGGCAGCCAATGGGGGAAGACCTTGATCCAACAGGTTCTTGTTTCTGCACTTGAAAGCTAATACGAAATTCGGATTCATGATAAGCAAAGCTCCTTACCTTGCATGCCATCGATATCTGGATAAACTGGGTAAGCATTCATACAGCAGCCTGCTGAAAGCATCAACAGGACATACAATATCTGGGGATGCATCTCTGTTTCTTTCTGATGCCTTTGCAGCTTGGATCAGTCGCGAGAATCACGAGCAGAAGGGAACTCCTTTTATACTTTCTCGGTCCATCTATCTCTGCAGGATCAATACGTTATCATCAACTTGCAAATGACTCTCGTTGTCCAAGCCATCCATCCACTTCAGTGACAAACCAACAAGCCCTTATTGCACATTTTGTCATCCTCCTGGTGCATCGTTTTCACCCTCCCCCTTTTGTTGCTTCAATTGTATCATCGCTTGAACAGGTAGCCCTTAATAAATATTGGAAATAAACTTGGAAATAGAAAGAGTCCATTGACGTCAAATGTTTGTGAAAATGGATGGTTTTGGCCTGGGCTGAATGGGAACTGAAAGTGAAATGGATGTAAGCTTCTTTTAGGTATGCGTAACTAATCAGCATTTCCTTTTTACATTGTTATTATCTTATTGATTTATTTATTTAGTTTGTCATACGTACGAGATAATAGACATAAGTATAAACATGAATATGAACACAGGAAATGGATGCGAATAAATGGGGGACGGTAGGACAGGGACGGTAGGCACGCTGGTGCACTTATGCACGCCTCCTTTTACGGACCTCTTAGGAATGGGGTGAGGTCAGTGGTGGGATTCAGCCAGTTCGCACCAATTCAGGAGAACCGGTTGTTAACTTTCTGAGCAGTTTGGCAAACTGGTTGTGGAAAGAAATCATTAGGGTTGTTAAATTACTTGAATCTCACCACTGGGTGAGGTCAACAGTAGACAGTCTAAGGTTAAAGTTTTGGGGGTTTGGGGATGTAACCACAGAGTCAGGTAGTGCATTCCAGGCATTGACCACTCTGTTACTGAAGTCGTATTTTCTGCAATCGAGTTTGGAGCGGTTTACCTTAAATTTGTATCTATTGTGTGCTCGAGTATTGTTGTGGTTGAAGCTAAAGTAGTCATTGACAGGTAGGATGTTGTAGCAGATAATTTTGTGCACTACACTTAGGTCAGTCCGAAGGCGGCGTAGTTCTAAATTGTTTAAGCCCAAAATTTACCTCTACCTGATCCTGTTGTTAGTTTCTCTAACCCCCATACCTTTTATCTTAAACTGTCTACCGTGGACCTTTCATGTTTCTTAAGAGGTCCGTAAAGGGGGCGTGCATAAGCGCACCAGCGTGCCTACCGTCCCTGTCCTATTGCCCCCATTTATAGGTAATCATTCTATGTGTTTATGGCTATGTTTTGCCTATTTATATCCTTTTATTTGTGCCAATTTTTTTTCATGTGTCCCTGTCTATGTCTATACAGTTACTTGTTTCCCTGTACTTGTTGATAAATAAATGAATGAATGAATGAATGAATGAATGAACGAATGAACAAACAAACAAATAAATTTCAAGCCTGGTGGCATAACGTATTCTGTTGTGAGCAGAGGAGTGGAGGACTCTTCGCGTGAAATACCTCTGGACTCGCTCAATTTCACATACTACTTCTGTGCAAAAATCATCTTCCCTTTCCTAAAAAAAAAAGGAGGAACATCCTTCTAATATCTCTTCCTTAGTGATCTATTTAAGTCCCACTTCTTAATAAAGCTTCACTGGAACCAATAATCCTTCAACTGATCCCACAACAGGTAGAGGTGTGAAATGACGCCTAAGGAGGTATAAGGAGGGTTTGTTAGAAGAGTGTAGGCTCCAGATATCACCATTGTTGTAACTGAGATGTGATTCTATAGAAGGGCTTAGCCTTGATCACTTCCGGAAGACATTAATTGACTGCCTTTGTTGGCTTCCGTTGATGGATTGATTGCGTTACTGTTCGTGATCATTCTCCGGATATTTCTCCAGAATGATCTGTCTTCAATATGCCCTTTTAGGTCTGCTAATGGTGATGTCTTTGCTGCTCTTTTGTCTCTTCCTCTTTTTTCCATTGACTTTTCCAACAATGATTAACTGGAAATTGTGTCTCCGCATGAGACATCCAAACTATTATATTGCCTTCATCATTAGTGTTTCCTGTGAGAATTACAGAGGATTTGCTCTGTGTTTGTTTCCCAGGCTGCTTCTCTAGCACCAAAGTTGAATTGCTCGTTCTATCTTGTTTCTTCAAAGTGCAGCTTTCGCATCCACACAATCTAACGGTAAAAAAAAAAAACACGTTGCCCGAACGATTCTGAACTTCACTGGTATCGACGTATCACAGCAGTTAAGTATCATCCCCAGAATCTTCATTGCATTACAAAATGCGGACCTCTTTGCTGTTGATTGATTTAAACAAATGTTGTCTTTAGTTTAACTTTATTTATATTCTAGTTTTGTTTTGTTTTTTTAAAAAAACTAGAGACTATGCATCTCTAAGAGTTGTAGAATTCCTAATCCATATTCCTTTCTGAAAGGCATGGCTCTACCCTGGAATATCTTTTTCCAACCCTGAACTTTGATCCGAAGCCAAATTTTTTGCCTAGTTCCAGGATTCGAGGGAGGTGGCAAAATAATGTTCAGATCTATGCATTAGAACAGGAATCAGCAACCTGCGGCTCCAGAGCCACATGTGGCTCTTTGGGCCCTCTGCTGTGGCTCCCTGTCAGGTGATCCCACCACTGGCTGGCCTCCTTCTCCCATCCCCTCCCAGTCACTCCTCACCTGGCCTGAGGGTGACAGCGGGGGATGGGAGAAGTGGCCAGGGCAGAGAGAGAGAGATACAGAGAGAGGGAGAGAGAGAGAGAGAGAGAGAGAGAGGGAAAGAGAGAGAGAGAGAGAGAGAGAGAGAGAGAGAGAGAGAGAGAGAGAGAGATACAGAGAGAGGGAGAGAGAGAGAGAGAGAGAGGGAAAGAGAGAGAGAGAGAGAGAGAGAGAGAGAGAGAGAGAGAGAGAGATACAGAGAGGGGGAGAGAGGGAGGGGAGAGAGAGATATGTCAAAAGGATTTTGTCGTTCCTGGTGTTTTTTAACAACTGGTTCTTTGCCCTAATGACCGGCTGGGTAGGCGTGGCTAGGGGAGGTCATGTGACTGGTGGAAGTGAGTGACATCGAGTTGGCCACGCCCACCCAGGTTTTGTGGCTCCCAGTGTTTTCTTTTCTGTGGGATCGGGTCCAAATGGCTTTTTGAATATTTAAGATCGCAGACCCCTACACTAGAAAGTACCCAATTGCAGCACAATCTTTTAACAATAACACAAAGAATAAAATAGAATAACAGAGTTGGAAGGGAGCTTGGAGGTCTTCTAATCCAGGGGTCTGCAATGTTAAACACTCATAGAGCCATTTAGACCCGTTTCCCACAGAAAAGAAAACACCGGGAGCCACAAAACCCTTCCCGTGCCTGCCTATTTCTTGAGTGGTAGCATATGTAGTTGAAGTAAACATTCTGTTTTCTTCTGAAACTTTTCTTTTCTTGGATTTATCCATGGTTGGCCTACCGGGGGTTGAAAAGCTCAATAAATTGCATGCCGGCGGGTGTCGCACATTGGCGGTTGTGACGCATATTTTGAGTGACAGGGAGCCGCAGCACAGGGTTGAAAGAGCCACATGCGGATCCAGAGCCGCAGGTGGCTGACCCCCGTTCTAGTCCAACCCCCTGCTTAGGCAGGGAACCCTACACCACTTCAGACAAATGGTTATCCCACATCTCACTAATCCTTCTCCCATTCCAAGTTGTGACATTTACAGGCCCACTTTCTCCAAACATGAAACCTCCATTTTGTTATACAGCATCATTTTTTTTTTAGAAAACAAAACCTTCACCAAGTTGTATGAAATGCTTGAATTGGGATTCCGGGTTTCACAGATTGCCATCTTGAAATTTCTTTCCTCCTGAACAAATGCTGATTGGTTGGCATTGAGTTCCACCTGCTCAAGAATCATATCCTTCTTACTACTATCAGAAAAGCAAAGATAACCATCTTATCTTACCACTGCCACAAAAGATCCAAGTCCCTCTCCTCTTGAATTCCATTGACCCTTATCTAGCACTAACTTAGTGCTGTTCCTTGCCTAGATTCTTATAGCAATAACAATAGCACTTAGACTTATATACCGCTTTACAGTGCTTCATAGTCCTCTCTAAGCGGTTTACAGAATCAGCCTATTGGGTCCTCATTTTACTCACCTCGGAAGCAGGGGTGGGTTCTAAATTTTTTTACTACCGGTTCTGTGGGCGTGGCTTATTTTGTGGACGTGGCTTGATGGTGATGTGACAATTCTTTAGGATTTAGCAGAGGCACTGGTCTACCAGGCTTTTAACTGCTTGCAGAGCTGTACCAGTCTACCCATTTATTTTTGCAGGCGCTGGTCTACTCATTTGTTTTTGGAGGCACTGGTCTACTCATCTGTTTTTGCAGGCATTGGTCTACCCATTTATTTTTGCAGGCGCTGGTCTACTCATTTGTTTTTGCAGGCATCGGTCAACTGCCACACTGCCTTTTACCACTGATCAGCTGTAGGGCGGCCCTTTGAAGCCCCTTGGCAAGAGTTTAAACAGGCTTTTTTCCTTCTAGCAGATCAACTGGGACTCAGGAGGCAGCAATAGATTGGGGATGGGGCCAAATAAAAGGTAAGAATAACGTGGGGGAGGGGCAGGGGGTGGAGGGGCTGGACCAGTTCGGTGACATCATATTGTCACCAGCTCAGTGGAACCAGTTCGATAGATGTCATCTACCGGTTCGGTGGAACCGGGCCGAACCGGGAGGAACCCACTACTGCTCGGAAGGATGAAAGGCTGAGTCAACCTTGAACCTGATGAGATTTGAACTGCTAAATTGCAGGCAGCTGGCAGTCAACAGAAACAGCCTGCAGCATTGCACTCTAATCACTGCGCCACTGCGGCTTGTATAGGCTTGACTAATAAATCTTTCTGAATTGCAACTTAGCCTGTGGTACTGATCTTTTGCGCCTGACACCCTATGTCTAATTAGCATGTCTGTGTCTGTCTGTGTGTGAGTGTGTGGGTGTTTCTAAAATGTGTTATTAAAAAATGAACAAACAATATTGGAAGATCCGTATTGTGGTTGGATTAGCGGTGATATTCCCCCTCCCCTCCCACGGTTCTATCCGACTCGCCTAACTGGTAATCCCTGCAGCGGGAGGCTCCATCCACCCACCAGGACGTCATTACGTCCTGTTTTTTAACCATCTATGCATGTGCAGAAGATACATAGCATGTGTGTGCTCCCGCACGGGAGCATGCCTGAACTGGTAGCGAAGGTAAGTAGATTTCACCTCTGGGTTGGATGACCCAAAATTAGCATCTGCCATCTCGTTTCTCTCCATCCCACACTTCTGGCTACAGTGGGATTTGATCGTTAGATCTTGGATCTAATGATTTAACGGGGTGGGGGCTCTTTAGGAGACTACACATGTATATTTCTTCATATGGGAATTCAACTCTGCTTCATTTGGTAGCTGAACTCCAAACATCTGCCTCAAAGTTCAGCTGTGGTAGCTTTCTCC
Organism: Pantherophis guttatus; assembly: GCF_059756535.1. Classification (NCBI taxonomy): domain Eukaryota; kingdom Metazoa; phylum Chordata; class Lepidosauria; order Squamata; family Colubridae; genus Pantherophis; species Pantherophis guttatus. The sequence goes on along the minus strand of NC_142074.1, from coordinate 13,712,190 downwards.
TTCTCCTTCTTCGTCTCGTCCTCCTTCTCCTCCTCCTCCTCTTCTTCGTTTCTTCTCCTTCTTCTTCTCCTTCACCTCTTCTTCTTCTCCTTTTCTTCTTCTCTGTCTCCTCCTCCTCCTTCTCATCCTCCTCCTCCTCCTTTCTTCTCCTTCATTTCCTTTTCCTTCTCTTTTGTCTCCTCCTCCTCCTCCTCCTCCTCCTTCTTCTCTTCTTTTTCTCCTCCTCCTCTTCCTCCTCCCACCTATGGCAGGGTTTGCTTTTCTGTAATGTTTCTGATTGCAGGAAATTAGACAAAAGCTTCCCTGAACTTGTTCAGAAAAGTTATGGAAGTTCTTTTGAAACTCATTTGTCATCCTCTAATGTCAAAAGACTCATTTTCTCTCTAGACGTGCATCTGTGGCTCGTCTGCGAGAAGTGGAGAATGACAGATGATCTCAAATCCTCATCCATCTTGACCTGGTGTGTTCGAGTACCTTATGATGCTTGAGTTCCCTTGCCCATAATCACATCCATCTCTGTCCTGTCTTCAATTTGTTCCTTTTTTACTGGATGTCAGGCATCTTCAGATTAAAAGTATTTAATCACGTTTTACCGCTGTGGCTAGTTCAAGGAAAAATGGGGCATCAAAGAAAGCTGTCCAAGGGCAGGGATGTGGAAGTATGGTTTTCCATGTTCCTCCTCAACCAAAAAACACCTGTTAAACACGTGATACGTTTGTTTAGATTTCACTTTATCAGAAGCAATCCTAATGCAGCTTTGACAACACAAGCACAATCTATCTATAAAGGGGGAAAAATCCCCAACACTTATACCGTGTTTCCCCACAAATAAAACCCTGTCTTATATTTTTTGGGACCCTGAAATAAGCCCTTGGCCTTATTGCCATGCACTCAAAAGCCCGATTGGGCTTATTATCAGGGGATGTCTTATTTTGGGGAAAACAGGGTAGTTATAGGGGTGGGTGGGGAAATCATCAGAGTCCTCTATTGCACAAATTTCTGAACATATGACACTTTTTTCAGCATCCTCTCAAAACAAGAAGAGGTTGATTTGATTAACCCTGCAAGGGGAATAATACAGGGGTGAAATGCTCCCGGTTCGGACTGGATCGCCCAATCCGGTAGCGATGACGGCGGGTGGTTCGGAGAACCGGTAGCAAAAATCCCTGTCCACCCCCCATGCCCAGCTGAGCCGCACGATCATCAGAGGCTTTTTTTAAAAAAAACTTTTAAAAGCATTTTTTCTTCGGCCAAAAAAAGGCTTTTAAAGGTAAAAAAAAAAAAGGCTCTGATGATTACGCGGCTCCGCTGGGATCGTCAGAGCCTTTTAAAAGTATTTTTTCTACAACCTCTTTGGCCAAAGAGGTTCAGAGAACCGGCAAATGCCACCTCTTGCTGGCCCCAGAGTGGGGTGGGAATGGAGATTTTCCAAAATCCTTCCCCCAGGAGTAGGGAGGGAATGGAGATTTTGCAATATCCTTCCCCTGGAGTGGGGTGGGAATGGAGATTTTGCAGTATCCTTCTCCTGCCACACCCACCAAGCCACACCACTCCACGCCTACCAAGCCATGCCCATAGAACCAGTAGTAAAAAAATTGAATTTCACCACTGGTCCCAGCTCTGACCCTGTTTCTCTCCTCACCCTAAGGTGTGTCATCAGTCACATTGAAACAACGAGGGTTGGAGAGATCACTCCCCTCCGGTCTCTGTAGGTTTCCGTGGAGATGACCTCCGCTTATCAGTTGGAATGTGTTTTGTTTTGACTGAGATACCAGCTCCTTGATGCAGCTGCAAAGTTCGTTTTCCCAATCGCCCTTGCCTATGGCAACTCAAGAGCAGGCCAGGGATGCTTTGCGAATTGACAATGTAATTTATGCGAAGAATGAATAAAAACTTCCTTTTGTTTGCCTTTAACCCTTCATCATGTTCCCCTTCACTAGAATAGTTTCCTGAGAGAAAGAGCTGGATAGACTAATTAGAAATCTCCCAACACAACTTTTCCCATTGTGTTTCCACAACCTGCTTAACTAGGCCAGTGAAAGGCTAGCAGATTAACCTCCATGCTTGCACAGTTTGATTAGTGTTAGTGTGGGGCAAGCTTTTTCTGACTCAATGAATTTGTACCAGCCCATTTCAGTTAGTTTAGGTTTCGGTGAATTGCACACACCCAGGAACTGGTTACCTAAATAATTTGTCAGACTTCTCCCAGATTTCAAGGGCAGAAATTCAAAGATAAAACTCTTGATAAACTGGTTTTTATTACAGATTCCAGAAAACCAGAATACCAACAACTGCAGAACTCAAACCATATAGATAACATTAGCAAATATTACCTTTCCCCGAAAATAAGACCTACCCTGAAAATAAACCCTAGTGCTTATTTTGGGGTACAAAAGAAAATAAGTAACAGTCTGAATTTTGAAATTAAAATTCCAAGGCCAGAGGTTTCCTCAAAGTATAGATTTATTACCATGTTTTCCCAAAAATAAGACCCTATCTTATATTTTTTGAACCCCAAAATAAGCGGTTTGGCTTTATTTTCGAGGAGTTCTTGTTATTTTGGGGCGTGTGGAGCAAGATGGGGCTCCTCTTGTCACCTTACCTGATTTCCAGCTCTGCTTTTAAATATTTTTGGGGAGGGCTTATTTTTGGGGGGAGGCTTATTTTAGCACATGCGCTCAAAGGGTTTTTTTCAGCAGATATATTCATTGACTCTTACCTAGCACCAATTTAATGCTGACTGCAAGTTGACTAGATTCTTTGTCTGGGCATGGCCAATAAATCACCTTAACTAGAATTTAACATGTGGCCCCTGATACGTCGTGCTTGACAAGGGGGTCAGTGTTGTGGCTCCGTTACCTGAGCCTGTGTCATCGGCAGGAGAGGACTCCGAGAGTGAAGGGGAGGAGTTGGCAAGGCCTCCCTCTCCAGGACCCTCCTCTTTGGCAATGCCTTCGGTGTCCACCGAAGGGCAAGAGATAGGGCCGGGGCCAAGCACGTCCACGCAGCCACAGGTGGACAGTGATGAGAGTAATGAGTCTTGGCTGGATCCACGCCAGCGTCGCAGAGATAAGCGCGCAACAGAAGAAAAGGCGTGCCCGAGATTAGGCTGAGTCACTGGACCACACCGCACAGGGTATAAAAGGGAGCGTGGTGGCCAGTCAAACCTTGTGATGAACAAAGCTGAAAGCTTCCACGCCATTTTGCATTGCCGGACTTTTGCTATAGACTTTGCTGGATTATCTTTGGACTTGATTGACTCTGTAATTATTGAGCTGTTTCCTTTGATGTACCAGAAGCGGGGAGAAGTTATCTCTCCTCTTTATAAGTAATAAACTCTTGGCAGGCAGCCACTAGGTTGTTGCCAAGTTCCGTTATCATAAGGAAAAGGATTTTGCCGGCTGGTTTGGTCTTTAACTCTTGAACGTCTATTGGTGTGTGTGTGTGTGGAACGGGGACAGAACAGTCAGTTACGAATTGCTGGCAAAGTGACCCAACTCAACAGCTTGACTTCTGGAAAGCAAGTGGTTTACAGCTGGCGGTGCCCACCCAGGAAGTCATTTTGTGAGAACACTCTCAAAATCCCCAACGAAGGTTGACTTCCCCAGTGTAAAATGCTGAAAGGTCTCTTCGGACAGCACTTCCATTTGGGTGACCAGATCTTGGAAACGCATCTTGACACACTTACAGAGGCCTAGAGTTGAGAACAGGCCCTCCAACACCTTCAACCACGAGCAGGTTTCAGCCACTTGACTCATGACAGGTATCATAGCCTTAGATCCGTGATGGCGAACCTATGCATGCGTGCCAGAGGTGGCATGTAGTGTCCTTTCTGTGGGCATGTGCACTGTCACCAGCTGTTCTTCTGGTTTCCAACTGGTCTTCGTGGGAGCCGGAGCACCAGAAAATGGCCCGAAAATGGCCCCAAAAAACGGCCCTGAAAATGGCCAAAAATGGCCCAAAAAAAGGCATGTGCGTGCCAGCCAGCTGGTCTTCAGGTTTCCGGTGTTCCAGCATGCGTGAGGACCAGCTGGCTGGCATCCATGTGCATGCCAGAAACCCAAAGACCAGCTGGCCAGCGCACACATGCACATGCATACTGTTGTGGTTCGCCAGCAGCCTGCGGACCTGGCAGCAGAGTCGGAAAGCGATGAGGCTGAGGAAGAACATGGGCCAGTCCTGGAGGCTGGGGAAGGCCCGGATGAGGGCTCTGCGTCAGAGGCAGAGATGGGACCAGGGCCATCGGGGAGTGATGTGCGGACTTCGGAGCCTCCAGAGGCTGACAGTAGAGAGGCAGAAGAACAGGACGAGCCTGTTCCTAGTGCACGCATGAGAAGAGCTGCCAGAAGGCAAGAGCAGCTAAAGCAAAGAGGACAACTCGGGAATAGGGCCAAGAGATGATTGGCCCCTCCCATAAGGCTTAAAAGACCAGCAACGGCTCTTGGTTCTCTTTGTCGGAAAACAACGTTGATAGACTTGTTCTTGTCTTGCTGTACTTATCTCTGGTCAGCGTCTTCTGCTTCTGAACTTTTGCCAAGAGAAGCCTTTGGCAGTTTGCCTAATTATACCAAGGTTGGTGATTAGACTGAAGAATTTGTGTTATGAAGAATTTGTTTTGATTTAGTTTGGACTACGCTGAGAATGAATTAATTCTCAGCTGTTCTAATAAAGTCTGTTTGTTTTGGAACTGTTTGCGTCTAACACTACTTACTTGCACCTGGGTCACAACACATACACACGCGTTCCAGTTTGGGCACACGGTGCCGAAAAGGTTCGCCATCACTGCCTTAGATGGTGTTCAAAGATAACAACGGTTCGAAGTGAATTTTAAAAAATCAACAAGACTACAGATCTCCAGGGTCAGGTAATAATACATTCATTACATTATATTGATTTGTCAGGACAGCAGTACATATTTCATCCTAGTGGGCCCACGAGAATCAAGGGACGGGACCACCATGTCCCACCGCAGGCACCCCAATCCATAAAGTGGTGCGTGCAACACAGTTAAGGATCAACCATCAAACAGGATAAAGTTCTTTTGGCGACATAAAGCATGACTTGGACTCCTGGTTCTATGGACCCATATCTGATTACTACAGAAGAAGAAGAAGGAAGTGCCTAAGGCAGAAACACTGAGCCACATCAGACTCCTAACCAGAAGTTTTCTTGAGCCCATCAATACATCTTTCAGTGGACTTGGTTCCTGCTCTGCGCCTCTCCCTTGGGAGTTGGGCGGCATAGAAATATGATTAATTAAATTAAATTAAATTAAATTCTCCCACTGACGTCGTCAACATCAACCTCCACTTGAGTAGAAGTCCACGAAGAGGTGAAGCAACGCCAAGGTCGCAGGGCTTTTTCTCGGTGCAAATCGAGTAAGGGAACCTTGGTTTCTCCCGTTCTTTCTATCAGAGGGATGCAACTCCATCAAGATCTCTCTTGGTCTAATATTATTTTCTAAGCAGCCCCCCAAAAAAGAAGAAGAAGAAGAAGAAGTAACAGCAGCAGAGGACACCCAAATCCTACTTCTACCAACGAAGGGTAAAAAGGGTTCACCTCACAACACCCATCATTTTCTCTCAGCCTTGCTTTTCCCTGAGACAGCATCCTCCCCCCTCAAAAAATCTAGCAAGGAAGTCAAAGAGAAGTTGACTCCTTCACCACTTTGGCTTTACCGGCAAACGATCTAACCTAGCTAACACGTTCATGGCCCGATGTCTATCCCCTTGGGTTGCGTTAGGAAAGGTGACACGGCCCTTCAAAAACCTCAAGCCCAGACACCTAGCTCTAGATTTCACAGATGAGGATAGCGTTCTTCTCCGTTTGGTCTTCAGATCCCGGGGGAAACTCGTGTTAGGATTGGCCGGGGGGAACCCAGCCGCCAAAGGCCTTCTCCAAGTATTGTGCCACGGCCAAGGTCAAGTGGTCATTATTGGGTCCGGCCACCACCTGGATGCCTAAAGGGAGTCCGTCCTTGCTCAAGCCAAGAGGACACTGCGTCACGGGTAAGCCCAGAATGTTGAAGATGGCTGAAAGGAAGAAAGGGAAAAAAAAAAAAAAGACAACAGAGAGGTCAAAGGTTGGGAGCGCTTTTTCTGTAAAACCAGAATAAAGCATTTGAAGAGGAATCTTTCAGGGCAATCGAAACTTCCAAAGGGATTCCAAGGAGATTCTCTGGGATTATGAGATCAGAGTGGGCCTTAAAGGGGAGAGAAGCATATGGTCATTGTTTAGACGTGATGTTGTGATACAGTTAGTTGGAAAATTCCAGCCTTCATTGTTGGATTTATCTATAACAATGTTCTGACCTAGGCTCCCTTAACAAGCAGGAGGCAAGGATTACTGGCAAACCTCTTTTGTTTCCTACAGGAGGGGCCAATCACCTCCAAGGTGTGGCTTTACTCCCGAGTCGCCCCTGCTTTCTGAGTTGTTTTTGTCTTCTGCAAGCTCTGCGCATACTGGGAACGGGCTCCAGCTGTTCCTCTGCCTCACTGCCGCCTAACTCCCTCTCTGCCTCTGACGCAGAGACCTGGTCTGAGCTTTCCCCAGCCCCCAGGACTGGCCCACGTTCCTCCCCAACCTCCTCACTGTCCGACTCTGCTGCCAGCTGGCAAGCCACAACAAGCAAGAATGCAAGGAATAAACCAGCATCCAACACAAAAGACCCAACGACTGCTAGAGATCAGAGGAAATCTACGTCCACTTCTAAAAGGGCAACGCTGCTAGAGAGGGTCGAATTCTGCCCTGGTGTAAATAATAATAACGCAACGGTACCTTTAACACATCCACATCTGCCTATCCCAGGCCCTTGGGAAGGACTTGATAGCTTGGATAAAAATGTCAAATCCAATCCATCTGGAGCAGGGGTCTCCAATCTTGGCAATTTTAAGACTTCTGGGAGTTGAAGTCCACAAGTCTTAAAGTTGCCAAGGTTGGAGACCTCTGATCTGGAGGATTATGCGACTAACCATAATAATAATAATAATTTTATATGCTGCCCGACTCCTAGCAACCCTGGGCAATTTACAAATTGTTCAAAACATTGAAACGAGAAAGCCACAGACACACACACACAGAAAGAGAGAGAAAGAGACAGACAGAGAGAGTGAGTCAGAGAGAGAGAGAGAGACGGACAGGGAGAGTCAGAGAGAGGGGGGGATAGAGGGAGGGGGGAGAGGGAGGGGGAGAGACAGATAGAGAGCGTGAGTGAGTGAGAGACGGAGAGCGAGAGTCAGAGAGAGAGAGGGGGGATAGAGGGAGAGGGGAGAGGGAGGGAGGGAGAGAGAGAGTCAGAGAGAGAGATGGGGATAGAGCGGGAGGGGGAGGGGGAGAGGGAGGGAGGGAGAGAGAGAGATGGGGATAGAGGGAGAGAGAGGGGGAGAGGGAGAGACAGACAGAGAGAGTGAGTGAGAGAGACGGAGAGCAAGAGTCAGAGAGAGATGGGGATAGAGGGGGAGGGGGAGGGGGAGAGGAAGGGAGGGAGAGAGAGAGATGGGGATAGAGGGGGAGGGGGAGGGGGAGAGGGAGGGAGGGAGAGAGAGAGATGGGGAGAGAGGGAGAGAGAGGGAAAGGGAGAGAGATAAACAAACAGAGAGAGTGAGTCAGAGGAAGAGAGAGTCAGAGAGAGAGAGATGGGGAGAGAGGGAGAGAGAGGGAAAGGGAGAGAGATAAACAAACAGAGAGAGTGAGTCAGAGGAAGAGAGAGTCAGAGAGAGAGAGATGGGGAGAGAGAGGGAGAGAGAGAGAGAAGATGACAGAGCTAACAAACCAGATGGGAACAAAGAAAAAGAAAAAAAAAATGGCTTCAATCATGATTACCAAAGACCTGGCTGAAGATTCTGATCAATTTTAAAATAGGTTCTGAACCACCCTTCCTCTCACTCAGAATACTGTCAATACTCTTCTAGGATCAGTACTGAAACTACAATTTCTAGCTAGGTTGCCTCTCTTCTCCATGGAACCCCAAGGAAACAGCAGAAGAACTGTGGGACTGCCATCTATATTATGCTGCATTTGCTCTTGCGGGGTGTGGAAGCACAGGGGAAGTGCACCCACGCAAGTCTACACTTGCAAAGAAATCAGGTTTCATGTTACACGTGTGGTAAATCCTAGGCGACTCCAGCTATTTCGGACCAGCTCCCAGCTGCAATAGCCCAAGGCTGAAGGGAACCTATTGCTTTGCTATCAGAAAACCTCATCACGGAGTCTTGCACAGATTAGAGATGGGGTTTTAGATACAGATAAAGATAGATACAGATTAACAGAGTTGGAAGGGACCTTGTAGGTCATCTAGTCCAACCCCCTGCCCAAGCAGGAAACCCTACACCATTTCTGACAGATGGCAGTCCAGTCTCTTCTTGAAAGCTTCCAGTGATGAAGCTCCCACAACTTCCGAAGGCAACTTCTGTTCCATGGGTTGATTGCTCTCTCTGTCAGAAAATTCCTCCTTATTTCCAGGTTGAATCTCTCCTTGTTCAGTTTCCATCCATTATTCCTTGTCTGGCCTTCGGGTGATTTGGAAAATAGCTTGAGCCCCTCCTCTCTGTGGCAGCCCCTCAAATATTGGAAGACGGCTATCATGTCTCCCCTGGTCCTTCTCTTCACTAGACTAATCATGCCCAGTTCCTGCAACCGTTCATCATATGTTTTAGCCTCCAGTCCCCTAATCATCCTGGTTGCTCTTCTCTGCACTCTTTCTAGAGTCTCAACATCTTTTTTATAGTGTGGTGACCAAAACTGGATGCAGTATTCTAGGTGTGGTCTTACTAAGGCTTTATAGAGTGGTATTAATACCTCACTTGATCTTGATTGCATCCCTCTGTTAATGCAATTTAGGATTGCATTGGCTTTTTTGGCTTCCACCGCACACTGTTGGCTTATATTTAATTGGTTGTCCACTAAGACTCCAAGATCCTTTTCATAGTTCCTGCTATTAAGCCTGGTTTCACCCAATCTATATGTGTACTTTGGGTTTTTCTTGCCTAAGTGTAAGACTTTACTTTTCTCTACGTTGAATTTCATTTGTTAGCTAGGGCCCAGTGTTTAAATCTGTTGAGATCCATCTGGATCGTGAACCTATCATCTAGGGTGTTGGCTATTCCTGCCAGTTTAGTATCATCCACAAATTTTTAAGTTCCCCTTCTATTCCCTCATTGAAGTCATTTATGAAGGTATTGAATAAATCTTGTTTATAGAAGGCTGTGTTAAAATATCCCCTTATAGCCCTAGCAGCTGCTATATTCTGACTAGGAAGAATAACTATCTTCACATCTTTTCCCAGGATTCTGCACAGCCTTAAAAAAAAAAAAGGAGCTGCTTTAATGAGCCAACTTCTCAAAGCAGCATCTTTTAAGCTCAGCAGAAGCTCGAAGCCGGACATGGCTGCTTTTATGAGCAGCAGAGAGAGATGCTTAGGAAAGCATTCCTTCCACATGTCTGGAGCAATCACAATTCCCACACTCTTGCCAATCAAAATTAAAATTAATTATTTTTTTTTAAATTTGATTTATATGCCGCCCTTCTCCGAAGACTCAGGGCGGCTTACAATGTGCTCAGCAATAGCCTTCATCCTTTTGTATATTTATACAAAGTCAGCTTATTGCCCCCACAAACTGGGTCCTCATTTCACCTACCTTAGAAAGGATGGAAGGCTGAGTCAACCTTGAGCCTTGGCGAGATTCGAACCCTGCAGTAATTGCAGGCAGCTGGTCTTAATAACCAGCTTAATAACAGGGTGCCTTAAACCCCTGTACTACCAAGGTTCTTAATTAAATTAAAATGCCTGCTGTAGCAACGTTCCTTGCTTTTGCCAACCATTCCCACCCAATTTTCTAATCTATCAACTGCAGCATCCAGAAAGAGTGTTACATCAATCGCAGCAATTCGAACAAGGTTTGAATTGCTGCGAGTTTCTTACCTGTGTAGGCAAAATTGAAGGGCATGCCCAAAGGCACGTGATGCTTGGGAGCTAGTACAGGGTGTGAAGGGTATAAGAAGATACCATTCTCTCCTAGCAATTCTACCATCTCTGCTCGAAGGCTCTGTGCCATGCTGGCTACCTTGGCGTTCGCCTTCGAATTGTATTTCGTCAACTTCTCCGTTAATCCTAGTACTGGAGAGAAAAACATATTGAGACAGACCAATTCACGGCAAAAACGGTTTGTTCCACCTGTTTAAATACAGTAGTACAGAGCTGTCTGAGGGATTCTGGGAATTGAAGTTCACAAATCTTAAAAGTTCTTGATGTTAGAGACCCCTGCACCAGACAGATGAGTACCGTGTTTCCCCGAAAATAAGACCCTGTCTTATATTTTTTTAAACCCTGAAATAAGCACTTGGCCTTATTGCCATGTGTTCAAAAGCCCGATTGGACTTATTATCAGGGGATGTCTTATTTTTGGGGAAAACAGGGTAGAGTCCCATGATGTAGAATCATAGAATTCTAGACTTAGAAGGGATGATGGAAGTCTTCGGGTCCAATCAACATCCTGCCTAAGGCAAAACCATAAGATTTTTTTAAAAAATAGAAGTGGCAAAGTACAAACATAAAGAACTGCCCCAGGTCTTGAGTTCTTACCAATGGCTGGAAACGTGTGAGAAGAGAGTCTCATCATCCATTTTACCAGTTCCCATGATAGCCATACTGGTTTTCCATGGTCTCCAAGCAAATCGATGAAGGTTTGATTTTCCTACAGATGACATGGACAAAGAAAAACAGATGGAGATGGAGAGAAGAAACATTTCCCCCTTTTGACCCATCTCTTCATTCTTAGTATCATTTTTTAAAAAAATTTCAAAACTTTATGGTCAGTGCACAACATATGTACAATGAGATTGGTTGAACTCCTTCAGTGCACGCCCTTCAACACAATACAACTCACAGTGAAGACAGAAAATCCCTAACCCAATAAATCATATTAACAGAACACCCAGCTATTGTGAAGAAGGCACAGAAGAGGCTGTACTTCCTGAGAATGTGCAGGAAGATAAATCTATCTCAGCATCTACTTCTGTCCTACTATCGCAGCACCATTGAGAGTGTCTTGACATGCGGCATTCTTGCATGGTATGGGAGCAGCTCTGTAGCGGATAAAAATGCTCTACAGAGAATCATTAAAACTGCCCAGAATATCATCAGGCTCCAACTACCAGCCCTGGATGACATCTTCGAATCTCGCTGTTTGAGGAAATTGCGTAACATTCTCAGAGACTCTTCCCATCCTGCTTCCAATCTTTTTGGATTGTTGCCTTCTGGCAGAAGATACAGAACAATTCAAACTCGGACCACACTGTCTTCTGAATAGTTTTTATCCCAGAGCTATAATTGCCACTCAACAATGAACTAAAAGGCCACCATCAGTGAGCTGTTGGACAGCATTACTTGGTCTGTTGTGTGGATGTTTGGGTGGTTTGGGGGGGGGAATTTGTGGTGGGTGGGGGGCAGTGGTGGGTTTCAATTTTTTTTACTACTGGTTCTGTGGGCGTGGTTTGGTGGGCGTGGTGTGGCTTGGTGGGCGTGGCAGGGGAAGGATACTGCAAAATCTCCATTCCCTTCCCACTCCAGGGGAAGGATACTACAAAATCACCATTCCCTCCCCAATCCAGGGGAAGGTTACTGCAAAATCCCCATTTCCTCCCGATCAGCTGGGACTCAGGAGGCAGAGAATAGATGGGGGCAGAGCCAGTCAGAATTTTTACTACCAGTTCTCTGAACTATTCAAAATTTCCACTGCTCAAAACCAGCAAGCGAACTAATGCGCTGAAGCTGACCAGGCTAAGGACGCTAGCCAGATGAATACCTGGTAGCAGTGATGAAATCCAATTTTTTTTACTACCGGTTCTGTGGGCGTGGCTTGGTGGGCATGGTGTAGCTTGGTGGGCATGGCAGGGGAAGGAATTTGCAAAATCTCCATTCCCATCCCACTCTGGGGCCAGCCAGAGGTGGTATTTGCCGGTTCTCCGAATTGCTCAAAATTTCCGCTACCGGTTCTCCAAAACCTGTCAGAACTTGCTGGATTTCACCCCTGCCTGGTAGGCAGAATTTCCCCCCACCCCTCCTTCCCAAAAACTAAAGTGCATCTTATACTCCAAGAAATACAGTAACAAGCGCTTAAAAAGGACGGCAGGCCAAGTTCCTTTTTGAAGCATATTCCAGTAAACCTCAGAAAAGTTACAAAATCTACTCAGCAGACTGTGCGGAAGCTGCAGTCGTGATCCTACACAACAGCTTCCATGATGACAGGTATGAGCTGCTCTGTAGAAATAATAGTTTTGTTAGAACCTACACATTGTTTAAGCCAAGTGTCAGCAACCTGCGGCTCCAGAGCCGCATGTGGCTCTTTGGGCCCTCTGCTGTGGCTCCCTGTCGGGTGATCCCACCACTGGCTGGCCCCTCGCCCTCCCCTCCCAATCACTCCTCACCTGGCCTGAGAAGGTAAGAGCGACGGTGGGAGACGGAGAAGCAGCCAGGGCAGAACCAGAGAGATACAGAGAGAGGGGGAGACAGAGAGATACAGAGAGGGGGGGAAAGAAGGAGAGAGAGGGAGGAGGGAGGGAGGGAGGGGAGAAACAGATGTCAAAAGGGTTTTGTGGTTTCTGGTGTTTTTTAACAACCGGTTCTCTGCCCTAATGACCAGTGGGTAGGCTTGACTAGGGAGTCATGTGACTGGTGGAAGTGAGTGACATTGAGTTGGCCACTCCCACCCAGCTTTTGTGGCTCCGGGTGTTTTCTTTTCTGTGGGAAACAAGTCCAAATGGCTCTTCGAGTGTTTAAGGTTGCTGTTAAGTTTAAGCAAAAGCTTTTCAGCTGTCTCCAGTAGATTTCCCATCCTTGGGTGGGGGAAAAAAAGGGGAAAGATTTGCCTTTGACATACCTGATTATTACTGCTCTTGGAAGACATCATAACTGACCAGATCTGGAAGGAATATTTCATTTTGCGGATGGCCACGTTCTCCACCTGAATCCCCAGGTCCGTCTCTAAGTGTGCCACCATCTTTAGGACAACAAAGAGGAGGAGAAAGAGAAAAGAGCCATCAGCTTCTCTCTCAACCTTTTACGTGAAATATTAATTAATTAATGAATTTAGTTTGTCAAACATGTACAAGATAACAGGTGTTAAGTATAAACATGGACACGAGTACAAATAAACAGGGACAGTAGGACCGGGACGGTAGGCACGCTGGTGCGCTTATGCACGCCCCCCTTTACGGACCTCTTAGGACTGGGGTGAGGTCCACGGTAGACAGTTTAAGGTTGAAGCTATGGGGGTTTGAGGAAGTAACCATGGAGTCAGGTAGAGCATTCCAGGCATTGACCACTCTGTTGCTGAAGTCGTATTTTCCACAATCGAGTTTGGAGCGGTTTACCTTGAGTTTTTATCGATTGTTTGCCTGTGTATTATTGAGGTTGAAGCAGAAGCAGTCATTGACAGGTATGACGCTGTAGCAGATAATTTTGTGTACTAAGCTTAGGTCAGACCGTAGGCGGTGTAGTTCCAGGTTGTCCAAGCCCAAAATTTCGAGCCTGGTGGCATAAGGGATTCTATTGTGAGCAGAGGAGTGGAGGACTCTTCTCGTGAAATACCTCTGGACCCGCTCAATGTCCGATATACAGTGTGGATTCCAGGCAGACGAGCTGTATTCGAGAATTGGTCTGGCAAAGGTTTTGTATGCCCTAGTTTGTAGTACAATGTTACCGGAGAGGAAGCTTCGCAAAATTAGGTTAACAACTCTTAATGCCTTTTTTGGCAATGCTGTTACAGTGAGCTCTGGGGCTTAGATCGTTTGAGATGAGTACTCCTAGGTCCTTGACAGAGTGAGAGTCGTCTACGAGGTCGTATCCACCCAGCTTGTATTTGGTGTCCTGATTTTGTTGCCAATGTATAAGACAGAATAAGGGTTAGTTAATATTAGTTAATATTAATTGAAGGAGGAGGAACTCTGACAATCAAAGGGCTACTCTGCAATCTGAAAGAAGAAAAGATTTTGAGCAAAAGAAAAAAAACACCCACACATACGAATACACTGATTCGCTGAAGGACCAGTATTCACTTAACGACGGCTGCAAAAAAAGAATTCCATAAAATTGAGACCGGTCACTTGGGTGCTTTGATTTACAACTGTTGTGGCTTACAATAGGAATTCTGACCTCTATTATGGTCATACGTCAAGGACTTCTTGTACAGTGATTTCCAGGTCTCAACTCAGCTGTCTTTCTACTCCTTCTTTCGGAGATGCCTGGATTTGAACCCAGGATGTTCTGCGTACAAAAATTCTAAATTTTTTTACTACCGGTTCTGTGGGCGTGGCTTATTTTGTGGGCGTGGCTTGATGGTCATGTGACAATTCTTTAGGATTTAGCAGAGGTACTGGTCTACCAGGCTTTTAACTACTTGCAGAGCTGTACCGGTCTACCCATTTATTTTTGCAGGCACTGGTCTACTCATGTTTTTTTGCAGGCACTGGTCTACCCATTTATTTTTGCAGGCACTGGTCTACTCATGTATTTTTGCAGGCACAGTCTGGAGTTCGATCCTGATGGGGCTTAAGGTTGACTCAGTCTTCCATCCTTCCGTGGTGGGCAAAATGAGGACCCAGATTGTTTGGGGGCAATAGGCTGACTCTGTAAACCGCTCAGAGAGGGCTGTAAAGCACTATAAAGCGGTATATAAGTCTAAGAAGTGCTATTGCTATCTGAATTTTGATCACATGGTCATGGGGATGCTGCAAAGGTCGTAGGTATGAAAAAATGGTCACTTTTTCCAGCACCGTTGTAACTTTGAATGGCCACTAAATGAACTGTTGTAAGTCGAGGACCACCTATATCTAAGCTGCTCTCCGATTTCTGCAACAGCGCTCAAGCTTTGAAGCAACCAAAATCAACTTCGTCTTACTTTCCGATGAGCTTGGAGAATCTCTTTATCGACCGGTAAGAGGAAAATGGAGCCTCCGTCGTGTTCCATGGAATAAAACTTTATATTCTGCAAAGATACCGGGTCATCCAGCTTCAGTCTGAAAAAGAAGGATAGAATAAGATGGAAAAGGCAGCCATGAAGAACAATGGAACCTATCCTACCTTAGAAGATCCTCCAACTGACATGCATACACTGGATCTGGTTTAGTCCAGCTCCTTAACAATATAATCTACTAGATCAGGGGTGTCAAACTCGATCTCATTGAGGGTCGAATCAGGGTTGTGTTTGACCTCGGAGGGCCAGGGGTGGGCGTGGGCATGACACGGGACTCGTGTCGGGAGGGGAGGGCACCTGTGGTGGCCAAATGCTAAGGAAGGACTTCCCTGAGACCCTCCCTCACTCTCATTATAATCTTTCTTCCTTCCTTCCTTCCTTCCTTCCTTCCTTCCTTCCTTCCTTTCCTTCCCTCTTCATTCTTATTTCTTCTTCCTTCCTCTCTTTCCTTATTTCTCCTTCCTTGCTCTCTTCCCATCTTTCCTTCTTTTTGTTTGTCTTTTGTCTTTTTCCTTTCTCCTTTCCTGTCCCTTCTTGCATGCTCAAATGCAGAAGGGGAAACATCTCTCCTTTTGTTTTTAGTTTGTTTTGCTAGCCCTCTACCCACGCATGTGCCCACGCGTCCTGTTTTTGCTAGCAGAGGCATCCTGGGCTTTTCCTTTGCTAATTCCAGGCCGGCTCCGCGGGCAGATCTAAGCATCCCACGGGTCAGATGTGGTCCATGGGCCTTGAGTTTGATACCCCTGTACTAGATTGATTGATTGATTGATTGATTACATGTATTCATATGCCGCCATTCTCCCGAAGGACTCAGGGCGGCGAACACAAGTTAAGAAACAAGTACAATAAAATCATAATTTAATCCAAATGATTAATTAGTAGTAAATAATAAAGCCCGGAATCAGTCTCAGCCTATTTGTTTGAAAAGCCAAGTCTTCAAGTCCCGACGGAAGGAGCAGAGATCAGGAGTCATCCGGAGCTCAGTAGGTAATTCATTCCAGAGGGTGGGAGCACACACAGAGAAAGCCCTACCCCTGGGCACAGCAAGGTGATGCTCTGAGACCTGTTGAGTCATCCTTTGAGAAGAAAGTAGTACCACTTGAGGTACTGCTAGATGCTAGATATTAATGCTAGATACTAATGCTAAAAAAAAATAAGCATTAAATTTTAGGCTGACCATGTGCACAAACAGCCCCACGATCCTCTAAGAAGAGTACGTATCATAAATAAAAAACGGTATCGGCAAATGAACTTTAATAATAAGTCAATACTTAGTTACGTAAATAGAGAAACAGAATGACTAGGCAAAGGAGGCAGTGGAGGTGGTAGTGTGGTCCACCAGCAGCCTGCGCAGCTGGCAGCAGAGTCGGACAGTGAGGAGGCTGGGGAGGAACATGGGCCAGTCCTGGAGTCTGGGGAAGGCTTGGATGAGGGCTCTGCATCGGAGGCAGAGATGGGGCCAGGGTCATCTGGGAGTTATGTGCGGACTCCGCAGCCTCCAGAGTCGGACATCAGAGAGGCAGAGGAACAGGGGGAGCCTGTTCCTAGTGCACGCATGCACAGAGCTGCCAGAAGGCAAGAACAGTTAAAACAAAAGGGGCGACTCAGGAGTAAGGCTTGGAGATGATTGGCCCCTCCCATAAGACATAAAGGAAGAGCAAAGGCACGTGGGCCTTTGTAGGAGGCAACATTGTGGATGGTGTCGGTTTGTACTTTGAAGCTCCGTTTTTGACTCTGTGTTTCTGTGTGGCCTTGCCAAGCTAATTGCCAATTAGGTCTTTGGCAGCATGTCAAAGAAGATAAAGGTGGGTGTTTACCAGCCTTATCCCGAAGGACTGTGGCAGACTTCTGTTGGACTATTTATAAACTCTTGGTGATTCAGCACGTGCTGTGAATGAAAGGAATTCACAGCCGTTAAAATTTAAAAAACTGGAGGTTTGGGGACTAATTGCATGCTTTTTACTATATCAGGAAGCCTCAGTCAGAACAGGTGGGGATGATTTTTGACTTCCAGCTGGCTTCCCCATTGACACTGGGAAACTGGCAGGGAGTGTCACATGTCCCAGGGACGCTGCAACCATCAGGAATCCATGCCTGTGACCAAACTCCTGAATGTTGATCACATGACCCGTGTGTTCTGCCTCAGCTATGGACCCCAAAGAACGCAGCACACACAAAGTCTGTTCAAACCTTAGTTTACTAAATAAACCAGTTTTTTACAAAAATGGCTGTTAATTAACTGCATTAATAGCCACCAAGAATCCAAAGAATACTACTGAAAGCTTACTGTGGTTGGCAGATTGTCCAGAAGCAATTTGCAGGAAGCTGATAAGGTAAGCAAGACAAGACACGAAGGAATGTGAATGAAGTTGTTCCATGCAAATTGCTTCAGTCGGCGTTCCTCCTTAAATAGGCTAAGGGAGTGGCCAATTAGCCCCAAGCCTTACTCTCGAGGAGACCTCCTCCTGAGGAGCCACTCCTGCCTTTTGGCAGCTCTGGGCGCCCGTGCATCGAGAAGAGGCTCCTCCTCTTCGTCCTCTTCACTTAAGGGAGCTTCTGGAGGTTCTGAAGGCCCTGGCTGAATCCCCGCCTCTGGCACCACATCTTCTCCAGCCTCCTCATTGTCTGACTCGAGCGCCAGCTGCACAGGCTGCTGGCACAGCACCACACCAGCCTCCTCGCTGTCGGAATACTAGCTGCACAGGCCGCTGACGGGCCACAACACTGTGGTGGAAGGCTACTTTTCCTGTTGTAACTTCGAACAGTTGCTAAACAAATGGTGCTAAGTCAAGGACTACCTCTACTACAAATCAACCAAAGCCACTTACTTGGAAATGTTTGGTCCAGCCATGACTCTCAACAGGAGTTCCATGTCTTCCGCATAACGACACATAGGTCCCGTGCACAGGAAGTTTGTACGATTGCCAACCGCATCAGGAAACTGGCCGTCGTTGGGCACCACCCCTACAGAAACCCACAGAAGCAGAGTTCAGTCCTGCATGACAAGCCACATTTCTTCTAGCCTGGCATTTAAAGCTGCTTCCTTTCGTAAGTTGCCCTCCACTAACGACTTGTTTAGTAACAAGTCCGGCTCAAGGTTGACTCAGCCTTCCATCCCTCCGAAGTTGGTAAAATGAGGACCCAAATTGTTGGGGGCCCATTGGCTAAGATTTGTTTTTGTTTTTTTAATCAAGTTTTATTGATTCCCCCCCACGCCCACATTCACCTGCATATTTTATGAACAGCGTATTGGCCATATCGTATCTTATACAACTGATCATATCCAAATACATTTTGCTTAGTTACAATTTCTGCCAAAATCTTCTTTTTCCATGTTTTTTAATCGCATCTTAATATTTCTATGCTTATTTATATAAGCAACATCTTCATTCGCCCTCAAATTCTAATTTCTCTATTTTTACTCATATTTATTCTCTTTTATTTTTTAATAATTCATTCTTTATCCTAGGACATTTACACGTGTTCGGGGTTGCCTTTCTTCCATTTCATCTTTTTTATTGTACAATCTTTCTTCTCATTCTCTTCCATCTCCTTCCCTTCCTTTTATCCTTCCTACTTTCTTCTTCCCTCCACTCCTTCACTCCTTCCCCTTCCTTCCCCCCCTCCTCCTCTCTTTCTCCCTATCTAACCTTCTCTCCTACTCTTATTTCCCCACCCTTCCTTCCTCCCCTCTTTCTTTTCTTCCCATTCCTCTCTCTCCTTCTCAGGCTAAGATTTGTAAACCGGCTCAGAGAATGCAGTAAAGCACTATCTATCTATCTATCTATCTATCTATCTATCTATCTATCTATCTATCTATCTATCTTTTCATTTTTTATTTTTTATTTTTTATTTAAATTAAATTAAATTTTTATACCGCCCTTCTCCCGGAGGACTCAGGGCGGTGTACAGCCAGAGATAAAACCCACAACAATATAAAAGTTAAAAGACGAATTAAAAATATTAAATAATTTGGCCGAAAAAGCTAAAATAAAGACAATCCATTAAAATAGCATTAGGCCAGCCCTGCTTGGTGAAACAATAGCATTTTGAGGGCACGGCGAAAGGTGCGAAGGTCAGGAATCCTACGAATCTCCGGGGGCAGCTCATTCCAGAGGGCAGGTGCCCCCACAGAGAAGGCTCTCCCCCTGGGGGTCACCAGTCGACATTGTTTGACCGACGGCATCCCGAGGAGTCCCTCTCCGTGGGAGCGTACTGGTCGATGGGAGGCTATCAGTGGCAGAAGGCAGTCTCGTAAGTACCCAGGTCCTAAGCCACTATGGAGTGGTATACTCGTGTTTCCCTGAAAATAAGACCCTGTCTTATATTTTTTGGAACCCCGAAATAAGCGCTTGGCCTTATTTTCGGGGAGGTCTTATTATTTTGGGGCGCGTGGAGGAAACCAGAGGAAATGGCGGGGACCGGTTGCACATGTGTTTAAATATTTTTGGGGAGGGCTTATTTTTGGGAGTGGGGCTTATTTTAATACATGCGCTCAAAAGCCCGATTGGGCTTATTATCAGGGGATGTCTTATTTTTGGGGAAACAGGGTCTAAATCTAAGTGCTATTGCTAATCACCAACTTGTAATTAGAACTGCTTTTAGGGAGGGATAACCAGGCGATACCTGTGCTGGGTTTGTGTCCAAAGATCCCATTGAAGAAGGCGGGCATACGGATGCTGCCCCCGATGTCTGAGCCGATACCAATCACAGAACCAGCAGCTGCTAAAATGCAACCTTCACCTCCTGCGTGAAAACAAAACGCCAGATTGATCACTCAGATTATCGTACAAACCTGGAAAACCTGTTCTGGAAAGAGCAGTTGTACTACTCTGGCCTTGACAACTTCAGAGCTTATGTTAAATTTTTTTGTTTGATTTATCTGCAAAAATATGCATATCCAGGGCCACAGCTGAGTTATAAGCAGGTTTTACGTGCACTTGGCTGATAAAGTTATTTAGGTCAGTGTTTCTGTTTTATACACACACACACACACACATACATAATTTCATTGAAGAAATTTCTAAAAGAATAAAAATTATTTATTGGAAAAAAAGGTCACTAAAAAAATAATAAGTGAAAAAAGGAGGGGAGGGGAAGGGAAGATGGAAGGGAAGGAACAGGGGAAGGGAAGGGAAGGGAAGGGAAGGGAAGGGAAGGGAAGGGAAGGGAAGGGAAGGGAAGGGAAGGGAAGGAAGATGGAAGGGAAGGACCGGTGGAAGGGAAGGGAAGGGAAGGGAAGATAAAGGGAAGGGAAGGGAAGGGAGGAAAGATGGAAGGGAAAGACCGGTGGAAGGGAAGGGAAGGGAAGGGACAGTGAAAGGAAAGGGAAAGGGAAGGGAAGGGAAGGGAAGGGACGGTGGAAGGGAAGGGAAGGGAAGGGATGGTGGAAGGGAAGGGAAGGGATGGTGGAAGGGAAGGGAAGGGAAATATCTTCTTAAAAACAGTGACAAGTATATTTATGTTACCCTCTCTGTAAGGTTACCACATAATTTTCTACTTTCCATTCTTTACTTTTTCTAATCATCAAACCCATCAGCAAAAAGTCCATAAAGGGTTTCCCGATTTAATAAATGTAGTTAATTGTCCTTCCCTTAATCAAACAAATCATTTAGGCCAATGTCTCTCAAATGTGGCAACTTTCAAGATGCGTGGACTTCCATTCTCAGAATCCATGGCCGGCTGGGGAATTCTAGAAGCTGAAGTCCAGCATCTTCAAAGCTGCCAAAGTTGGAGAAACCCTGATTTAGATGAGGGCCAGCTCCCTAGCCCGATCCACTTAACGGAGTGGGCCCCTGCGTTATATTGAGCCATGCCTTGTTTTTAGCAGTGCAGCTTACCGAATAAACTCACGCCGACAAAACCAAGCAAATCTGATGATAGTTTAGCATGCTGTGTGAACCAGGACTCTCTCAAAATCAGCTCAAGAAGAAACCCTGGGTTTTCTAGCAACTTCAAACTTAGTGTTTATTCCAGTGAGACCGGTCTGTCAGGGCAACCTGGTCTACCCAATAGTGGGTGGGATTCAAAATTTTTTACTACCGGTTTTGTGGCTGTAGGTTTGGTGGGCGTGGCATGGTGGGCGTGCCAGAGGAAGGCTACTGTAAAATCTCAATTTCCTCCCCACTCCAGGGGAAGGATACTGCAAAATCCCCATTCCCACCCCACTCCAGGGGAAGGATACTGCAAAATCCCCATTCCCTCCCCACTCCGGGGGAAGGATACTGTAAAATCCCCATTCCCACCCCACTCCAGGGGAAGGATACTGTAAAATCTCCATTCCCACCCCACTCCAGGGGAAGGATACTGCAAAATCCCCATTCCCTCCCCACTCCAGGGGAAGGATACTGCAAAATCCCCATTCCCTCCCCACTCCAGGGGAAGGATACTGCAAAATCCCCATTCCCACCCCACTCCAGGGGAAGGATACTGCAAAATCTCCATTCCCACCCCACTCCGGGGGATAGATACTGCAAAATCCCCATTCCCTCCCCACTCCGGGGGAAGGATACTGCAAAATCTCCATTCTCTTCCCACTCCAGGGGAAGGATACTGCAAAATCCCCATTCCCTCCCCACTCCAGGGGAAGGATACTGCAAAATCCCCATTCCCTCCCCACTCCGGGGGAAGGATGCTGTAAAATCTCCATTCCCACTCCACTCCAGGAGAAGGATACTGCAAAATTCATGAATGGTATGAATGAGTTTTAATGTTTTAATGTTTTGAATTTTTAAATGTTTTTTATTAGGATTTTAAATGTATTGTGAGCCGCCCTGAGTCTTCGGAGAGGGGCGGCATATAAATTGAATGAAATTGAAATTGAATTGAATTGAAAATCTCCATTCCCTTCAGAAGGATACTGTAAAATCTCCATTCCCACCCCACTCCAGGGGAAGGATACTGTAAAATCTCCATTCCCTCTCCATTTCCCTCCCCGAAAAATCCCCATTTCCTCCCGATCAACTGGGACTCGGGAGGCAGAGAATAGATGGGGGTGGGGCCATTCAGAGGTGGTATTTACTGGTTCTCCGAACTACTCAAAATTTCCGCCACCGGTTCTCCAGAACTGGTCAGAACCTGCTGAAACCCACTCTGCTACCCAAATATGGGACGGAGCATATTGCTTCCGCTTTCGCCCTTTCAGCCCCAATTCAGGAGCCTTGGCAGGCAGTCGCTTCTGCGACAAACTATTTTTGCGTTAAATTTCTATTTCTTTTGTCGGTGAATTTAAATTTAACACTTCCAATTTAATAGCGATTTTTGCTCGGGAGTTCTCGCCTTCACTTGGTGGTGAAGAATTCCAGTGTCCATCCAAGTTCAATCCAGAATGGGGTGATCCACGCTCTACTAACCTGAGCTGCCTCCTACAATGCAGTCGAGGTTATAGGGATTGTTAGATCGGCCGTAGACACGGTTGCTTGATTCGAACCACATGCACAGCTCGCTGCAGTTGGTCACCCCCAGGGGAATTGCGCCTGCTTGCTTCAACCGGGATACCACAATAGCGTCCGTGGTGGAGATCAGGTTACGTCGGTTAACCAGCCCAGAGGAATTGGGCATCCCTACCAAGATGCAGAAATAAAGACATAAAAGAGGTCAGAGTTTCACCTTGTCCAAGAATCCAGAGAGAAGGAAAAGTGGAAAAGGACTAGCAAAATATGGTACTTTTTAAAAGGGTAACAAGTGTTCTACCCCAGCTACGGACCCCAAAGAACGCAGCACACACAAAATCTATACAAAGCTTATTTTACTGAGGTAACAACCAAAGGCTGTTAATAAACTTCCTTAACAGCCTACAAGAATTCTAAGATAAGGTAATCACAGTCTTACTAGGGTTGGCAGAAAGCCCAGAAGCAATTTTACAGAGAATCCAGACGCGAAGGAGAGTGAACTAAAGTTGTTCCCTACAGCATGCTGCAATCAGTGTTCCTCCTTAAATAGGCTAAGGGAGTGTCCAATTAGCCCCAAGCCTTACTCTCGAGGAGCCCTCTTCCTGAGGAGCCACTCTTGCCTTTTGGCAGCTCTGTGCACCCATGCATCGAGAAGAGGCTCCTCCTCTTCGTCCTCTTCACTTAAAGGAGCTTCTGGAGGTTCTGAAAGCCCTGGCTCAATCCCCGCCTCTGGCACCACATCTTCTCCAGCCTCCTCAGTGTCCGACTCGAGCGCCAGCTGCACAGGTTGCTGGCGCAGCACCACACCAGCCTCCTCGTTGTCAGAATCAGCTACAATCTGCACAGGCTGCTGATGGGCCACAACAACATGGCTCTTGAAACTGCACAGTGGCATTGCAATGAAGGACAACTACGTACACAAGGGAATTGTGCAGCTGTTGTTGTTTTTTTAATTGTTGCTTTCCTATAGACAAAAATCTTGCAGACTAGAGCATTTAACAGCAAATTTATGTCATGGGCCGCAAGCAGAGCTGGCAGCAGATTCGGCCAGTGAGGAGATTGGGAAGGAACATGGGCCAGTCCTGGAGTCTGTGGAAGGCTCTGATGAGGGCTCTGCGTCGGAGGCAGAGATGGGGCCAGGGCCGCATGCCAGTTATCAGCTGCCTTTCGAGTCAGACATCAGTGGGGCAGACAAACAGCTGGAGCCTGTTCCCAGTGTGCGCATGCGCAGAGTTGCCATACAAAGGGAACAGCTAAAGAACAAGGGTCAACTCGGGAGTAAGGCCACAGGTGGACGGTGAATGGCCCCTCCCAGAGGGAATAAAAGAGGAGCGAAAGGGTAGTAGAGTTTGCAGGAGACAATTAGTTTGCTTAATCGGTTCGTGACTCTCAGAGGCTCCTTGCCAAGTTTTGAAGATCGGCCTGGCAGTTCTCCAAGCCAGATAAGGTCTGTGACTGTAAATTCTCCCTTGAAAGTCTTTGCTGGATGTGAATGAGAAGAATTCACAGTAACTTAATAAAAAGGGGTTTTTGTCAGGACAAGGAGTCTGCTTCATGCAGATATATCTATTAGATTTATCTAATTTATTAGATATATCCCATGAACTGCTAAGGAGTGTCTGTCCTTGCCCTTTTTCTGCATACCCAAAATCCCAAACTTACAGATGATATTATAATAAGAAAAAAATTGACAGATGCTGAGGTTAGAGAAGTGGATTTATGTGAAATATGGACTACCTGAGAAAGACAAACTGATGAGTAAATATTTTGATGGTTACATAAACGATACTATAATGGAAGATAGTATACTCTTCAATGATTGATATTATTGCATATGTTTATATATATATATATATATATATGTATGTATGTATGTATGTATGTATGTATGTATGTATGTATGTAAAGTGTTTTTCTATCGAGACACTTGGTCTACCACGACATGTGGGAGGGGACATTCTGCTCCCTTTCACCTTTCAGCTCCAATCCAGGAGCTCTCAAGCAGTCGCATTCACTACAAGCCATTTTATACCGAAGTTATATTTTGCTGATAAATTAATAAAGGGAGATTAGTATAGATCTATTTCAAGCTTTTTAGCTCTCATCAGCAAAATATAAATTTGGTATAAAAAATGGCTTGTCGTGAATGCGACTGCTTGAGGGCTCCTGGATTGGAGCTGAAAGGCAAAAGGGAGCAGAATGCCCCCTCCCACATGTTGGGGTAGACCAGGTGTCTCGATAAAAAAAAAAACCTTAATCTTTCCCCTGGCTCAAACTGATGAAGGGAGGAGAACCTGTGGCTCAGAAGGTTAATTCAACTGCCTAACATGCAGGAAGCCCAAATTCGAATCCGAGTAATGGTATGGCTAGCTGATGAAAGCTAAAAAGCTTGAAATAGATCTATACTAGTCTCCCTTTATTTATCAGCAAAATATAAATTATATATATATTTATTTTATATATATATATATATATATATATATATATATATATATATATATATATAAAATTTTATATATATATAAAATTTTATATATATATAAAATTTATATTATTATAAATAAATAAATGTTTATGTTTAACACTTTGGACACCTAGAAAACACACTGTTCAGCATAGAAATGGAATATGTGATATAAAACAATAAAAAAAATATTTTTAAAAACATTCCAAACTTTGCTGTCTCTTTGCTCCAGTGGTGGTTTTCTAACCGGTTCATCCCGGTTCGGGCGAATCGGTAGTGGCGGTGGTGGGAGGCTCCACCCATCCACCCGGACTTCATCACAGACGCTCTGTGCATGCGAAGGTTCTGTGCATATGCAGAAGCGCTGCGCGTGCACACACTCACAGTTCCAAACTGGTAGCGACGGTAAGTGGAACCCATTACTGCTTTGCTCCCTGGAAAAGATCCCCCACCCCCACTCTTGCAATTCTGGACTGCATTCCACCATACCTTAAACTGAAGACTGAAGTCGAAAAACAGTGGAAAGAAACAACCCAAATCCAGCTACTCACCATATAACGCAAAGGCTTCTTTGACAGTGACAGGAACGCCCAGCAAGGGGAATTTTTTCTGGAGTGATTCTTCATCTTCTTGTCCGTCAGACAGCAGCTGATCAACAACCTGTGCCTCCTGCAGGGCGGCCTCAAACCTGAGCAGATGGGTAAGGAAAGAGCAGGGAGGTAAAAAAACCGGAGATGATGTTTTAGGGGTAAAGGTTCCCCTTGTACATATGTGCTAGTTGTTCCCGACTCTAGGGGGCAGTGCTCTAAGAGCCAGCGCTGTTCGAAGACGTCTCCGTGGTCATGTGGCCGGCATAACTAAACACAAAAGGCGCACATAATGCTGTTAACTTCCCACCAAAGGTGGTCCCTGTTTTTCTACTTGTATTTTTTATGTGCTTTCGAACTGCTAAATTGGCAGAAGCTGGGACAAGGAACGGGAGCTCACCCCATTACACGGCACTAGGGATTCGAACCGCTGAACTGCCAACCTTTCGATCGACAAGCTCAGCGCCTTAGCCACTGAGCTAAAACATATAAAGAACGGTTGATGAAATTCGGTACATCTAGTTTAATGAAAAGAAGGTCACACTTGGAATACGGCATCCAGTTTTGGTCGCCACGATGTAAAAAAGATGTGGAGACTCTAGAAAGAGTGCAGAGAAGAGCAACAAAGATGATTACGGAACTGGAGGATAAAACATATAAAGAACGGTTGCTGGAATTGGGTATGTCTAGTTAATGAAAAGAAAAACTAGGAGTGAGGTGATAGCAGTGTTCCGATATCTCAGGGGTTGCCCGAAAGAAGAGGAAGTCAAGCTGTTAGGAATAAGACTATTACTTAACTTGTTGGGTTGAGGTGAGCATGCAACTGGTTGCAAGTGGGTTTACAAACTGAAAACTGTTGTGGATGGGACTGTTACCCATAAGGCAAGATTAGTTGCTCAAGGATTTGCTCAGTCAGTTAAGGACTATGATGAAGTGTTTGCACCGAGTCTGAGAGCAACCACGTTGCAAGCAGCATTAGTATGGGCAACTAAGAATAGATACAGGATAAACCATATAGATGTTGAAACTGCATATCTGCATGCACCATTACAACATACGATCTATATGAAGAAGCCACTAGGTTTGAAAACTGATGGGAAGACTGATTGCTGGAGACTGAAGAAAAGTCTTTCTGGCTTAAAGTAGTCAGGTTATGAGTGCAATAAATGCATTGTCAATGAGTTAGTAGCTATGGGTTTTGTAGCTGGCATAGCTGATCCAGGTTTCTTTAAGAGAAAAAAGGATGGTTTAAATTCTCTGTTATTGCTATTCACTGATGATATAGCAATTATTACCAAACCCGAACATGAAGCAACTGAAACTGTTTCTGTGTTACAAAAGAAGTTCAAAATTAGGAATTTGGGAGAAATTTTCTGGGTCTTGACAGAGTGAAAACTAGGAAAGGTTATGAAATTTCACAAGCTAAGAAAGTTAACCAATTGCTGAAACATTACAACATGGAGCTCGGTAAGACTGCTAAGACACCAGTGAGTCAGGAATTTAAGCAGAGTAATATTCAAAGTCCTGTATTCGATGAGGAAATATATCAACCCTCAATTGGTAGTCTGTCATATCTGAGTAATTGGTCTAGGCCAGATATATCTTACAGTGTAAATCAACTGGCTAGATATAACGCTGAACCTACTGAAAGGCACTGGCAAGCCGCTAAGCAAATACTTAGGTATCTGAAGCAAACGATTCATTATTCGTTATATTTGGAGGCTAGTAGTGACTTAATTTTAACAGCATACACTGATGCAAGTTTTGCAACTGATTTACCTACTCGTAAGTCAACATCAGGTATAGCGGTAATGTTGGGTAATGCTTTGATAGGATGGAAATCTATTAGGCAAAAGCACATTAGTTTGTCAACTATGGAAACCAAGTTTTCATGTTTATCCTTAATGTGTACTGAACTGGTATGTTATAAACAATTGTTAATGGATATGGAATTAACTGTGAATGATCCGTTTGTCGTTTATTTATTTATTTATTATTTATTTTTATATGCCGCCCTTCTCCGGAGACTCAGGGCGGCTTACAATGCGTTAAGCAATAGCCTTCATACTTTTGTATATTTTATACAAAGTCAGCTTATTGCCCCCACAAACCGGGTCCTCATTTTACCCACTTTAGAAAGGATGGAAGGCTGAGTCGACCTTGAGCCTGGTGAGAATTGAACTCGCAGTAATTGCAGGCAGCTGGATGTTAAATGCTGCCTTAGTAGGAGGCATTAGCCTCCTACGCCACTCAGGCATTAGCCTCCTACGCCACTCAGTTTATGAGGACAATCAATCTGCAATAAATATGGCTACTAATATAGCTGTAAGAACACGGTCTAAGTATACTGATTTGCAATACTTAAATGTTAGACAATGTATACAAAGGAAATTGATTCAGTTGAAGTACTGTATGACTGAACACAATATTGCAGATCATTTCACAAAGGCTCAGGGTGCAATTAAGGACAAAGCGTGTTCTGAGTACTATGAGTAAGGTGTTGTATATTGACCTACCAAAAGGGGAGGATGTTAGGAATAAGACCTAACTTGTTGGGTTGGCAATATATAAACCATCAATGTATGTTTGCCGTGTATTGCAATTGTATTGTATAGTTTTAAGACTGCTGTATTGCATCATACTGTGTCCTCATTGGTTAGCTGTGTTGCCAATGTCCTTAAGAGGGAGCTAGAAACATGGCTTGTTCTCTTTGTTGTTCTTGCTCTCTGATATCTCTATCTGACTTACTGTATTTATTTATTTATTTATTGGTTCAATTTATATGCCGCCCTTCTCCGGAGACTCAGAGCGGCTTACAACGCGTTAAGCAATAGCCTTCATACTTTTGTATATACCTGCTTAGTAGGGCTTTCGGCCCCCGCTAAGCAGCGTTCTTTTTTATACAAAGTCAGCTTACTGCCCCCACAATCCGGGTCCTCATTTCACCTACCTCAAAAGGATGGAAGGCTGAGTCAACCTTGAGCCTGGTGAGATTTAAACTTGCAGTAATTGCAGGCAGCTGGTGCTACTTAACAGCACTTTAGTCTGCTGCGCCACCAAGGCTCTTGCAATTGTATTACTGTTTGCATCTCCAGAAGAACTGTTTACTGTGTATGATTACTACGACTGGTATGGAGACTTTGTTTATTGGACTGTGCTTTATTTTTCCTGAATGTAAACTGTAAAACAACTCAGTGTATCTGTGTGGTGACTGTGCTTATTCATAACTACTCTCAACCGCTTTCATGTCCACACCCTTGCTACTCAAGGGTTATTCCTTAACACAAGCTATTCTCCAAAGCACCCGAGGGTAGGACAAGAAGCAACGGGTGGAGACTAATCAAGGAGAGAAGCAACCTGGAACTAAGGAGAAATTTCCTGACAGTTAGAACAATTAACCAGTGAAAAAACTTGCCTCCAGAAGTTGTGAATGCTCCAACACTGGAAGTTTTTAAGAAGATGTTGGATAACCATTTGTCTGAAGTGCTGTAGGGTTTCCTGCCTAAGCAGGGGGTTGGACTAGAAGACCTCCAAGATCCCTTCCAACTCTGTTTATTCTATTCTATTCTATTCTATTCTATTCTATTCTATTCTATTCTATTCTATTCTATTCTATTCTATTCTATTCTATTCTATTCTATTCTATTCTATTCTTAAGCACTTCCCATTTTAACAGAATTCAGAAGACCCAGGAGAAGAAAACATTGTAATCTGAAGCAAGGAGCACCAAAATTATCCTTTGTTCCTTTTTTAGGCTTTCTCACAACCCAACCAGCTTTTTAATCACTGTTTTCCTACCAAATCAGGCTTGGGGAAAAAAAATCTGAATGACCCCAAGACGCCGGCTAATAGCTAAACCCTTCCCTTCCTCCCTAATCAACTGTGGAATGCTGCAACCCAGATCTACAGACAAGGCTGCAGAAAAAATGGGTCAAGGCAGTGAGAAATTGAAATAAATATAGCCTTCTTTAAAAGGACGGCTGTTTCGATTTCTGAGATGCCTCAGATCAAAATTGCTGAGCAGGATGTTCTTATCTTGGAGACGCCCAACCGAGCCGTCCTCCTCCCTTTGTCCCGTAAGCAGCTCCTTATCTTGAATTCAGGGAGTACAAGGTCAGTGAAATGGTGAGAAAGGGCTTGGAAGGAGAAAAGGTTGCCAAACAAAAATTACTTTTGCTAAGCCTGCGTAGCAAATCCTTAGAAGGGGATGTTTGGAAGGAGAATTCTCAAGGCACAGCCCCGATAGAGGGGGGGAAAAAAAAACAGCAAGAATTTGAAACAGGAAAGAGCTTCCTCCAGCAAGCCATACCTGTTTTTTTCCTCCCCAGATAATAACCCAGAACCTGTTGGACAGAAAGTCAAATGTTTTTTACACCTTACCTGTCTTTAACAATCGCATTGATGAGTGGGTTCACTTGCTTGATCCGCTCAATGTAGGTTTCAAGGAGATCGATGCACTTCAACTGCCAGGGATGAAAACAAATTTTAACTACATAAATTATTTCCTGGCTGGGTTTTACAGCAAGCGTCTGTCATTAGCACCAGGATGCTAATTTTCGATCTCTAAAGACGACACTTTCGGGTTTTCCCAATCTACATCTAGAAGCCTGGAAGAAGATGGAATACAGAGTTAGGAAGGCTGTAGACCTGGTTGAAGGACACTTCGTAGCTTATATTCAGCCGTAAAAGGGTTGCCAGGTATATGATAATGCTCTGGCAATCCATGTTCAACCGAAGCTTAGTTCACCTCCAGTTTGGACTGATGCAATTTGTTCTCCAAGGAGCTTCCTTTGAAGACCTCAAGGAAACTGCAGTGGCTCAGCCTGCAGCTGTTCACACAGCTACGGGAATGTTGATGCCTGTTCATGAAACATTGCTACTTCGACAGCTAAGCTGGCTACCAGTTATTATTATTATTATTATTATTATTATTATTATTATTATTATTATTATTATTATTATTTATTGGTTAATCTTTAGTGAGATTCACAGCCTTTGAGGCTGGTTAATAGCTCAGCAGCTCGAGTCCTAACCAAGGACCTAGGGACTGTTAAGGTATCGTCGGAGGATGTAAGCTGTTCCGAGTAAGGTGGTTTTTTGTAGAGTCAAAATGTTCAAGTCTGGCAAATTTAGAATTTCTAAATAGCAGGGTAGCCCTTTGGGTATTGCTCCGAGGGCTCCAATTACAATCGGGACAACACACACGATTTCTTTTTCCACAGTCGCTCAACTTCAATTTGTAAGTCCCGGTACTTTGTGATTTTTTCTTGCTGCTTATCTTCAATCCGTGCATCACCAGGTATTGCAATGTCAATGAACCATACTTTTTTCTTTTCAACTATTGTTATGTCAGGTGTGTTGTGGACCAAGTGCCTGTCAGTCTGAATCCTAAAGTCCCACAAGATCTTGAGTTTCTCATTCTCTAAAACTTTCTCAACCTGATGTTCCCAGTGGTTATTATTATTATTATTATTATTATTATTATTATTATTATTACTATTATTATTATTATTATTATTATTATTATTATTAATTTATTTATTTATTTATTTATTTAATTTGTATACCGCCCTTCTCCAACAGGACTCAGGGCGGTGAACAGCCATGGTAAAACTACAACATATAAAATTTAAAAACAATTTAAAAAACATTAAATACTTTTGGCCGTCAATTTAAAATAACCCAATTAAAACCAATTTGTTGGCTTTTGGTTAGCATTTGGTTAGCATTGTCCCTTTCAAAGGTCTTCATGGCTTTATAGACTTAAAACCAGAAATATTTTTGTCAGGTATAATACCAGAAAGTTATGACAAAGGGACTATATATTTAAGAAAAATTCCTTGTGTGTCCATTCACACTTGGCCAATAAAAAATTCTATTCTATTCTATTCTATTCTATTCTATTCTATTCTATTCTATTCTATTCTATTCTATTCTATTCTATTCCATTCCATTCCATTCCATTCCATTCCATTCCATTCCATTCCATTCCATTCCATTCCTATGCTATGCCATGCCATGCCATGCCATTCTAATGTTACATGTATTGACAGCAGCGAGAATTGTTATTTGCACAATATTGGAAAAATGAGAACACCCCCACCAGATGAAAATAGAATCCGGAAAACATTGGATTGTGCAGAGATGGATAGATTGGCATTGAAAATAAAAAGATAAAGGAGACACAGAATACTATTTAACGTGGAATAGTTTTTATCAATAGTTAAAGAGGTAGAAATCAGAACAAAAGAGCATTGGTATGTTTAAATAAAATACGAATGTTATTTATAATTATATATAATTTATAATTATAGATACTTAATTATCTATATTTATAATTATAGATACTTATCTATAATTATAAGTACGCTAATATAATTAACAGGAACATAAACAAGCGAATATAATTATAAATATGGTTAGAATGATGCTGTTGTATTATTATCATTACTATCAGTATGCAGTAGTGGCCAAAATTGTGGAAACCTTTTGGGAAAAGTGTATTTGATGGCTAATAACACCAATTTTGGGGGGGGGGGTGTTTCAAGTTAATCACATGCGCATGCAGGCAGGGAAACATGGGGGCGCGTATGCATGCGTAGGGGGGGAAGGGCATGAGGAAAAAAAGGTTACCCATCATTGGTCTACTCCAAGGTGAATCTGCCCATCCAATAAGATAAGGAAGAAAGAGTTTGCTGAGGGGGTCCTTTCCTTCAGAGAATGCCACCTACAGGGACCAGGAGACAGGCTTTCTCAGTGAGGGCCTCCTTCTGTGGTAGAACCTACCTTACCGTCCTCCCTATTTTCCTCACAACAACAACCCTGTAAGGTGGGCAGAGCTGAGAGATTGACTAGCCTAGGATTAGGGATGGCATTCTCCTGCTCCTTGGAGCGAGATAGGAAGCTGCTGGAAAGATTGGTAAATAAATCAGTGCAATACAGCTCGTCCCTGACTTACGACCACAATGGATCTCAAACTTCCTGTTGTTAAGTGAGGCATTTAAGGGAGCTTTGTCCCATTTTATGACCTTTCATGCCACCGTTGATAAGCGAATCGCGGACGCTTTTGAATTAGCAACACGGTTGTTAAAGTGAATCGGGTTCCCCTATTGACTCGGCTGGTCAGGAGGCCGCAAAAGGGGATCACGTGAGCTTGGCATACAGCAACCGTCGTAAGTATGAACCCGTTGCCAAGCATCTGAATTCTGATCACATGATCATAGGGATGCTGCAAAGGCTGTAACCATGGAAAACAGTCCTAAGTCACATTTTTCAGTGCCGTCGTAACTTCGAACGGTCCCTAAATGAACTGTTGTAAGTCAAGGACTACCTGTATTGATGTAGGGGCAAAGGTTTGGACCTTCCAGCATGTTTAAAGAGGAGAAAAGGCCATAACTCCATTTAAAATCCAGTTTCATTCTTTTTCATGCAAATTTATTTGAGGTAGCATCAGGGGTGAGATGCTCCCGGTTCGGACCGGATCGCCTGATCCGGTAGCGATGGAGGCGGGTAGTTCGGAGAACTGGTAGCAAAAATCCCTGCCCCACCTGCATTGCCCAGCTGAGCCGCGCAATCATCAGAGCCTTTTTTTTTTTAATTTTTCAAAGCATTTTTTCTACAACCTCTTTTGCCAAAAAAATGCTTTTAAAAGTTAAAAAAAAAAAGCCTCTGATGATCGTGCTGCTCAGCTGGGATCATCAGAGGCTAAAAAAAAAAAAAAAAAAGCTTCTGCCGATCAGGCAAGTCAGCTGGGATCGTCAGAGGCTTTTAAAAGCATTTTTTTACAACCTCTTCAGCCAAAGAGGTTATAGAAAAAATGGTTTTAAAAGTAAAAAAAAAAAAAAAGTTGGCCACGCCCAATCAGTCATATTATCCCCCCAAGCCACGCCCACAGAAGGAGAAGTAGTATTTTACATTTCAGCGCCGGGTAGCGTGAACGTTGCACACGTCTCCCTGAAAATCAGGCCAATCTTAGCCAAATTGTTGTTTATAGTTTTCCAGGCTTCCATAAACAAATAATAACCTGTTTGATGAAAAACAAACAAACACGGAACTGGATATGCAGGGATGGGAGGCGACAGGAAACGCACCCATGAAAACAACTTAGGAATCCTGACTCAGTCATTTCAGAAGATTTCCGTCTGGGGTTTACAAACCTACGCGTGTAAATTAGGTAGCTCAAAGCCTTTGTTCTTGGTTTATGGTGGAATAAGGTGAGCTAAACCTGAGAGGGTTCATTGTCGACACTTCGTCTGAATTTTGGCTTCTTTCAAAAAGCACGAAGCAGAATCCTGGTCCCGACAAAACCCCTTTTATTAAACAAACAGTGAATTCCTCTCATTCACCTTCAGCAAAGTCTTTCAAGGGAGAATTTACAGTCACAGACTTTATCTGGCTTGGAGAGCGGCCAGGCCGATCTTCAAAACTTGGCAAGGAGTCTCCAGAGAGTCACGAACCGATTAAGCGAACTAATTGTCTCCTGCAAACTCTACTCTCCTTTCGCTCCTCTTTTATTCCTTCTGGGAGGGGCCATTCACTGTCCACCTGTGGCCTTACTCCCAAGTCGACCCTTGTTCTTTAGCTGTTCCCTTTGTCTGGCAACTCTGCGCATGCGCACACTGGGAACAGGCTCCAGCTGTTCGTCTGCCTCACTGATGTCTGACTCCGAAGGCAGCTGATAACTGGCATACGGCCCTGGCCCCATCTCTGCCTCTGACACAGAGCCCTCCCCAGACTCCAGGACTGGCCCATGTTCCTCCACAACCTCCTCACTGTCCGAATCCACTGCCAAATCCGCTGGCGGGCCACAACAGGCTGTTCTCGACTTACAATAGTTTGTTCAGTGACCGTTCCAAGTTACAACGGCTCAGGAAAAAAGTGACTTATGACTGTTTTTCACACTTATGGCCCCATCCATGATCATGTGATCAAAATTAAGACGCTCGGCAAGCGGTTCATATCTATGACCGTTGCTACGACCGTCCCGAGGTCACGTGATCCCCTTTTGCGATCTCCTGGCAAGCCAAGTCAACGGGGAAGCCGGATTCGCTTAACAACCGTGTCAGTAACTTGCCAAACGCAGTGATTCACTTAACAACTGCGGCAAGAAAGCTGGCACAATGGGGCAAAGCTCACATAGCAAATGTCTCACTTAACAAACAGAAATGTTGAGCTCCATTGGGGTCGTATGTCGAGGACTACCTGCATAAGGTAAAATAAAACCTGTGAGGGATAATATTTATTTTAAAGTGTCTGTGTGTGTGAAAAGGGGGTGGAGGAGGAATAGAAGATTTAAATCCCACGTCTTGATCACTAGTTAAGTATTTATAAATTCTGTCTCAACAGTAATGAGTTTTGCCACCAGGACAACTTCTTGCAAACTATAATCTTCCTTATAAACTTGCATGCTAAAACACCTCCTGAATTTTAAGATGCTACTGACACGAATACCTCCTTCCTTACCTTCCTTGTAATGCTTCACGGATTAGAAAAAGAGATCATTTTAAATTCCTTGATCCCCCACGATTCAATTTCCAGAAACCAAGCCTCAGCAGGATTAGAATAGTACTATCTTATTTTTAGAATTCAGGATGCTTTTTTCCCTCCCCAGCTCAGATATTTTCTGTAAAGGAAGCTAAGCTTTTTGAGCTTGGCATTCTTATCAGCGGGGGAGACTTACAATAGGAGCCCTTTGTAAGACATCTGAAATTCCCAACTTCCCCCACACAGAAATGAAAAAAATCAAGTTAGACTAGGACAATGTTATTCGTAGTTGCAATTTCACCACTGCCCTCTGACAGTAATGCAAAATCAGATTTTTTTTTCCAGCCCAAGGCTGGAAACTAAAGTTTTAGAGGGAAAGGTTTGTGGGGTTAAAGAATTAACTCAGGAGTAAAATGCTACCAGTTCGGGCTAACCGGTAGTAAAAAATGCTACCAGTTCGCCCAAACCAGTAGTAAAAAAAGTAAAAAAAAAAAGTTCTGAAGATCAGCTGAGCGACATGATTGTCGGAACTTTTTTTTTTTTTTTTTTTTTACTTTTTAAAGCATTTTTAACTACTGATCCCGGAGAACCGGTAGTAAAAATATGCTTAAAAAGTAAAAAAACCACCCAGTTCTGACGACTACATGTCGCTCAGCTGATCTTCGGAATTGTTTTTTTTTTACTTTTTAAAAGCATTTTTTTTTTTTTGAAATTTCAGATGTCTTATATGGACTTTTTGCTAAAACGGGGTGGGGGGAATTAATTTAAGTTTTATGTATTGGAAGGCTAAGAAAGACGAGGACTAAAGAAAATAAAGGGCAAAGAGACTTCTAAAACATGTCAGAGGGAGAAGGGAGAATAAGAATGTTCTGTTGAAAAGAAGGTCAGAAGTCATAAATATATTCCTTTTTTTTTTTTCTTTCCTGTTTTCCTGTTGTTGTTTTTTTTTTGTTTTTTTTTTAATTTTAGTTTGTTAGAGTATTGTAAGACAGAGATGAATCAAAAGTTGGAATTAAGATTGCCGGGAGAAATATCAACAACCTCAAATATGCAGATGATTCCACTCTAATGGCAGAAAGTGGAGAGGAACTAAAGAGTCTCTTGAAGGAGAGTGCAAAAGTTGGTTTGAAACTCAACATTAAGAAGACTAAGATGATGGCATCCGGCCCTCTCAATTCCTGGCAAATAGATGGGGAAGAAATGGAGGTAGAGACAGATTTTATTTTCCTGGGCTCCAAGATCACCGCAGATGGGGACTGCAGCCAAGAAATGAAAAGACGTTGCTCCTGGGGAGCAAAGCTATGGCAAATCTAGACAGCATATTAAAAAGCAGAGACATCACCTGCCAACATAAGTGCATATAGTCAAGGCGATGGTTTTCCCAGTTGCAATGGATGGCTGTGAAAGTTGGACCATAAGGAAGGCTGAGCGCCAAAGAATGGAGGCCTTTGAACTCTGGTGCTGGAGAAGACTCCTGTGAGTCCCTTGGACTGCAAGGAGATCAAACCGGTCAATCCTAGAGCAGATCAACCCTGACTGCTCTTTAGAAGGCCAGATCCTGAAGATGAAACTCAAATACTTTGGCCACCTAATGAGAAGGAAGGACTCTCTGGAGAAGAGCCTAATGCTGGGAACGATTGAGGGCAAAAGAAGAAGGGGACAACAGAGAACGAGATGGCTGGATGGAGTCACTGAAGCAGTCGGCGTGAGCTTAAATGGACTCCAGAGGATGGTAGAGGACAGGAAGGCCTGGAGGAACGTTGTCCATGGCGTCACGATGGGTCGGACACGACTTTGCAACTAACAACAACAAGACAGAGATAAAGGAGAATATTTGTAGCTCAGGGCTGAAATGAGGAGTCCTTGGTGTTCTCTGAGCTTGTTTGTTTTCCTTCAGACGTTTAATCACTCAGCTAATGTCATCTATTTTAGCACTGATAACATTATCTACTTTGGTAACGAAACGTCTGCCAGACAGCAACCAAGCTCAGAGAGCACCAAAAACTCCTCAGTACTTCATGTCAATTTTCAATTAATATTTTTAAAAAAGGGAGAACATTTCAGGGGAGAGAATGTTATCGGAGATAGGAGGTTCGATATATAAAAAAAACAGGACTTCCATAAACATGTGACGCCATCCTTCTAAAGGCAACATAGGATTCAAACTTTATAAAAAGAATCTCAGAGCCCAGATTTGGGCTCTATTGGTGAGGTAGCCAGCATATAAATTTAATAAACAAACAAACAAACAAACATGCAAACTTCAGTGGAAAAAGAAACCAATGCAAATAAGCCA